>NC_143547.1:658164-1316329 GCF_031878675.1 Megascapheus bottae
GGGAAACTAGAAGCAAAGTCACAAAAGCACGATCATGCAGGATCACTAGGGTTGGGAACCAGTGAGGCATGGAATTTGGAAACAGAGAATCCGAAAATGCATCCAAATAGAAGAGAGAAGGCAAGAGAGCACATTTGGAGAGGAGTGTTTTATGGTTTCAGGGTAGAAAAGTCAAGAGTCTAAATCAAGACCATGATGATGGAAGCGAAATGATTGTACTAAGTGTTCTAATGGTGACCCTAGGGGACCAAGTCATGTCCAGTGTAAAGAAGGAGTGGGAGACAGCTTGGATGTATCCAGTGTCTTTGGCTGACTAGATAGAGGAACATTTACTGAGATAAGAGCTATCTGGAGACTTGATTTGGGATTATAACAATAAGGAGGAGAAATTGCTGATACAGACTCAGTTCTCAGGAAGCCTCAGTTTCAGAACGGTAATTTTGAAAGAGCCCTTCCTCATTCACATGTTTAAGATGAATATGTAACATAAGCCCAGCTTTCAATTGTCTTTCAAGTGCCCATTAAGTGAGAAAATGAGATGTCCACAATCTTGTAGCTTTCACAATTTCTTATATTAATTTGTATCCATCAGCAAGGCTCTGGTGGTAAGAGGGATGCAGACAATGGAAAGCAAAGATTGTATTTTTATGAACTACAGTGAGCATCAGAAAGTAGAAAGCTTAATCAAGACAGCTAGCCCTAAACAGAGAGATCATGTTCTTGAATGTATTTTGAGTGCTAAACTAATTATTCAAATATTCATTTTAGCTATGAACATTTTAAAAGAAAAATTAGGAAGTGAGAAGCAGTAAATTAAACTAGTTTCAAAGGAAGCTGAATGAAAAATGAGACAATGATTTTCTAGATCCTGTCTGTATGTATCAGGTTGGGTATTCACAGTTTTAGCTGAAGATTCAAGTTTGCAATGGCCTAAATGAATCAGAAAAAAGCAGATCATGTTTTTGCTTGAATTAATTGAGATATTTTAGAAAAAATATCAAATCTTTAGTTTGTGGACCTATGATTTTTCAATGATGTAGAAAGTAAACAATGTATTTTCCACTGTTTTGTGTCCTGGTCTTGGGGCTCAGGGCCTAGGCTCTGTCCCTGGCTGTCTTTAAAAACATTCCAACCTAGATGTCCCTCAGTTGATGAATGAATCAACAAGATGTGGTATTTGTACACAATGGAATTCTATGCTGCTGTCAGAAAAAACGACATCACCCCATTTGTTAGGAAATGGAAAGACTTAGAAAGAATCATATTAAGTGAAGTAAGCCAGACACAAAGGAACTTAGGCTCAATGGCTTCCCTCATTTGTCATAATCAGTAGAAACCTTGGGCTCTACTAGCAGAGATTTGCAATAGAGCAAAACCTTGATACATAAGGCCATACAGTATGAAGTTAAATGAAAGGACCTCTAGGATATTGAAACTAAAGCCATATAATGCATGATTATTGTCCTTAATGTACTATGTTATCTCTCATCTCTTTTGCTATCCCTTGGTTATCTCATATTGTTACAGTATCTCACTTTGTTATCTGATATATTAGATATATTTGTATTTGGTTATTTGAAATTGGATAGGGAATTGGATAGGGAAAACCAAGACGGGGGTGGGGGGTGGGGGGAGGGTAATGGGTACCAAGACATGTGAAAGGGTATCAATGTATGTTAATTAATGCACCTTCTATCTGGCAAATATCATGTAACCCTTTTATTAATTACAATAAAAATATAAAAAAAACATTGTTATTATAAAGGTACAGTACAGAGCAGTTATCATTTCCTAAGTCAGGTAGTAAGTACATTTCTTTTTGGAGAATACCATACCTTCCTTTGTTCTCTCACAACTTTTTCCCTCCTGTCCCTAACCACAAGTAATCCATTTTCAACATTGTTTCTGTTGAGTACCACTGCAGTGGTTATCACCCTATGAGCCTCTGTTTTTATGCCTTTCTTATCCCCCAGAGACACACAAGACAAAAGAGAAAAGAAAAAGAAAAAAAAAACCCTTGTTATTTCCTGAAGTTCATTTTGATAAATATTGTTACATATGATCACAGGCAAAGAGGCATTGTACCTTTGGGTTCCTCCTCTAAGAGCAATCTTCTTTTTGCTTAAGGCTAGCACTCTGTCACTTGAGCCACCACCCCACTTTTGGCTTTTTTTTAGGAGTTTGTTAGATATAAGGGTCTCACAGACTTTCCTGCCTGGGCTGTCTTTGAACGGTGATCCTCAGATCCCAGCCTCCTGAGTAGTTAGGATGACAGGCCTGAGCTACCATAGACTGGCTTTTCCTCTTTTTTATTTATTTTTAAAGAATAAGGATCAAGAGTTATTTCTGAAAATAAAATCTCCTTGCTTGGAATTATGGGAATTTTCCTAAACAGCTAAGGAGATGACGTCCCCCAGTGCATATCTTGCTTGGAATTATGGGAATTTTCCTAAACAGCTAAGGAGATGATGTCCTCCAGTGCATATCTTGTGATATACAGTCAGTCCCCTTGAAAGCCACATTCTTCATTAGGATGGTCAGCTTAAAGAATCCCAATCCCAATATTTCACAACTCTTGTCAAATACGTAATCACGTCCATTATTAGACTTCCATGTATAAATGAAAGATATTTACGATAATCTTTTGGGTAAATATCTAACTTATTCCAATAAATTCCACAAATGAATAACATTTATCACATCTCCAAAAATGTTATTTTTACATGTATAAAACACAATACAGGGGGCCGGGAGTTTGGCCTAGTGGTAGAATGCTTGGCTAACATGCACGAAGCCCGGGTTCAATTCCTCGGTACCACATAAAATCCAGATGTGGTGCTGTAGCCTTGAGGAAAGCCCAAGGACAGTGCTCAGGCCCTAAACAAACAAACAAACAAAAAACAGACAATATAGTTTCTAAACACCAAAGAGATTCAGTTCTTTCATAAAGTTCTTAGGGTGTTTGGAGAAGTCTAGACTGCTCCTAAATTTTCAAGGAGTACAATGCCTGCTCTACTATGTTGAGTTGTTAGAATATTACTTACATGTGCCATTTCCAAAGTTCCTCTCACAGATAAATGACCTATCCATGATTATTCACTGGATATGATGCTTTTCCAGGATGTGTGCAAAAATGACATATATACCTTTGAAACAAGAGTCTGCTATAATCCTAGAGAAAACCCGCACAGATGAGTGAAGCATAAAACTGATTTTAGGGATCCCCAAAGAAATTTCATCTGTACCTTAGTGCAGAATGATTTAGGGCTTCTTGCATTTCTTATTTTCTTTCTTTTTTTTTTTGCTAGTCCTGGCTTGAGCTCAGGGCCTGAGCACTGTCCTTGGACTTTCTCAAGGCTAGAGCTCTACCACTTGAGCCTCAGCACCACTTCCAGCTTTTTTTTTCTATGTATGTGGTACTGAGGAATTGAACCCGGGTCTTTGTGCATGCTAGGCAAGCACTCTACCGCTAGGCCAAACTCCTGGCCCCACATTTCTTATTTTCTTAATCCTATAGCTACCCTTCCAGTTGCTCAGGATTGAAATTTCCATGTCATCTCCAACTCTCTCTTCTTCCTCACACTGCACATTCAATCATTCGGGCAGTCCTGTAGATTCTTTGAGCTCAACATTTTTGGTTGGCATCTGTCCTCTCCTGTTTGCTGCTTCTGCTCTTTCTGCCTAGATTTTGTCATGGCCTTGGAATTGACTTTCTTAGCTTGGCAGCATCCTTTCCCCTCTACACCGACATATTCTCTTTATATTACTTAGACAATATCACTTATTTGGTCCAAAGCATTGAGGCATTACTATAACAAACAGAATTGCCATTGTAATCTGGTATCCAGACTAGAATGGTTGTGGGTTCACAGACAGATAACTAGAGGGAGTCAGCATGTAGCAGCCTTCTTTTTCTTTTTTCCTATATTGATTCTGTTGCATTTACTGAAATGCAACTACATAAACCTATTGAATCTCCTCATATAGCTTTAAATGTCTTGAGTAAGCTTTTATACTCCATGTTCAAATAATTTTAGAAATGCTTTCGGATCCTTTTTGGAATAATTTGGCTGCTGTCAGTCTAGAAGTCAAAGGAGAGTGAATTGCAAGGCTGAAGCAGCCACGCTGTTCCCAGCAGGGATGTTCAGCGTGTGCTCATTGTCTGGTCACCATCAGCATCGCTTGGGAGGGGCTTGTTGGAAAAGCAAGCGTTCAGGTTCTGCCAGTCTTGCTGAGATAGAACGCCCATCACCAGGTTCTAGAAGCCTTGTGTTTGAACCAGCCCTCCAGGTGTGCACTGACCTTTGAGACACACTGATTATCAACTATTCCTTCCGCCATCTCCCACAGTTTCCCGTGGCTGTTAGGCACTGGAAATTTTGCTGGTGTGACTTAAGAACGGATAAGTTTAGATTTATTTTATTTCATCTAAGTCTAAATAGCCCCATGTAGTTAATAACCACCATATTGGACAGCCAAGGTCTGCTTCCCATACTGTATCCCTAAACCATAGCCACCAGGCCATCTTTGAGCTGCATTTCAAGCTTTTCAGCTCATCTGAGAGTATTTGTTTTCAGGCTTTTCATAGCATCTATTAAATGTCACCTGTCTCCCGATGTAAATCTCTATTTTTACCTCTTCCAAGAAGACTTCTAGCTTCTTCTTTATTTCTAATGATGTTTCAACTTGTTTTCCTTTTCAGCACTTTTCTAGTTTCTTTATCAACTTTCCCTTCATTGTAATCCAGTTACTTAGGAATGGGTTCATCTCTACCCAGACAGAGGGCTGGTAGTTTAATTAGACAACAACTCTTTTGTATTTTTGTAAATGGGAGATACTCAATAACTATGAAACTGAATTAAATTTACAGGAAACCAGAGAGAAAGTCCTCAACACCAACAATATATCTTAGTGCTCTTAGAAGTTGAGACAGATCAGAATGTTAACATACACAATTTAGTTTAGAAAAGGAAAAATGTTAAAGCCATGGTGAAACATTTGTCACAGGATCAAAACACATTGCTATGAAAATAAACCCAGTGCCTGCCTCATCATTTCTTTAGCAGCAGGAAATCATTTTCCTTTGGCAATTCTCTACCTCCATCTGAATTTTTCCTTAACTAAATGTGAAATTAAAAACAGACTTATAGCATTTGTTGATGGCACTCCTATTGGCAGAAATGTTTTCTGATTCACATAAAAGCACTTTTTCCATCAGTTTCATGAAGGATCTTACACTTTTGAATGGCTTGATATTTTGCTATAAATAAAAAACATCATCCTTATTTATCAGAAAAGGGGAGAAGAAAATCCAATTGTGTCTGATTTAGTTCAGTTTTATACTTGATCTCATTTTTACATAGCTATAAAATTAAAATACATGAAATTAACCACACCAAACAAAACATTGAGATAGTTAATAATTAAATATATTCTGCCATCAATGTAGTAAACCTCATTAGACTTTTATAGGGATTACATACCCATACTGACTCACAAATTTAGCATGGTAGAGAATGTACACTTCACAATGCTTCTACACAAAAGTGAATGGGAATTGTATGCAACTTTTCAACAATGGGTAATGGCAGCATTCAGATTAGCTTTGAAAAATGGAATGTCAAATACAACTAAGAATTTTCTGTGGGCCTTTCAGTATGGTTTTCAAAAATTGTAGGTAGTCTGCTAGTGCCACAGTGGAAGAGTAGGTGCCTGTTAACCTAGATAGAGGAATTTACAATTCCAAGAAACAGGAAATTCTAAGTACTAAGTATCTGTTCTTGAATAAGTGCTCTAATCTTATTTTATATCTGATTGTGACAAAGCCAAGGTATACCTTTGTTAGACGTGAATTAGGAATAATACTTAGGTAGAGTATGAGATTTTTCATTATAGGAGAGTGACTGTTCATTCTTTTATCCAACCCTTGACTCAGATCCATCATCTGGCTCTCTGTAGACTGATACACAGTGCCATCAGGTTGTCTCTTGCTCAATCAGTCCACTTCATCAGACCCCAGCTGTACTGGGACTAACACTCCAACTTGTTTAACCAACATATGTCCATGACATGGACTCTGCCTCCACTCATCCACATCTTGTTCACCTCGGTTTTAGCCACGATCATCCCAAAGCTCCCTGCTTGCCCAGAGACCTCACACAGCCTGTCTTCTCTAACTGAAAAGCTCCTCTCTTGATCACTAAGCCCTTCTGATACATCTCATCCTGTCAACAGCATACCACAGGAACAGCTTTCCTTGATTTCCATTTCCTTTTTGGCTTCCTTATCTGCTCCCACCCTCCTGTTCCTTGGTCTGTGTCCCTGTGTGGCTCCATCCTGCATCAGGAATAGAGTTGAGGATGCAGATTGATTGTTCAGCTGTATCCCTGTCTTTCCTCCTGGGGTGCCATTCTGGGTTTGACTCGTTCCCAGTAGCACCAGAACTCCAGTTCTCATTAAGGTTTAGTGCCACATTCTGTCGTCTTGCACCTTTAACTCTTGCTAGTGTCTGGGTAAGTCAAGATTGCTCCTGGGTTCCCTTAATTTTTACCTCTGGAAGTAGCCCCTTCATCATATATGAAGTGCATATATGATGCACTTGTTTCCAGTCAGCACTTATATTGCTCAATCAACTTTAATTTCCACTTCACATAGATTCTTTCATACACCCAATCATTTTTCCTTTGAGTCTTTATCTAATTTAATAAATGGCTGAATGAGTTCATGTTTTGATTATTTAATATCTGCACCCGACCTGACAATATTGTATGTATTCTACAGGACCAGGCCTATTTTGCTGATGACAGTTGAACTGACAGATAAAAGGGGAAGCAATATCATATCTGAAGACAGGCAACTGAATTATTCATGAAGTATGGCATTATTAAAAAGCAAGGTTAATATAAGGAAAGTAAGGATGAAAAACAGCTTATGTACAGGAGAATATTTGAAGCTTTATGGACCCAGATGCACAATTCAACCAACCTTTGTTCAACATCTTATTTATACCAAACTCTTGAACATTGAGAATACAGGCTTGAAAATGAAATAATGTTTTCTGTCTAAGGCTCATTGACTAGTGTGAAGATAAAGTTGCAAAGAGAAAGAAGAACACGAAAAACAAGAGCCAGGGGTACAGTGGGGCTGAGAAGGAAGTTACTATTGAAATGGGAAGCATTCTAAGGGATACATCAAGAAATAAGGCAATTGAACAAGATTTTTTTTTTGGTTGTGAAGTTTGGACCCAGAGCCTGGGCACTGTTTCGGAACCACAGCTTCACTTCCACTTTCCTGGTGGTTAGTTAGAGATAAGACTCTCACGGACTTCGATGCCAAGGCTGGCTTTGAATTGTGATCCTTTAGATCTCAGCCTCCTGAGTAGATAGGATTACAGGTGTGGGCATGATCATTTTTCAACTTCATTCAAGAAACACAATGGTTACACGTTAAGGTCTGTTGCCTTTCCCAATCATAGAAGAGAGGAAAGAAGCCATATATAAGCCAAATAGATTGCTTTAGGATAATACATATCTCAGTTCAGATAATGGACCCTAATTGGCATTAGCAGGGGAAGAAATAATGGCATTTTTTTTTTTACTATAAGACTCCAGACATGTGGATCCTGATCTTAATGGTTTGTTCAAGTGGAGTGATCTCGAAGCTGGTGTGTGTGTGTGTGTGTGTGTGTGTGTGTGTGTGTGTGTGTGTGTTTATAACTTGACATTTATAATTCTAAAGGTAACAGTAATAATTACCAACACTCAGAATATTAGGAAATAGTCTAACATCTTCTTTTCCTTGAGACAATATTTTCTTACCCTTCTTTACAGAGAAAAAGTTTTTTACATTACTTTCATTTCCATGGTTTTATGAATGAAATGCTCCAGACAAAAGAAATCACAATGCATCATAAATCATTGCAATTAGAATCAAATGAAAACTGAGGCACTCTGTCCTCAGTGAAACATTAGACCTGAGATCAGTAAACTTTTGTTACATAAAGGGCAATTTAGGGAATCATTTTGGCTTTGTGAAGCACATGATTTCTGTTGAAAGGACTAAGCTTTGCTATTGTAATGAAAAAAAAGCAGCTGTGGCTAATGTGTACATGAATGGATATGGTCATGCTTCCATCAATCTTCAGTTACAAAAATAGAGGGCAAGTCAGATTTGGCTAGTTTACCATCCCTATACCAGACTATAGAGACAGAGAGAGGAAAAAATGAACTAAGAACAGGTGAGACAACTCCATAACAAATGGGAAAAATAAGACTGATATGGTACCATTACAGTGGTACACTAAGAGGGAAATATTCTACTTGTAGGATATACTCAGGTAAAGCTGATACATCATAAAACTGACCAGCTGACTTAACGTCCATTTTGATCAAGTAAATTCAATGGCCCAATTTTTCCCTACTGTCTATAGCTACTATGTAAAAAAAGATCCTATTTTAAATGTAAATAAATATATAGCTCAGACATAGGAAATAGTTATCACATGGATGAACCTTGAAATCATTATGGTAAGTGAGAGAAGCCAGGCAGGAAAGGCCACATATTGCACTACTCCATTTCTATGACTGTCCAGAAGAGGCACGTCCATAGAGACAGGAAGCAGATTAGTGGTTAGCACAGGCTGGGGGGAGGAAGGAAAGGGGAATGACTGTTAATGGCATCAAATCTCCTTTTGTAGTGATGAAAATGTTCTGAATGAGGGAGTGGTGATGCTTTTAGAACTCTGTGAATATACTAAAAACATCAAGAAACTGTATATGCATTCAAAGGATCTATTTTATGGTATGTAAAATACATTTGAATTTGATATAAAGGGAATGAGACATGTCACACAATGATTTGGTGCCACCTTTCTGGAAGGCAACTTGATGCAACTGATATTAATATTTGTAAAAATTGGGAGGGAAACAAAAAAATCTAAAAAGATATAAAAACTGAAAAAAACAACAATTATTTCAGAAACTAGAATGGCTCCATTGGATTCTTATACAAATGGAACTGGGTGCAGAAGTCTTCTCCTCTAATCTCTGCTACTCAAGAGGTAGAGACTTGGAGGATTTTGGTTCAAAGCCAATCTCAACCAAATTAGCGGGGCCTAGCAGTACATATCTGTCATGCCATGGGAAGTATAAATAGATCCTGGAGCAGGCTGGCCTGAGCAAAAATATGAGAGTCTAGCCTCAAAATAACTAAAAAGCAAAAAGGAATTGGCTGGAACATGGCTCAAGTGCTTGACTACTAAGCATGAAGTCATGAAAGAATACCTTGGTACTAGCAGACCACAAACATACACATACATACACACACACACACACACACACACACACACACACACACACACACAAAACGGTCACAGGCAGTTTTCCCAGTTGAACAGCAGATTTTCCTGGGACTGGGCTAGAAGCTTCTCATATGTTGCTGACATTTAGATGGTTCTGCAGGTCATGCACTATGATGGGCAAATTGATAGCTAAAGACCTCCATCTTTTCTCCTTCCTTCCTGATTTCCAATCCAGTGCAGGAGGAGGGTGGCAGTCTGTGTTCCCCAGACATTCCTCAGCTGTTTTCTGTGCCCCCCACCCCGGAAAGAGCTGTGTAGGAGGGCCTGCAAACCAGTTTACAATGTCACCATCTGGGTTTCAACAATAGCCTTCCAACTGGTCTAACTGCTCTCTTTCCTACCCACAACTGCCAGACAGATCTATTTCTAACTCACATCAGCCCCTCCCGGGCTTAAAAGGCTATTCTCTGCATCCTAGTTTAGGAAGTCTTGGATGCCCCAATTTTGCTGGCTATCACATAGAGTATCTGGTGCCCTTCTTGTACCAACCCACGGTCTTTGAGTCCCCTGAGTCTTGGGGGCTTATCCCAGCTGAATGTCTCTTCCTGGAATGTCCTACACATGGTCACCGCCCACAGAGAACTTGTCTTTGGTACTAATTCAGTCCATTTGAATCCTTTGCAATGTTCATACCATCTGACATTTTCCTTCCCTCTTTCCTTTAATCCTTTCTAGCCTCCTTTTTTCCCCCTTGCCCTCTTGCTCCCTTCTCTGGCTTCCCTGTCTGCCTCCTTCCATTTTACTAGAGGATACGCATTAAGGGAGCACGAGAATTACATGTTGCTCACCTGCCCCTGGCCCATTGGAGGCACACAACTATTTACTGAAAGAAGTCGTGAATGCCAGTGAAACTTGGCAAAGCTCCTATGTTTTGCTAAATGATTAAAGATCTAAATCCCACAGTGCATAGTTTGGGCTCTACAAAGAAGTACCTAATAAATAGGCCTAATGACCACAAACTTCAGAAGGCCCTAGCCAACACTGACCATTTACAACTCCCCCCACCCTGAGACAAGTTTCAGCCTGAAGTAAGTTTTTATTACCTCCTCATAAACCCCTGAATCATGTGGTTTACAGGGCAAGTGCTAATGCAGTCATAATTATATTGGCGTGAACACATTGTCATAGAAATGTAGCAAACATAGGCACAGACATTTAAGAGAAACCAGCTGCGTCCAACACAAGAGCAACCATCGTGGAGAAACCAGTTAACAGTCTCACTTGCTAAGGAACTTGAACTGAGTGACTGAAGGTGACACACCCTATAAATGAAAGAGTAATACAGTTCGCACCAGCCTTCAGACCAACCAACTGGCTGCTTGGAGAGCTATGCATTTTGGGGAAATCTCTAATTAAGACATGGATACAACCCTTCCTTAATAGTAATAACCATTCTGGTTCTGTTTAATTAATCCAAGCACAACCTAAGTGTTACTTTTGGTCTTTGGAAGTAGATCAAGACACAAGAAGAGACATGATTTCATTATTAATTCAGCTCGTGCCTGTTTTTTAAATTCCTTATTAATCTCTGAAATAATAATTGCTCCATTAAGAGACTCAAAGGTGAAAAATGACAAACCCTTGACCTTTTCTTAATTCACCCACGTAGAGCCAATGAAAACATACCCACCCTCCCCATTGTCCCAGAATGAGTATTATCCACGGACTTAGTGATGATTATAGAGTAGTATTTCTCAGCATTAGTACTACTGATGTTTCAAATGAAGGAAGTCACTTCACAGTAGAGACTGAACTGTGAATTGGAGAATGCACAGAGCCTGCTAGCCTCTTCCCACAAGATGCCGGATTCCAACTCTCCCCACCCCCACCCCGTGACAACTGAAAAAAGGTCTCCAAATATCACGTAAGAAACCGTGGAGGGCAAAACCACCCCACATTGAAACTGCAGCTCAAGACAATGTAGTATTCAAAAAGTAAAAAAAAAAAACCTCCTGAGTAGCTAGTATTACTGGTGGTAATCACATTTTAACACTAATAGATATGCTATGATAACATGCCTCTCGTGTGTGATAATGTCTGCTCTATCAATGGTATTGGTCTTTTCAAGACTGATTCCTTCTATCATTTTTCTGCTGCTTCACTATTAAATTTCTGTTCTCTATTTTGTTAAAAAAAAGTAAAAAAAAAGTCGGCTAATATTCTCTCTTTGCTCTTTTAACCTATGCTGACACATTTTCTTTTACAGATACTATAATCCTACCAATCAGGAATGGACACTTCATGTCTCATTAACATTTGTTGGTGTGTTTGAGGCCTGGGTATCGCTCATCATCTTATTGAAAAGCCATAAGGCCAGGATTGCACTTATAGGAAGACTCTCTAAAATGTGCTGCTACATTTTATTCCCTTGCCACACACTGAATGCCAAGATTCTACTTTTTGAAGCAACTAAAGTCCAGAAATAATTGCTTCTGAGACTGGGCATTATTTGTAATTAGTGGCACAATTTAAAACTTGTTTCAAACCAAATATTTAAAGATCACAATATTTCTACAGGGTTCTTTAAAACAGGGAAAAAAGAGCTGGTTTTAGTTCGAAGCCTATGCTAGTTAACATTAATGACAAAATGTTTAGAATAGCAACAGAAAGATCAGAACTAAATCTAGTATGAGCTTTAAAGATTTTACAATTCCAAATGGGCCATTAATCAGCAAAAATCTATAAAAAAGTCTATAAAGACAACCTAAAGAAAATGTGTTCCAACTGTCTCATTCCCTTGTCTTGGTTATAATCCAAGAGCAAAGCCTCCACTCAGAAATCGCACTACCCAGAAAACTTATCTGCCTTTACTAAGTAAAGGCCATCAACCAAATCTCTCCAGATTGTTTTCCCAAGGAGGAATGGGGCTGTAAGTTTGTTCAACAAGAGGCACTAGGCAGGAAGAAAGAATAAGCAAGAAATCTAACATAAATGGTCATCAACTTTCCCTTGTAAAGATAACATAGTTTTAGAAAAAAGTTATCCTTCAGGGTTGCTATAAACTTTATTATTTGCCCAGGCACAATTTATTTTACTGAAGAAAGTACAGTTAAAAAGCTGTTGACAGTCATAGGGATTATGTGCTATTAAGCTAGCCAGTGTAGCACACTTTGACACAGTCACAGTATCATGTCATTTTGTTTGCTTTCACAATACATATCATAAAATAATGGATTATATAATAGATAACACATATTCTGTGTGTTTGGCTTTATGCATGATAGACAAATCTTCTACACTGAGCTATAATCCCAACTCTAACTCTTTTTATAGTATTTTAGGATTACTAATTTTTTTTTTTGCCAGTCTTGAGGCTTGAACTCAGAGCCTGGGCGACGTCCTTGAGCATTTGTGCTTAAGGCTAGTGCTCTACCACTTGAGCCACAACTCTACTTCCAGCTTATTTTTTGGTATTTTAATTGGTGATAAGAATTTCATGGACTTTCCTGCCTGGGATGGCTTTGAACCACAATCCTCTGATCTTGGCCTCCTGAGTAGTTAGGATTATAGACATGAGCCGCCAGCACCTGAATAGGATTACTGATTTTATGCCAGATGACCATGTGACATGAATGCTATCTCAAATTGTTTTCAGAGAGATGAAAGGTTCATTCGTATTAGTTTTGTGATTATTTTTTTCTTTGTGGGTTTATGACTTGCTTTGAGCAATCCCCATGTTTTTGTTTGGGCTGAGAGGACAGGGAGAGTATAGCACCACTAAAATCAGACACAGCAGCAGGTGGATGGCTTTTTTCATATTCTAGTGTGAAATCAGACATTAGATATTAAGGAACTCATGAGACAACAGTAGCACTTCTTACAAAGTTTTAATTGTATATGTTTCCCTATGTGATAAGGAAAGATGCAAGAACCTATGCACTATTCCTCTTTTCAAATCCTCCCAGTGCAGTATGGTCAAACTTCCTTCCTTCTTAATACTTAACTACTCTTTTTTCTACCAGTTCTTTAATGGACAGAGAACAGACATCGAATAGGGAGCAGACCTTTGAAAATACCTTCAAGTACAGTAGTAAAGTTGTAAATTCTCTTCAGAAAGAGGAGTGAGTTTTGTTTTACAGTCAGCATGCATAGCCGGGGTTGCATTTGCAGTGGGCTTCGCTGATGCAGACTTTCAATCTGTGTTTGCGCACTGTAGAGTTAACTCATATTCTGCATCTAAAGCAATTACTCTCTGAAGCTTCCCCAAGACATGTCCCTGCAGCATCCTCTTTGCTCTGTTCCCCACCAGCTTCGCATGTTGACTGTGCTTCTCTTGCATTCAAACACCTCCTGACGAGTCTGCCTTGTCCACAGGACAAATCTCTCAAAAGCAAGCATGATACTTATTATTTTGGATTGCTTAAGCATCCGGCAGCCTTGTAACCTTGCCTGCCAGTGCTTGATGCTCTTCTCTCCTAACCTATTTTTCTTTATATCCCCTGAAGTTTCTCATTCAAATTCTTGAAATGCCATCCATGCAAGTATATACACAACTTCACAACAATTTACAGCTGTGGTTTGTCACTCAACCTTGCTGTGCCATTCGACTTGTTATTTTTTTGAGCTTCTACTTTGATCTAGAAAGAGGAAGAAAGTACTCTGCTGTCTTTTGAGTCACTAGCCAACTGTATGGCATTGGATACTTCTAACTCGAGGCTTATTAAAAGTCTCATTCATATTTCTTAAGATAGAGATGAGAAGGGAGGAAAGGGAAAAGAAGGGAAGTATTTTTTGGTTTTCTAGTCTTTCTAATTAACCAGGCACAACAACCACAATAGATGCTGTAGTAGACACCTCTAAGGTGGCCTAAATACGTGTTTCTTTTCTGGTAGTCATAAATCTCCTTCAGTTCCTTCCTTCTAACTAATAGCGTGGTCACATCGAGGGTGAATATGTTATGTGTTTAATCAATAAAGACTGTGACATCTCTTCTGTTAGCAGATTGTCATCCTGGGTGTCTTTGATGAACAGAGCACTTGTGTTTGAGACACCTACAGGGTTAGGAACTGAGGGTGGCTACTCACTAACAACCAGCAAGCATCCTCAGTCCAGAATTCCTCAGTGAACTGGGGCCTGACGCCCTTCACACAAGGAAGCGTAAAGGCACATTCACCAATCAAGACTCTGGCAGATTCAGTGGACAGATAGGCAGATTCTGCCTGGTCAGATGCTGAGCCATGGGCACAGTTAAGCTCTATGCAGATTTTGAACCCCTAAAATCTATGAGATGATAAACATGTATTATTTAAAATAATTATTGATGGGGCTGGGAGTTTGACCTAGTAGTAGAGTACTTGAGTAGCATGCATGAAGACCCGGGTTGGATTCAATAGTACCACAAACATAGAAAAAGCCAGAAATGGTGCTGTGGTTCAAGTGGTAGAGCGCTAGCCCTGAGAAAGCCCAAGGACATTGCCTAGGCCCCGACTTCAAGCCCCAGGACTGGCAAAAAATGAAATAATTATTGAATCATTGGTTATATTGCAATTGATGACTAATACAAGAATCTCAGAGAAAGGCTAAGTAGATATAACTGATATGTCACAGGTATATCACCAGTGTGAGACCCCTGAAAGATAATGGTGCTAGTTTTCAGTTGATAGATGCCTCCACTCCTTCACTACATTACATTAAATAATTGGCCACATCCCCTTCACAAGGGTAAACTACCCTCCCTGGATCTAATGCCTTGGCTTTTCCGAATGCATAAAGGAAACTGGATTGTGTATTGGCATATAATTGTGCACTGTAATAAGTTAATGCTAATGAACAAAGAATAAGTACACAGTGAGAGGAATTTTAGATATCACTCAGGCTGGAATTAGAGAATATCAACCTAAAACTGGGAATTGAAACCAGAAGATGATTAAGTCATTCAGGCAGGAACCATTTTGAGTGGCTAGGATTTAAAAATAAAAGCACTACAATAAATGGAAACTGCCTAACCTCCACAATTGTGGTTAGAATAGTTCAATTTAGTTAAAGTATAACCTTTTTGGTTAGACCATTTCCTATTATTACAGTGCTTTTATTTTTAAGTAAAGGAATAGTGAAGACTCAGATAAAGGAAATTCCAGACCATTTATATTTACTACTAGTAGCACATTTAAGAGCTTTAAAATGAGAGCCAGAGATCAATTTGTAGTGACAAATTCTAGTTGGATATCAGTAGCTCACTTGACAATTCCTAGTTATTCAGGAAGCTGAGATAAAAGGATCAAGGTCTGAAGCCAGACTGGGTAGAAAAGTAGCACGACTCCATCTCTAAATAGAAAAAAAATGCTGGACTGAGGTGTAGATAAAGGGTAAAGCCCTAGCCAGCGCCAAGCAAACTGAATGAAATTGAGAGATCAAGGTTGTGTTTTTTGTTTCTTGCTTTCTAGAATGTTCTGACTTTTTTTTGGGAGTGGGATAAAGATCTGGGTACTAGTTCTAGGTGCCGAAGTAGATAGGTTAATATGAGGTTTTATGAAGCTGTAGCTTGGAATTAAGTGATGTTTACTGTTTGCTATTAGCTATGAGTGTCAGAGGCTTTGGTTTCCTTAAGCATCCCTGCCCTTCCCATTATTGTCTTGATGTTTCCCCAGACACTCCTTCATGAATATAGCTTGAGCATTAAAGTTATATCACCTGTCATACACTGTCATTACACGAGATTCCTCCTGTGTGGGGAGGGTGGAAGGAGAAGCCTTCTGTAATCCTGTGATTAAGCCCTCCTCTTTCATTCTGCTTATGTCTCTGGACACTAACCTTCACAAGTACCTCAGAGTTTCTTTTCAACTTAGGTGAGAGAGAAAAAAAAGCTACAGAAGGCTAGAAATGGGTCATTTCCCCTCTCCCAAGTCAGATAAGGCCCTGGAATGTTCTTTGCTGATGAATGTTCTAGGCTTATTTAAAAATTGTTAGTTTTGTGTTGTGTTTCTAAGGGCTTTCCCCCGTCACCCATCCTAGCTGAATGTTCTTTAGTCTTTACTATGACAATGTGGTATTTGTGTGGAAGGGGTCTTAGATATATAATTCATAAAAGTGTTGGGGCCACATTTATGGGATTCCCTGTTGCATTTAATTCCAAACACGAGGCTACTAGCAATTTATAAATGCTACCATTTAAATGTTCCTACTGGCTACTGGGTTTAATAGCTTCTGCTTCCGGTAAACTGATTTACAATATGGATTTGTCCAGCTTGGGGACCTTGCCTTAATTTCCTGGTAGATTTAGGATGAGACATTGTTTTTCAGGTTATTCTGTTGTTTTCTTGTTGAGGACGCAGGGATGATGACTTCCAAGCCCTTTAAACATTAAAGACCAGCCACTCTAATGTTACAATATTTCAAATGTATGACCAAAGTACAATCTTCTCCACTGGGAAGCTCTATAAATAGAGAGATCTCAAACTCCAATTGTCCAAATTTGTTTCTATCGTGGCATCCTGGAATATGACTTTGATCTTGATTCCTCTGCCTGGCCCAGATGGGAAAAGACAGCTGAGAATGGATTTTATGTCCCTCACTGAGAATGTGCAGCATGGAACCCTACCTTCCTGGCTACTCCTTTGACTTGTCACACCTGAGGCACTTTTAGTTGGACATTTATGTAGGATGCACAGGGAAGTCAGTCTCCATTATGCTTCCTGTGGACTAGCGAGTTTCAGTGTGAAGGCTGTCCCTCTAATCTGCAGGGCCAGAGCCCCTTTCAAATGTGGGTTGACTGACTCCTCGAGCCTACTGCTGGGCCTACTGGGATCTCATCAATCTGCAGGTTTCTCCCGGCACTGAAGTCCTAGTTCACTCTATAATTGAAAAATAGATTTGATTTCTATTCCATCGTGCCAGAGCCTCCACTTAAGTCTCTTGATGGAGCGGTCTGAGCAGCAGGGAGATGGTCTAGTTTGAAAAAAAAGAAATTCTGTAGACACAGAGAAATAGCAAAAACAGAGGCTGAGAGATGTTTGCACAAGGATCCCAATGTGTCTTTGTAGATTGCAGTTAGCTAGAAGGATGGGAAGTGCAGGGAGACCAGAAACAAAAACAGAGCAACAAGGAACCTCCCTCTACTGGAACTAACATTTGCTGAGTAGTTCACATGACAGCATTTGACATATGGATTCCTTGTGTCCTCTGAACATTGTCTCCTGCAACTGAGTAATTTTATCTTGATTTTTCTAAAAAATCAAGAACCAGGCATGACTTGCCCAGGTTACATAGCCGGCAAATTCCCAAGTGATGATTTGAATTTGGCCCCATTCTCTCTTGTTCTCAGATCTCATTTTTTTCCTTGTGTTCCATAAGAAACACCTGCTCTCTTGCTCCATAGGCAGACACCCATGAACTGAGTTTATGAGGATGATGCCAGAAGGGCAGAATATACCAGCAAAACAAGCCAAGACACATGGTATTGATTTAGGCAGCAGCAGTTAGGATCTTTTCCTGTGAACTGTTAGCATTGTGGATAATCATTCGTCAGGCTACCTTAGGAAACCCAAGTGACAATGGGAGGCCCTCTTAGTCTAGAAAATCCCAGGTAGTTGGTCCCCTAGGTGCACAAGAAGGCAAACTGTTTCTGTGAAAGAGTTAGATAGTGAATGTTTTAGTCTTCATGAGCTCCAACTACTCAGCAAGAAATTTGCCAATGACAATAATGGAAGATGAAGGGTATTATACTCTAGTATATAACAAGAAAACACACAAAGTGCCTTTGTGTTCCAATACACTTTAGCTTATGGAAATGGAACTTTGAATTGTGTATAAATTTTACAGAATGCAAAATATTTCTTCTTTTAATTTCTTTCAAATTAAAAATGTAAGAACTCTTCTTAGTTTATAGGTTATATAGAAAATCTCTTGTCCCTTGGTTATTTTCATATTGTTATAGTATCTTACCTTGTAATCTGGTATATTGTATATATGCTTATGTGTTTATTTGGAAAAGGAAAGGGAAGGGGGGGAGACAAGCTGGGGGAAGGGGTGGGGGAGGGAAATTGGTATAAAAACGTGAGAAATGGTATCAATGTGTATGAAGTAATATTCCTTCTATCTGGTGAATACAGCTGTAACCCCTCTATTAATTATAATAAAATATATGAAAAAAAGAAAACTAAAAGGAGTAAAAAAATAAAAAACAAAGCAGGCCGAGAGACCTGAACTTAGCTGACAAGTCATAGTTTGCCAATCCCTGCTAAAAAGTCCCATCTTTGTTTATTTTAGCATAGGTGTTAGTTTACTCAGGAAACACGTGGATAATCAGTGAATACTATAGAATATGATTTCACACTTAAAATCATGTTAATGCCAAATTTTCACCACCAAATATTATTATAAGTGTGTGTGTGTGTGTGTGTGTGTGTGTGTGTGTGTGTGTGTATCTGTGTTGCTAGTGGAGCTTAAACTCAGGGCTTAGGCACTGTCCCTTATCATTTGCTCAAAGTTGGCAGTCTCCCAATTGACCCACTGTTCACTTCCAGCTTTTCGCTTGTTGATTGGAGATAAAAATCTCATGGACTTTTCTGCCCAGGCTGGCACTAAACTGCGAATCTCAGCCTCTGTAGCTAGGATTACAGGCATAAGCCATTGGTATCTGGCCTTGTTATTGGTTTTGTTTTTAAGAAAACTCTCTTTTCCTTTCGTAGCATATGCGAGACTGGATTTAACCTGCACCAGCACACACACACAAAAACCATAAACAAATCTCAAACAAAACAAAGACATTTGATAGGATTTTTATTATAATTGGAGATGGTTTGTAGTACAGAAAATCCCCTTATCCTCTTTGCAAAGCACCTCTGATTGTATTTGGTAACATTCTGTAAAACTATAGTACAATATCACAATCAGAATATGTAATTGACACAATCTACCAACTTCATTGAGATTTACCATTGTACCAGTGCTGTGTGTGCAAGGATCCTTATGTTGCCCTTTAGAAGTAGAGCTACCTCCCACTGTCTCCCCATTCCTCTGCTCAGGCAACTACTGATATGCTCTTCATTTGAATTTTTTTTCATTATGTCAACAGTGAATGTAACCTTTTGGCATTGACTTTTTTCACTTAGAATACTTTTCTGGCGATTCATTCATATTGCTGCAAAAACCAATGTTTTATCTGCTTTTATTGCTCTATAATACTACATTGTAAAGATGTACAAAAGTTTGCTTAATCCTTCACTTTATTGAAGAACATTTGATACATTTTGGGGTTTAGACTAACATGAATAAAGCATCTACGAAAATCTGTGCACAAGTTTTTTTTTTGTGTGTGTGTGTAAATAGTTCTTTAGGCTAGAGACCCAAGAAACATGACTTCTGGTCTGTATGGTAATTGTATACTTACTACTTTTCAAAAATTCCCTTTGCACATATTTTAAGGTATGCTTTAAAAATACTATAGCAAAAACAGTCTATAATACCAACACAGTAAAGAATCTTTAAGAATTCCCTGCTATTTGTATTCTTTTATGGACCCAGAAATTCTAGACTAAAGATTCCCCAAGAGTTGTGCACCAGAGACAGAATGGTCAGTTCTGACTGAGCCAGGACAAGAAATCACTTCTGTCTCTCCCATTAGTGTTCTTATCTGAACATGTTGCCCCAAGAAAAGTATGGGCTGAGGCTGCCAGACACAGGGTGTTTCTCATCATGTGAGAGGGAACAGGCTCTTAGGGACACTGTGAACTAATGCGCAGTGGTCTGTCTTTGCCATAGTCTGGCTCCATGAAGCATTATGTGGCTTTGTCACTCCAAATTTGAAACTGTCTCACAGCACAGGCAAGTGACCAGGGCCAGTGAAGTGTGAACATGCAGATAACATTAACTAATTCTCCAGGGCATGCATGGGAACTGGAAACTGAAGCCCTGAGACCACAGCAAACAAATCTGTTCATCGGGCCCCCGAGGGTAATACAGCTGCATGCTTAACACGTTGACTAGATCCACGAGAGGACTGAGCTAGT
The DNA here is from genome assembly GCF_031878675.1 of Megascapheus bottae. Classification (NCBI taxonomy): domain Eukaryota; kingdom Metazoa; phylum Chordata; class Mammalia; order Rodentia; family Geomyidae; genus Megascapheus; species Megascapheus bottae. The sequence continues at coordinate 678,469 of NC_143547.1, forward strand.
TTCGAGAAGTCAATAGTTCCTGAAATCTAAACTTTAGCACACAAGTTTCCCTGATGGCCCAAAAGGAAACACACACACACACACACACACACACACACACACACACACACACACACAAATCATTTCATATCTGCCTTAGATGTGGCCATTGGACTTTTCACTGCCTTGGTTACCATCAGAAGTATGGCCATCCTACCATCTTTTACTCTCTTCTCTGAAAATAGGAGGCATTGTAGCAGTTCACTCCTATGTTAAATCAATGCTGTAAAATGTGGTCTTCCAACCAGCAGCATCACTGTCATCTGTCCACCTGTTATACATAGAGACTTTCAGGTTCTACTCCAAGAGCAGTTGACGGAGTTACTGCAGGTGGGCCCTGGTGAGCTGCCTTCTTCCTAGCTTTACCTAAAGATTCTGAAACTTACTGCAGTCACATTCCTATCTCCAACCAATTCAGAACCTTTCCAACACACAACAGAACACTAGGCTCTAGACTGAAAATTAATAATAATTAGAAAGTCCAGGCAGTGAGACTGTTTTTTTCTTTATGAGGACAATATTGATCTAAGTGTAAACCAGTTGTTAGTTCAGAAATTCAACAGATTGTAGCTTTCTTCATGTATGCCATATTTGTTATGTTTCTAATGAAAACGTTCAGTTTGTGCTTTGACTTAGCACCTACTTAAAATTCTTTTAAGGAAGAATTTTCTTAAAGAAATTGTAATTTCCTTGAGGGCAGGAAACATGTGTCTCCATAGCCTAATAAAGAGGTGTCTAATAAATGGTTATTGAACAAGTGAATGGATTGTGTTTTACATTATAATGGCTCTATCCTCCAATACGAAGTGTACTATAAAGTATAAGAAGACATGGCTTTGTTCAGGGCTGATTCTCTAACATTTCCTTACTATGCTGCCAGTAGACTTCTGTGAGCATACTAGGTTCACAAAAATTGAATATACAATATTAACCATGTAACACATACCTTTGGTACCACTGCATAGACTACCAGTGACTATACTGTGGACATTATTTCCATGGGCATAGGAGAAAAACGGATTTAGAATTTTTTCCTTTTCTTTTTTTTCATAGTGGGGTTTGAACTCAAGACTTCACACTAAGTAGTTGCTCTACTGATCAAATCATGTCTCTAGCCCTTGAAAATATTGATTTAGTATGTGCCATTTGAGTGGTGTTTAACAAACAGCATTATCTACAAAATGGACTCTGACAGTGTATTTGGAGAGATTTGTTGGAGGACAGATACCATGCCAGAATGACCTTCTTTTACTTTACTTTTCTCTCTCTCTTTCTCTCTCTCTTTCTCTCTCTCTTTCTCTCTCTCTTTCTCTCTCTCTTTCTCTCTCTCTTCTCTCTCTTTCTCTGTCTTTTCTCGTCTCTTTCTCTGTCTCTTTCTCTGTCTCTTTCTCTGTCTCTTTCTCTCTGTCTCTTTCTCTCTGTCTCTTTCTCTCTGTCTCTTTCTCTCTGTCTCTTTCTCTCTGTCTCTTTCTCTCTGTCTCTTTCTCTCTGTCTCTCTCTCTCTGTCTCTCTCTCTCTGTCTCTCTCTCTCTGTCTCTCTCTCTCTGTCTCTCTCTCTCTGTCTCTCTCTCTCTGTCTCTCTCTCTGTCTCTCTCTCTCTGTCTCTCTCTCTCTGTCTCTCTCTCTCTGTCTCTCTCTCTGTCTCTCTTCTGTCTCTCTCTCTGTCTCTCCTCTCTGCTCTCTCTCTGTCTCTCTTCTGTCTCTCTCTCTGTCTCTCTCTCTCTGGTCTCTCTCTCTCCTTCTCTCATTCTCTCTTTCTCTCTTTCCTCTCTTTCTCTCTTTCTCTCTCTTTCTCTCTTTCTCTCTCTTTCTCTCTTTCTCTCTCTTCTCTCTCTTCTCTCTCTCTCTCTTTCTCTCTCTTTCTCTCTCTTCTCTCTCTTTCTTTCTCTCTCTTTCTTTCTCTCTCTTTCTTTCTCTCTCTTGTCTTTCTCTCTCTTTCTTTCTCTCTCTTTCTTTCTCTCTCTTTCTTTCTCTCTCTTTCTTTCTCTCTCTTTCTTTCTCTCTCTTCTCTCTTCCTTTTCTTTCTTTTCTTTCTTTCGCCAGACCTAGAGCTTGAATTCAGGGCCTGAGCACTTCGGACACTTTTTGCTCAAGGTTAGTGCTCTGCCACTTGAGCCACAGCACCACTTCGAGCTTTTTCTGTGTATGTGGTACCGAGGAATCATTGGTACCAGGCCATTGTCATGCTAACACTCTACCACTAGGCCAAACTCCCACCCAGAATGACCTTCTTTTAAAAGGGTCCTTCATGTAGCAATGAGAGAGAGAAGAGGCAAGGGATATTTAGCCAGGTTATCTGACAGGTCTGCCAGTTGTAATATTTTTAGTTTAAAAATCATATCACACAGCAGAAACACAACAAATTCAAGAAAGTTTGGACAAATGGGGCTGCATTAAACTTCACAGCTTCTGTATGGGAAAGAACATAGCTAGCAAGTTAAATAGAAATCCCAGAGTGGGAGAAGATCTTCACTAACCATACAACAGACAAAAGCCTCATATCTAAAATATACCTACAGCTCAAAAATTGAATCTCTCAAAAACAAATCCTTAAAGAAGCAACCATCCTATTAAAAGGTAGGCTAAAGACAAAGAGAGACTTCTCTGAAGAGAAAATAAGAATGGCCTATAGACACATGAAGAAATGCTCAATATCACTGGCCATAAAAGAAATGCAAATCAAAACAATTTGAGATTCCACCTCATTCCAATTAGAATGACTATTATAAAAAAATCTAATAACAATAGATGCTTCTGGGGATGCAGCCAGAAGGGAACACTACGACACTGTTGGTGGGAGTGTAAACTCCTTCAACCACTCTGGAAAGCAGTATGGCGATTCCTCAAAAGACTAAACATAGAGCTCCACTATGACTCAGCAATTCCACTACTTGGCATTTACCCAAATGTCCAGAAACAAGGACATACTAAACTTAATAGCACAACAATGTTCATTGCAGCACTATTTACCATAGCAAAGATATGGAATCAACCCGGATGCCCCTTAGTAGATGAATGGATCAAGAAGATGTGGTACTTATCCACAATGGAATTCTATGCTGCTGTCACAAAGAATGACATTGCCCCATTTGTAAGGAAATGGAAAGACTTGGAAAAAAAATCATATTAAGTGAAATAAGCCAGACTCAAAGGAACATAGGCTCCATGGTTTCCCTCATTTGTAATAATTAGTACACATCTAGGACTCTCTTATCAGGGGATTACAATAGCTCAAAAGCTATGTACATATGGGCATACAGGGTGAGATTGAATGAAATGAACTCTAGGATATGGAATCAAGAGCTTTATCTTTGTGATTGTTGTTCTTAATATATTGTGTTATTTCTCTTCTTTTTTTCCACCCTTAAGGTTAATCTCATATGGTTACTGTATCTGACTTTGTTACCTGGTACATTGTATACACATTTATTTGTTTATTTGAGATAGAGAAGGGAAGGGGGAAAACAAGATGATTGGGAGGAGGTGGGGGATGGGAAACAGGGACAAAAACATGAGAAGGGGTATCAATGTGTGAGAACTAATGCACTAGCTGATGTATACAACTTTAACTCCTCTATATATTACCCCGACAAAAAAAAATTGTATCACACAGGACCAGGAGTTTGGCCTAGTGGTAGAGTGCTTGCCTAACATGTATGAAGACATGGATTCAATTCCTTGATACCACATACACAGAAAAAAAAGCCAGAAGTGGTGCTGTGGCTCAAGTGGTAGAGCTCTAGCCTTGAGAAAGCCAAAGGACAGCGCCTAGGCCCTGAATTCAAAGCCCCAAGACAGGCAAAAATAAATTGTATCTCACGGCCTCATTGGACAATTCAAATTAGAACATTAAGAGGATCATGACAAGTGACCTTTTATATTTTTAGACTTTAGATTTTTCTGCTGTTTTATTCTATAAGACTGAAATACAATATACTGGGACATAATAAATGATACAGGTCTCTAGGCATTCACTCACAAGACAACCGAAAGAGGATATTAGGAGAGGAACACAAAGGCATGATTACGTGCATCTGATTACATAAAATAATATTTCTCGAAATGAACTCCAGGAAGTGGAAACAAGAGTTTTTTTCCCTTCGTTACTGTTTTTGTTCTCTTTTCCTTTTGTCTTGTTTATCTGTCCTTGGGAGGATAAGGGGAGCACAGAAATGGAGGGACAAAGGGCAAATACATGCAGCAGTGATATTCACTAGACACTATGTTGAAAATAAGCGGTACAATTTGTGGATGGGGACTGTAGGGAATAATTGGGGGAGAATGAGGGAAGGGTGACCTTGTTCAAAAAGAAATATGCTCTTTATCTGACTTACATTTCTGTGACCCCCCTCTCTACATCACCTTGACCATAATAATAAAAATGCACAAAAGACTGACATACTAAAAGGATTATGACAAATAGATACCTCTGCAGGATTACATATGTGAGAAGGAAAATAGAATTCATGCTCAATAATATTATACAGTGGCTGGGAGTATAGCCTAGTGGTAGACTGCTTGCCTAGCATGGACAAAGCCCTGGGTTTGATTGCTGGCTACCACATACACAGAAAAAAGCTAGAAGTGGTGCTGTGGCTCAAATGGTAGAGCAATAGCTTTTAGAAAGCTCAAGGACAGTGCTCAGGTCCTGAGTTCAAGCCCTAGAATTGGCAAAAAAAGAATATAATACAGTGAGGAAGACCTGTGCCCTATTATTTTCATCAGAAAGATAGGAAGTGGCTAAGTGCTTTCTTCAGTGTTTTTTTTTTGGAGGGGGGAGTGGGTGCTGGTACTAGGGCTTGAACTCAGGGCTTTGGCAGTGTCCCTTAGCTTTTTCACTCAAGGATGATACTCTTATCACTTGAGCCACACCTCCACTTCCAGCTTTTTGTTGGTTAATTGGCAATAAATATCTCAGACTTTTCTGCCTAGGATGGTTTTGAACACGAATCCTCAGATCTTAGCCTCCTCTGAGTAGCTAGTATGAGCCATTGATATTTGTGGTGTTAGTGGTAGATCATTAGTGGCATTTTAGTGGTATTAGTCATAGACCATTTCAGAAATGTACTCTGTGTGTGTGTGTGTGTGTGATGGTCATGTGGCCTGAACTTGCACTGTCCCCGAGTTTTTTTTTCCCTCAAGGCTAGCACTTTATCACTTGAGCCACAGTTACACATCCAGCTTTTCCGTAGTTAATTGGTGATGAGTTTTGTGGGCTTTTCTGACAAAGTTGGGTTCAATCCACGATCCTCGGATCTCAGCCTTCTGAGTAGCTAGGATTTACAAGCGTGAACCATTAGCACCCAGCTCAGATATATGTTTTGTAATTTACCTTTCAGTAAAATAAGCAAATGAAGTCATTTCTCTATGCAAATGAAGTCATTTCTCTATGCTTTGCAATCTAAGGAAAGGAAAAAGTAAAATTATATATGTTTATGATAAATTGACTTTAGTTATTAGTAATAGTCAGATGAGGTCAAAGTGATTTCTGTTTCTATCAAAAGAGCATTTCCTTGAAAATGACAGGAAGAAGAAATGACCATGAACATTAATTTCTTCCACTCTGTATTTCTGCCATCCTTACATATTTATAGAAATAGGATTTTGTTGTTGATTAGGAGTTTTGCCCTATTGAAATATGTCTTCAGGACATGTATATTTTTTAAATGACTAACATGTTTCAGATCCAAGAGGAAATATGAAACCAGACTGAGTGAAACATCATCTTCCAAACAAATTTTAACGTTGTGTTTAATTTGTTCAAGAATTTTACAGAGAATTTGTCTCCAGGCAAAACTCTTAAAAGTTAGTTTTGAGCCAACATATGTTACAATGGTTGCCTGAAGTCACTGAATATTTTAACAGCATTAACTCAAACTCACTTGAGCAATATTTCACACGCAAAGTTGCAGTCATATCCAGAAAGATTCTTTATAGGTCTAATACTGTGTATTCTGAATTGAAGGGACAGGTGATAGAAAATAAATCTATACTTTCCATGCTAGTAAATCATTGTTTCTACATGCTGTGAAGCCTTTTTATTAGTGACATTAACAAAGACACATTAAGACCTGAATAAGTCCACAAGCCTTTGAAGGAAGTCTAAGTAATCACGGATCTTTTATCTTAGAAGTGGCTGTGGTTTGTCAGATTCGTCTGGTTTAGCAAACTCTAGGCCACCACCATCCTGGAGGGCATGATGTTAGAGCAGTATTTACTAAGTACTTATGTTGTGCTGAACGTTCTGCTTAGTCTTTATTTTGTCTTGTCAGATGAGAGTAAGAGGCAGGTGGTAAAACATTTAAAAAAACCTAAAGCTATGATGTTGAAAGCAGGAAGTCCAGCTAGTAAGTGACATGGTGGAGATCTGTGTGGCCCAGAAGTATGTTATCCTGACCTTTGTACAATTTTTACAGACATTAAATAAATAGTAATGGTTGCTGTGACAAGCTGAGAGCTGTGAAAATGAAAGTGAGGTCTTCTTTTCTATAATTTTCCTTAACTGGGCTAAAAAGATTGTGCGTGTGTGTGTGTGTGTGTGTGTGTGTGTGTGTGTGTGTGTGTGTGTGTACAGATACAAATACATGTTTTACTTAATTTATAGTATTTTCATACTTACCTTTCAACAATCCCTTTGTATATGTATATATGGGGGGAGTAGGGCACTCAAGCTCTCTCTCACTCACAAACACATACACACACATTTAGAAATATTTATCAAATTTAAAGACCACTAATCTGGTCATTTAAAAGAATTAGATGAAATTAATTTGAACTGAAATTTGTCTGCCTTACTCATACCCTTATATTTGAGACAGAACACTGTATTCTTTGTCTTGAACAGTACTAAATTGCTAAATTTATTGCAACCAATGACCTCACATTTCTCCATTGCATTCTTTCTCTCCTCAGTCAGGAGGCTGTAGATGTGTTTTTCCCCCACCCTTCCATTGTTACCCTTTGGGGCACACTTTTTCTCTCTTCCATTTTCATCTATTTAATATTCAGAACTCAGAGAGAACAAATAGATGTCAAATAGGAAGAAATCATTACAATCTTCCATTTCCACAGTGCTTCTTTTGGGTCTCTCAGAATCACTCAATTAGTCCTTGTCTTAATTCTCTGGCAACTTTGAGGAACTCTCAGAATCCTCCAATTATCATCTTCCAGTATCCTTCCCCTGAGAATTTCCTGGAAGCTTCCTGACGCCATGTAATCCCAGGACCAGAGTAAGAGCCCTATTTCATGCAATAACAGGGAAGTGCTCTTCCAGACGGGCTCTTCCACAACATTGTACAACTTTAAGAGCCAGTACGTCCCTCAGAGCTTTTCGAATCAGTGGGGTAAGGAAGAAGTCATTTTAGTATTTACGATACCTTGTGCCAATCTTTACTTAAATCTGGGATCATAATTGGGTTTTTCTTTTCTATAGGTAGAGTCATTGTTTCCTGGCTCTCATGTTCTTAAGCAGTACTTTTGGTTTTAAGTCCTTTCTTACCATAAAAATAAGACAACCTTGACACAGAGTTACATCATTGGAATAAAGGTGATCTTTGCTGACCTGGAGTTTATCTACACTGAACACACACACACAGCCTGGGGGGTAAATAGATTGCCTAGCAGCTTCCCTGAGCAAAATACATATGCAGGCAAGGGAAACTGAACCGGGCAAGTCTACATACAAAGCTCTGCTCAGTGGGCAAAACAAAACAAAACACAACCAGAAAACCACTCAGGAGGCCAATTACCTCAGATCCAAGCATTGGACATGCAATTTCTTTAAACCTGATATGCTAATGTGAAGCCACAGTACAAACAGCCCAAAGGACAAAGAATTCCACATCAAGCTAGGATATTTTAGTCATAATGTCATCCTTAGAAAAAAATCAGCAGAGTAGAAAATATGATCTTTGTAATTTTTGTGTACCTAAAGGGCCAATTATCTACTAAGCAATTGTAAAGATTGATCGTTTCAGGGCAACACTAAAAGAGTCTTTAAAAATAGTCAGTAGATTCCAGTGATTTACGTCATAAAGCAACAGCCCATCTTAAGTAACACATGGGCAATAAAAGCAAGCAGATGTTTGTGCTTTACCCAGGGCACTAATGGAGGTGCTATGGCACTGTGTCAAAGAGAAGTTTGCCATCTTCAGAATTGCCCACTGGACCTCTAAATACAGCTGCCCAACTGTGAATCAACAACTGGTAAACTTTCCCCAACCACTCAGAGCCCTGCCTTTTGTGGCAGGTAAGCATCAATAGCTCACCGTTAACATGTAGTGTGGAAATACTTTCTTGATACAGGCTGAGAAGTATATGATGCAAACTTGCCATCAAACAATTACTTGGCTTATACTGAATTACAAACATCAATGTTAAGTTTTTTATGAGAAAAATCACAATGAGAATGAATGAGCAACACTAAAGCCACAAGAGTCTGCCTCTGGAATTTTATGTATACTCTAAGCATGGCAGTCACCAAGCCAAACATTAATAGTTTGGTAATATTTGATGGTAGAAGTGGATTCACAGAGTCTTTCTCTATATCCTGCAGAAGTTCAGAGCATCTTATAAACATTGAGCCAAGCCCTACTTTCTGTACATCCCTAGCTCTTGGGAGAACGGAGGTCATTTGGGAGGATTAGCATTGTAGGCCACCAAGCTACCACTCACTAATGTAGAATTGCCATTTATGAAGCCACGAGGAACTGGCCTCATCTATAACACCTCACCGCTTAGAAACCCTGGATTACTGCCACTCAAGCCTTTTGGAAGTGGGACATTTGAAAAGCACATTGCATTTAACTCTACCATTTCAGAATCAGACCACTTACTAAGATTAGACAAGCTCTGTCATCTTTGCAGACAATTTCCCTGGAAGGATACATTAGGGCATTATTTCTAAGCCCACTCCTGGGCTGCTTATTTTTGAATGTAAGCTAACAGCACTCCCTACGCTTTATTGTTGCTTTCTTCTCATTTCCCAGCTTCATTTTTTAAATCCTCTCTACTCTTTTCATCCAGATACTTAAAACAATGTTTACTTAGGCATCCACCAACTCAAGCGTAATGCCCACATTTCTTTCATTTCATATTTCTTAATTTGATAGTAACATTATTTTTTCATTCTTTATTTCTCTTTCTTAATCATTACATTACATTTGTAAGGATTTCCCTTGAAGTATCTTTCTCATTTTTTGCTCTCTCTCTCTCTCTCTCTCTCTCTCTCTCTCTCTCTCTCTCTCTCTCTCTCTCTCTCTCTCCTGATTTTCTAGTCATTTATAGCTTGCTTCCTTTTGATTCTTTTATTCCACACATTTGCGCTTTTGTTGTTTCCATAAGAGGAGTGGGCTTGGCTGCTGGGTGAGAACATTTTGTTGCTTTGGCGTCTCCTTTCTTGCAATATCTCCTGCTTGATTCTTTTTGTCTTTTTTTCCTGTTTTTCCCTGAACTCTTAGGTCTTCTACTCATCTATAAATCACAAAATAGGATGACAAAAAATGATGCCTTTTTATATCTTTCATCTGACTTTGAGACAAATCAGTAAACCATGATTAAAATTTAAACTTTAAAAGAGAGAAACTTTCATAGAGATTCATATATTTGTATCTATGTTAGGTCCATGGAAATGTACAAAGATATATGTAGTGCTGCTTTATCATCGACAGGAACTCTAGTAGATAGAAGAACTGGATGTACTAGCAGAAATGTCAAAACAATCTACTAGATTTATGTTAGTCTTGAAAGGTCTTAGGAACATTAGTACAATTTATACTTTTAGTGAAGATAAATATTTTTGGAATATAATAATATGCTTATTTTATTGGAGTCACTAATATATATTTAAATTGAAAGTTAACTTTGAATTTTTGATCAACAGCAATAAATGTAACACACATACATATACATACACGCACAGTTATTTTCCTCACAAGAAGGCAGATTATTTTTAATTATATGAGTTGTAACTCATACAGATTTGTGCTACCAAAACACAGCCTTGAATAAAATAAATCCACTACAGAAGTATATATAAAATAGACCATTTCAGAGATAACGTGGGACAGATTTTATTAATTAATGTTTGACATATAGTCTGAGGCCTTAATTCCTCCCCAGTTCCAGTCTTTATGAAAAGAAAAAAAACAGACAAGAAGGCTCGATGATGTGCAATGCTCATATCTTTATCTCTTTAAGAGCTTGATTTGGGGGTCTGGAAACTGAAGTTCTCACCATTTTTCATGCTTATAACGGTTGATGTGTTTTCACTTTGCCATAACCTTTACTCTGGATCATCCTTCTGAGTTCCTTCATTATCTTCAGATTACTGTCAAATGATTTATTGGTAGGTAACTGCACTCAAGGACAAAGTAAATTTACTCTCTGGCTTGACATTGTCCAGTTCTGGCTTGTTTTGGTTATATTTTGATTCCTAAAACTCCCATATTTTGAGTAACTGCTATTGCAAAAGCTGACTGGAAGTTTCTATTAACTGTGCCTGCTCTGAACTCACAAAAGTCACAGCCAAGTGGGACTTTTACACTGTGAAAATGACTATCCTTCTGGAGATACAATTCAGTTTACAAAAGAAGACTATCCTTCTGGAGATACAATTCAGTTTTAAAGTGGGTGTTTTACACAGTCATTCTACCTTGAAATGAATTTGCTCCAAAACAGGCTGTAAACAGACGGAAATTACTGAAGGCAAAGGAAAGGAGAGGAAAGAGACCGAAGAGTTCTCCAAACCTTGCCTAAGACTTCTCTTTAAGACGGCAGCTTCCAGTCCATTTATTTCCTCACCTACATTTCCATTCACTTAAATCCTAGTCAGATCTCACCTAAAAGATGAAGATCCAAGGATGATCTAGTTTATACAACTCCCCAACCTGCCTCACAATCTCCCATTCAAGCATTGCACAAGTGAAATGACAGAATGGAAAGCCTCCTACGTATTTTTTTGTCTATGAAAATGAGTGTTGATTATGCAAAGAAATAACTGGGCTGGATCTTGATGAGAAATTTAATCATTGTAATAACTCAGTTAAACAGAAATGTGTTTTTTTGTCTGAATTTATATATAAGGACACCAACTGTAAGCACTTGGTTCAGGTATAAAATAAAGAGATGCCCGCTGAGAACAAAGGAAAATTAAAGGAAGAAGGCAATGGGAGAATATTGGCAGTGAATATTGCCAGTGACTTGTATCCTGCAATGCCAGGCACCTACACAGAGAGAAGATAATACCTGGATTCCACAGAGCTTACCCCTCCCCTCTCTTCACTTGCCCATCCCAACGTTTTCCAATCCCTATGGCTGCAGTTTTCACCACCAAATGACTCCTTTTAATGATATAATACTTAAGCCAGAAAGGAATTTGCTTAGATCACTCAAGGGCAGTGGAATTCCACATGTCATATAAAAATGTTCTTGCTAAATGAATGTTAGAAAAAGGAAATGGTAAAATCTTCACCCAAATCCTACAGGGAGTATGAAGTTAATTGAGTGTGTTCATCTCTATCTGTTTGTGCAAACTCTTGGGTTACACCTTCCTCAATCCTGTAGTCCTCTCACATGTGAGAGGGATCTTAGCTGAGAAAAGGAGTGTAATTTGTTCCTATATGGGATCTCTTAATCCAGGCTGAGGGGATCAGGTTAGGGAGTTAAAATGAAACAGAAGGACTTTGCCACTTAATAGCTGACCTGTACCTTAGCAAGAAGGAAAAGATTCACAGAGGAAAATGTAATGTGGAGTTATCAGCCGTCGAGGTTTTCACATCTCATCCCACTACACTCGATCCCCAGGAAGTTATTAAAATATTATTTTTCCCTCTAGTTTTCATCAAAGGTGAATTTGTGGAGTTGTAATGATAATTCACTTGTAGGACTTGTAAAGAAGTGATTTTATTTATTTATTTAGGACCGAATTTAGGGCCTTGCACTTGCCAGGCAAGGGCTCTTCCACTAAGCTAAATCCCTAACCCCCCCTTTTTTTTGGAAAATTTAATTTTCATTATCTATACAAAGGGGTAGCTGTTTCTAAAAAAATAACTGATTTTCTTTTAGTCATAGCTATTTTGATTGTTCTAACAACATTTGAGGGCGTTTGATTACATAATTTATGTGTATGTGTGTGTGTGTGTGTGTGTGTGTGTGTGTGTGTGTGTGTGTGTGTGTGTTTGTGCGCGTTTGTTCCAGTCCTGAGGCTCGAGCTCAGCATTTGGCACTCTCCCATAACTTTTCTACTCAAGGCTGGCACTCTACCACTTGAGCCAGCCACAGCACCACTTCCAGCTTTTCTGATTATTTGGAGATAAGCGCTTCATAAACTTTCCTGCCTGGGTTTGCTTTGAACTATGATTCGTAAATCCCAGCCTCCAGAGAAACTAGGATTACAGGTATGAGCCACTAGCATCTGGCTAGTATATACTTTCTTTTTTGCCAGTCCTAGGCTTGGGCTCAGGGCATGAGCACTGTCCTGGGTTTTCTCAAGGCTGGAGTTCTAGCAGCTGAGCCACAGCACCACTTCTGGCTTTTTTCTATGTATATGGTACTGAGGAATCGAATCCAGATCTTTGTGCATGCTAGACAAGCACTCCACCACTAGGCCAAACTCCCGGTCTGCTAGTATAGAAATTTTGAAGATGAGGGGCTGAGGCTGCGGAAACTATGTACCAAATAATTAATTGGAGAGCAATGACTTGAATGGACAGTATGGGTTTTGGCTATTAAGCACATGTCTTTTTCATTCCATTAGGATAAAAATGATTTCTTTCTCTTCCTCACACAAAGATAATTTCTGTTATTGCCTGTTATTAATGATATTGCTATCCCTGTAACTATGCAACCAAATTTCTGGGATTTGTTTTGATATCTTTTAGTCCATCCCCCTTCTATGTTTCCCCATTCATTACCCACTTCCACTGATTTCAACTCAGAAATATAATTGAAATCCACCTGCTTCTCTTCATCTGTACTACCATGATATTTGTGTCATGTTACACTGGCCCATCCTCACAAATTGAATCTACTTTCCCAGTTGCTAGCACTGTGGACTTGGCAATGGTCAGCTGACCCTTCCTTGCACACTTCCTAACAGAATCTGGCAATTTCTTATTCCTTCTCACTTTTAACTCAAATACCCTTTTTTTGTCAGTTGTGGGCCTTGAACTCACAGCCTGGATGTTGGCCCTGAGCTCTTTTGCTCAATACTAGTGCTCTACCACTTTGAGCCACAGTGCCACTTCTGGTTTGCTGGTGGTTCATTGGAGATAAAAGTCACATGGCAAAAAAAAGTCTCATAGACTTTCCTGCCTGGGCTGGCCTTGAACTGCCATCTTCAAATCCCAGTCTTCTGAGTAGCTAGGATTACAGGGCTGAGCCAACAGCTGTCAGCCTTTCTACTTCATTGACTTCTCTTCAGACTAATGAAATTTTCCTACTATAATCTTATGGTAACCTAGAGCTTCATTTGATAGTTTTTCTTGCTTTTATACTGCTTTAATCCTTGTGTGTGTGATATGGTATTAATAATATTCTCCTGTATTTGACTTTTATCTACTAAATTGCAGCTTCCACTTATGCCTTAGCATGTAGGATGATGTCTGGTATAGAGCAAAAACTTGGTAAATATACTGAATGATACTATGTTTCTCCTTTCCTTTTTCTCTTCTTTCTGTCCTCTCTGAACACTTCTAGCTTAGGCTGGAAGAGCATACTCATACTCAGAGCATCTTGCTCTCTTACCCGGTCTTAACTGGAAAGCAATCCATGCCAAAACAGTAAACATGGCAAGTATAGATGTCGCTCTCCCTAAAACGATACGATTTCCCCTAGAACATTCTTCCTACCTTAAAATAATGAAATTATTCTCTAACACTGTGATCTAGGCATCCCTGCAAAATGAGGATGATATAACCTCTTTCAAGGATGCTTGGGAATTCTTCCCAGCCTAATGTAGCTGATATTGGAAAGTGCCTTATATTTCTGGCTGCCCAGACTTCCTGTCATGATGCAATTGTAATTGCATGCCGACCTTCTTGCTCATAACAGTTCATATTATGGTCATTTTGTTGAATTATAGGCATTATTTGTAATAAGCCTTAATCATGATTAGAAAAGAAGTTCCATGCCTCACAAAACCCCTTAAAGGAAGAAAGAAGAAAAGAAGGATTTCCTCAAGCTGAGAGAGCGCCAAGCGATGGGGGGTAAGGGTGGCCAGCGGGGAGGGAGGTTGTCTTGGGGATTAAGGAGGGTTGAAGAAAAAGCAGGTGGATACTTAGGAGAACTATGGAACTCACCAAATGTGCTGGTATATATATATATATATATATATATATATATAATAAATCAGCTACTGAGAAGAGCAATGACTAGTGATTATTGTGTAGGGATATGGATGTACACTGAATTCTCTTGTAGAAGCCATCACAGAGACTGCAGGGAAGATAGTTTTAAGGAAATGTTGCAACTTGATGACAAAGTGTGATGGCACAGTACAGAAAAGCATGGACACAAACACTCACAATGGAGGAATCAAAAATTCTTAAGCAGCTTAACAACTATATTTTCCATTTTCTGTATGCACTGGGGGGAATGTGTACATTTGAAACCTTCAGTCTAAATAAGCCTAAAAGAATGCCATCAAGAAACATGGCACAAACTACTCAAGCACCAAGAAAACACAGTGCATTCAAGGTCATTCAAGTATGTTTTTCTTACTTAATGTCATACCCTACGAAGATGCTATCTGAATTTCAGTAAAAATAAGTCAGACACAGAGTCACTTGATTTACATAGAATAAAGCCAGCCTGCTTCCTCACCACATCGACACCATATGGGCCTCACTTGCCTTCTCAGGGAATAAACTGGTGCCAGGACACAGATACATTCTCCTCACATCTTGGAAGACACACCAGATTAGACATCGCATTCTGCTGGGGTGTGGTGTGGTGGATTGGAGCTGAGGGGAACCTTGGGGGCATAGCCCCCTGAGAAAAACCTACCCTCAAGACTCCTACCAACAGTTGTTATGGACTGAAGCCAAGGAGATATTCTACTTAATCAAGTAGAATAAAAACAAAGGGGCAGGGGTGCAGAGAGGGAAATGGGGACCAAAACATGAGAAAGGGTATCAATGTTTGTGAAGTAATGCACCTTCTATCTTGTGAATATAATGTAACCATTCTATTAATTACAATAAAAATATATGAAAAAAGAAACCACAAAAAATAAAAGCAAGTGTTTTTTTAAAAATTTTTTTTCAATGAATTTACTAACCTAGTTCCTTCCATTAATATCTTTTTCTGTGTTTATAAAACCTTAAGAGGGAGAAACATATTACAAGCATAGAATGATAAAGAATGAAGGAGTCTTAAGAATAAGATCTCAAAATATAAAAACCAAAAGTTACAGGGGATAAATAGATAAAACAAGCAGAGAAAACTTTGCATGAGACATTGGGAGAAGCTACATCATGCTTCATTGAAATACAAATTTTAAATATCTGCAGGGAATACCAGTATTTATCTGTATCTACCACATCAACCCCATATTTTTCTGTCCTCACTCATTTCAGATCCAACCAATATTTCTTGACTGTCCACTCAAATAGAACTGTGCCAGAAATGTTCATAAACATGACCCTTTTTAATATTTGAAAATTGTCTACTGAAGTATGCAGTTATATCTCCATTGATATATGAGGAAATTGAATCTCAGAGAAGTTTAAAATTACTTTGCCCAATCTACCTTCCATAGCTTTGGAAAAAAAACAAACTTGGGAAACACACATTCTTTTGTTTCCTAATTTAAGCCAAGGCTATCAGTTTAAGTAAACTTGCTATCTGTTCTCTGCTAGTTTATATACTGGTTTGTTCCCCAAGGCAATCCATGATGTGTATGTCAGGACAGCTATAAATAACTGCACAATTAAATACTCAAGGGGGAAAATAATTTGGGTTTAAATATCCAAGGCCTCTGTTGTAGAACAATACCTATAAATAATGCAGCATTTCCTGGCTCAAGCTCTTTGACCAAAATTCCAACTGTGTCACGTGTGAAAACTCAAACTGTCAGATGGAAGAGGTTCTGCTTAATTTCATTTCGATCCCAAGTTTAGACAAGTGAAGAGCAACTCACAGGAGAGTGTGAGTTTACTCTCACACCCAGTTCAAGCCATTCTTTATGTGCATGTACTTATTACATACCATGCATATCTGAGAATGCTACATTCCACACAACATTCTAGTCCGTTTCTTTAAATTAAAAATATTAACTGACTCTTTGACATTAACATATGAAGTAACATTATGTTTTTAATTGTTCATTCACAGAAGCTTCTAGTACACATGATTATAACTACTTAATTAAAAATGGAAATGTACTTTTACACTCAACTACAAGTCATAGTCCTGCTTACCACCTCAGCAGCTAACCCTTTCTCAAATGTAAATATATTGTAAATTGGTTTTACCAATGTCCTAAGTATTTGGAAAAACCTACTCACACAAACCTGTTACGAATTCCTCGTTTTCAATTCTAAGCTTTACATACAGAGGGTTTGAAAAAATGGCAGCTGTTCTGGTCTGCTACATAAGAATCATTACTATAGCTTATGCCTTAATAATTTCCAGTGGTAATAAGCCAGCATAAAAGCTGTCAAGTTACTCAGTGCTCTAGAAATATCTCTTCTATGTGACACCCTAGGAATCTCTGATAACCCAAGGAAAAAAAAGGTCTTTTAGTATATTTCACGTTTTTGCCATTCTGGGAGTGGAATCCAGAGTTTTTTTTGGCCAGTCCTGGGCTTGGGCTCGGCCTGAGCACTGTCCTTGGACTTTCTCAAGGCTAGAACTCTACCACTTGAGCCTCAGCACCACTTCTGGCTTTTATCTATGTATGTGGTACCGAGGAATTGAACCTGGGTCTTTGTGCATGCTAGGCAAGCACTTTAACCACTAGGCAAAACTCCCGGCCCGGAATCCAGAGTTTTATTGAGCGAGAGAAAGAGCTCTGCCACAGAGCTAGATACCAAATCCGAGAGCGTGGTCTTAAAAATTACATTAACTACATATAGAGTGTCATCGCCCAATTTTTGCCATTTATAGATGCCCTGCAGGGAGATTCTCATGGTGTCATTCCTCCGTTAGCTCATGAAGCTCACTGGTGCCTACTTGGCATTGCCTCACATGGAAATTATCTGGTTAAGGAACCATTAATGTCTCGACATGCCAGTTACCTGTTCAGTGCATACCAGATAGAAAGTTCTGACCGAAAGGACGAACAGTGAAAAAGTGGATAATCAAGTAAATCTGTAGCAAATCCTATTTCCTGCGCTGCATCTCATTTATGCCATGAGCTTTCTCTTTGCAAGGATTCTGTCTGTTGCATGAAGTCTTGGTTACATTCATCTGTCTCTTATATACCCACTTTTCCTCCACAGTGCTCAGCACATGACTTCAAAAGGCACTCAATAAATATTCGCCGGATGAATGTAACAGGAATTAAGGTTGCTAAATGTTTTTGAAAGGTAATTGATGTCAAATGGTAAGCAGAGAAAGTTCACCAGAGATAGGAATGCTTAGTACAAATTTGTTACAGTGTCCAAGGAAGGAATTTGCATTTAACAACTTTGGAAGCCGTTTTTTTTTTTTGTTTGTTTGTTTTTTTAATGTCCATTGCCCTTGGACTCAGCTACACTGGTGGCAAGAGAATCTCAGTCAAAGAGCAGTTGAAAAAAAGAGGTAGAAACAATAATCAAATATTAGAAAAGATCCCATTAAGAAGTATTCTGCCATCCAATTTCAGGAGATCATCAAGTTTACAACCAGACAACAGCACTCATACTATAGAACTTCTTCTATATGGAATGCAGAGGATAAAACAGATAACAGCGAGGGGGCCTTAACATTTAACCATCTCATGAAAGAGCTAACAAGAACACAGTTTTTCTTTTCATTGAGTCCCTAGACCCCAGTGAACAGAGCTGTTAGGCAGTGAACAGACTTGCTCAGTCAGTATTCTGAGCCTGGATTGTCAAAGACAGTTTCCTATCTTTATAGAATAGCTTCAAAATAAAGAAATGGGTCAAACATGTGCCTAATATGTGAGACAACGGAGGAAGCTATGTGTGTGTAATATTCAGGAGACCTGGCATAGCCTGAGGTCCAGCCATAGCTCAATGGCCCAGGTGCCAAGAAGGATGAACAGTTGGGAATGTCAGCCAACCCACTCATTATCTACAGCAAATCGTGTCCAGTCCTTCAGGGTGCTTTGCTGTAAAGACTGCCCCTGTGTATAATCAGCCCAAAAAACCCCAAAACAAAAACAAGCCAGCAGTAAATTTTTAGAAAACTGTTCTTCGGTATACACTATGCATTGCTCAGAGGCTTCGCAGATGTGAGCAGTTAAGATGCTGTGAGGCCTGATGTCATTTTTGCCCTCTCACCAATAGGTTCCAATCTTTAAAATCTGACACTTATGAACATCTCCTAAGTGTACGGAGGCCTCTGTAAACAGTGTTAGTGACTTGAAAAGCGTTCGTGAGACAGGATAGCATCCTGTCTTTCACTGGAGGATTATTTGGACCCTAAAACAAATTTAACCTTTAAGAAAAAGCAGTCCTGTTGGGACTCTGATAATGCCACTCTGATAATGCCAAAGTATTAAATATCATAATCAATATTGCCACCCCCTAATACCTTCCATGGAGCCCAGGTATGAATGGATTGAAAAGCTAGGAACGGCGTGCAATCATCTATAAGTACCTCACATGCTTCTGGCAGGGAGAATTTTAAATGTGAGCCCCAAAACACGATGAAGCCTCCCACCTTTCTAGTCCCAGGAGACCGATCTATCTTTCTGGTTCCATATTCCTTTGACTGTTAATGTAATTAGTGTAGAATAACTATGTACATATCAACTCCCATGAAAAGCGGCAGACGTTCTGGTTGATTTGGCTTGGGGCCATGTCATTGGTAGGGTGAGACAACCTGGTATTAAACCATCTGTTGTAAACTGCGTATTTTAAAATAGTGTTTTGTGTTTCCTGGGTTCCTCACTCCCAGTGAGAGCAGCAAAATATCGACTCTTAGTTTTCCTAGCAGCACTGTGGAGATAACAAGCTTTAAAACATTTCTATCTTGGGCCGGGAGTTTGGCCTAGTGGTAGAGTGCTTGCCTAGCATGCACAAAGACCCGGGTTCAATTCCTTGGCACCACATTCATAGAAAAAGGCCGGAAGTGGTGCTGAGGCTCAAGTGGTTAGAGTTCTAGCTTTGAGAAAGTCCAAGGACAGTGCTCAGGCCCTGGCAAAAAAAAACACCCCAAAACATTTGTATCTTTCCCCTCTGCTGTTTGTGCTACAAATAATTTCATTGAATGAAGCATCTTTTGTATTATAGACATAATACATGACATAATACATGACTTTTTTTTCACGAAAGTGAGCCAATTTTACTTAAGCTGTGTTACTGAGTATGGCCATGTTTTATAGAGCCAAGGACCCTAAATACAATCGGCCATACCTTTGATTTTTATGAACTGGTAGTTGCTAATCTGTATAAAGACAACACTCCTTAGGTGGATTATGACTTGCATTCAAAAAGCAGTCATTCTCTAAGATCTGTTTGAGTGGATTTACTTTGAATTGATATAAGAAGTTCATTTTGCCATTAGAAATTGGAAATAAAGTCCTCAGGCCACTTGTTGCATTCAGGAGCTCAATATTGCTCCCCACAGATTTAGGTTAAGTTTATGCACGTGACAGAAAAAAATGCTCTTTTTTAAAACAAAAAAAAAATCGGTGAAATCATTCACAATTATCCAAGCTAAATCAATTCAGAGAACCTCTTTATCTAAAATAAAATAGACAAATTTGCATCTTATTGTAAATGACTTGGCAGTTACAAAACACTTTCTTCTCAAAAGATTATTTCTCCCTCACTAGCCTCTAATCAGTTGTTCTCGAGTATAAAATTTTCCAAGTCGGTTAAACACTTTCATAGTTTTGATTTAATTATCTTCAGCTTGAGATTTTTGTATATGTACAGAACCCCTAATTTTTTTATGGAATAATGCTTTGTAACACTAATATATTCGTTCAACAACAATATACTAAGCAAAGTGCCAGGCACTGGTGGTCAAAGAGAACCCCTAAATTTTAACTCAGCTGATCACAATGCCCTCGATAGAAAGCCCTCTTCATCCGCTCACCTTATACATAAACAGACCTATTCGAGTTGTCAAAATGCCAGAGCTCCCTTCTATACATTTTCTAGAACAAAGAGGCCGCCTCAGCTTCCTTCTTGTCTCTGTGTTCCGGGAGGTGTCCTTGATTTTCCCATGCTCATGCCACAAGGGTTTGGATGCTGCCTGAATAAAAACTGATACCTTCAGACTCACTTTTTAGGGACAAGGTACCCTTCTGCGGACCCTGAGTCTGCCTGCGAATTTATGAACCCCTCTTAGCTTTCCTTTCCCTGGGGACTGACTCAGTGCTCCTTGCCAAGCGCCACCGAACTTATTCCCCTTTTCTGAAAGTGCAAGAAAGATGAGAAAGTTGGCTCATCACAATGGTGTAGAAACTCCTGCCTAGTACAGACGCTGTGTGCAACGTGGAAGGTGCTCAAAATACAGCCTCCGCGGGCTTTGGATGTGCAAAACCAGCGAGGAAGTTGGCTGGCATGGCAGGGAATCACTGTTCCTTGGGGTTGGAGGCTGAGGGCGCGGGGCCTCCGCTTCCTGGGTGAGGCGTGGCCCTCAGCAGAAACAAGCCGAGAAGCAGAGAGGGGAGAGAAAGCGAGCAGAGCGCCAAGACTCACCAGCTTCCCCATTTTTTCCCAGGCCTGGGGTTTTGTTCTTCAGTTGGGTGCTGGAAGAGGCAACACTGTGGGTCCTCCAAGCAGATTGCTCCGGGCTAAGTGCCGGCCGGCTCCGGCTCGGGCTCCGCTCTGTGCCTGGGATCAGCTGAATGGCTGGGCCGTTCAGGAAGCTGGCTCTGTCCAGCTGGGAAGCGCTCCCCCTTCCAGGGTGTGTGCTCACATGCCTCTCACTCAGCGCCAAAAAGCCGCCAAACTCAGGTCAGCCTAGCAGGTTTCCTTATATAGGTAAACGGGAATTGCATTCCTGGTGGAAGAAGTTAACCAAGAACTTGGGTCACCTGGTTAATTATACGCACGCCGGATTGGCTCACATTCGATTCAGCCTGCATAGGATCTGGGTGATTTCTTTAAAATCAGCTTTATTCTAGCAGTATGCAAAGCTGGCCCTTCCAGCGCTGTGTGTCAACAACCAGGATTTTTTTTTTTTTATCATGGGCTATAAACAACTTATCTGGAGGTACTGGAAAGGAAAAAAAAACACACACAAAAGAAAACTATAGGATACTATGATGTGTCGTTCGTGTTTTTAACAAGCCAGGTAACTCATCTTGAGGTTGATTTTAAATAAGCAAACAAAAATGTCACAGAATGAGAATGCAAGTGAACATCTTTCCAATGAGACTCAAATGGTTTATTTGAACGTGGTAAATAATAAGTCATTGGACTTTCTCTGTTATACACTGTGATGATTTTATTTACTCTGAAATAATTGTGGGATCATTTTTGATGGATAAAATGACACCTATTGCATAATCACATGCAAATATTTTTCAGCAATTTTCTGGATTTAAGAAGATGAAATGCATCTTTAAATGAACTCTATAGATGAAAGGATTAATTGTAATATATATATATATATATATATTCTTTTTCCTTTTGTGATGACAGTCCTGGGGCTTGATCTTAGGACCTGGGTGCTGTCCCTGAGCTTTTACATTCAAGCTTAACACTCTACCACTTGAGCCACAGCTCCATGTCTGGCTTTTTGTTGGTTAATTGGAGATAAAGAGTCTCAAGAAATTTCTTGCCTGGGCTGGCTTTGAATCAAAATCCTCAGATCTCAGCCTCTTGAGTAGCTAGGATTACAGACATAAGCCACCAGTTTCTGGCTACCAAAGTATAGTTTTTAAGCATAACTGATGGTGATTGTCTAATAATTGGTTCTTCCCCCTCTCACATATCTATCACCTAGTAAATTTCTTTTAAATTATAAGCCATTCCATTAAAAACAATACAGAGATGCAAGTCTTTCTCATGTGCTGGAAATGAAGATTGCCTACTAAAGAAGACCTGTCTTAAAACAAAATAATTTGTTCATCCATTGACTGCTTTGTGAGTTGTGATAACCTTATTAAAAATAGCTCATTGCTGCTTTAGGTTTCTGTGGGTGCTGGAGAGTGAATGTTTACATGTTATCTAAGCCTGCACCAATACAAACCAATCTCAAAGCATTTGTTCCAAGAGTAGGAAAGCACAAAAACCACAGTGTCAGGAAGAGTAACTAAACATTGAATGGCTTTTTATGGTGTGCAAAGATGTTTGCATGCAATTACCTCCTTATCTCTGCAGGAATGCTGCGAAGTGAGTGCTCTCCTTTTCTTCACAATAATAAAATTGACTTGCATAGATAAACTGGTTTAGTCTTATGACCAGTTTTGTGGCAGATCCCAGCTTCTAGATTTTCTACAATTTAACTCCAATAGCATTCTGAAAATACCATCAATTTTAATAGATAGAAGAACATTAAAATAACAATTTTCCATAGTCAAATATAACTTTAACAATCAGATGTCCAGAGTTTTTTTTGAAAAAACTTTTTATAAAAGTTGTAACTTACTATCAAATGACTGTATTTAAGTATCTCGAGGAAGATCATAAAATAAGACAAGAATTACTTTTATTGAATATAGATTTGGGTCGTAAAATACTATGAAAATATAACTTTGCAAGTATTGTACATAGTTTTTCTGTTCACAAGATCCACATCTCTCTTGTATCAAGTTAAAACTCATCTTGATTCCTTCTATGGGAAAGAATATTAGTATTTTCGATTTATTGCGTTTTCATTAATTTTTCAAATGCTGTGCCATGCTAGGAAAATGGCTTTTATTAATATGATCCTGCACCCTTTATGTCCCCATAATTCCTGCTGTAGCAGGTTCTGTTTATGCAGGAACTTTAGACTTTATTAACATGTTGTTGCAAGACAAGAATGTGTTTTTTCCAGGGTATGTTAAACCTTTAAATGCCTTAAGCTGGCCTCCAAATTTGTTCTTACAATTCTAAGCAAACAATCATTTAGGTTTTAAACACAAAATATTATAGGCTATAATTATTGAATTGGAAGGTCAAAATGAAATTTGGATCTTAAAGTGGCTTAGTTCAAAGAGGGAATATAACCCTCTTCAGAATCCATTTTGAATACCTCAAGAAATGGTTTGGGAAAGGCTGCATGAGTTCAACCTAACCATAGAGGACCCCGATGAGAGAGTACTTACAGCTGAGTAATTACACTGTGCCAAAAAAGTACACTTATGGGAAACTAAATAAAATGCAAGACTTACTTGAAGGGGAGGAAATATCATTGTGGTTTAAAGAAAACTGAAGGGGATAGGGTTTAGACATTCCCAATGATATAGCACTAATGAATAGCTGAGCTACAATTTAACTATAATTCCAGAATGGTTGCTATTGCTGCACCCGGCCTGTGCCACCTGATCCAAGAATTTGCAAATGCCTTCAACATGGAAGATTCTTTGAATCCATCCCCATCTCTTGGATATGTGACCTCGAGGAAACGATTTAACATTTCTAACGAAGACCTTCAAAGTAGAAATGAAAATGGCTAGAAATCACAGATTGCTGCAAATACCTAATGAGCATTCTTTTCAATGACTTCATATATACTACTGATACTTCTTGTAGTCTAGGCATTCTGGTGCTTCTTAAGAACACAGCCATAAACTAGCTAAGCATGTTTGCCCTTCCTCCCATGGAGCTTGCAGAAAAACTATGTGCATCTACACTCTGGGATATGAAACTAGAAATTTCCCTGAATGTCTCATGAGCGTCGAATTAACGCTCCAAATGAACATAGGAATATTAATAGGTGAATGCTTTTTAAGTCAATTGTAATGAGCAATGGTTGGTCTTACCTTGATTAGGCCTAGTGAACTCGGGCTGAGCTAAGTATTTTTACCTCCAGGGGAAAGATAAAACATGCTGCGTTGATCACATTTTCACAATGGATTTTTACCCAATAGTTGAAGAAGGTAAGTTAGTTGGATCAAAAAGCATCTCAGAAAACTGGATCCATTGAGGAATGAAGTGAAAGAAGAAGTGAAAATAAAAGCATTGAGGAAAGAAAAAAGTGAAAGAAAAGCATTAGAAAGATATCTTCAATACTGCAGTCTGTTAGGAGATAGCCAGTTTAATCTTGATTTACCTTAGTGCAAGAAACATTTATTTGGCACATACGATGGAAAGGAGTCCATGCAGGATAAATGTAGAAAAGGAATCACAGAGAATAAGAATTATCACTACGTGTAATAACGTTTTCTAGAGAAATGGTTTGATAGCTGTATCAAGTAGGATGAATGAGTACAGTTCTGTACTGGTAACAAGCAACTCCCAGATCTCAGTGACTTGGAACACTAAAGGTATGTTTCTCATCATGCTGTATGTCTCAACAGGTTAACAGACAGGGCTCACCTATTTACAGCCTCTCAGATAATATGCAGATGTGTTACTGCTTCCAGCTATTTTCAATATATTCTCTCATTGTTTCTGAGACAGAGACAGGGACTTAGTGATCTTTGCACTAGCTTTCAAAACTTGACCCCACGAGTGATGCTTGAACTTGCACTCACTGCTCATGGGCCAAAATAAGCCAGTTAAGAAAATCTGATCTTCACTAGCCTCTCAAACTAATATCTGGTCACTATCTGATCACACGGGCTTTCCTTCTCTTTCTTCAACATACTTACATTTTTTTTCTAGAACTTGGGACCTTTACACATAGTCTTCCTACTGGCTTGAAATGTGCTCCCTGGTGTGGAAGGCAGAATTATGACCTCCTAAAGGTGTCCACATCCTAATCCTGAGACTCTGGGAATATAATGGATTGCATGGCAGTGGATATTATCATTGTGTATGGAGTTAAGACTGTTACACTGTTGGCTTTAACAAAGATTATCCTGGACTATGATGATGATGATGATGATGATGATGATGATGATGATGATGTCGATTTCTATCATAATTATTTAGGCCCAAGTGGTCACAAGGTCATTAAAATATGAAAAAAGTCACATAAGAATCAATGTCATCTTGAACATTGTTACCCCTTCCCATAACCCCTCTGTACATCACCCCAACAATAAAATAAAATAAAAAAAAAAGAATCAATGTCATAGCAATTTAATGTGAGAATGGGTCTGTAGCTATATCTGGTTGAAGCCATGATCCAAAGAATGTGATCTAATCTCCACATGCTGGCAAAGACCCAAAGAAGGAACACACAGAAATGCAGTTTAGATGACATCTTGATTTCAGCCTCATGACCCATGTACTGGATTTCTGATCTAAGATAATAAATTTGGGCTTCTTTAAAAAACTAAGTTTATGATCATTTCTTGAACTCAGGACATAGTCCCGAGCTTCTATTGCTCAAGGCTAGCACTCTAACGCTTGAGCCACAGCACCACTTCTGGCCTTTTCTGTAGATGTGGTAAGGGCTTCATGCATATGGGCAAGCATTCTAACACTAAGCCACATTCCCCAGCCCTTATCATTTCTTTTCTAACAGTGGCCATAGAAGACAGATTCATCTCTTATCTTCACTGCTACCACCTTGGCCCTTAGATTTAATGCAAACAGCTTTTCAATACATAAATTCCAATGACAATGCCTGATGTCACCAGCCATTCTTCGTCCAGTGGTTCCATGTGTCTTTCCCCATTAAACTTCCTTTATAACTCTCACCACTATCTGACACTAACATACTTCATTCAAGGCAAAGCAAAAACAAAAGCAAGACAAATTGAAAAGTCTCTTGAACAAAAATAGAAAACTTGAAAAAAAATAATGCAGCGGTCATTTTATATGCCTCAGGTCAGGAATGCTGGAGAGAGAACCAGGTTTAAATAAGTAAAAAAAACCAATTATGTTGGAAAAAAAGAAAATTTTGACAGTAGTTGGAGAAATTGCCTAAGGAGACATGCTGCCAAGAAGGAACACAGAGGCTTAGATTATGGCAACACTTACGAAAAGGGATTAGATAATGCAAGTCAGGGGAGTAAGTGAAGCTCAGTCTGCAGCATTTTCTTGATGACCTGCTTATTCTTCCTCCAGCTTGAAAATGTATGTAGCACAAAGCAATGAATCACAGGACAACATCTGCATGTAATTGCATTTCTGTTCCAATAATAAATGTTTCAACTGCTATGCTATTTACAAAAGCTGTTATCATAAAGAGCCAAGTGGGGGAAATTTGAAACACAAATGCTTATCTCAAGAAACCTTTCCTTTGCAATCCTACTTCCAACTACCAAACAGCAAACTCCCTATATTATTTGAATTGTCTTGAGAAGTTTATTTTTGAAATTCTAGTTTAAACTGATCTGTCCCTGCAAAGATCATTCTTCTCACCTATGGTTTTCATAATAGTCTCTGAACCTAAAGAATACTTTAAAGACCAGAAATGGTTCCTATTTTCTGCATGGACCTATTATCTGAAGTTTGGACCCAATGTTATCTTTGGTTAGTGTCTCCTTTTTAGTGAACAATGTTTGTTCTCAAAGTGAAAGACTAGATTTCCCCTTGCTCCCATCAAAGGGAAAAAGTCTCAGAAAATTCACTCTGGACCTTCAACTTCATGTAATATGTCAGTGTAGTTTAAAATAATAACAACAAATAGAGACAAAAATGGGAGACAGAGACACTCCTGCTACTTCAGGTGGGTCCTTATTTCCCCCCTCTCCCTACAGTAGCAGATGAGCTTTCTATCAGGTGCACAAGAAAAGCAGACTGCTTAAAGTGAGGTTCTCTCAGCTAGCAATGTCACTAGCAAAACCTAGCCATGATTTTGGCCCTTGCACCTTAGCTTTGAGAGAATGCGTGGTTTGTAATATAAAGCAAATGGAGATCCTAACCCATTTATTCGACATTGCATCTTTTCCTTGCATCCATTGGCTGCATAAAATTCACTGCTCTAAGTAAAGCATGAAAAGTCATCAAGCTACACAGAATATAAAACCATAACTCTTAACTGGCTGCCTCCTCCCATTTGGCTAGGCCGGTGTTTCAGGATGATGTTGAGAGCATTTTTAATGAGATGGCAAATAACCACGTGGGCAGGAGAATCCTCAAACAGCAAGACAAATGAGCAGTTTTCCACTAACAGTTTTAAACTATCTCTTAATTCCCCAGTCTGTATTTCTTAACTCCCAACATGTAGATCTCACTTCATTAGCACTGTTTAAAACATGAGTTGACTATCAAAACCAAATGAAAACTTAGAATGGTCTTTTAGGAAGATGAAAGTAAACTCCAGTTCTTAGTTCTCTAGAGTACTTTTAATGAACTTATAATAATTCAAATCCATCACAGTGATTGAACTGACAAATGGTTAGCATCTAAACTAAGTAAGTAATGATTTCTGTATTCTACTCAATGACCCTGATCCATGGCATAGAGGGGAAAGAAACAAAAAAAGACAGTGTCACTTATTTGTTCATCAACAAAATGTTAGGTAAATTCTGTGGGTCACACATTAGGATAAAGGAAGGCAATTCACATAAAGGTTGGAAAAGTTTCAAAATGTAGGTTTTAGTGAAATGTACGAGGCATTCCTTTTTTTTCATTTTCAAATGAGGAGCAGTGTGTACTTCGTGGTACTGAAGAAACATGAGCATGTCACCAGTGATGTCATTTTGGTAGGCTATATCCCATTATCATGGGATGAGAATGATTCTTCTTCATGTAGGTTTTTTTCAAATCTATAGCCCCCATCTAATTAAGTGAAAACAACAGGTAATTCTTAAGGAGGCACATTCTGCCAAACATTTGTGAAATTCTCCTACAGATTATCAAAGTATTAAAAGGAAAAAAAAGAAGATAGAAAACCTGTCAGGTCTCAGATGCCCAAGGACATCTGATACCTAACTACAATGTGGGTCATTGCAGGAGACAGTGGAAAGACTAGAAATTCCAATAAATTTCAGTGTTTTGTTACTTTTGACAAATGTACTGTACAGGGGAAGGTATTGCTGAGGCACAGTAAGGGGAAGGTAAAAAGAATCTCCAAGAGGTGAAATCAGTATTTTACAATATCCGGGGCTGCTCCGCTAGGATGTTTGGTAGGCTAACATTTCTTAATTAACGATGCTTGCAACTTTCAATATGTTTATCAGCACCTAACTGTACTGTAAATCAAGGAGCATCTACACCACATTGTGGCCAGTGAACTGAAATAACATTGAGAAGGATCTATTGGAAGCAAGAGAGACAGAGACACAGGAGCAGGGACATAAAAAGGTAACAAAAAGCAAAACACTGGTGGGTTCCAGAAGGTGTTACAGCTCAAGAGCTCAATGACCTTCTTGTGCAAGTTCTTGCTTTTCTCTTAGGTTACTGGAATTAGAGAAAAAGATGATTCTATAAAAGACCTGAGAAACCCGAGATCTAGCCACGTTTTGATGACTTTACTCCTAAAAATATGATGGGTAGAAAGACAATAGATTCTGGCAGAAGATAAACATCATCTTTCCCAATAAAGTATTGGGTTTGCATTTAGCAAATCATGTGTATGAAGACACATGATTTTACACTAAATCAAGCTGCCAATGAGGAAAGCAGAACTTAGAATATATTCAGCTTTAGTTATTGTATCTTCCATCTATCTCCTTTTCAACCTTAGCATTATTGACATGTAGAACAAGTATCTGTTGTGTGCATATGTGTAGGAGGACGAACGTGTGCCTTGTAGCATGCTGGGCAGCATCCTTACTTCTGCCCATTAGAGGGCCATACATAGCAATAATCACATATGTCTCCAGGCATTGCCACATAGGACACAAAGGGTGGAATTTTCCTCAGTTAAGAATCAAGGGCATCTGTATATTTACATCTATGTTATCTGTATCTATGTCTCTACCTCTGGAAGAAAAAAGTGAATGCATGGATTTTGTAGCAAATATACAATTTTTAAAAATCTTTAATTTTTTTTCAGGGGCGGCAGTCCTGGGGCTTGAACTCAGGGCCCTGGGCATTGTCCTTGAACACTTTTTGCTCAAGCCTGTGCCCTGCCACTTGAGCCACAGAGCCACTTCTGGCTTTTTCTGTGTGTATGGTACCAAGGACTTAGACCTGGGGCTTTGTGCATGCTAAGGGAGCACTCTACCACTAAGTCAAACTCCTGGGCCTGTTATTTTTTTCTGAAGAAATAAAAAAAATAGCACCTGGAAAGATCAGTGCCATCAGACCAATCATTTTATTTCTGCAAACCAATTTTATTATTGTGAAATAAAAAAGAACACATTTCACAGCATTCCTACAGAGTTGAGAAGAGCAATCGAGGGCTGGGAGTTTGGCCTAGTGACAGAGTAATCGCCTAGCATGCACGGAGACCTGGGTTCAAGTCCTCAGTACCATATACATAGAAAAAAAACTGGGACTGGTGCTGTGGCTTAAGTTCTAGAACTCTAGCCTTGAGAAAAAAAGCCTAAGGACAGTTCCCAGGCCCTGTGTTCAAGCCCCAGGACAGGCAAAAAAAGGAAAGAAAAAAAAAAGAAGAGCAATTGAGTACAAAGATCTTTGCACATCATTAAAAGCGATTCAGTGTTTTGTTACTCTTTCTGACAGTGTGATTTTTGTGGTTTTCTACTTGGCATAAATGCTTGAGATGGGTTTCTATCAGTACCATCTTAGATAGCATGTAACACATTATAATTATAAATTATAGTAATATATGATCAATGCAGGATAACATTTCAACATCTCCCATGCTTCTCACATCATGCCTTCTAATACCCTTCCCAGCATACCAGGTGAAAACAAACTTTTTTCTGTGCACACTGCACATGTTTAGAATGCAAACCTCAGTTGTTTTGCTGAATTGTGTTAGTAAATCCATAACAGATCATAATAATCTGAAAAACAAAGTTTGTTTGGGAAATAAGAACTGGAGTTTTTGAGGAAGAAATGGAATTTTTTAAATTTAGAAAGCCTTTCTTTAAATGTCAAGAGCCAGAGCCCTTGCTGATTCAGAATACAGAAATACAGAGAAAAAATGTAGAAATAAGATTTTGTTTTAGAAAGCTAAGCATGTTATATTTTCCATTTGAAAACTTGGAAAGAAGTAGCTTTGTGGGTCCCTTTGCTCCAGTAGAGGGAGGCCAGAGTGAACAGAAATGAAGGAAAGGACTTAGCTGGCTGGCTTCAAGTTTTCCTTGGCTACTTCTAAATGAAGAGGAAATTGGAGATGCTCCTATGTCACCATGAATGGTATGGATGGAGTGGCCAGAATTTGAGACCTGGGAAGGTACTAAGAAGTATGTGTGGTGTAACTCTAGATAAGGGTCCAATCTTAAAGGCTGCTGTGTGGGCCATGTCAGGCTGGGAACAGCGAAAGGAAGAGCTTAAATTACAATCATTTGGGTGGGGAATAAGTTAACAGGGATGGAAGTAAAGGATGTTGCTCACCCCATCTCCATCCATTCTGTGCCAACAAATTAGCTTTCTTCCACTTCCTTCTCAGGGTCAGATCATACTTCTAGGATAACTGAATGAGTCAGTAGAAGAGAAACCGTCAAGTTGTTTGGCTTTAAATGGGAAAGGATCATATTTTGAACAAAGAAGTGACCTTTCTCACTGAACTAATAAAGACTTACCAATACGAGTAGAAAGTGAGGCTTCAAGAACAGGCCTGAGGACCAATGGAATAGAACTGAAGACCCAGAAATCAACCTGCAGACCTTTGGCCACCTAATCATTGATAAGGGAGCAAAAAGAAAATAGAATGGAAGAAAGACAGCCTCTTCAACAAGTGGTGCTGGCAGAACGGGTTAAACACCTGCAGAAAACTAAAGTTGGATCCTTCTGTCATCCTGCAGGAATAATTCCAAATGGATCAAAGACCTTGAGGTAAAAACAGATACCCTGACACCTTTACAAAAAGGAATAGGAGATACACTGTGTCTCCTTGGCACAGGTCAAAACTTTCTTAATAAAGATCATTGTTCTTAATGTATTATGTTATTTCTTTTCTCTTTTTCCCCCTTATGGTTAATTTCATGTAGTCACTGTGTCTGACTTTGTTACCAGGTATATTCTATATACATTTATTTGTTTATTTGAAATAGGGAAAAGAAGGGAGGAAACAAGATGATTGGGAGGGAGTGGGGGAGAGAAATGGGGACAAAAACTTGAGAAGGGGGTATCAATGTGTGAGAAGTAATGCACCTACTACCTAGCAGACGTAACTGTAACCCCGCTATACATTTCCTTAACAATAAAAAATTTAAAAAATTTTTAAATTTAAGAAAGAAAATTTTCCAAGAAGAATGAAATTGTATTTTCACACAAAAATTGTATTTGCATGTTCATTGTAGCTTTATTTATTCAGCCATATCTGGAAAAATATTCTTTGGCAGGTCTATACACAGATGTGAATTAGGAAACTTGAGGGAAAGAGTGTGTTGAGAGAGATGGGGAGAATGACAGAGGCATTCCTCATAAACTGATATGTTGGAATGAGACTCCTCTGAATAATTTCTTAAAGATTTTTTAAAATTCCAAAATGTGACATGGCTATGCAGAATAGTACTTGCCAATACAAAGGAATTATCTACAAATCTCTGTCTATTTATATATGTACAGAGCAAATGGATGAATCTCAAATTAAGTTTGTTAAATAAATGAAGTCAGACAGTAGAAAAATAATAGTATACGTGGTTGCATTTAGAACAGTTTTAAGGTTATAGATTCATATTTATTTTTTTAATATATTTTTATTGTAATTAAGAAAAGGGTTACATGATATTTGACATATAGAAGGTGCATTAATTCACATACATTGATACCCTTTCACATGTCTTGGTACCCTTTACCCTCCCCCCCACCAACCCCCCCGTCTTGGTTTTCCCCCCTTCCCTATCAAATTTCAAATAACCAAATACAAATAAATTCAGTGTATCAGATAACAAAGTGAGGTACTGTAACAATATGAGATACCCAAGGGACAGCAAAGGAGATGAGAGACAACATAGTACATTAAGGACAACAATCATTCGTTATATGGCTTTTGTTTCAATAATAGATTCAGATTTAAATCAGAGAGAATAGATTATTTTGTGCCTGGTAGCATTTTGGGATAGATAGTTAGGCTGGTTCATGACTAGAAGGAGAAATTACCAAGGGAATTGGCAAGATCCATTTCAGTGGAACCCATTTCAACAGAACACATTTCACCAGGTTGATTTTGGTGGTGTTTTCAAGGGTATGTACATACGACAATATTTATGAAATCGCACACTCTGAAGCTATTCACTTTGTTGTACATCTATTTTACCCCCAGTAAAGCTACTAAAATTGCACCTGTGGGAGATTTTAAGGTGCCCTGTGGCAGCTCTTTCAGGATACCTCACAAAGAAATAACTTTTTCTGAGAGTTGGTTTCATCAATATGGCTTACTTCAAGTTTAGCTTTTAATCTTTTCATCATATACTTTTATTGTAATTAATAGAAGGGTTACATTATATTCCCAGATAGAAGGTGCATTACTTCACAAACATTGATACACTTTCTCACGTCTTGGTCCCCATTTCCCTCCCCCCATCCACATCCCTCATCTTGTTTTCCCCCCTTCCCTATCCTATTTCAAATAACCAAATAAGCACATATACAATATATCAGACAACAAGTAAAATACTGTAACAATATGAGATAACCAGGGGAGAGCAAACTCAGAGACTGAGCACTGTCCTTGGGCTTTCTCAAGGCTTGTGCTCTACCACTTGAGTCATAGCACCCCTTCTGGCCTTTTCTATGTATGTGGTACCAAGGAATTGAACTCGGGTCTTTGTGCATGCTAAGCAAGAACCCTAACACTACGCCAAACTCCTAGCCCCAAGAATTTAATTTTTTTTGCCAGTCCCGGGCTTCAGCTCAGGGCCTGAGCACTGTCCTTGGACTTTCTCAAAGTCTGAGCTCTACCACTTGAGTCACAGCACCACTTCTGGCTTTTTTTTTAATGTATGTGGGACTGAGGAATTGAACCTGGGTCTTCGTGCATGCTAGGCAAGCACTCTACTGCTAGGCCAAACTCCCGGCCCCAAGAATTTAATTTTTTAATCATGCACTTTGCATGATAGGCAAGTACTCTTAACTTTGAGCTGCACTGTTCAGCAGTTTTTGCCATATTCTTTCATCTTTTGTCAGGTTTGTCCCATACAAATTCATATCTTTCATTCTGTTTTAAACAGTGCTGCTTGGTGAGATTGAACATCATACATATGGGTCATTTATGTTATATATTTCATTTTTGAATATTTATGTTATATATTACTATGTGGCAAAGTTAGTCTGTTAGTATTTGTATCTTTTTCAAACTTTTTTTCAAACAGATTTTTAAAAAATAAAGTGACTCATACAATGTACAAAAAAAAGGGAATTGAGGCTTCCGCTTCAGCTTCATTTTAGACAGAGCATGAAGTTTTGCACCTTAATATTACAATTGTAAGTTTATTAAAAATACCTGTTAA
Source organism: Megascapheus bottae (assembly GCF_031878675.1). Lineage (NCBI taxonomy): Eukaryota > Metazoa > Chordata > Mammalia > Rodentia > Geomyidae > Megascapheus > Megascapheus bottae. The sequence goes on from NC_143547.1 coordinate 712,148, forward strand.
AAACATTAAAGAGTTACATGGAAAAGATTCATATTTATACATTCTCACTTAAAGCACTTCAAAGAATATAGGTTTCAGTACGTTTTTAAATGATAGCAAATATACTAAGAGTAGATGCTGAGTATAACTAGAAAAAGTACAGACCCTGGAATCAGATGACCTGTGTTTAAATTCCTTTTTACTGCTATTTTAATGATTTTCTTTTTTTGCCAGTCCTGAGCTTGGGCTCAGTGCTTGAGCCCTGTCCTTGGACTTTCTCAAGGCTAGCACTCTACCACTTGAGCCTCAGCACCACTTCCGGCTTTTTTTTTGCTGTGTTTGTGGTACCAAGGAATCGAACCCGGGTCTTCATGCATGCGAGGCAAGCACTCTACCACTAGGCCAAACTCCTGGTCCCAATTTTAATGATTTTTGAGCCATTCACTTAGAGATTCTGGGGTGCTATACCTACCTTTAGGATTATTATGAGGTTGAAATAAAGGACTATATGGAAAATGCCTACCCCAAAGAGTTGTATACAGTAGGTACTCAAACATTACCATCTAAGATCATAAACTAGGTACATTCATACATGCCTGTGATCCTAGTTACTTATGAGGCTAAGGCAGGAGAATTGGGAGTTAGAGACTACTTTGGGCATAGAATATTTAAAAATATAATTGGTATTGTTTTGTTTAAAACTTTCATCTTGGTTATGACCATTTTTTTGCCAATCCTGTGGCTTGAACTCAGGGCCTGGGCACTGTCCTTGAGCTTTCTCAAGGATGGAGCTCTACCACTTGAGCCATAGCAACACTTCTGGCTTTTTATGTGTAGGTGGTACGGAGGAATTGAACCCAGGGCTTCATGCATACTAGGCAAGCACTCTACAACTAGGCCACATTCCAGGCCGAGTTACGACCACTGTTAAAACAACTTGGCTCATTTTTATTGAATCAAAATGCTCAGGTCTCTATTTTCAATATATAAATATATATTATACATATGACATGTATAATACAGATATTAGTATAATATTATATATATGTATATGTATGGAGAGAGAAAATTTCTCAGTAGAATAAGTTTCTTATAATGCATAGAAGGTAGATTCAGAAGTACACACATCATTTTAGGCAGACCATTAAAATTATTGAAACTCTTATTCTATCATCTGTAAGAAGGGAGAATATTAATTTTTACTTCTTAACATTTTTCTGAAGACGATATTGGTCAACCAACACAAGTGCCTTGATTAATGGTCCTGAGCCTGGCTTCCTTACCACCAGCTTGGAGTGCAGTAGAAAAAAAACTGTTTCTTTTTATATTCGAATCTTGACTTTACATGAGAATGTCTGATGACAAGAATAAGATGTAATATAAATGTAGGTGCCCCCCTCTTCCCACTTTTTCTTGAAAGTGGGCACCGTCCCTGAGCCTGTTTGTGCTCAAGACTAGCACTCTATCACTTAAGCCACAGCATCACTTCTAGCTTTTTGGGTAGCTTATCAGAGATAAGAGTCTCACAGTGACTTTTCTGCCTGGGCTGGCTTCGAACTGTGATCCTCGGATCTCATTCTCCTAAGTAGCTAGAATTACAGGTATAAGCACTGGTGCCAGGCTTTTTATAGCTCCAATCACTGCCTTAGGGCCCCTAAGCCAGCTGATCACATGGGGCAGAGAGAATAGAATCCATCACCAACTTAATGTCAGGACTAAATTGTTTTTCAGAGCTGCCTCGTCTAGCCTTACTTATGGACCCTGGTCTAACTGAGTAACCGTGGCATACTTGTTGATTGTTCCTTTCTGCACTGGGTGATAGCTATAAATTTGACTGCTTATTTAAATGTTATCCAGGACCTAGTCACCTACTTTATTGTTTATTCTCTCATTATTTCACTGATGAAATATATTCATATTACAATTCTGAGTGACACTGTGAGTCTCATAGAAAATTCAACGTTGATGGGTCAAAGATACACTGTAGCATCACACATATTAGATCCTGAGAGAAAAATAAGATGCACAAAGGTTAACTAATAAACACTTAAATAACAATGCATTAAAAACATCTATAGGATATATATATATATATTTATATATCTAGAGAGAAAGAAAGAGAGGTCTAATCTAAAGGAAATATTTCTATAGGTATGAAATTTATTTGTCTCTCTATATATATCATGTATAGCTACATCACAAAAGATACATGAGCTAAGAAAAATCAAGGTAAGATGTTCATAGCATTAGATGAGAAGAAGAGTACAAACAGGGGTTTTATGTCCCAAGAACATTTTAGGTGGAAAAAGGCACAAGGAGAAAGTGTCCATATTGGTATTTCTTTTAAAAAAACTTATGAAGGGGCCAGGAGTTTGGCCTAGTGGTAGAGTGCTTGCCTAGCATGCACGAAGACCCAGGTTCGATTCCTTGGTACCACATACTTAGGAAAAGCCAGAAGTGGAGCTGAGGCTCAAGTGGTAGAGTTCTAGCCTTGAGAAAAATATAAGGACAGTCCTCTGGCCCTGAGCTTAAGCCCAGGACTGGTAAAAAAATAAACTTATTAAGAGGCACATATATGCTTAACTTCAAAACATCCTGGCAGACACTTTAATCACTATATTTCTTAAGCATTACATTCTCTGTTCCTTTGACCATTCCACAACATAGAATCTGAAATATATATTTTAATTAGGCTAATAAAATTATTTTGTCAACCACTTCTAATAATACTTGGGGTGCACTGTTGAAATGGAAAACTAGGATTGGGATTCATCCATCTAAGTCATCTTAAAACCAAGATAATTTTCCCAATGAAATAGAATCTATAGCTCACTCTACCTACTTTGACTCAATATTTTCCTCTTGTAACATGTGGATAGTATTACTCATCTCCCTGAGGTGGGTGGCTATTACAGGAGTTTCTAGGGTAATTTGTTCAAGTACTTTAATGAGCCCAGTGTATTTGAAATCAGTTCAGAGAGTCTTTTTTGCATGGACTGGATGACCAAGGGTTCAGAGACTAGTTCATCCATCACAGTACAAAGAACCATAGCAGAATCTACCCAACGAGTGAAAAGGGAACTCCACAGATGCAGCCCCTTGGAGGGTTCACAACCAGACAAGTAGATGGCTTGGAGGGAGAGGAATAGCCCTGGGAAAGGCAGAGAAAGAAATGTGGAGAAGAGAGGAAGTCCAGGTACGAAGTGAGAGTGGTTCTTCATTGGAAGTTGGGTTTGGGGAAATAAATGATTTGGAATAAAGGGATTTAAGAGCTATGCCTAAATGTAGAGATTTGCATATTTTGGTTCTGTTTCAAGATCAACTTACAATAAGTGACAAAGGAAAGAGAAAATTATTAATAAGGTAAAAGATTTGAGAAGAATAGATGAGTCAAGGGAAGTAGATGGATTAGACAGTAAGTGAAGCAGAGTCACAGTGAAACACAGAGCCATGGTAACCAAGGCAGAAGGGAAAACAAGACAAATTATATCATTTGCACGATAAGAGAAATACTGTATAAGAAAGAATGTATGGATATTTTATTCAGTGGGTCTTGTGGTATGTAGAATAATACCTCCCCAAGTATGTCCCTGTCATAATCGCTTAATCTGTAAATGCTACCTTATTTTGACAAAAAGGACTACACAGATTTTTTTTTATCAATTAGATTCTGCGATGAAAAGATTGTCCTCCATTATCAAGATGGACTAATGTAAATTACAAGAGTCCTTACATGGGAAAGAAAAGGGCAGGAATGTCACAATAAGAGAGGAAAATGGAATAGTAGAGGCAGAGGTCACAGCATTGCTGGAAGGCGGCCAAGAGCCAAAGAACACAGCCATCTCTAGAAGCTGGAGAAGACAAGGAAACAAAGAAGGAAGAACCAGCACTGATGACTCCTTCACTTTAGCCTAGAAAGGCCATTTGCAGATACATTTTAAAATGACAGGCTGATAGAAAAATAAAATATTATTGGTTATCTTGATTAACTTGGGGGTGTAATAATAATCTGGCTGAGTTATGTAGGCTTTTCAGAAGGTCAAGTACATGTAAGAAGGCAGCTATATCAGATTTTTTTTCTTTCTTTTTTTTGCCAGTCCTGGGCTTGAGCTCAGGGCATGAACCCTGTCCTTGGACTTTCTCAAGGCTAGAGCTCTACCACTTGAGCCTCAGCACCACTTCCAGCTTTTTTCTATGTATGTGGTGCTGAGGAATTGAACCCGGGTCTTCGTGCATGCTAGGCAAGCACTCTACCACTAGGCCAAACTCCCAAAATTCGAGGTGATAGTGAACAATTCAGCTAAACAGACTGTTTAGCAGATATGAAGTGTATCCCCCAAAGTATCATGTGTTAAAGGCTTTGTCCCCAGCTCATTGCCTTACCGAGGTGATTGGATTTTGAGAACTCTACCACGATTGAGCCAATCCACTGAGGAAATCAGAGCTCAGTATACTAGTAGGGGGTGGGGCCTGGTTGGAGGAAGTGAAGGGTAGGTCTTATCTCAAGATTTTTCCTGGCTCTGCTTCCTGGCTGCCATAAAGTGAGAAATCTGTCACATGTGATATGCATTAGGCATATTAGATATGCATTAGGCATATTAGATATTTTGCCTTACTATAGGTCTCTAGCAATGGAGCAAGCAAAACATGGACTCAAAGCTCTGAAACGATGGGCCAAAGGAAATCTTTTCTACTTTGTTAGTTTGTGCAGGTTATTTTGTCACAATGATCAGATGTGATTTACACATACTTTATGGCTAAAACCCAGCAATCTGTGCTTTTAATTAATATTGCTATTAGCTATAACAGTCACATATAAATTTCCTTAATTTAGCAGGTCAAAAGGCACACATTTATTATTTCACTTACTGTGAATCTCATTTGGGCAACGCTTTAGCTGATTTTGCCACTTCAGGGTCTCATGAGACAATGGTTCAGTAGGTGGAAGAAGCTATTCTTTTTTTTTTTGCCAGTCCTGGGCTTGAGCTCAGGGCCTGAGCACTGTCCTTGGACTTTCTCAAGGCTAGAGCTCTACCACGTGAGCCTCAGCACCACTTCTGGCTTTTTTCTATGTATGTGGTACCGAGGAATCGAACCCAGGTCTTCGTGCATGCTAGGCAAGCACTCAACCACTAGGCCAAACTCCCGGCCCCAGGAAGTTGTTCTTATTTGTTGCTTGGACCAGTAAAGAATCTTTTCCCACACTCACTCTGCTTGCTGGCAGAGTGCAGTCATTTAAAGACCTTTTGACCTAGGAAATGAATTCCTTGCAAACTAGCGTTTGTTAGTTTTTTTTTGTCAGTAATGGGCACTGTCACTGAACTGTTCAGCTCAAGGGTAGCACTTTACCAGTTGAACCACAGTGCCACTTCTGGTTTTCTAGTGGTTAAGTGGGGATAACAGTCTCATGGACTTCCCTGTCCAGGGCTAGCTTTGAACCGTGATCCTCATATCTCAGCTTCCCTAATAGCTAGGATTAAAGGTGTGAGCTACCGGCGGCTGGCTTCCAGATGATTCTCATGACAACTAAATCGGAAAACAGTATCTTAGAGTGGCCAGGAGGGATCACTACTACACTGTTGGTGGGAGTGCAAACTCATTCAACCACTATGGAAAGCAGTGTGGCAGTGCCTCAAAAGACTAAACATAGAGCTCCCCTATGACCCAGCAATTCCACTACTTGGCATTTAACCAACCACCCAGAAACAAGGACATACTAAATCCACTAGCACAACAATGGTCATTGCAGCACTATTCACCATAGCAAAGATATGGAACCAACCTAGATGTCCCTCAGTTGATGAGTGGATCAAGAAGTTGTGGTATTTGTACACAATGGAATTCTATGCTGCTGTCAGAAAGAATGACATCGCCCCATTTGTTAGGAAATGGAAAGACTTAGAAAAAATCATATTAAGTGAAGTAAGCCAGACTCAAAGGAACTTAGGGTCAATGGTTTCCCTCATTCGTCATAATCAGTAGAAACCTTGGGCTCTATTAGCAGAGATTTGCAATAGAGCAAAATCTTGATACATAAGGCCATATAATGTGAAGCTAATTGAAAGGACCTCCAGGATATTGAAACAAAAGCCATATAATGAATGATTGTTGTCCTTAATGTACTATGTTGTCTCTCATCTCCTTTGCTGTCCCTTGGTTATCTCATATTGGTATAGTATCTCACTTTGTTATCTGATATATTGAATTTATTTGTATTTGGATATTTGAAATTTGATAGGGAAGGGGGGAAAACCAAGACGGGTGTGGGGTGTGGGGGGGGAGGGAAATGGGTATCAAGACATGTGAAAGGGTATCAATGTATGTGAATTAATGCACCTTCTATCTGGCAAATATCATGTAACCCTTTTACTAATTACAATAAAAAAATTAAAAAAAAGAATAATAATAATTAAGGAGCAGAAACTATTCCAGTAGGGCTTTTTTTTTAAACAGGAAGAAGGTATAAATCAAAGCGCAGGGCCTGAGAGTTGGAGATGACCATTATTATCCCAAGGCTTTTCTTTGCTACAAGCTCAGCTTCTAACTGTCCCACCACTGACCTCAACACGTCAGGGAAGTAGCTTAGGGAGAAAGGTGAATGGGAAAGAGAGGGGAAATTGACATGGTAGGAGTTGGTCTGTATGGAATTCATGAATTTTGAGTACTTTTAGTTTCTTGTCAAAAAGTGTAAATTATGCCTCATCAAAAAAAAATCGTGGAATCCGTTTTCCAGTTCACCCAGCTGACTTGAAATACTATCCTATTTCAAGCTCCGCCACAGTTTCCTCAGATATTAAATTGTTATTCTGACAGAAACATTGTCATGTGCTTGCCAAAGCACTCCTGGGTATAAAAGTAAACATTTCTAAGTCTCTGAGTGAAGTGAAGTCACCTAGTAGCTGATGGAAAGTGACTAGATCCTGAAGCTGGAGCTTCCTATGCAGTACTTGAAATGCTCTTTCTCTCTTTCCTCTGTCTCTGTCTCTCTGTCTCTGCTTCTCTCTCTCTGTCTCTCTGTCTCTCTGTCTCTGCTTCTCTCTCTCTCTCTGTCTCTCTCTCTGTCTCTCTCTCTCTCTGTCTCTCTCTCTCTCTCTCTCTGTCTCTCTCTCTCTCTCTCTCTCTCTCTCTCTCTCTCTCTCTCTCTCTCTCAATCCTAAGGGCTACATTTAGGGTCTGGATGCTGTCCCTTAGCTTCTTTAGTTCAAGGCTAGTACTCTACCACTTGAGGACCAGCGTCACTTCTGGCTTTTTCTGCAGAGTTTATCGTAGCTAAGAGCTTTAGTAACTTGTCTGCCTGGGATGACTTCTGACCTTGATCCTCAGATCTCGCCTCCTGAGTCTTTAGGATTACAGGTGTGAGCAAACAGGGCAGATCTCCTTGAATTTCTCTCTTGCTCATCTCCTAACCAGATATTAAAAACACAGCAAAGATACCCAAGGCCTTAGCACAGTTCCATCCCTAGCCTTCAGGCTTAACCTGGCCCCGTCCATCTAGAGACCCCTCTTTCACCCTCACTGGCTAACTGCACCACAGTCCAATCTGAATAGAACATAAGAAATTGCAGTGATTTCACTGTTCGCTATGGCATCTGGCCTTACTTACTCTGACTAAAACACTTGTCTTGATTCTTCTGTGAAACACATGTCACATACTGAGTATAGAGAAACATGACAGAGTAGGTCACTGTGGTGACACTGGGGACATGTTCCCTTTGTGTTTATTCATTGTAATCTACACATTAGCAGGGAGCACTCTAAACATCAATTCTCTGCCTATGGAAATTAAAATTTATTTTTAAGTCTATGACAGGATTAGGTTTTCTACTCTGGTGTAGACCCGGATTCTGAGGGGTGTTACTTGCTGGGAATTGCCACCACTATAATTATTTGCTGCAACCACTGACCCCAGACCAGATAGTTTTGCCTTGATTCTAGCCTGGTTCAAGCATAGTTTGGCTACCACACTTCAGAAATCAGGTTTAGAACTGTTTGCTTCCACAGAAGAGTCAGTAACTACATGGGCCTAGTCTTGTTTTCGACATCAAAGCAGTGGCCTGAATTAAACAAAGCAGTCACTGTGTTATTTAAGCACCAGTTTATCATGCTCAAACCCAAGATGTATGTTCTAAGAAGAAAAAAAATAAACTTCAGTGTAATCATGCAGTAAAGGGATCAACTTGCAATTACGCAGTTCTTGCGTACCTAGTGATTGGAAATGCACTGCCGCCCACTGAGCTTTTGAGAAGAGCAATAATAATCCCAGCAACTTTCATGACAGTATTGCCATGTTGTGCTCAGCATACCTCATGTTTTATCGAATTGCATTTCAATATCTAGGTAAGGTGTTAATGTTAAGTGCCTCATGCCTAGGAGAAAAGTAAAACTCAGACAAGCAAGTTGCCATATAGCTAATAAGTTTGCAAAGCTAGGACTGAGAGACAAGTCAAATTCTAAAGGTAATGCTACTAACTGTACATGTATAAGGTATAGATTTAAAAAGCATATATCTTTATGGATTTAAAATATATGTGTGTTGAATAGTCTTTAAATCATATAGACATATGTGTATAGGTATATATAATAAATACTTTTAAAACCATGTGTGGGAGTGTGTTGAAAAGAACTTAAGTCATATCTGTATGTATTTACATATGTATATGTATGTAACATTTTCCAAATATTCCAAGTATACATATGTATACTTACATACCTAAACCACATGTATCTATATATCTATATTGAATGGAGTTTGAAACATCATGGTTGCTTGTTATATGCGAATGTGTGCAACCAAGTGGACTCTCCAAGAGGATACTCCAAGGTCTCAAAACTACTGACAGACATAGAAATCCATAAAATATGGCTTACTTAAATTCTGTGATACTTTATCCAGGGTAGCTTCGAATAACATTAACAAAAGTTTGAAGTGCTTTGAAAAGGACCAGAAAAATATACCTTCTGTACAATTAAAACAAAAAATAAGACTATGTAAAACTGGCATGTACTAAAGATTAAGAAAATAAAATTCCATCTATTATATGTAGAATATATCGTTATCTATCTGTCTATCTATCTATCCATCCATCTATCTGTCTATCTCATCTTTAATTTGGCATATGAAGAATATATCCTCGATTTTCTTTCTTTTTTTTTTTTTGGTGCCAGTCCTGGCTTGAGCTCAGGGCCTGAGCACTGTCCTTGACTTTCTCAAGACTAGAGCTCTACCACTTGAGCCTCAGCACCACTTGCAGCTTTTTTCTATGTATGTGGTACCGAGGAATCGAACCCGGGTCTTCATGCATGCTAGGCAAGCACTCTACCACTAGGCCAAACTCACGGCCCCCTGGATTTTCTCAAATAAAAAATAAATCAGACAATCCCATGTGCCGTACATATAAGACAACTGTCAAGTTATTCCAAGTGACACAAGTTAACTTATGACAAAAACTTGGAAGTTTAGGTGACTATCAGCTAAATTTTGCTATGAATTATAGTTGCATATTCCTCAATTTGGCAAGTTTAGCAATGGGGTTTCAATTTGTAATTTTCTAACACTTTGGTTACCTTCCTAAAATTTTGTTAGACTAATATCCTATCAAAAGTCTCTGTTAGCTGGATACCAGTGGTTAATGCCTGTAATCCTAGCTACTCAACAGACTAAAATCAGAAGGACTGTGTTTCAAAGCCAGCTCTGTGAAGAAGAATCTATGAGACTGCAACTCCAATTAACAAGCAAGTCTCAAGTGATACAGTGCAAGCCATGAATTATTAAGCTAAGTAAGAGCATAACGCCTTGGTTTCAAAACCCAGCACAAAATAAAGTCTCTTTTGCTTTTGGTTTTGTAGCAACGCTTCTCAGCCTTAGCACTACTGACCTCTGGAGCCAGATCATTTTGGTGGTGAGGAGGGTCTTGTCCATTATACAATACTAAGCAACCTACCTGACCATTATCCACTAGATACCACTAGCCCCTGATATGCTTGTGAAGCTAAAGATATCTCCATACATTGCAGACGGAGGAAGAGTGAGCAAATGAAGTCATTATAGCCAATGTAACTTATGTCAAAACAATGTACACTGTGAACTTCATAACTTGAGGATGGGAGGGGGAAATGGAGAATACAATGGAAAGGATGACATTGATCAATATGTATTATACTTATAACCTTACTTATGAAATTGTAACCTCTTTGCACAACTAACTAATAACAATAATAATATTAAAGATTGTTGTAATAGAAATATCTCCATACATAGCAAAATTCCATATATTATATGTAGATTATCTATCTATCATCTATCTATCTATCTGTCTATCTATCTATTTATCTATCATCTATCTAATCTTTAACCTAGCCTGCATATACAGAGAGCTTTGGAATATTATCTTATATGCATTGTACATATAAACTCCTGGTGGGCTCTGTTCTAGCTATGTGATGAAAACCTTTTTTTTTTTGCCAGGGCCTGAGCACTGTCCTTGGACTTTCTCAAGGTTAGCATTCTAGCACTTGAGCCTCAACACCACTTCCGGATTGTTTTTTTTTTTTCTTTTTTTTTTCTGCCAGTCGTGGGCTTGAGCTCAGGGCCTGAGCACTGTCCTTGGACTTTCTCAAGGCTAGAGCTCTACCACTTGAGCCTTAGCACCACTTCCAGCTTTTTTCTATGTATGTGGTACCAAGGAATCGAACCCGGGTCTTCGCGCATGCTAGGCAAGCACTTTAACCACTAGGCCAAACTCCTGGCCCCGGATTGTTTTTTTTCTGTGTATGTGGTACCGATGAATTGAACCCGGGTCTTCATGCTTGCTAGGTAAGCACTCTACCACTAGGCCAAACTCCCAGCCTCGATGAAAACCTTTTTGAAGTGTAAAGTTGACTTCTCACTAAATTCTTTTAGGATCTGAAAGAATTACTTCAGGAAGAATGTATTATTATATAGAATACTTTAAAATTGCCTAAATGGGAATAAATTTAAACAATGAGTTTCACTTTGCTGATATTGATAGCTATTTTCTTTTAAATAACCCAAATTCCATCCTTGTTTACACTCACTTTCTTTTTTAACAGAATTTCTCAAGTAAACAGTTTTTCATTTAGATTTCCATAAGATTTGTAGCAGCATTTATATATTTTTTAGTATTATAGGAATCAATCTTTTTACTGAAGAAAAAGAAAGGCTATAAAAACATTACTGCATAAGAGAAATAGTTAATCACAAATGCTAGAGATTAATAGTTAAGCACAGAAATAAAATAAAGAAACTTTCTTATTCTCAGAAACAAATAGAGTCAGTTCCTGAATTTACTAGGAAAAATGCATTTTCTCTGATGTGTCCCTGTGAATTAAATTGTGTCTGAAATTCCACACAGTAAAAGAGTAAGCAAGGTTTTAAAAAACAAAATCCATTATGTTCAAAACAGAACCAAGTTCTCTAGGTAACTTTGTAAGTATCCATGTCCAGGTTTCCAATGCTATTGTGGACAAAGACCTCTCTACATAGCACTCTATGCTATCTTCTTTCAGTAATTTCCTAATAAGTTTATTTGGAACCAAGATATATTATTTCAAGCTCCAAGGTCTTCAAATCCAGCATGATAAATGGGGGTTGGCTTCCCTCTGTCTCTTAATTCCCCTGTTTTAAAAGCAATGCAGTAATCCAATTTTAGCTTGCATTTTACTCCGTGCTGTATTAGGCAGTATGGAATTCACTTTTTTCTCTTGCTTCCTAAGTGCCTGGGCTTAAAAAAGTGTCTCAGTATTGTCAAAGCAAACAATGTGATTTGAAGACTTATAAGGAATTAAAAGAAAATGAGGCCCTATTGACTTCAATATGGATGTCTCAGTTTTCATTGTTTAAAGGGCAGCGTAAGGTAATGTCATTTTCAATACCAGGTAAAAATTCTTTTGTAAAGAAGGAATTTTCTCAGGTGCTCTCAAGGTATTCAAATAACATATGATATCATGGAGAGAATGTACTGATTGACAGTTTGTCCTCCAAATGTCCTTCTGTCCACTCCAGCTTGCCGGACACCAGGATTTACAGTTAAAAAAACCCTGAATCACTGAAGAAAAACTTCACAAATGAATTAAAAGAATGCATTAAAAACTAAATTATAGTGCCAGCATATATTTGTTTCCCCTTTCTCAAAAGCCTTACCTTAGTTTGTTCAGATCAGCTCCCTCAAGATACACTAACCAGGAGACATACTTTGTTTTAGACGGAGTGTCTCATGTCTCAGCTTAAAGTTGGTGATGTGATATAGGGAAGAACTCCGCTACATCTAATAATCAGCTACCAGAAATATAAATATATAGGATAGCTCCCCTATGACCCAGCAATTCCACTACTTGGCATTTACCCAATCGTCCAGAAACAAGGACATCCTAAATCCACTACCACAACAATGTTCATTGCAGCACTATTTACCATAGCAAAGATATGGAACCAACCCAGATGCCCCTCAGTTGATGAGTGGATCAACAAGATGTGGTATTTATACACAATGGAATTCTACGCTGCTGTCAGAAAGAATGACATTGCCCCATTTGTTAGGAAATCAACTTAGGAAAAATCATATTAAGTGATGTAAGCCAGACTCAAAGGAACTTAGGGTCAATGGTTTCCCTCACTTGTCATAATCAGTAGAAACCTTGGGCTCTCCTAGCAGAGATTTACAATAGGCCATATAGTATGATGCTAAGTAAAAGGATCTCCAGGATATAGAAAGAAAAGCCATATAATGAGTGATTGTTGTCCTTAATGTACTGTGTTATCTCTCATCTCTTTTGCTGTCCCTTGGTTATTTCATATTGTTACAATATTTCACATGGTTATCTGATATATTGTATATATGCGTATTTGGTTAATTGAAGTCAGATAGGGAAGGGAGGAAAACAAAATGAGGGGCGGGGGGAGGGAAATGAGGACCAAGACATGAGAAAGGGTATCAATGGATGTGAATTAATGCATCTTCTATCTGGTGAATATAATGTAACCCTTCTATTAATTACAATCAAAATATATGAGAAAAAATAAATATATAGGATGAAATGTATACCAGAAAAGCAGATAATTCTGATCTCATAAAAGAGAAAAGGCAATATAAAGAAAAGCTGACAAAATAGTAGACAAAAGAAAAAGCACCTTGAAGAATCTTTCTTTTCCTATCATGTCCTAAATTCCCCTCCCTCCCATTCCAAGTACATAAAATACACCTTACAATTCAGAACTCTAATCTCAGCCTTCTCATATTCCTTTTGTGGCTTCTGACCTTTCAGCTCACCCACTGATAACCCAGTGTAAGACAGAACAATCAAGCATGTACTAAAAGGTTTACTCATCCCTTAGGGGATATTGCAGTACTATGTCATGACAGGGAAAACACAGTCTAGTCCAATTCTCTTACCACTGCATCTATTTTATAGGCCTGGGAAAATTGGATCTTCTTTCTTGTTTTAACAAACTCCATCAAAACAAGACTAGGTGTCACCCAAACAACTAATCAGAACCTATGTTTTATTGTGGCTCAAGGGAAAAGTAGAAAGATCACTGACATTTTCTTGGCTCTAAAACTACTTTAGGGGATGTCACAATCCAAACATTTCTCAAGGGATACCAAATGTCACTATACTTGACATGAAAAGGGGTGTTCGTTCAAGAACCTAGATATATTTCCCCTTGTTTTGGAAAGTTGACTAATAGGAATGGTCATATTTAACATGCTTTAGTGATTTCTTAGTTTATTTAGAGTTTAGTCCAAAATACTGAACTAATTCTGATCTCCAAAATGTTGTACAGAAATTTCCAGTTATAGCCAGTCACAGCAGTATCATCGATTCCAATCATTTCTCTTACATGTTTGATACTGCTTTTTTGGTTAAAAACACCATCCTGTGTTCCTTATATTATCACAACACTCTTTTAAATTCTGCTTTAGTAAATTGTGTTTAGGTTTGGCTTAGATATCATAAACTTCATACCCTGTATGTGTACATTTCAATGGTTTATAGTAAGTTCACTGAGTTGTACAACCACCATCTTAACCCATTCTTTGAATATTTCCATTATTCCAAAGTGGTCCCTTAAGCTCATCTACAGTTAATCTCCATTCCTACCTCCATCCTCAGGCAACTGTGAGGCTACATTCTGTCTGTACGTGCTTGCCTTCTGTGTTTATTTTCTAAGTGGTATGTGGCTTTTGTAGTAGTTTTTTTTACCTAGTATGAGGGTTTCAAGGTTAACCCGTGCTTTAGTATGAAGTTGTTGTTGTTTTCTTAAACAGGTACTCAATATAGTTATTATTGTGTAATACACATTCTTGCCATTGTCCTAGGTGGCTGAGGGGAGACTCTGGTATTTTTTTGCCAGTCCTGGGGCTTGAACTCAGGGCCTGAGCACTGTCTTTGTGCTTTCTCAAGGCCATGACTCTTCCACTTGAGCCACAGCACCACTTCTAGTTTTTTCTATGTATGTGGTGCTAAGGAATCAAACCTAGGTCTTAATGCATGCTAAGCAAGCACTCTACCACTAGGCCAAACTCTGGGCCCCAAGGACTCTGGTATTATTGTTGAAGAGGTAGTGATGGGGAAGAATGTGATTTCAGCATTAAAATAGTTTGCAATGCTTACATAACATACATTGCTATGTTTTTATATGTTTTCCACATGGGCTGCCCTTTAAACCTTTGTTTTCTGGAACATCATTGTTCCAGCGTACCTTATAGTAAAGAGTGGGCAGCAGTGCTTGATTTGGTTCACAGAAAAATCACAATCTGTCCAGAATTTTAAGAGCTTTCAAATATCACGGTTCTTTCCAGTTCCTGCTGATAATAGACTTCCCAAGCCATTATTAGTAGTTCTGTTTGAAGAACAATATCAAATTTATGATCCTGCGAGTTCTATTTGAAAACATGTTTCAATCAGCTAAACATCAGACTGAAACAGGGAAAGAATTTTAGGTCCAAATATCACCCTGGATGTGAGGGTCTCTTGAGTTACTGTATCAATACTCAGTTAGCATAGTTCTAATAGGATGCTCTCACTTGTTCTGTTCTCAAGAAATGGAAGACTTGGACAAACCAGCTACAAATGAATATAGAATATATATATATACATATAAACAGCATTTATACACACACATATACACACAGTCACTTATAAGGACTTGACATTATTCTCCAATTTCAATGATTTAAAAATGATTCTGGGGCTGGGAGCATGGTCTAGTGTTAGCATGCTTGCCTAGCATATACGAAGCCCTAGGTTCGATTCCCCAGAAACACATGCACAGAAAAAGCTGGAAGTGGTGCCGTGGCTCAAGTGGCAAAGTGCCAGCCTTGAGAAAAAAAGTGTCCAAGGACAGTGCCCAGGCCCTGAGCTAAAGCCCCAGGACTGGCAAAAAATGATTCTGTAATAATTAAAGCTTGGAGTTCAGTAGCTGTAACTAAAGTGGTTTGTGAAAACTACTAGAATCTGTCATGAGCCAAATGATAAACTCTTCACAGAAGAATGAATGAGTTATTTCAAGTACAAATGAGAACTGAATCCCTACAGCTACAGTAATAATTTATCAAAAATTTAGTGGTTTAGGTTTGGTGCTGGTGGCTTATGCCTATAATCCCAGCTACTCAGGAGGCTGAGATCTGTGGTTCAAAGTCAGCAAGGACAGGCAAGTCCGGGCGACCCTTAGCTCCAATTAACTACCAAAAGCCAAGAAGTGGAGCTGTGGCTCAAATGGTAGAATGCTAGCGCTAGCCTTGAACAAAAAGAGCTCAGGGACAGAAGACAGGCCTTGAGTTTAAGACCCAGGACTGATACCAAAAAATTTAGTGGATTAAAAGAAAGCAAACGTATCACTTTATGAATTTAGGAGTACAAAGTATGGATGAGTGTCACCAGGCAAAAATGAAGGTGTAAAATAAAGATATATGAAGGGTTATTCTTTCTGAACTTTCAAAGGGAGAATCCGTTCCTCTGCTTTTTCCAGCCCACATTCCGCTGCTCATAGCCCCTCCCTCCATCTTCAATGTCAGCAATGTGACTGAGTGCTTCCCCATTGTAACACGTCCACACTGCTTTCATCCTCCAGTCTTCCGTCCCTGGTTCCCCTCACTTAGAAGAATCATTCTGATGAGGAGCAGCCTAGATGAGTGATCCCACATGATCTCATGTCAAGCCCCTTGGTCACACTCACAAAAAGGTTTTGCTATGTAAGTTACAACCATGATGGGTTCCAGAAGGTAGGGCATGAGCAGGTTTGAGGTTCTAACATTTGTCTAACACAAACTTATTAAATACTTAACTTTTCTGGAATCGTTGTCACTGATATTACAAAGAAATGAAATAGGAGGACTAACAATTAGAAATATCCCTATCAGTGTTTTAATCTTTTTCTCCTGAGCTCATAAAATCTTAGATATACTTGGCTGCCTTGAAGACATATTCAGTTGTCTTGAAATAGGAATAAGCATAATCATGTGACAAGGGTAAGTTTGTAAAATCTTTTAAATGAGTAATTAGGTAAAACTATTGGTGTGGAGAAAGTGATCAGAATCTTCTATTCTGGGATCCCAGTGGCTCATGCTTGCAATTCTAGCTACTTAGGAGACTGAGATATGAGGATCACAGTTCAAAGCCAGCCTGAGCCAAAAAGTCCATGAAATTGTTATTTCCAATTAACTATCAAAAAGATGGAAATGTAGATATGGCTTCAGTGGTTGAGTGACAGCCTTCAACAGAAAATACCAAACAAGATCATGAGGCCCCAAGTTCAAACCCTAGTACCAGCTCCCAAATAATCTTCCTTTCATTGCAAATTATTCTATATATATTTTCTTTTTTTCTATATATATTTTCTACATTAGGAATATATATATTAGTAGCAATAATTATAATTGTTTAGTATTCAGCTGTCACTTTCTGATTTAGAAGGGTCCATGAAATAATTTCATAGTTTGTATCCTTTCATTTTCGAAATCAATACAGAGGCTATACATTTTTGGAGTCTCTTTTTAACTTTGGTTTTGGCTTTCTACAACATAGGAACTAGCCTTTTTTAGTTTTTGTGGTAGAAGCTAAGCATTCTTCCCCAAATTCTTAGGCCAACTATCATTTCCGAAACTGAGCAGATCATTAGAAATGTTGCAGGAGTGTGGGTCATACTTCACATCGGGTATCATGGCCATGCTATTATACTGAAGATAGCGAAGGAAATGTCTTATCAAACACATATGACTGTAAAAGATAACTGAGTACCAAACTGAGGAACAGGATAACACAGAGTGATAAGGAATGGGATTCCTGAAGTGTTTCCATTACATTTCATGGGGAGATGAAAGGGAAATAATATACCAGTAGGTAAGTGAGCCAGTATGAAAGCATACCTATCTTGAGAATGGTGAATTCCTGATATCCAAAGTAGGGTTTGTATACTACTAGGGGCAAGCATGGCAATCTATTAGAGCCCAATGAGAAGATATCAGAACTTTTATATGTATGTATTTTTATTTAGGAACTAAGTCAACTTTGCTAATATAGGGTAGGAAAAGATTTCTTTCCTTTGCCAGTTACTAAGCTTTCCTGCTTATGGCTGGCATTCTACCAGTTGAGCTATGCTTCTAGTCCAGCATTTTAGTGACTCATTGCTGATGGAGTCTCATGGACTTTTCTATTTGGGCTGGCTTCAAACCCTAATCCTCTGATCTCTGCCTCTTGAGTAACTAGCATTACAGGTGCGAGCCACTGGTGCACTGCTTATGTTATCTACTTTTAGAATAAGGGCCACATAATAGCTTAAAAATTGTTCCTTAAGGAAACCATGAGTTGGGGAGATCTATTGAAATCTCAAGTTAATAATAAGAAAATATGAGGGGCAATGCTCTTCCTAATTCAAGTGAACTAGATCGATTCACAGACAAAAAGACTTTAGTCTCAACTATTAAACATTATCAAGAAATGTATGTGATGTACTCATTTCCATTGGAGTTGAGACTCACGCTAAGAGTGAACTAGACCTTCCCTTAGCATGACACCATCACAGTGACCAAAACATTCTAAAAATGTTTTGTCATTAGTTCACTACATGATATATACATATTTGGAATAGATGTGCATTTATTTTTACTTCTGAAAACTAAAGTATATGACCACTTTTTATATATATTTTTTATTGTAGTTAATAAAAGGGTTACATGATATTTGCCAGATAGAAGGTGCATTAATTCACATATATTGATACCCTTTCACATGTCTTGGTCCCCATTACCCTCCCCTCTCCCCCCATCTTGGTTCCCCCCCTTCCCTATCCAATTTCAAATAACTAAATACAAATAAATCCAATATATCAGATAACAAGTGAGATACTGTAACAATATGAGATACCCAAGGGACAGCAAAAGAGATGAGAGATAACATAGTACATTAAGGACAACAATCATTCGTCATATGGCTTTTGTTTCAATATCCTGGAGGTCTTTTCAATTAGCTTCATACTATATGGCCTTATGTATCAAGATTTTGCTCTATTGCAGATCTCTGCTAGTAGAGCTCAAGGTTTCTACTGATTATGACAAATGAGGGAAACCATTGAGCCTAAGTTCCTTTGAGTATGACCACTTTTTGATCAGTGTTCTAAACTAACAGTTACAGCCCTTGGCAGAGAGACAAACCAGTTGTGAACTCTGAAACTCATTTTCAAAGATGGTATGAAGTTTTAAGCATAATTAGGATAACCAGAATCACATAATCTAGTGTTCTGCAAAGAATAAACTAGCTCCATCTAGAAACTAGAGGGAATCTGGGTGGTAGCACTCCGGTTCATGTACGCCTATAATCTGATACCTTTTTGGTGTCGAAACCCTGCATAGACTTATGGAACTCTAATTGTGTGTGTGTGTGTACATTCATGAACACATGTATAAAAATAATATCAACCAAGGTTTCCTTGGGCTAATGATTTCATCAAATACCTTGTGATGCTTTTTTTGCTTTAGCTTAACACTGGTTATTATTTCAGAAAAGAAGCTATTATTTTCTTTGGCCAATGTCCAATAAAATCCAGAGTGTAACTATAAGCAAATTTAGAATTAGAAGAGTTAAATGTATTTTTAACTATGTGTTTTTACTCTAAGTGACATTGATGAAATAATTTGGAATTTTGTTTGCCTTACATATAGACATTTGTTGCAGCAAGTTCTCAGATTCCCTAACAAGTACCAGTTGCCTATGATAAATAGCAACTGGTAATTGTTAGGGATTTTTTTTCTGGTGATTAGAATGGGTATACTTAAACATACACAGCAGAATATATTCCCAAGGAAAAAAGGGACAGCGGAGATTCAAAGGGCTTTCAGTGCATTCCTGCTGCACATCCCTCATTTATCAAAGCCATACTACCTTATCAAAGACTCACTAGACACTATGTTGGAAATGAACTTTACAACTCAGCGGGAGGGGAATGGGGGAATCGGGAGAAAATGAGTGAGGGTGCTAGTACTGTTCAAAAAGAAATGTACTCATTATCTTATTTATGTGACTGTCACCCCTCTGTACATTACCTTTACAATAAAAAATGAAAGAATTCTTCTCCAGTGACTTTTCCCCCATTCCTTTGACTTCTTTTCAGGTAGGCAGCACTCAGACTTGCAATATAGACTAATGCATTCCAGAAACATAACCAGGAGACGCTGCTGGTTATTAGCCTTTTCTGAGATGTGGTGCCACCATTCACACTTCCATTGGTTTCTATATCATCCCATGCTTTGAAGTGTAACGCCAGGTAACATTAATAAAAGTTTACATGTGCATGTGCCTGTTTAGATTATGTCGAACGGTCTTCATACACTACATGGACATGTTGTAAGTCACTGCTTTACTCTGAGAAGCGGTGGCAGGGGTAGTGGTGGTGGTGGCGTGCAAGGGCTCACGTGCAGTAGTAGTGAGGAATAGATTTTCAAAGAAACCAAGCTTTCTCATACTATAGGAAAGAGGATTGCTTTGAAGTGCTTTGGATCACTAAGCATATACAACTTGAGGGTCCATGCCAGGCAATATAAGTTATAAAAGTAGCTTGAATGATCCATGAAAACTATACATTTGGACTTGATTATGGATTCCCTGAGAAAATCTCTTTTCTCTTCCTTTTCTTCTTCCTCTTCCTTTTCCTCCTCCTCTTCCTCCTTCTTCCTACTCCTCCCCCTGCCTCCTCCTTCCCCCTGCCTCCTTCTCCTTCTTCTCCTCCCTCTCCCTCTCATCCTCCCTCTCCCTCTCATCCTCCTTCTCCGTCTCATTCTTCTTCTCTTCCTTTATTCTTAAAAAAATGAAATCTGCCCTAAAGATAGATTCTGGATTAAAAGTTGGGGGGAAATCTGGGAATTGTAAATCAACTTTAATGAAAAGTTTCAATTCTAAGCTATCTGAGGGTTAATGAAAAGCTAGTCTGTGTCGAGTTAAGGCGTTTGGTTCAGAGTGGTACCTAGCTGATTGGAGATGAAGCCCATGACTTAATCCTATATTGACGTCCAAGTAAATTTCCTCTGGAGATGATATCTTCCCAGGAGGTCTCCATAGCCCGCTATCCTAAACTAAAAACATAGAAACTCATCCCCATCTTGTTACAATACCCATGTACAACAATAGGATGGTTTAATTTCTTTTTCATGTGGACGATTTTATTACATTTAAAGTAGACTGGGTACACAGTTCTTTCATGCAGCTGCAGTTTATGATGAGAGTAACCCAAAACACATGACCACATGAGAAAATAATGTAATGGAGCACTTGGAGAATTCCAAGTGGACAGAAGATTGGAAAGCAATTTTTTGTGTGTAAATAAGAGCGGGCCTCACATAATGGTGGATGCTTGTAGATCTAAAATCCAAGGAAACATGTACTTTTCCCAGGACATCATTCTCAGCACAATAAACATGGTTCTAATGCTTTTAAATAAGCAAAGCCTGGATGTCTTGTAGCACCATATATTTGGACAAAATTTCAACCTGGAAATCATGTGAAGGAAGTGAGTGTGTGTGTGTGTGTGTGTGTGTGTGTGAATGCAAATTCATAAAAGTTTCTAGCTCTTCTTCCTCTTCCTCTTCTTTTTCCTCTTCCTCTTTTTCTTCCTCTTCCACTTCTTCCTCCTCCTCCTCCTCTGCCTTTTCTTCCTCCTCTTCCTCCTCCTCTTCTTCCTCTTCTTCCTCCTGTCCTCCTCCTCCTCCTCCTCCTCCTCCTCCTCCTCCTCCTCCTCCTCCTCCTCCTCTTCTTCTTCTTCTTCTTCTTCTTCTTCTTCTTCTTCTTCTTCTTCTCTTTTCTCCTCCTCCTCCTCCTCCTCCTCCTCCTCCTCCTCCTCCTCCTCCTCCTCCTCCTCCTCCTCCTCCTCTTCTTCTTCTTCTTCTTCTTCTTCTTCTTCTTCTTCTTCTTCTTCTTCTTCTTCATCTCCTCCTCCTCCTCCTCCTCCTCCTCCTCCTCCTCCTCCTCCTCCTCCTCACCCTCCACAGAGAGAAAACTTGTAACACTGTCCATTCTGTCAACATCAGGGACCTGCAGCAGTACTTAGGAAATGTTTCTAGAATGGTCATGTTTGCTCAATGCATTATCTTCTCATAATGCACAGAATGCTAAGAGATAAAAATGCAATTTGGGGAAATATTTTTGGATGAATCACATAAGCTTGAGATACAATAAATTTACTGCAAATAGGATATACCTTTTAGTTTGAATTTTTCTTTCTTTTTTTTGTTGATTGTGGGGCTTGACCTCAAGGCCTGGGTGCTGTTGCTGAGCTGTTTTGTTCAAGGCTAGCGCTATACCACTTTGAGCCACTGCTCCACTTCTGGTTTTCTGGTGATTAATTAGAAATAGGAATCTCATTGACTTTCCTGCCTAAGCTGGCTTTGAATTGCAATTCTCAGATCTCAGTCTCCTGAGTAGCTAGAATTATAGATATGAGCCACCTGCACTTGGCTTGGTTTGAATTTTAGATACATGGTCTCTTTATTGTCACTCACCAACTGGAAAAACTTGAGCAAGCAATTTGACTCCTCCGAACCTTCTGATTCTCCTAATCATAAAAGGGACAGAGAATACCTCTGCTATTTATTCTCACGCTGCATGTGAGAATTGGATTATATGTAATGTGTTATAAATGAGTTACTTATTGGTATATAATGGTCAACTGCCATTTTGAAAAAATTTAGGGCAAAGAGGTGCCTCTTAAGAGATTATTTTGTTAAACCAGTTCATTTTTCAGATTAGTAATAAGAGGCATTGAGACGTTAAACCATAAACATATGCTGGAGATATAAAAGAACATCATAAAATGGCATAGACTACTTAATTGTGAATAAGCAGTGAGTTAACAGAATATGACAATCATTTCTCTTCAAAACACAACCTCTGACCATTTTCTATTCTAGCTCCCCTTCACTTCCTCAAACGTATCTTATCTGTCACCTGCCTGCTCATTGTTACCTTTGAAAATGACCAAATCTGTTCAGTTTTGTTTTTCAGCCTCACATTCAATTTACAGGGAACTCTACATTTCCAGGCCTGCAGCAGTGGGCCTTTTGTCATATTTACTCTTAGTCTATGTCTTGTATTTATATTTGGTACATACAGCTTTTTCTGTTAGGATGGAGTCTTCAGAACTTCTTTTTGCATGAACTGACTTGAAAGTATGATTCGCTGATCCTTATCTTCCAAGTATTATGATTATAGGCTTGAGTTTTCTGCCTAAAAACCCTTCACATTCTTATTACTTATTTAAGAAATTTAAAAGAGAACCAGTGGTCAACATTCTTAGCAAACAGAATGTCTAATCATTCTCCTTTATTCCAAATTGCTGCATTTTATTCTTTGGTAATTTGTTACTTTATTTTAACATATACTTTCTTAATTCTGACAAAAGTTGGAACTTAATTTGCTTAAAAGCCATTAATTTCCTATGCTGTGATCATCTGTTTACCATAAAATAAAAAATAAGAAAAATCACCTGTTTATCTATTGGATTTATTATTTGCCCTTCAAATTTGTGTATGCTAGGAGTTTTGCTAGTTAGAAAATTTTAGTCTTTATATGACATCTTTTGAAATGAGAGGCCCTATATTCAAATGTTGTTTTGGGCTCTTACAAGTTCTACAATTCAGGAGCCATTCTGTTCTTGGCTATGTACCCTTAATAGAGGAGAAAATTATTTCTTGGGTTCCTTTGAGTATAACAAGAGTTAATATATATACATGGATTACATCATTATGTCTATATAATGAGTATGCCAATGTGAGCTGTCACTGTTACAGTTTATGATGATGCTATTTGTGTCATTACTAGGATCCAAATTGCTTCCCATTATGTCTTTTTTAGTTAGTGTCTTGCTTAGAATCCGTTTCCATCTTTTGGAACATTTCCTCATATTATTTCTAAAAGCTGTTAAATTGCCATGCAGAATTTTTAAGCAATTAAGAAACAGTAATAAATGACAAAGAGCTAAAACAAAAAGGGCTTTTCTTGAGCTAGTGGCTGTTAAAATATGAAGAGTCTACTAAAAGGTCCCTTAAGGGCCTTTGAGGGAAAGAGGGGAGGGCTGGGATAGAGCAGAGCAGAGCGGGATAATGGTGGAAGGGATAGCACTGATCATGAGGCATTGTACACTTGAGCTGATATGCTGAATTGGATCCCCTTTGTACAACTATTTTAAGATAATTAAACTGATTAAAAATGGAAAACAAAATAAATATAAAGTATGGGAAATCAATCCTATATAAACAACAACAAAGTTTGGTCCACAGGGGGTGGTACTATTTTGGCAAGTTCTGGAAATTTTAGGAGGAGTAATCAAGCTGTGGGCAGTAGATCAATGGGAATAATTTCTTCGGGTTATACTTTCCTCTTCTTATTACCTTCTTGCTGTTTTTTTGTCTACTTAGAAGTGATGAAGCCGGGTGTGGTGGCTCACACCTTTAATTCTAGCTACTCAAGAGGCTGGGATCCAAGGATCACGGTTCAAAGTTAGCTCCGGACAAAAGGACCTGAGACTCTTATTTCCAATTAACCTCTAGAAAACGGGAAGTGGGGCTGGGTTCATGGGTAGTGGGGTAGCTTTGAGCTGAAGAGCTTAGGGACAGCACCCAGGCTGAGTTTAAGGCACATGACCCACAAAAAAAAAAGAAGCGAAGAATGGCCTCTGTGCATGCTTTGGTAACAGTAATGATTACAGTAATACAGCACACTAAGAATAAATATTGAAAATGGTTTTACTGACATATTTGTAGATGGATGGAATCACATTAAAACCATGAAGCTTGTTTTCCTGTGACCAAAGAACTTGCTTAGATAGAAGAGGCAAGTGCAAAAAATGTTAGGAAAGATTATCTCGTTGGGAGGTTTCTATACATTGAAAAGAGTATACGTAATACTAAATCAGCGATGGATGAGATGGGATGCAAGCTGGGACTATTGTCTCAGGCAGACGCAGCCTGTCTGTTAGGGAAAGGGACCACAGAGTAGGATGGTCTAAGACGGTGATATATTTACAGTCAGAACTATTTGTGCCATGCTGATTATTTTGTAAGTATACATTAAGAAGACAGGCCCATCCCATCAAATCTCAGCTTCTCTATACCTTGAGTGATGACTTACCATCAGTGAGCCTTTGTTCCTCTACCAAATGGGATTAAAAGAGTCCCTTTCTCATCAGATGATTATGATTGAACGAGAAACATCCAAGAAGTATCATTTCTAATAATTATTTATACATCATTACCAGATAGGTATTATCATCATCATCTTGTCGATGAAAAGTATATTCCAGAGATTTTAAGTGTCTTTCTCAGATTATTGCAGCTAATACGTTGAGAGGTGATTTGGATTTAGAGGTATACCTAATTCAAACCCTATGGTCTTTCTACTTTATAGCAAAGCATCTCACAGCCTGTTCATTATTATGCATCTCATGGATGTATATAATTCAGAGGGAAGTCATATACTGCAGTTGTGAGCAAGATGAGCTTTCTTTGGTATTCATACTTCTGATCCTTGAGAAGTTGTGGCTGCCCTACGGTTCATCCATAGATTATGAGCAGATATAGGAGTAATCTTTCTAAGTGAAGGCACAACGCTGAAAAATACTTTCTTTACAGAAAGATTGTACTCATATTCCCATTCTTTTATAAAAATGTAGCTTCTCTGGATTTCATCTGTAGGACAGGAAGATATCTACAGATCCAAGTTATTCTCCAAAGGACAGAGATCTCCATTAAAAAGTCTCTACTATAAAAATTATGAACTCGCCTTATTGCACTGGCTAGGAATTCTAATACTATGTTAAAGAGGAGTGGAGAGAGTGATTTTAGAGGGAATGGCTTTAGATTTTCACCATTAAGTGTAATACTAGCAGTAGGTTTCTCATACACAGCCTTTATTACATTGAGGAATGTTCCGTGGATTCCTAGTTTCTCCAGCGCTTTTAACATAAAGGGGTGTTGGATCTTGTCAAATGCCTTTTCCGCATCTATTGAGACAATCATGTGATTTTTGTCCTTGCTCCTGTTGATGTGTTGAATTATATTAATTGATTTGCGTATGTTGAACCAGCTTTGCCTCCCTGTGATGAATCCAGTTTGATCATACTGTATAATTTTTTGAAAGACTTAGAAAAAATCCTATTAAGTGAAGTAAGCCAGACTCAAAGGAACTTACGCTCAATGGTTTCCCTCATTTGTCATAATCAGTAGAAACCTTGGGCTCTACTAGCAGAGATCTGCAATAGAGCAAAATCTTGATACATAAGGCCATATAGTATGAAGCTAATTGAAAGGACCTCCAGGATATTGAAACAAAAGCCATGTAATGAATGATTGTTGTCCTTAATGTACTATGTTATCTCTCATCTCCTTTGCTGTCCCTTGGGTATCTCATATTGTTACAGTATCTCACTTTGTTATCTGATATATTGAATTTATTTGTATTTGATTATTTGAAATTTGATGGAAGGGGGGAAAACCAAGACGGGGTTGGGGGGGTGGGGGGGTGGGGGGAGGGTAATGGGTACCCAGACATGTGAAAGGGTATCAATGTATGTGAATTAATGCACCTTCTATCTGGCAAATATCATGTAACCCTTTTATTAATTACAATAAAAATATATTTAAAAAATAAAATAAAAAAGCACTTTACTGTGTAAAAAAATTATGAACTCTTCTAATGCCCTTGGTAAAGGAATTTTAAATTATAATTTATTATAAACAGTATAAATTATTAACATCAAATTTAAGAACTGCAGATAAGCTGCTTACTGTGGACTTGTCTTTCACTCTATGGTAGAGAAGGGGAGGAATTTAAGCCAGCGCTGGTGGCTCACATCTGTCATCATAACTACTCAGGTAACTGATATTCAGAGGATGGTAGTTCACAACCAGTCAGGCAAAACCAGTCATCTCCAAATAATGAGCAAAACATTGGCCTGCAGGTGTGGCTCAAATGGTAGAGCACTATTTGCACAAACAAGCTGAATAAGCATGCCCTAAGATTAAACCCTGGTACCAACTCCTGAAACTATGGGACTTTCATTTTCTAAAAAGTTACATGAAATCAGAATTTTATAGAACATGCCAACTAAAATAGCCTTTTCCTCAATCTCAACCATTTTAGCCTAGGATTTGGCTTTGGCTTAAGTTTGAACATGTTGATGTTTTAACCTGTTCTACATCTACATCTACATCTACATTTGCCTTTGCCATACAGTGAACTGAAACAGTAATTCACTTGTACTGAATTTGTGTGAAGAATAAACCATTACTGGGCTGGGATCTGGCTCAGTGGCGAAGCGCTTGCCTCACAAGTGCAACATCCTGGGTTCGACCCCCCAGTATCAAAAAAGAAAAAGACAAAAAACCCCACATCTTCTGTATCTTTCTTCCTCATGATTAGCTAATTTTCTACATGTGCACTGACATGTAATAACATATGTATGTGTATGTATATGTTTGTGCATATAACTAAAGTCAAAATAAAGTCAGGGTTGCATGCATGGTTGGGTTCATTGTTAATTTCAGATTTTCATAGAGGGCGAGAAGCTGAATAAAAGCAACTTCTAGAGAGTGGACAAAATACATTTTCATGTGGAGTGGTGAAGCACACTAGTTTTCATCCTTTCATTGTCTTTGGAAAATAAATAATATTTTTATGTGTTTACTGTTTGACTTTAAGATGACTATATTCTGTTAAATCAGTAACCGGGCAAATTCACCAGATGTTCTCTATTAATGTGATGCTTATATATTTGAAATAACACGATAACAATGTAAGAGTCCTACTTTCTGCAACTTTAAAGGTAAGTGGGAAGTAGAAACCAACGGCACACATGTATAATCTTAGCTACTCAAGAGGCTGAGATCTGAGGATGATGGCATGAAGCCAGCCCTAGAAGGAAAATCCACTGGAGACTCTTATCTCCAGTCAACCACCAAAAAGCCAGAAGTGGGGCTGTGACTCAAGTAGAAGAATTTAACCCTCAAGTGAAAAGCCAAGAGTATTGTCCAGGCCTTGAGTTCAAGTCTCAGTACTGACCCCCACACAAAAGTAAATGTGAATATAATTTGCTGGTCAAGAATGGTCATTCTGCCATTTTGTTGGAAGGTAAAAGCTGGATAAGGTGAGAAACTACCCAGTTGGCACAGGATTCAGAAAATTTCTAAGATGTGGGATTTTTCAGTGCCCAGGAAAGTTCTGGGCAAACCACACTGAGTTAGACTAGAGCTAACTTGTCATGAGTGTTACAAATTGCCCCCATCTGTATTTGATATTGGAACACATGATTGTCCTTCAAGTGCCCAGAACTGAGGTCATCCCTGGAAATGTGCACAATGTCTAAATGGAAGAAAAAAAATCCCAGAACCACAGGGAAATTCTAAAGGTTTTAAAAGGTTAAAATCTTTTTGAGTTCAAGGTCTTCAAAGTAGGATATTGATGTAAACAAGATATTGTAAGTCAAATTCAATTAGGAAACACCCCAACTCTACATTTAAGTGTCAAACGTATTTATCACATGGGTGAAATTGCAATTTTATGTTCAGAAAGCAATCTAAAAACTATGTTCTTGTATCACCATGAACTTTACATCCTGTAAGATAAAAGAATGTTAATTTTAGGTGAAAAAAGTCACCAAGAGGTAAACATTCTTCCAAAAAATCTATACTTGCATCTGCCATTGTTGCCTACATTCAAATATACCCAGACGTAGGACACACACACACACACACACACACACACACACACACACACACACACATATACACACACACGCTGCTTATGAGACTTGAAATCAGGGCCTGTGTGCTGTCCCTAAGTTTTTTGCTCAAGGCTAGCATTTTACCACTATAGCTACAGCTTTATTTCTGGTTTTGTTTTGGGGGTATTCTTTGATGGTTAATTGGACATATGTCTCACAGGTTTCCTGCATGGACTGACTTCAAACTACTCTCAGATCGCAGCCTCCTTAGTAGCTAGGACTATAGGTGTTAGCCACCAGTATACTTTAAAAACAATTAGACACCTTTCCTTTTTTTGCCAGTCCTGGGGCTTGAACTCAGGGATTGGGCACTGATCTTGGGCTTTCCTAAGGCTAGCATTCTACCATTTGTGCCACAGCACCATTTCTGGTGCTGTTTAGGGTACCAAGGAATCAAACACAGGGCCTTGTGTATGTTAGGCAAGCACTCTACCACTAGGCCATGCTCCAGGCCCCATCCTTCCTATCTCTTGTTCACTATTGGTCATTTTTGGAAGTGTTTTGGTGAGGGCTTTACAATCTACTTTTGGGTTGATGAAACTGTTGAACAACAGACAAATGAAGGACAAGAGAGGTCTAGTTAAATGGTGCTTTCTGTTGTATAAGAAACATCTGAGTGAGTTGGGCCTCTGGAGGCCAAAGCAGGAGGGTCTTAAGCTCAAGACCAAAAGGTGCTTGAAAAACGAAGAGAACTGGAAGAGGAGAAAGAAATAGGTTTCAGCCTGGTTATGCTTTCCCTTTTGATTCCCATTAACTTGTTTTGTAATATATATCCCATTATGGAGGCACTCTAGGTTTTCATGGCAGGGGAAGCGCTTGGGTTTTCTTCTTGTTGTTCTTCACTACAGTTCCTGCTTCTGATGAATTAGTTCCGATTTAGGGTCCCCTCACCCTACATACAGAGCTGATCATCTTTGATGGCTATGGGATTATTTCGATGAGATTTCCATACAAGAGAAAACTTGTTACTAGTACTGTGGTTAGCAGATAGCCGCCAGCTCTTTTTTTAAAGAAAAATTTTCTTTTATTTCAATGTGTAGAGGTTATAGTTATATTCATCAGATAGAAAGACCACCAGCTCTTATACCCAAAACTCTCTCATGGTATTTATAAATAAGACTACATTGCCCTGAGATCTACTTCCAGCCCATGCCTGACCATGGCAGGGAAGTGGAGCGAGGTCCCTGTCGGATGCAGACTCCACTAATGGCCTCTCCATAGTTGCAGGAGAGATGGAGCTGGAGCAGCACTATGGCCTAGAAGTCATCCGTATCAATTTCTTTTCTTTCGTTTGTTTTCCTCGCAGATGTCAAGGCTGCATCATTGATTCAAGCCTGAGCCCTTACCTCACGCTGGCATTTTCCTCCTCATCAGCTGCATCTTAGGAAAGCGAAAGTTGATAGGTGGTGCCTTTTCTCTTCATTCTGTCTGTTGTTTCATTTGCTTTGCAAAAAGGTTTAAATTTGATATTATCCATCTTATTTCTTCATTATTGCTATTATCGTTACTTCCTGACTTATTGGAATCCAGTTCAGGAAACCATTGTGTATACCCATAACTTGAAGTTTTCCCCCAATGTTTTCCTTTATTTTTTTTTAAGTTCTAGTCTTGCATTAAAGTCTTTGGTCCATTTTGTGTTGGATTTTATTGAGAATTAGGAATCTGGTTTTAATATTTTACATGTACACATCCATTTTTGAAGAGAATTTTTTCTTTAGTGTGTGTTTTTGTCACTTTTGCTGTTGACTCATCAATTTCTATAAAAGTTCTGCTATGATTTTCATGAAGACTGCATTGAATCTATAGATAAATTATTTGATTTGGACAAATACCTGTTCTCTGTGTGTTAAAACAATCATATAGCTTTTTTTTTGTCCTGGGGCTTGAGCTCAGGGCCTGAACGAGTCAGTCCCTGGACTTTCTCAAGGCTAGATCTCTACCACTTGAGCCTCAGCACCACTTCTGGCTTTTTTCTATGTATGTGGTACCGAGGAATCGAACCCGGGTCTTCGTGCATGCTAGGCAACTAGTCTACCACTAGGCCAAACTCCCGGCTCATATAGTTTTTTGCAGTTTGTTAATATAGTGAATTACAATGATTGATTTTCATATTTATTTTTTAGTACCACCAGTTCTGAGTTTGAACTCAGGGCCTGAGCATTGTCCCTGAGTTTCTTTTGCTGAAGGCTAGTCTTCTACCACTTGAGCCACAGCTCTATTTCTGTTTTTTGTGTTTAATTGGAGACAAGAATCTCACAGTCTTTCCCACCCAGGCTGGCTTTGAACTGTGATCCTCGGATTTCAGCCTCCTGTATAACTAGGATTACAGGAGTGAGCCACTAGTGCTCAGCTTGATTTTCCTATTTTATACCAATGTACTTTCCTGAGATTAACCCTGCATGATTATGATGTATATTATCCCTTTTATATATAATTAGATTCAAATACATTTTATTTTGATTTTTGAAGTACCAGTATTTAAAAATATTTGTGATTTATTGAAATATATCAGATCCATTCACCCTTGAGTACTCAATATATCTAATTCACAAGCATTCCAAGTATACAGATTGACAAGCTACAGAAATTCAAACACCTATAACCTTCTAACCCTTTCTTAAGTGAAATAAAACCAAGGAAAAGATAATTCAAGAACAGAATCTGTCTCAGATTTAATCCAGCGTGTTATCACCTTCAAACATTGCCTGGATTAGTGTCCTGAGCTACATAACACAACCATTTAAACTGCCCATGCAGAAAGAAAAGCAATTCTTCTGTTATCAATCACAAACTGTTTAATCAACAGTTAGGCAGTCTACCTGAACAGTAGTGGAATAATAGCAGGCCTGGCAGAAGGAAGACAACAAATGCATCAAGAAAAGGTATTAAAAGGGATGTCTATGGAATTATGAGGTATAATTGACTCTAAGATCTCCACTTAGAAAGCAAAGAACCTTACAGTCTCATTGGGTCCTAGATTGAAATGTTCAAGCTGTGGCAGCAAGTGAATTCTGATAGTTTCAAATACCTGAAAGGCAGGCTTGTTTGGTTTCATAGTTTATGTTCTGACTACCATCTGAATGATTCCATTTGGAGAACAGAGAGACTACAATTTGAAATTTTGCAGTGAATTTTAAGTATGGTGAGTAGAAGAATATTCCTAAAATGAACCATAGACCTACAGTTAGACTTATTCCCATATTTAAGATAATTATATTCTGGAAAAAATATATGATGGTAAATTAGTAGAGATTTTTGTGACTGAGGCATGTCATCATTAAGCGATCTCTGAAGCTGGGTGTGGTGGCTCACACCTATAATCCTAGCTACTTAGGGGGCTGAGATCTGAGGATCAAGGTTCAAAGCCTAGGCACTAAAGACCATGAGATTCTTTTTTTTCTTTCATTTTATTTTTTATTATCGAGGTAATGTACAGAGGGGTTGAAGTTACATTCATCAAGTGGTAGGTGCATTACTTCTCACACATTAATATTCCTTCTTATGTTTTTGTCCCCATTTCCCTCTCCCCACCCTCTCTCAATCATCTTGTTTCCCCCCTTCTCTTTCCTATTTCAAATAAACAAGTAAATGTATATATAATATCTCCAATTAATCACTAGAGAATGGGAAGTGGGGCTGTGGCTCCAGGGGTAGGGTGGTAGCCTTGAGCTGAAGAGCTCAGGGACAGCGCCCAGGCCCAGAGTTCAAGCCTCATGACCCACAAAAAATTTCTGAGCTATTTCTCATAAGAAACACACACACACACACACACACACACACACACACACACACACACACACACACACATATATGTTCTTTTCCCTCATATCATGTGATCAACATAATGTTACCACCATATACTATCTCTAGTTCAGCTTATTTTGAATGTTACCTGGGTGCCAGTGCACTTTGTTTTAAAATATAAATTCATTGGGCACCAGTAGCTTTTACCTGTAATCCGAGCTGCTCTGGAGGTTAAGATATATGGATCCTGGTTTGAAGCCAGCCCAGGAAAGAAAGTCTATAAAATTTTTTTATCTTTAATTAACCACTAAAGGGAAGGAAAAGAAAGAAAAAAAGGAAGAGCCTGAAATGGAGCTGTGACCCACGAAAGTAAAGTGCCAGCATTGAGTGCAAAAGCTAAGGGACAGTGCCAAGGGCCTCAGTTCTACCCCTAATACTTCAGCAAATATAAAATAAATAACATGAAATAGTGAGTCTTTTACAGAGATAATTTCTTACATTTGTTTTTAGGCACTTGTATATCTAAGATACAGCAGGGCATCTAAAACCCATTATAAAGAATTTGAAAAACTATGTGTTTAGTTTAATTCTTTTTCTTCATTGGATATTTGATCTAACATTTTTTGTCAACTTTTTCTTATTTTTCATATTTTTTTACCTTAGACAAATTTTTCTTCCATTTAGGCAGAAAGTTTTGTGTGTTTTAAATAAATACATAAATGAAGACACATTTATAGAAGTTTATTTATATTTACTTATGTATTAGTAAGTTGTTTCCTTCAGAAACTATATTTGGAACAATTATGGAAGAAGTCTAGTACCAAAAACCAGACTCTATGTACTACTAAGTATTACTTGGGTAGGAAATCCTGAGCTTTTACCCCCCTGAAAAAGGAAAATATGACAGATATGTTGGGCTATTTCAGCCAGTGAGGTTCTTCTTTCTTGCCCTCGGAGAGCAATTTTCACTGTGAGCAAAAACCTATCTTCAGTCAGAAATCCTTGAGCGGCAAAATGGCTTAAGTCCTGTCATCACTTCTCCATGCCTCAACGGTGTTTATATGATAGTGTTACACTGGAAAATTGTGCTGTTCTACTTCTCAAAGTAGAAGAACACACAAAGACATATAAAGTAGAACACTCTTCCGTACATATATGTGACTGACATCAGTGCCTTATTTAAACTCTTAATTTGACATTGCTTCTCTCTAACAATCCTTGGATTGATGTCATGTTTCAATCCTTCAAGGAATTCCATCAAGGAATCCTTGGGTTTAATCCCCTAGTAGTTCCAAAAGTAAAAAACAAAAGTTCTACCTCTTTTATTTCATGAATTTACTCATATAACAAGATTTTTTCACAAATGCATTAGTAAGCATAGAATAAAATGACATGGGGAAAGCCGTAGGTAGAGAGCCATGTATTTCTCAATAGCTGGTGAACTATTCAATTGGTTAACACCTCATTTTCAGATTATTCCCTCCATAAACACCCTTCTCAAACCTCAGAAAAATTAAGAATAGAATATATTTAAATGGGGCTTACTGGATGAATCCAAAACCTCGTCAGAAAAGACACCTTGAAATACTAGATTCTCAGTTCACAAGTGAAATGATACTTAAACGATCTCAGTCCCACAGTCTGCCATTTCAAGGAATCACATTATTATCTCATCCTGTCTTTGTTTTGTTTTAATTTACTGAAATTTCTTCACATCTGAAACATGTCTGGACAGTAGAAAGAAGAAGGAAGAAGGAAATAAACCGAGGGTAGCTGGAGGAAGGAGATCAAGAGTTACATGAATGTTTACCACACAAGTTTCCATAGTAAGCCAATGGTAATGAAGACTTGCTGCTTGCCAAACACTGGGTGAGGCATACAAAGCACCATGAAAGTTGGACATCAAAGAGAAAACAATGAAACACAACAGCTTGGCAAATGCTTCTGACTTAAAACCCTATTTGCACAGGCTTGAGAGAGCCTGTGGTCCCCTGGGGAGGCTTTGGCATGGCCAAGAAGGAAACATCAAAGACACTCCAGACTTCAAACCTCTTCCAAGGGTGCAATCAGCAGGACAGGAAATGGGAAGGTCATCCGAAGATGGATTTAGAAGGAAAGGGGCCTATCTGAGGATGGCTCTTAGCCCTGTACATGAGCTCTTGCCGTGCAGATATTTAACAGACCTGATGTGGTGGACAGCTTGGCACCCAGTCAGTAGTAAGTCTCACCCTAATCCCCCACCAGGAAACTGCAGGATGGAGTCTACACAAGAAAAGATCATTCAGTAGGGATGTTTTGTCATCTTCATGGTCCACTTAACATCTTGAAAGGATATCATGGAAGAAGGACAAATAAATAACAAAACAAAAGAAGTATAAATAAATATACAAAGGTAGAAGCCCAAAGGGATAGGAGATGAGCAGTTAACCAAGAGAGAAGAAAGCTAAGATTTGCCTGAAATAATATCAGGCATGTTAGACTAGAACCCCTGGTAACCCAGCAGGATCACTTCATGCTTATAGTTTCTCAGTATGATCGAGAAACCCATTAACAGTCACCAACAAATACAAGGAAAGGCTTTTTTTGTGTGTTATGTTTTTTATTAAAGAATTTATTAACACTGATTTTTACATCATATTTCAAATGATGTGTTTAACAAGTAATCAAGAAGGGAATCTCTATATACAATCACTGGCACTTAGATTTTAGAACATAATCAAAATTATGCTGAGGGTTTGTATGTCATAGATACATGTTAGTCTATGTAGTAAAACATTATCTCTATAGAGTCATAAGTTTTTATGTCCATGTAGTTGTGTTTATATTTCCAGTACCACGTCCATAGCATTGGGTATGCAACTTTTTTTTTTGCCAGTCCTGGGCTTGAGCTCAGGGCCTGAGCACTGTCCTTGGACTTTCTCAAGGCTAGAGCTCTACCACTTGAGCCTCAGCACCACTTCCGGCTTTTTTCTATATATGTGGTACCAAGGAATCGAACCAGGGCCTTCATGCATGCTAGGCAAGCACTTTAACCACTAGGCCAAACTCCCAGCCCCGGGTATGCAACTTTTGAGTCCTCGCTCTTGTACTGTTTGAATCTAATAGCCACATATTAAGGATACCATGCACCTTTTGTTCACAAGGAAAGGCTTTTATGTCCATGTTACTGGGAAATAATGACAGAACAAAATTAATACAATGTGTAGAGTCCAAACAAGATTCAAATTTCACATGTGTCCTGTCATTGATGGTGGACAATAAAAGTGAACACAGGTAAGTGCGTGCGTGCATGTGTGTGTGTGTTTGTGTGTGTGTGTGTGTGTGTTTTAAGAAATGAAGAGTTCCTATAAATGCAAGAGAAGAAATTCTTGAAGAGACACAAAATACAAATGTGAAAACAGACATATATAGGATATAGTGGATATGCATTCTTTATATATGTATTATGTTCATACTGATTGCCCCAATTGTGTAACTCATGCATATATATATTACATATATAAATGTATATGTACACCTACAGATGAGATTTTAAAGTAATGCCATATGCAAATGGAGCATTTTTATATGAATTCTCAAATTCGATGGTTTTGTCTTATATATGGCTGAGTAAATAAAACTTATGAATGGAATTTAGTGGCTAGACAGTGCAATAAGTCATTCCTGGAGTTTCTGGAATGAAACTAGCCTTAGGTACCAGAGTCCCTACTGCTACTGTGACAAATAAATTTCTGAGTGAGACATCAGACAACAGTACATAAAATCAGTATTTACCTTGTGTGGTTATTATAGAGACTAAATGGAAAAATACAAAACATATGCCAGATATGCACTAAATATTCACTGTTAATATCCTAAATCTATGCTCTGCCCATACACCTTTGCTGTATCCACACCAACTGTTTGAGCAATACTGTGGAAGCAATATTTAATAAATGACCATTACTTGATTTAGAAAGTAGAGCTCTGGGGCTAGAGGCATACTGCCTGGCAAGTATGAAGTCTTGAGTTCAAATCTTAGCACCATTATAAAGAAGGAGGAGAAGGAAATGCTCTATACTTTCATTTCCTAAGTCCTAAATCCGACAGTATAAATGATGACACACAAAACAGATACCTTCTTTTCCTTTTTCTATGTAGCTACTTCCATCATTTGCTAAACTACATTTTTTTCAAATTGTGTCTAACTTTTAAATTTTATTTCATTTTCTAAGAACAGAGTAAATATCTGTTCCATATCATCTGCATTAAATCTCATAAAAATTCTTTTGGAGACCAGCACACAATTAAGACTTTAGAACTATGTTTCTCAAGAGTTCTCTATTTTCTGTATGTGCATAAATATTCCTATTTTTGATAAGCCCATGTTATTTTAGAAGTGCTGTAAGAAAAAGTTAACCAGATGTAAGTGGACTGTTCCAGTTGGTGTCCAACTAAAGATTTTTGAAGTGTTAAAAAGGGACAAAATAATGTCTAGGGTTCAGACAGTATGTAGGTGGAAAAACTAATCAGGAGTGTAGCAGCTGAGTGCTTGCTTGTCTAGCTTTCATTCATGAGACCCTAGATCTCATCCTACTCCCCCCCCCGAAAAAAATATCTATAAAACCAATTTACTACCAAAGAGTTCAAGAAAAAGTTATCAGGTTCAGTGAAAACATTCTAAAAGGAAAATAGGCCAAGATCTCATGGGCATTGAGTCTTAACATATTCTGCACTGCAAAGGGCATAGTCGCTAAGCTAAAAAGACAACCCTACAGAATGGGAGAAGATTTTAGCTAGGTATAATTAGACACAGGTCTAATTACCAGAATACATAAGGAGCTGAAAAAATTAAACCCTCAATAAATAAGTAAACTAATTAACTAATGGGCAGAGGAACTAAATAAATACTTCTCAGAAGTACATCCCAGGCAAATAAAGGAAATGCATATCAACATTACATATATTTATAATATGTTCCCTTAAAATAGATGTTAATATAAATTTATTTGAATGTTACATTTCAGAAGTATTTTATATGAAGGTTTCTTGAGATGTTTCAAACTGAAGTGAGTATAAGGTACTGTTATTATTAAATGGCCTCTTAACCTGGAATTTTATGATATGAGTAATATGAACCAAGTTCTTGACTTAAATTATTTCTGGTATTTTGTTTAATGT
Source organism: Megascapheus bottae (assembly GCF_031878675.1). Classification (NCBI taxonomy): domain Eukaryota; kingdom Metazoa; phylum Chordata; class Mammalia; order Rodentia; family Geomyidae; genus Megascapheus; species Megascapheus bottae. The sequence goes on from NC_143547.1 coordinate 749,310, forward strand.
TATCCTTAAACACTCTATCTTTGAAATACAAGCTTTAAGAGTTTAATGGTGGCTAAATAGAAGAGGATGAGGCAGGGAAGAACTTCAAATAACTTCACTGTAGGAGGGTTATGAGATACATAAAACCTTAAACTAATCATTTTGTGAGTGAGGTATCAATTCTGTTTCCCTTGTACCCTCCGGGCTTTTTTTTGAATCTTTGAAATGCTTTCCTTATAAGTGGAATCTCTGTGAAGATATTTCTGTGTGTGTGTGTGTGTGTGTGTATGTGTGTGTTCTCAAGTAGCATAAAAAATTTAGAATTATCTGCTAACTAAATTTTATGATATTTTACAATTTTAACAGCCTTGATAATCATAGAGATGCAAAGAAAATGTGAGTTAGGTAAACTGTATAACTCATCACCAGAATATGAATATATAGAGAAAAATAATCTATAATAGTTTCAGTTTCCATGATGTTCTATTAGTTGCCTGGAAATTAAATTCCAACTCATGCCATATTTTACAGAGTTGATTTGAGGTAAAAGAATCAACTTCAGTAGAATGTCAGGAAAATGTCTTCACATTTTCAATTTCATTGGTGTAAAACGGTGCCAGTCCATTATTTTGTAACACTGGAGCTTATGAAACAAACTGTTTTTCAGAACTGGAATTAGACTAAAAATGAAAATGAGAATCAGAATTAGGCCAGCAATTTTCTTTTACTTTATGAAAAAAGGAACTTTCACTAGAACCTAGTAAGCAGACTACAGACTCATTCTTATTACATTCATGCATTTCTTTGGGCATAAATTAAGTGAGGAACCAGCCAGATTTGGACAGCGACCACAGCTTGACAAACTTTATGGTTCAGCAGATGTGGTTGTCAGATATGGCTTCACTGGAAAATATTCACCACGAAGCAATTTGAGGACTCTACTCAGAAGGTTTGATTTAAAAACTTGGACTTTTCAATAGAAAAGGAGTGGGTTTGCCATCATATGGGTCTTGGCGTACTGAAATAGTCAGTTGTCTCAAGTTAGCCATAATGTAAATCAACAAACCTTATTGCAATATTTTTATAGATCTGCAAGTCGTAAGCTAGGAAAGATTTTCAGCAGTACAGTGATCCTACCTCAGCTTCTTTTTGCTATGTGTATTGTGATGTGTGTATGTATCTATCCATCTATCTTCCCATCCATATATCAGTGTTACAGATTGAACTCAGCAATTTGTGCTTGCTTTGTAAGTACTTTATCAATGAACTACATCCCCTACCTGGTTCTTAGAGACAAATTTTCACTATGCATCTCAGGCCAGCCTGGAAGTCGTGATTCACCTCCCTCAGCTTCCTGAGAGCTTGGATTACAGAAGTATATCAACATGCCCAACTCCTTTTTTACTTTTTGCTAGTCCTGGGAACTGAACTCAGGACCTGAGCACTGTCTTTTTGCTTTCTTAAGGATAGAACTCTACCACTTGAGCCACAGCACCACTTCCGGCCTTTTCTGTATATGTGGAACCGAGGAATCGATCCACGTCTTCGTGCACACTAGGCAAGCACTCTACCACTAGGCCAAACTCTCAGCCCCCAACTTCTTTTTGTATGTCACAAAAAGCCTTCAAGAGGACGAATTAACTTAATGATTAGCTCAGTTTTGAGCACAGTATTTTAACAATAGTTTTTCCAAGTAGTAAAATAATGTGTGATCTTGAGTAAATTAAGGATTAATTAGATGTTCCAAAATATAAGAGGAACTGGGGCCGGGAGTTTGGCCTAGTGGTACAGTACTTGCCTAGCATGCACGACGACCCAGGTTCAATTCCTTGGTATCACATACATAGAAAAAAAAGCCAGAAGTGGTGCTAAGGCTCAAGTGGTAGAGCTTTAGCCTTGAGAAAGTCCAAGGACAGGGTTCATGCCCTGAGCTCAAGCCCAGGACTGGCAAAAAAAATATAAGAGGAACTATCAAGCCCACAGCCATTTCCAAGACTGTGAGTTTGAATGCTTTTAACCATAATACACATTAAGAAATCCCATAAAATCATGAAATGCATAGTAACTAAGTACCTAGATGTGTACGAAATTATGGAAGAGGATAGCCTCCGGAGCACAATATTCAACTCTATACTTCAAAGGTTAATAAAAACTGAGCCTGACAGCAGTACCTCTCACTCTGATTCCTTGGTTGTAAAGAGGAAAGTGAATTTAATGGTTTCTCTATAAAAGAAAAGAAAGAAATTTTTCAAAACCTTTAAAATGTTGATTTAATTTCCCAATAGCTTTAGAATGGCAGTTACATTTATAAAAGTCATCAAGCTACAACCTAGCATGTGTGTCAGAGAGGAAGGATTGATCGTGTTAAGATGGCAACCTGGGCACCAGAATCTCACGCCTGTAATCCCACTCAAGAGGTGGAGATCTGAGGATTGAGGTTCAAAGCCAGGGCAGGAAAGTCCACAAGACTCTTATCTCTAATCCACCATCAGAAAACTGGAAGTGGATTTGGGGCTCAACTGGTAGAGTGCTAGCCTTGAGCAAAAGAGCTGAAGTATACTGCCCAGGCCCTGAGTTCAAGCCCCGTGATCAATAACAACAAAGTTTTTAAAAATATGGGCAAAAGTTGTAAAGGCTATCTCTAAGATGAGAAAGGACTTAGTATTCTTCAGAATACACTGGCCTCCACCTTGGGGATAATTTCTGTAGGGCTGGAAACATAGTCCATAGAACTTTTGGTAGTGTTTTATCTTTAGAGTATCACTTGCTGGTTTTATTAAGCAGGAGTATTGTTGACAAATCATGGCAGTGTTTATTGTATGAGACAATATCATTTTACTCATAAAGATGAATGAAGAATAAGAAGAAAAATCTGACCAACATTGCTTTGGAAGTTTGTGTTCTCTTACTATTAAATACATCAGACAGGTATCATGGGTACCAGTATGGTTGCCTGCACAAATCTTATAGAGTTTCAATAAACATTTGTTTGATAGATTTCATTTGGGGTTATCTGCCCCTTTGAAATGTGTCTTCTTTATTAATATCAATGAAAAATCATGCTGGGTGCTGGTGGTTCATACCTGTAATCCTAGATACTCAGAAGGGTGAGATCTAAGGAATCTTGGTTTAAAATCAGCCCAATCACAAAAGTCTATATGACTCTTATTTCCAGTTAACCACCAAAAATCCAGAAGGGGAGCTATGGCTCAAGTAGTAAAGCACTACACTTGAGCAAAAATGCCAATTACCACAATACACACACACACACACACACACACACACACACACACACACCTCATGATGAATTTTCCAGGTAGATGATCTTATTCTTATTTTTTAAAAGCCTTAACGTCACATGGCAGGAGAGCAAAAGAGAGCAAAAGAGCTAAGATTGGAATCCAAGATTTCTTAGTCCAAATTTATACTCATGCTCCATCAACTGCTTGGAAACATATCTAGTGAACACTAGTAAGTTGAAATTATTTTTTCCCACAAAATGAAAGTTAATGCTTGATTTTTCTCATTTTTACCTAAATGTTTAATAGAAGAAACTTTTCTTGACAGAGAGTAGGAGAAATGTGGAAAGTGATTGCCCTTTACAATTGTGAAGGAACAGAAATGTGTTCAGTTAATTATTTAGAGAGAAAGCTTCCAATGCCCATTCCCGTATTTTCCTAATCATGTTCCTGGTTGGAATACAGGCAATGAGTTTGGAACCCAAAGCCCATTTACTGCCTAAAATGGTTTTCATTCATTGAATGTGAATACTTTTTTATTGCAAAGTTGTTTACGATGTAGAGCTGCTGGAACAGACTTCTTTTAATGAAAAAAGAGTTATGGAATATTTAGCTGGAAAGAATTCACAGAGAGTTATATGCAACTAGTAAATAGTTTTAAGATTAAAGTTTTTGGTTTTAATATAGGCTCCTTAGTCCAAACTGGAGAAACATGCAGGTAAAATTCCTTTAATGAAAGAACTGAAAAATAAATAATAGGAAAATCATAATATCTTCAAACTGTCTGTGTTGTTTCATTCGATACAATTGTCCAATAAACATCAATGAATGTAAAACCTTTGCTACATGTGAGGCATTAGGGTTCAACATCCAGTAAGACTGATCCCCACCATAAAAGGTAAGCATTTGGTGGGGACAATATTTTAGATAGGATTTCAAAAGTGCAGGCAACACAAGTCAAAATAGACACATAGGTTTACACCAAACTAAGAAGCTTCTGCATAAAGTTAAGCCCTAACCTATACAGAGTAGGAGAAAATGTTTGTACATAGGCCAGCCAACAAGGGAGTAACATCCAGAATATTTAAGGAACTCAAATAGATGAACCCTAGTTCAAAGATTTCTAAATGAATCCTTTTAGTTTAATTTCACCACCAAGGTGATGTACAGAGAGGATAGAGTTGCATATGTAAGGAAATAAGTACAAGAATTGTCCAACATTATTACCACCTCCCTTGTTTTTTCTCCTACTTTCTCTCCCCCATAACTCCCCCCTCAAATTGTAGTGAGTATTGTTTCATTGGTTTGATTGTCTCTTTGGTAAATTTCTCATTCATATCTTGCTCTTTCCCTTCCTTTCTTTGTATTATTTATACACATTCTTTTTCATCTTACTGACTTTCATTAGGATTATTATTTTAAATTATTTTCCAGGCATGTCATATTTTCTTCCAACTGGAGTCTATTTCTGGAGAATTATTTTTCTCTTTGGGAGGTATCATGTTTATGTGCATTTACCCTGATGTTTGTGCATCTGGCATGATGCCTGTTTCTTCCAATTTTTTTGAGTGGATTATAGGAGTTGAAGAACAAAGATGAGTCCTTGTTCTTGTTCCTTGGGACAAAGATACTCAAGTGATGCTAAGGTTTTTGTGCCCCCCTCTCACTGGTACAGTCTGAGGTTGTGGGCTGGTTAAGAGATCTTCCTTAGATCCTGCTCATTACATGCACGATTAGGGGAATTTGGTTCTGGTGGCTGCATTCTTACAGTGATAGGCCTTGGTCAGGGCTTTCTTGACTTATGAACACAGACATAGGAAAGTCAAGAGATCTTGCCACAAGATCCATAGCACCCACTGTTGTTTAGTCAGCAGCATGGGAATATCACACCCAGGAAGTGGAGGAGACACTGGCAAGTCCCAGAGTCACATTTTAGTTATTTGCAGGGACTTTTCCTACTACTGGCAAACCTCTGATTTTTAAGTGGAAGTGCCTTTTGCTTCCCCCAGACTCTCAAGACTGTGCTGCACAAAGGTCTCTGGCTTCGTATCAAAATCACTTCTGGGGCCCAAATGGTCTCTTGAGGTAGCTGCCTGCTATAATGGTGTAGAGAGGAGTATAACGTCTTGAAGACAGAAAAATTCACCTGCTTCGAATCCTTTGAGCAGTAAGTGTATTCAATATGACCCTTTTTAGGGTAGATCTCAGTTATGGCATTCTATGAATATGCTGAGTAGATTTGTTGCAAAGAAGAAACAGCAAATTTTATACTTTCATTGATTAATAAACATTGCAATGTGAGTTGCCTGTAGAATTTTTTAAAATAAGAAAAATTTAGCCACACATAACAAAACTATCACTAATTTCTTAGTGTCCTCTGATATTGTATGTTCAAGTATTTCCAACTGCCTCAAAAGTATTTTTTTTTCAAAAATTGCTTTGTCTAAATTTAATTTGCTCATGACATGAAGTGGAAGCTAAAATTCCGAGGTTCCACTTTCCTCAGATGACTGCGGTTCCACTCAATTTTCAAAGTAGTTTGAAGTTAGTTCAGATTTTACTCAAGCTATGTTTTATCTATTCCAAATCGTATTTTTCTTATACAAGAGCAATTGGGGATTATAAGGCAAATATTAAGAATACTGAGTTGGCATATCATCTAACCCACAGATCAAAACACTTAAAAGATGCCTGCTACTATTAGACAGTGTTGCCAAATGATTCTATTGGCAGAGAATGCATGGCTTGGCACTAAGAGCCTCAGGGTAGCAGGGAGAGGACGAATGCAGTGGGAGGGGGAGGGATTTTTTTTGGCTACTAGACTGATGGATTTACTTCTTTCGGTTGGAATTATTCCCAGGGATCCTTCAGAGTATGTCCTCAGTACAATTGTAAAATTAATAAAAAATAAATAAAACCAAGGTGTGTGTATGCGTGTGTGTGTGTGTGTGTGTGTGTGTGTGTGTGTGTGTGTGTGTGTGTGTGTGTGTGAGAGAGAGAGAGAGAGAGAGAGAGAGAGAGAGAGAGAGAAACATATTCATGCTGTTCAAGGGTCCTCAGCCAAAAATTATTTTATTTTGCTTTAAAGAATTTTTTGTCATGCCAGTTTTAATTTACATTTCACTTTAGTTAGCAAATCAATGTGATTTTCTTTCAAATTCATTACATTATTGGATTCATCTTTTTGAAATTGTGGTTAGTTCATAGTTGAGTCAGGCAACTATCAAGAAATTAATCTTGAGATTAGAACTACAGTTCGATGTTTTCTAATTTGTTAAATTAGTGGTTCAGTTTCAATTTTTGCTTGAACAATGCTTTTCCTTGATCTAAACCTTAGTGATGTGTCACATGGATCCTTCGAACTCTTGAGCAATTCTCAAACATTGGCAGCAGTGTATTTGCTTGCTCTGTTACCACTGAGTGTAGATAACAAGGTTCAGGCAATTGTAGACTACACAGTAAAAATATACTTGCTGCTTAAAATCAAACTTCCCAGAAGGTCAACATGGCATAATCTCCAGTCCAAATGCTCTGTAATTTGCCTCTCCAGATAGTCATCTTGGCTCCGGAGTAGTTTAAAAGCTAGTAGCAGCCAAAAACTTGTTAACCATTAAATAAAGGTTTGTTTCTCTTTTATGTGGCAGAAATAAAGGTGTATTTCTGTGCCTGAAAAAATACACCAATTGTGAACAGAATCCACTTTATAACCCTTGCTTTGGTTTCCAGGGGAAAGCTTTTAAGGGAATGACGGAGTTCAGGGTTCGGTGTGCTATTGTTTTGTTGTGTATGTTTTTTTTTTCTTCTCTGGGTCACCTGAGCCAAGGTATGTAAATTTTATTCCCAAGGCAAAGATGACACCAAGAAAATCTGGGAAAAAAATCTCTTGTCAGAATGTCTATGGAATACCAAGTCACTGTAGAGATTGTAAGGACACTGATGGGTTTTGAGCTTGGAGATTGGCCACTTCTCCATTGAACCATGATACAGTTGAATAGTCTTGCATATCCATGCTAGCTAAATAGGAATCATTAGCATTTTTTGCTTAATATTAAAGTCTGTAGTTTCACTTTCTAGACAATTCTAGAAGACACAGCATTGTAACCACTGCAGACGGAGCATGTGCACACAGCCTCCTATGGATTCAATTAAACACTATTAGACCCTGAAGATCCAGGTTTCTACTTATATGCTATTTCTTGAAGCAGCGTTTTCCCAGCGCATTGTCTCTCTTCACAATTACATTAGGCTTCTGTCAAGTTTCCTTCTGGGATTTAGAATGTCTTTTTAAACCTTCACCATGGAAGGATAATGACAGATTCTTTGTTAGCATAATGGACCCATGAGCTGAAGTCAGTGAGGTATCATGTTACTTATAAAATTGCTGGGTAAACACATTGGCAAAGCTATTTTTTCCTACCTATTTGTTTTTTCTTTGTTACTACCAGATAAAAGATACAAAGATACTTAAAGGGAGTTAATTATCTTTTTGGTGTTGACCATGGGACTTGGACTCTGGGCCTGGGTGCTGTTCCTGAGCTCTTCAGCTCAAGGCTACCACCCTACCCCTTGAGCCACAGCGCCACTTCCAGTTTTCTGGTGGTTAATTGGAGGTAAGAGTCTCACAGACTTTCATGCCCAGGCTAGCTTTGAACCATGGTCCTCAGATCTCAGGTCCTGAGTAGCTAGTATTACAGGTGTAAGCCACCACAAACACCTGGGAGTTTAACTTTTTCATCAACATAATTACTTTGATCAAATCCACTCCATCTATACTATTCTTTCTTATCTTCTCTCCTCCCCCACTTTACTAATTTATGGGTTTCATTGTGCTATATTCATACATGCATTTCTATCATATTGACTCCCGTTACTCTCTCCTTTCCGTCTCCTTCCATCTGTTAAATCTCCCACCAACAATTCCTCATTAACAGTCATGACACACTATTATTTTTTAGGTCTAGATTCTGCATATGAGCAATTTGTCATTCTGAGTTTGCCTTCTTTTACTTAACATGATGAAATCCACTTCTGTTCATTTTCTCTATGTAAATGATTTCTTTCTTCTTTATAGTTGAATAATACTCCATTGTATATATAATATTACATTTTTTAAATTCATTCTTTGGTTGTTGGGCACTTAGGCTTATTCACAGCTTGGCTGTGTGCATAGTTCTGTGTTTAATATAGATGTACATATCTCTTCTATGTTGAGTTACATTCCTTCTATATATGCAAAGATTAGTAGAGCAGGATCAACAGGTAAGTACAGTTTTTTGATGAATTGTTTATGCTGATGTCCATATAAGATATATTACTTTATATTCCAACAGTGTATGAATATTCTTTTTCCCAAACCTTTGCTATCATTACTTGTTGATTGTTTACTTGATGATTTCCATCTGACTTGGTGAGATCAAATGTTAGTATAGTTTTGAGTTGCATTTTCTTGTGGATAGGGATGTTGAATATTTCTTCATGTATCTGTTAGCCATATGTACTTCTTTTGAGAACATCTTTCCAATGATTTTCTGATTTATTAATTAGATTATTTTGATGTTTATTTTGTACCTTTAATATATTCTGTATATTACTCCTCAGAGTAATTACCTTGAAATTATTTTCTTCTGTTCTATTGTCTTTTGATTCAGGAAATTATTTGCTTTGAAGTGAAGACCTATTTAAATTGATTCAATTTCCTTTTTCAGTGTTTGCTCATATTTCCTGAGTAATTGGAGTCCTATCTAGAAAGTAATTACCTATGTCTATATCTTGCAAAATTCTTCCTATGTTTTCCTATAGTAGTTTCAAAGTTTTTGAAGTTTTTTTTCTTCTGGAGTTCTACTGTATTATCCAGTTTCTCCTCCAACTCATGATCCTCCTACCACAGCCTCCCAAGTGCTAGGATTACAGGCATGTACAACCATGACCTCTACAAATCACGTGTGAATACCAGGATTTCCCAATCACTATGAACATTTGGAGCTAGAAAAATTATTCTTTTGTTGGAGGGTATGTTACACCTGTCCACCTTCAAGTTATACTATCCCAAATGTCTTTAGACATTGTCTTGCCCCTGAAAGGAAAACTGATTTCTGCTGAGAATGATTACCAAAGATTCTCAGGAAACACCTGAGGAACTAGGGAAGATAACCTGCCCATGACAAAAATCAAACCCATTGCAGATCAGAGTCATATTGCTTGCTGTAATCCTATAATTGTCTCCTGAAATTAGAAGACTTCCTCACTGAGACCAAGGACATTGGCAAATCTGAAAGGCATCTGTATGAACACTATTCCCATATCTGTGGTAATAAACCAGGGGCAAAGAATACATGTAAGTATCCTTGTCATTATAAACCTTAGCTCAGATGAAAATAAATACTATCGTTTTTATTTTATTATTTAGTGGAAATGATCAAGGGGGGTCTCTATTGCATTGGATCAGGAAGAAATCTCAACATCAGCTAGTAGGAGTTAAATTAATAAATTCCATAGATACTGTGGAGGTTAGCCAAACCTTTGGGCAGGAGAAAGACTATAAGGAGGGGGGGGAATGAAAACACAGTTGAGACACGATTTTCATTCTTTGAACCACAGGAATTTTTTGGGAGTGGAACCAAGAGACTCATGGGAAAAGGAGTAGGTATCATAAAGGTTGATGATACAACTACTTAGCATGTTTTACCACTCCTGGTTGCCCAGGAACTAAGCCTCTCACATTATTTCAGTTCCTTTATAGGCAAACCCACATGTACTAAAGACAGTAATTGGTGATAGAACAGTAGATTGATTGGCTCTATCTTGATAATGTTTTCAAAGAGAAGATAGGTTTGATGTTCAAAGAGGAAGGATATTTAAAGGAGTGCTGATAATGTGGTGCTTCCCAATTGGAATCTCTGCAGATTTCTTGTTAAATAACAGTGGTGTGAATATGTAATATAGAGGGTGTATATATGTGTAATATATATACATGTGTAATATAGAGGGTAAGTGGAAGAGTTACCCTCCAGCTTGAGGCTATAGAGAAAGCCAACAGACTCTACACATCATTCTTGACTGGGCAGCCATTTTTTTTAATAACTAAAATTTCTTTTTTAATTTATTTTATAGCATTAGTGCAATTTTTTTATTTTATTTTTTATTGTAATTAGTAAAAGGGTTACATGATATTTGCCAGATAGAAGGTGGACAGTCATTTTTTTACCTAGATTTTGGGGTGAAAAAATCCAACGAGATTTTGGGAATGAGCTGTTAAACCTAGTTCTTACCCAGACAAGTGACTTAGAAAATCCAGTTCTAATTCTCCACCCATTTCACATTTAGGAAGCATGCTTGTTGGTCTGCCTCCCTCTCCTCCATATATGGGATAAATAAATGTCTGAGGCAGAATGGGGGTTTAGTTGAGTAAATGGTAGGTATGCATAGCATGCTTTGAAGAGGGAAAAAAGGCCCAGCTAGTACTGCATGCAGGCAGTCATGAGTATAATTCTTAAGCCCTGTGAGATATCAAGTTATGCATGATTTTGCACTTACTACTGCTGGTCATATTATTGGTCACTTCAGAGAAAGCAAAGATCAGCATCTCCAAAGTGCACTGAACACCTGACTGTGCTCCTTATTTTATCTTGCTTCAAAAACCTACAGTCTGCTGGCCAAAGCATATGGTCTTTATTTAGTTCTTTCGTGTTCACCGCCAAGAGTAAGAGCAGGGTGAAGAGTGAAGATCTCTTGGCTGTCGCTGATGCTTTCCTTTAATCTTACTTTATTTGCTAAGAGCTAATAAAAAAATCTGAAGTGCTTAACTCTCAAGTGTTGCTTTTCTTCTAGGCATTGGTATTTGATTTGTTCCTTGTCTTAAATTCGCCTCCCTCTTTTCCCTTCAAATGTGCCATTGTGAAGAAATATCTCTTCTAAGCCTGTGTGCATGTACCTTTCTTAAATATATTTGTTAGCCTCTAAAAGGCAATGTTCCTTTTCCAGTCTTATTTGAGCCACTTTATTATTTTAAACTATAATGATAATGGATTTATAAAAGTAAAATCTTTCAATCATAAAGTATAGCATCAATAATTTTGGGAAAGAAGAGAAAATTATTTACAGTCTCACTGCTCAATTACAATATCACATGAATTATTTTTTAATATCTATTATACTTTCCATACTGATAAATTATGCATAGAATTCTGCTGCAAAAGGCAATTGCCGTACATTTTCATATCAACATGACTCCACATTCACCAAGTTGGCTTTGTAGTTATTAGACTGGGTACTTCACTGAGTGACCTTGCCTTAATTAAATATTGTGATACCAAAGGGGCATTTATACTGATAGGCACTTTGTAAAGCAATCAAATTTGTATACAATTAATATGTGATTCTAATAATAAATATAAAAATGATATTTTTCAGAAACACTTCATTGCAAATAACTCTAAACATTATCCTTGCTTCTTTTCCAGACACACTCATAAGTGTATATTAGGAAAGTATAGATATGACTGGAGTATCAGAAGTAATTTTTAGATGAACAAGTATATATCCAAATATATTAGCCAAAGTATGATATTTGTAAAGGAGAATTCAAATGATGCAACCCCTCAGAAAATTAATTCACAGTCCAACAAAATGGAAAGGTATAGGGGTGGAGGTCAAGGAGAGAGGGTAGATGAATGAAGAGAGGAAGCAAGGGAAAATGCCGCCATATTATTCAATGCATAACGTACATAGAGCTCAGCTTCAGGGAGTCAAGTTATATCACTAATACATCATTTAATATATTAAACCATGGGAGTGCAAAGCAGCTCAACTGGCCAAGACTGCTTTCACAGCCCAACGACAGCTTTTGAATCGGGGAATTATTTCTCCTCAGTAAGGGCAGTATCTGCTACACTAGGGTGCTGGCAGGTCCTGACACAAGTGCCCAAATGGAAGAAAGAAACACTTGTGTAACTCAAGAGAACCAAGACCAAGTAGTTCAAGGCACTCCGAAGAAATCTCAGAAAGGCTCCCATGACAAAAGGCAGGCCAACGATTGAAGAAGTGAAGTCAGCAACAAGGAGGCCAACTGTACTTTTCCTTTTTCCCTTCCAGTTCTTCCCTATTCTCTGACCCTTGAGTGGGTGGGCTCAACATGCTAGAAGAGTCCATAAAGGAGAAATCCAATCTGGACTGTGGTTTTTATTTATATTTTAGATTAGACATTGATTTCATTACCTAAGAATGAACAGAAAAATAATCATGTCAGAGCAGGTACATTCAATCTTTCTAAATATGATTCTCTCAGGAATGTGAGTAAAAAGAAATATTGCATTTGGGTCACAACACTGGTTTTCCTTCCTTGACCTACATATACTTTACCTCTGCCCAGGAGACCATACTTCCAACATGAAAAAGACAAAGAAGGATATGGTGAACCAAAAGTTTGGCTTGAGGCTATCAGAATGAATTGCAACTTCTTAGTAGTGTTCGCAAGACTCGGTGTGGTTGGTCTGTAACCCTCTTATCATTCCTAATCTTATGTCCGCTGTTCCTCAAATTTTGTGCGCTAATCACAGCTCTACTTCCCACAGAGCTCCAGGAAATACTTGTTCCCAGGCTCCTGCATTAGTATGGTTTTCTACTTCCACTTTTCTCCCATCTCTTCAGTGTTCACTGAACTGCTTCATTTTCACTAGATCCGGACTTAAAGGTAGCCTTCTTTAGGACAGGCAACAAAGCACTCACACTTACATCACAAGTCCTCCAGCTACTGACATAACTTTCTGTGCTTCAATTCTCAACGTACTTTATCACTGCCATATTTACTAGTTCACTTTCTAGGGTACTTCCTCCCCATACTCACTAACGTAATAGTGAGATGATACTAAATGATTTTGGAAATTTTAGGAGTTATTGGGGCTACACAACATTAATCCCTTGAGAGAGTATTTCTCAAAGTATGACCCCTGCACCCTCAGCAGCTCTTGAATGCTTGTTAGATATATAAATGATCATGTTGTTACTCAATCCAATCATTCAGTTCAGAAATTAGGGGCAGGATCTAGTATCTAGGTCACATCAGTCCCCAGAGCATTTTTAAGTTTGAAAGCTACCACTCTAATATTTGAAACGCCCCTCCTTGTAAAGTTCTTAAGTCATAATTAAGAGGAGGTGTATCTATTAAGCATCCTTAAAAACAGAGACCTGCATAAATCTCATGCTCCTTGATTTCATTCACGTCAACTATCCAAGCTAAAGATGATCTAACACCGAGGACTCAGCCGGAAAGGATTACAACTGAACACTACTGTCAACATCTACAGTTTTCAGGTATGTGCATCTGGTAGGCCTGGCTAAGAAATCAGAGGATTACTTGCTTCGTTCTCAACTGCATGGCTGGATTTTTAATCAGATGGGATGATTTCTATACCTACCTTGCCTGAAATTTTACTTTGTGGAAGAGTTGAATTAGCAAAAGTGTGAAATCTCAGGTTTGGCAAAGAGGAGAGGAAATGACCCTTGAAAAGTATGACCAACCTTTATAGGCCCTGAGATGAATGTCTCTGGTGAGACAAGACAGTGATAGCCATACAGAAATTACCTTAAACTTTTATTTTTGGTTAATCCCTTATTTCATAGAAATACTATACTTTTTTAAAAACAAAATTCTGCATTCCTCACACTTTTATTAGCAAAACTTAGTTATTTAAGGGTATTTCATTGGGATACATTTTAAATGTAAACAGTATACCTCAATTCCATTCATACTCAGCTTCCTCATTTCTGCCTTCTGAAACGTATTGATTTATTGTTCCATTTTCACTTGTGGACATAAAATATTTTGACCATATTTACTCTCCTGTATCTTTTCAATTTGCCCTATCTCTTCCCATTAGTGCCCATCCCCCAGACAACGCTGTTTTACATTCATGCATTCATTTTCTAAGTGTTATTGTTCAAAGGAGTTTTGTCATGGTATTTCACATTTGAAAATATTGTACTTTAATCAGATTGATCCCTTTTTTATTATATTCTTAAATACCTATCAAGATCAAGGAGAAGGTAATATTTGGAATATATTTCAAATTCTATCTTGTCCATGAGGGTAACCAATAGAACCAATAAGACAGACATAAAACATAGAAGGAAAGTAAGATTTTTGATATAGAAAAACTGTAACAGCAAAAACTAAACAAGAAGAATAAAGGAAAGGAAGGGAAATGGAAATGGTCAGTTCAGATTAACAAGAAATAAATACTAAATGATCACAAGTGAAAAAGACTGGACCTCACATGGGTAGAGAAGAGGAAGAAAAAAGAGTAAACATAGCCACCACTTAGGTGCCTTGAGTAGAAAATTAAACTAGAAGTTCGTACGAATTAATAAGCAAACTATGTTCAAACTATGTCCTAGAATTATTTAAAAGTTTGAAGCCAAGACAATTTAGAAATGCTATTACACATTTCAAGATATTACTTAATGTAGCCAGCCACTGGTGGCTCATACCTGTTATCCTAGCTACTCAGGAGGCTGAGATCTGAGGATCACAGTTTAAAGCCAGCCCAAGCATGGAAGCCCATGGGACTCTTATCTACAATGAACCACCCGGAAACTGGAAGTGGCATTGTGGCTCAACCTGGCAGGGCAGTAGGCTTGAGCTAAAGAACTCAGGGAAATACCCAGGCCCAGAGTTCAAGCCCCGTGACAGACCAAAAAAAAAAGATATTACTTAATGTGAATGAATCAGTAATCATTACAGGAAGAAATCTTTTTGCAGATAGAACAACTTCAGAAAACATTCCTGGTGACAGCAGCTGGCAAAATTGTTTCCAAGTTGCTGCACTTATGCAAAGACAAAGACATCAAGTCTCCCAACAGTGAGGAGCTCTCTAGGCACAAACTGTCAATATTCTTTGGCAAATAGCTAATTGATTTGGGCCAGTATGACAAATTTCCCTTGTTCATCGCGTAAAACCAAAGAACTTGACATTATAGTTGACTTTGATAACACTGTAAACTACAAAGCACTTAAGTATTAAATTTTAGCTTCCCATCTTCATCCTTGATTTCTTTGATGTTAATCTATTCCAGGGTATTGCAAACCTTTCAAATCAGCCTTTCTTCCTTTCATCCTTCTTTCATTCCTTCTTTCCTTCTTTCTTTTTCCTTTCTTTTTTTTAATGAAAGGAGATAAGGAACCTATTTAAAAAACTGGTTAAATAAGAATGTTGCTTCATTCTAGGCTGCCCTAATTTCCTTTATTTTATAAGCATATCTTTTCATCACCAGGTGAATGTCTTCTCTAATGACAGGTAATTTCCTGCTATACCAGATTTTGCAAGGAAGAGCCATATATGTGTTCATTTCATAAGTTACATACCTTTCCCCCTTTTCTCTATCAGGGTTTGAATCCAGGGATTTCTATTTGTTTGGCTTGCTTGTTTGACTGGCACCCTGGCACTTGAGACACATCACTAGTTCTGCTTCTTCCTGGTTATTTTGGAGATGGAGTTTCATGGACTTTTCTGCCCAGGCTGGCTTCAAAAGGCAATTCTGCAGGTCTCAGTCTTCTAAGTAGCTGGGATTATGAATAACCAATGCCCAGTTTATGTACAGTTTCTGAGCTATTTTATCTCCTTTCATTGGATATGCAGGTTAACATGTCATTTCTCTCTTTTATTATACACTAAAGTCTGTCTTTCAAATAAATCACCGAAGATAATTTTGTGTGCAATACATAGCAGATGGGAGGCAAAACCATCATGTAAGACAGAACTGGGCCATACCCTGCACAGTTACAGTAAAAGGCATTCAGTAGATCTCTGATGTGAACATGTACTGCCCAGTTGCTCATGATAACCTCAACAGAAGCTTTCCATATGATCACTGTAGGTCACGTTGAATGCAACTTACTGGGTGTTGATCATAGGTCAGGATCTGTATTAAACTATAGTGAGTAGTACTGCTGAAGTTTCTTCCTTATGAGGAAGGAGTACTGTATTGGGAGATTAAGAAATTAAGTATTCATTGTTAAAGCATAATAGGAACCAATACATGAGAAATATAGTGCTATAGAGCAAAGCAATGGAGACTATTTGGAAATGGGTCAGTAAATATTCTTTTTGTGCATATATTTTTTATCAGCGAATATTCTTAAGGAATTGATGGTTACTTTGAAATAATAAGAGTGGATAAGAATTAAACAGGACAAGTGAGTGTCACAGCTAGGGTGGGGAGGAGATGAGAAAGGTGTAGAGAGAACATTCCAGGAAGAATATTGTAATGATGGTGTCACACTGGGTCATCAGCTATTTCTTGATGTCATTTTGGCAGAGCCCAGTGTCCTTGCCATGTCAGTGCTTGTGGCATAAAAGAACTGGTGGTCAGGTTTGAAAAAGATGTCCTCTTTACACAGTCACTGGGAAAGCTATACTTTTACACCCACTCAATGACACTTGTCTCATGTTTTGTTCTAGAGTAATTTGAGTGCTCGATTTCCCACTAAACTGTAGAATCTCACTGAGAACAAAATGACTCATAATTTCTGATATATTCTAACTGTCTCTGCCTCTGGTTGGTGTCCAGTAAATACTACCAGAAAATCATGAAACCATCATTTATTGTAAGGTAAATCAATATTAGCTAAGAATTTAGGATTTCCATCCCCCTCCCTTTTCTAACTTTCTCATTAAAACAAACTAACATTGGTATCTAATCAGGCACAGTTTGAGCCTAACAGTTCTGATTTCAATTGGGCTATTAATGAACAAAAAAAGATTGGTTTCCTGATATTGTAATATGACAGAAAGGGACTTTTAAAGAAATAATGTTTGCAGCAAAAGACCCATGAGGTCATGTTTTGAGTCCAATCTTATAAACACTTGAAAGTAGCTTTATAGGTGTCTTGGGCTAATTCTGAGAGAGGTATAGTTTTTGTGCAGTCATTGGAAAGAAAACACAGTATCCTGTTGCAATAAAAGTCTCAGACACTGCAGTAAATCAGGCTCTCCTTTCAGAATGTAACATTAGGCCATCCTTTTGGGCATAACATTTGGTAATATCATTGAGACACTGTAACAAGTTGACATAACTTACATATTGCCACAGTTCCAAGGGCAGCTTTATGTTGAAGCCAGAACATGACAATGGTGTGCAGTTTCTTATCTGGCATGAAGAAATCCACAGAGACAGCCAGCCAGTAACCTTCACACTAAGTGGATAGCTTTTCTAAAAGTTCGTGAAATATCCTCCTATTTTCCATTGGTCAGTTTGCAAATGAGAACTGTAAGAATCCTCAAGTTATTGACTTAACTTACAAATTTTAGTAAGTCAAGAATATATATGGGTTTGGAAAAGACGGGTGACATTGAGATACATTGTACTCATCTGACTTGAATTTTTGTTCAAAGACTACAATTTAAAAAATCATTAAAATAACTTCAGTAAGTTAGATTATAAAATTGTGCTCTGATCTTGCACACTTATTTGTTAAACATGTCACTTGAAATATGATGTAAAAATCAATGTTAATAAATTCTTTAATAAAAAAATGCGCTCTGAACTAACTCAAATTTTGCTTTCCTTTCTCTTATGAGCTACAATGTGGTCAGAAATAGGAGAAGTGACCTAAAAATGGCCTTGCATAATTTGGTTTATATTTTCAGCTTGTATTTAAATTGGGGAATTTTGCTTTTCAATTTTGTCCTCACTGTGGGATCACTTTAATATCTCATAAGCTCTGGTTCCAGAATAGCTATGCCAAATTTGATCAGCCACGACAACATTAATATAAGTATAAATACGGGTATACAGATCTCTTTAGAGAACAACTTCAGGTTTAATACTGTCAATTCTCCGTATTTCTTGGGTGAAATATGGTTGAATCTTTGGTTTCACTTATAGGGATACTGTATATGAGTCTGATGATCTTCCATTCAGCTCTTAAATTTTTCATGGTTTCATGGAATGGGGAAAATGGAGCAAATGCAGTCAGTATAGCCAATGTACAAAATGTAGAAAAGAAACTGCAGGGTAGCGACAGAAAAAGGAAACTGAGAGAAAATTATGGAAGAGGAGATACTGACCATGAAGTGCTGTACTCATAACCTTACTTATGTAATTGTAACCTCTTTTCAAATACTTTAATAAAATAACGATAATAGTAACAACAAAGGAAAAAATTTCATGGTTTCCTAAATATTTCAAGAAAACAAATATATTAATATTTAAAAATACGTTAAATAACTGTTACAACTAACACATAACTAATAGATATAATATAAATACTTAATAGGTATACATCTTTATAGTGATCACATTTTCATATTTGTTTTGCACATAGTTGCCTAGTGAACATTTTTCAAAAAGAATGAATTATTTTATAAACATTTCCCTGTATCAGTTACCCAAAATGTATTAAGACCAGACAGACTTGAATGACTTCTTTTTTGCCAGTCCTGGGCCTTGAACTCAGGGCCTGAGCACTGTCCTTGGGCTTTCTCAAGACTAGAGTTCTATCACTTGAGCTACAGTACCACTTCTGGCTTTTTCTTTGTATGTAGTACAGAGGAATTGAACCCGGGTCTTCGTGCATGCTAGTCAAGCATTCTACCACTAGGTCAAACTCCCGGCCCCTGGAGAACTTACTTCTAGTTGTAAAATTTAGTTTCAGCCACTCAGTATTTTCAGTTCATTGGGGTTTTCTGGTCCCCCAGTCGGTGTTTGCTCATAGGCCAGTACAAGTCCCAGAAATAGTCATGCATGACTATTGCATGAGAGTCACATTAGTCAGTGGTCCCATTCTACAGGGCACAGGATTGTTTATCTTGCTCTAAAAGACCCCCGAATAGGTCTCTTCTCTCCCATGACTGAGTCTTTAAGGTTTGTACAAAACATCATCATAACAAAAGGTTAAATTCTGTACTAGTTTCTAGAATCAAGCTTTATTTTCACTGCAAGATTTTAAAGAACTATGTTTTTATCTTCAGAACATAATTTTCCTCCTGGCTACCATTTTGGAACTGACCTTGCCCTATTCTTCTATTTCTTCTTTTCCCATGACAGTCCCCTCATCTCATAACCTCCAGGCTCATTTCACTGGTCAGCATCAGCTCAATGTCATCACGGTTATACCTTCCTTACCTCGTATAGATTCTCCAATGCTGGAGGAGAATTTCATTACTTCCTACTGGCTTAGGGAAGAACCTTTCCGGAATCTGCTGTGTGGATACTGCTGGGATTACTGGATGTCTCCATCCCCAATGCCTTCACTTTTTGCTACTATGCTTCTCCCATCTGTCATACACTTCACTGGGTCTCCTAAACCCTGCTTTCTGTAGCTGCTGTGACTGGTTACTGTCATTAGTTCACATTCTGTGAAAAGCAGACTCTAAGACAGAATGAAAGGAACAAGGATTCCATTAGAAGCCATGGAATGAAGAACTGGGATGGGAAAGAAATCTGGGAGAAGATTCAGCTATAATACAGAGAAGAGAAGGTAAAAGGTCCAAGACTGTCATTTAGTTTTAGGAATATACAGGAAAATCATCAGGACAATTCAGTCTAAGTCATTCACCAAAGGGGAACCATATGTCTCAGAGAAAAGCCAGCCTAGAATCCTTTTATCACATGTACCCATTGTTGAGAAGCAGCATGTGGGTGGTGAGCGCTGGTGTAATTCAGTAATGGATTTCAGATCACAGCAGATGGGGTCTTCTGTCAATTATGCCTCCTGTAGTGTTAGGTCTGCTAGGGGTATTCACATGGCTTTTGCAACTTGTCAACTGGGCTTTCTTCCAGCACTCAAAAAAGGCTGGCTCTATACCCCCAAGAAGCTAGCCCTATCCATCAAGCATGCTGTTTCACATCTAGATTTTAGTCTCACCCAGTTTGCCCTATCCAGCTGAAGTCAATATTACTAAGGTCAATAGTTACTAAGGTTACTTACTACCAGTAACATCTTTCAGCCTTCTGGTATTTCCCAGGAAATTTATGTGTAGTTCTTTGTGTGTGTGGTGTGTGTGGGAGGGGGTCATGGGGCTTGAACTTGGCTTGGGCGCTGCTCCTGACTCTTCAGCTCAAGACTACCACCCTACCCCTGGGCTTGGGCACTGTCCCTGTGCTCTTCAGCTCAAGGCTACCACACTACCCCTGGGCCTGGGCATTGTTCCTGAGCTCTTCAGCTCAAGGCTACCGCCCTACCCTCAAGTCAAGCCCCACTTCTCTTTTCTAGAGGTTAATTGGAGATAAGACTCTCAGGTCCTTTTGTGCCAGGCTGGCTTTGAACCTTTATCCGCATATCTCAGCCTCCTGAGTAGCTAGGATTACAGGAGTGAGCCACTGTGCCAGGGTATTTATATGTAGTTCTAAAACCACGAATCTAACACAAATTAAGCTGTCTAGGAAATGGTTATAATTCTATTTCTCTCGGTAAACAATACTAAGCAAAAATCCTTAATTGCTAAATAATTTTAACAACCATAATTTTCATCAAAACTACGAAAAAATGGTAGTAGTATTTTTGGAATACCCTAGTAAGTTTCCAAGAATTCCAATTTCTTATCTCAAAGATTAGAAATGTTTTGATATTAAGCTTAGGCAAAAGAAATTACCATAACTAAAGTGAGCATGTTACCTTACCTTCCCATTTAAACAATCCACAACTCAGTCCTCAGGGTTAATCACAACTTTGATCTCACAGCTTTGTGAACCCAATTTAACTGGTTTCTTCAGAACAAGAAAATGAATCACACTATGCAGGCCTCAGTTATGAATCTTTTCTGCTTACATAAAGATGTAAATTATCTTGCTCTATATAGATCTTGGCAACAGGACTAAAAACTTTATAAAGAGAAACGCACATGTTTTCCATGACATTGCTGTAGAAGTTTTCATACACTTGACTGTAAATGAATGTTTTCATCTCTCTAAAGAATTATTTCCTATTTCATTCCAGCATCCTAGCTTGCTCATATTACCATAACAAAATATTATAGACTTATAAAAATGAACATTTATTTCCCACAATTTTGGAGGCTGAGAAATCAAACATCACAATACTGAGCCAGTAAGGTTTCTGGTTAGGATTTTCTTCAGAGCTGACAGATCCTTTTTGTGCAGTTAGATAGTAGTTATGTGGACACAATCTTTTCAGTACATTAAAAAAACAACTGAGTTGTATACTTTGAAGTGAATTTTATAGTATATGAAATTTAAAAAGGAACGGATGATTTAGGTGAATATGGCTGGAGTACTTTATATGTATAAATGAAAAGAAAAATGAAATTCATTAAAGCTGGAGACAAAATAAGTGATAGACAGGATGTGGATGAGAAAGAGTAATAGAGGTTAATTTTTTTGTTGGGGTCATGGGGCTTGAACTCAGCCTGGGTGCTGTCCCTGAGCTCTTCAGCTCAAGGCTACCGCCTTACCATTGAGCCAAGCCTCACTTCCCATTTCCTAGAGGTTAATTGGAGAAAAAGAGTCTCAGGTCCTTTTGTGGTGGGGCTTGCTTTGAACCTTGATCCTCACATCTCAGCTTCCTGAGTAGCTAGGATTACAGGCATGAGCCACTGTGCCTGGCAAGGTTAAATTTTTTAATTGTATTTTATTGTCAGAATAAAATATAGAGGGGTTACAGTTGCATTCATCAGATAATGGGTACATTACTTCTCGAACGTTGAAACCTTTTCATTTTTTGTCCCCCTTCCCCTCCGTCCACCCCCAATCATCTTGTTTTCCCCCTTCCCTTCTCTATTTCAAATAAAAAATAAGAGTATATACAGTATACCAGGTAACGAAGTCAGATACAATAACCACATGTGGAAAAAAAAGAGAAAAGAAATATCTTCACATAGTACATTAAGAACAACAGTCACAAAGATAAACCGAGAGAAGTTAAATTTTTAAAAATTCTATCTAAGAAAAAATCATATTAAGTGAAGTAAGCCAGGCTCAAAGGAACATAGGCTCAATGGTTTCCTTCATTTGTCATAATCAGTAGAAACCTTGGGCTCTCCTAGCAGAGATTTGCAATAGAACAAAACCTAGATACATAAGGCCATATAGGATGATGCTAAATGAAAGGATCTCCAGGATATAGAAACAAAAGCCATATAATGAGTGTTTGTTGTCCTTAATGTACTATGTTATCTCTCATCTCTTTTGCTATCCCTTGGTTATCTCATATTGTTACAGTATTTTACCTTGTTATCTGATTTATTGTATATATGCTTGATTGGTTATTTGAAATTGGATAGGGAAGGGGGGAAACAAGATAACAGGGGAGGGGGAAGCGGGGAGGGAAATGGGGACCAAGACATGAGAAAGGGTATCAATGTTTGTGAAGTAATGCACCTTCTATCTGGTGAATATAATGTAACCTTCTATTAATTACTATAAAAATATATGGAAAAAATTCTATCTAAGCCTGTGCCAGTCAAACTTTTGGTTACGGTGACCAAATACCTAAGGAAATAGCTTAAAGAAGCAAGGGTTTATTTTGGCTCACCGTTTCACAGGTTTCAGTCCATAGCCAGGTGGGTCCATTGTTTCAGAGTTATGGCAAGGCAAATAGAATATTCTAGGTCTTTGGGAGTTTTGTCCTCAAGAAAGAGTACTGGTCTTCTAAGTGAGTTAGCAAAAGAGCCAGGGTCATAAATGCCTAAGAATGACTCCTGAATCTCTTTCTCTGGCCAAAAGCACTAGGAAAAGAACTGAAGAACATTCCAAATGTTCTAGCTTACAAACTTGCAATAGGAACACGAACCTAAAGCACAAAGTGTGTTTTCTCTGTACCCCGGGAATATATTTAGTGTTTCTTCTTTACATTGAGGATGGTGATTGTGGTAAAATATGGTAATATTCCTGCTCTGAGTCTAGAAGGTGTTTGGAAGGTAGAAAAGCTTGCTAAAAGTTCACTAACACAGTGTGGCCTGCTCAGCCATCTCCTTCCACCCAGCAAACCATATCAGTTTCAAAACTGTCTCTCCCAGTAGCCTCTGGCTTTATTTAATTTACTGCACTTGGAATTTGATAAGTTCCTGGCTAGCTTTCACATTCTTTAGCATCCTTGTAACTTACATATTATCTTTCAGCCTTCATTTCTTCAAATCATCTACTCACTCCTGGAGAAAAGCTGCTTTAGTATTCTATCCATTTAAGTCCCTGAAACAAAAAGTCAAGCATAGGGATATGTTCTTACTCAAAAATATTATTGTGGGGGCCAGGAGTTTGGCTGAGTGGTAGAGTGCATGCCTGGCATGCACACAGACCTGGGTTCCATTAGTTGGTACCACATACAGAAGAAAAGCCAGAAGTGGTCCTGTGACTCAAGTGGTAGAGCTCTAGCCTTGAGGAAAGCCCAAGGACAGTGCTCAGGCCCTGAGTTCAAGCCCAGGACTGGCAAAAAAGAAAAAAATATTATTGTGGTCTAAAAGCCTCCTCAATGTACAACATTTTGTGAGGTTCAATTTTGCATATGGGCTCCAGTAGGGGATCTATACATAGAAGAGAATGTCTCTTTCCTATAGAAACTCATGGGGTTTTGTTGTGGTTGTTGTTGTTGTTGTTGTTAAGGATAGACAACATGCAAAATTGTGTAAGCACTTTGATAGAGGTACCAGTATATTGTATTGTCTGAGGCAGTTTTCACAGGGTGGAAGGAGAAGGAAGACTTATTATTATAGGTGAGGGGACAGGAGAAGTGAAGAGAAGAATCACCATAATTTCAGAGATGGGAGGATATTCTCAAAACATCAGCTCCAAGACTAGATATGATTTGAGCATAGACTGTAGGGCATAGAGTGAAGAGATTAAAAATGGCTACTCTCCATCTACTCTTATTACATGCTATTGGTACTTTTCATGGTTAATAATTTCATCTCAACTCCTGGGAGACAGGAATTATTTACCTGTTATAGAGATAAGAGAGCTGAAGAAAAGTGCTCAGAAAGGGAAGAAGCCAGAGATTCAAATCCAGGCAGCTTAAAGCTAAATTTTCTATAGTTTCATAACAAGCAGGTATATAAAGCATGCATCTGATCATGGATTGCTTTGCTAGTTCATTTCATTCATTCATTCACGCATTGATTCATTCAATGCTTATTCACGTAATGCTATTAGGGTCAACTCAGGCCCTCGGCTCTTGAATACTACCCTTAAGACACTAGTAGAGGCAAGTCAATGGGCAGGCTGCTATTTCATTAAGATGCAAATGGAATAAAGCCACAGAGGCCCTGCTTTCTGGATGCTCAGAGTCTAGGAGAAGAGAATGCTATAAGAACAGAAAATGTCCTAGCAAATAACTACTTTCAAAATCATAGAAAGAAAACGTAAGCGTTAACATTGGACTTGGTAAAGGTAAATCTCATCTTATGTAAGTGGGCAATGATTGCTTAAAAATAGTGTTATACAAAGAAGAGCAATGAATGTACTCGAAAGGCAGTTGATGCCTGGTAATTTTCTATCAAGAGTTAAACAGGGTGGAGATATGGGCAAGCTGTCTGGGCTGGAAAATGGCACCTAAGGTACCCAGCATGTCACTTGAGTCCCTATCCACATCCATCATGACCTCGCTTAGCACATGTAAGGGTGCTGCCGGCACATACTAACATCTGGAGGCCAGGTTTAAAAAGCTTTCTGGATGACCAAGGAAAGCACTGCTAACAGGATTACAAATTCTTTAGTGAACGGACCTAATTCATACACTCTGGCATCAAATGATGAGTTCAGCAGACGGCACAAAACACATGGCCCCATCAGTTTCTAACCCCCTTCTTTCTCCAAAACTTGTCAGTCACAGGATAAAGGAAACTACTGGGCTTAGAATATTTTCCTCTAGAAAGAAGGAAAGAAAGAAGAAACAAAAGAAAGAAAGGAAGAAAAGAAAGGAAGGAAGGAAAAAAGAAAGAAAGAGAAAGGAGAAGAAAGATATATAGATGGAAGTAAAAGAAAGGAAAAAAGAAGGAAGGGAGGGAGGGAGTGAGGGAGGGAGAAAGAGTGAGAGAGAAAGGGAGGGAGGGAGGGGGAGAGAGAGAGAGAGAGAGAGAGAGAGAGAGAGAGAGAGAGAGAGAGAGAGAGAGAGAGAGAGAGAGAGAGAGACTTTCTAAGGCTCTCTGAACCAAAGCTGGAAAATGTTCTAAAGCAGATTTTTCTGCTTGACCAAAGGTATAATTTTTCCTCCAGGAAGTGAAGGCACCTCATGCTGGTGTAATTGAGTTTCCCTGGGAAGAAGCCGCTGCCCCCTGGGTGGCCACTGCTGCTGAAAAATTAAATGCAGATGTTTGGCGGGTGGCCTCCTTATATATCCCACTCTTTGTGTTTTTTCTTTTAGAGAGAGGAGAGAGAATCGGGACATCCTTAATGCTAGGCCTCCCTGCTCATCAACAACATATCCAAAATCCAGACACTAACTAGTCATCCAGCCCATTCTTCTGCCACCATCGTGTAATTCATCTCTTTTCTCAGCCTTTGTATTAGCTAATATACAGTAGTCTTACTTGAAGAGTTGTCATGAAAAGAATCATCCATTTATCAAGTACGTGTGTGTGTGTGTGTGTGTGTGTGTGTTTGCATAGAAGCTGCTTCTGAGGCTTGAACTCAAGGCCTGGGTACTATCCATAAGCTTTTTTTTTAATCATTAAAGTTAGTACTCTACCACTTGAACCACAGCTTTTTTTTGGTAGTTTATTAGAGGTAAGAGGCTCATGGACTTTTTCCTGGCTAGGTCTCAATCATGAGTAGCTAGGATTATAGGAGTGAGTCACTGGTGACTGACTCTCAAATGAAGATTTTTAAAGCTGTGTTCTTATTTTGAAAAACAAGTAAGCATAAAAACTTTTCATAAGAAGATAAATGTTCCTTTACCGACATGATACAATTGGATGAAGATGATAGGTGCTGATTTATGAGTTTATGCAATTATTGATAATCATTTTTGAATGACGATGAAGAAATATATTTTATTGTTTATTCTATCTTAAGTAAAAATAGCTATTCCAATTGTACTCCAGGTTCTCTTAATTTCCAATCATTTATAATAATACTCTAAAGAACCATGTGTATTCCCGGAGAATAACTTCTCATGACTTCTCTTTTCCAGGCATTTTAGGAGACTTTAGTTTCATTATTGCATGACAAAATCCATTAGCATAAAAGCCTCCTAATATACACATACCACTAAAGTGTGTGTGTGTGTGTGTGTGTGTGTGTGTGTGTGTGTGTGTGTGTCTTGGTACTGGGGCTTCAACTTGGGGCCTGGGCGCTGTCCCTTAGTTTTATGCTCCATGCTGACTGCCATTCTACCACTTGACCCACAGCTCTATTTTGAGCTATTTGGTGATTGGTTGGAGACTGGAGTCTCAGGGACCTTCTTGGATAGCTTTGAACTGCAGTCCTCAGATCTTAGCCTCTTGAGTAGCTAAGACTGCAGGCATGAGCCATCATCTCAAAGCTTAGTGCTCTCTATAGTCCTGCACTCTTAACTTTCAGAGCCTTTTCTAAGTAGATAAGCTTGTTATCAGTTCAAGCTGACTTCTACTATGCTCTTTCTTGTATGACTTCTACTATGACTCACTATGTTCTTCCATAGTGGGTCTTTATACTGGCAAAGAATCAGTGAAAAAAACTGTCCACAACT
Source organism: Megascapheus bottae (assembly GCF_031878675.1). Taxonomy (NCBI): domain Eukaryota; kingdom Metazoa; phylum Chordata; class Mammalia; order Rodentia; family Geomyidae; genus Megascapheus; species Megascapheus bottae. The sequence continues at coordinate 776,142 of NC_143547.1, forward strand.
TCATTCTACAGCACAATTATTAATTTAGTCCCAGCTATTATTTGCAGGCAGTCATATTTCCTAATATCAACAAACCTGTCTGAATCTGGTACTGTGCCAACAAAACACATTGTAACACACAATTAAAATATTGTGTTTCCACCCATTTTACCCAGGGCGAGTAAATAGAGTATCTGTGCATATGTATGCTGTATAGCCTTTAAGTACACAAATGTCACTCAGTTATCTTGCACTTCTATAACTGGACTCACCTAATGTGTGGCTTCCCTAAACAATAATTGCAGGTTAGGCTGATGGACTGATTCATGAGCACATTCACTCTCCAGTACTGTGCCAGCAATTTTTGAGTAATTATGAGCAGGGGGAGGTATAAGTCAAATCTTTAACATCACCTTCAAAACATGCAGTTATTTCTCCTATCACCCAATCCTTCTCCAGACATTTATCTACTTCCTTTGAGAAGAGTCCTTGCAAGTGTCATCTTTACTTCATGTCTATCAAATCCCACTTCCCAATCTCTTGAATCTTCTCTTTCCATGTTGCTACAGCCACTAGTCACCAAAGCTGTTCTAATAACGGTTTATTCTCACCTACACATTGCCAAATGCAATGTCAATTTTCAGCCCTCATCATGCGACTCATTAACAATATTATACAAACCTTACTGCTGTCCATTTTCTACACCTGGCTGCCAGGATACCACAGTATCTTGTTTTCCTTCTAGTTCTCTGTCATTGGTTGCTGTTTCTCAGCCTTTTCTCCTAGAATTTCTTTCCATCTTTTCCTTTCCATACCATTCTAGATAGATAGATAGATAGATAAATAGATAGATAGATAGATACTTACATACATATGGTTTTATAATTAGGATTTTATTCGGTATATCTCCAACTTAGACCTCTTTTCTAAACTCCATAATCATATTTATCCTCCTTTTCAATATTTATTGGTGGAGGTCCAATAAGCATAGCAAATGCAACATGTCCAAACTGGTGCTTTGGGTTGAGCTGGGCGTCTTGCTATCTTATCCAGGCTTGTCTCAAACCTCTTGGCTCAAGATATTGATTCTCCTGCCTTCTGAATACATGGAGTTACAGATACACACCACCATGCCTAATTTTGACATTATTTACCACCTGTCATTTGCTGCCAATCCTAACAGTCTTCTATAATTAAGAGAATAACAGTTGCATCTTAGCTAAAGAACTTGGAAATGTCCTTGACTTCTCCCATATTCACATTTGATCCATCAGCAAATCCTTTCATCTTTCTCATCTGACCTCAAACTATTAGTTTATTTTTTTTCTGGATTGTCACAATGGTCAGGATTTGTCTCTCTGTACATGCCAGGTCATGCTATAAAGCACAGAAAGTAAACACACACACACACACACACACACACACACACACACACACACCTTAACATGAACTCCTAAGGACTCTTTTTTGCATATTTTTATGAACTGTGAGCCTGCATTAGATCATAAATAATTTCTTAAGACAAAAGCAGTCTGACCTTCCAGGAGAATGTTAAATCTATCTATTATCAGTTGGTGAGAGCATTCTCAATAGAAATAAATAAGGAAGAACTGACTTTGATTTATTCATTTTTAAATGTACTAGTGTGCTTGTTTTCTGGATTTATTTTCTTTGCTTCCAACTCTTAAGGAAAACATCAACATAAATTAAGTTTCTAAGGTCAACTTCAAGGGAATGGAACAAGCTCTTCTTTGTGCAATTTTGATAGTAATCTCTCTCCATCCATTTTAATAATATGCACTAACTCCCGATTCCCTGTAAACCTCTATTCCATGTATGTGAAATAACTCCATGTGTCTAAGTATTTTAAAAGGCAGTAAATTAACTCAGCTGAACCCACTCACAAACAGACATCAATATAGCAGTACTGAAAACTTTACTCAGAGTTCAATTAATATTCAACCTCTTTTTTGTCAAGTATATAATTAATACCAGGATTATTTTCAAATCGTTTTTGACTTTTTTTTTGCCAGTCCTGGGCTTGAGCTCAGGGCCTGAGCCCTGTCCTTGGACTTTCTCAAGGTTAGAGCTCTACCACTTGAGCCTCAGCACCACTTCCAGCTTTTTTCTATGCATGTGGTACCGAGGAATCAAACCCGGGTCTTCGTGCATGCTAGGCAAGCACTCTAGAACTAGGCCAAACTCCTGGCCTTCAAGTCGTTTTTGATGTAGTATCATCGTCAACATATTTTGCCATAAGTAGTGGCTTGCTGCCTCCAGAATGGAAGGGTATATGAAACAAAGGGTCCAGGTCCAGGTCTCCAAGACTAAGCAAAAAGAGGATAGACAACTGGTCAACCACTCTGCCACAGGGGTCCGTGGGGTGGGGGAAGGGGAGGAAATTTTGGGTTTTCAAGTGGGAGCAATTTAGTTTGCTATGGGACACTGAATACCTGAACACCGTTTTGGTTGTCCCAGTGCAGACAAAGTATCTCGTGATTAGAAGTCAATGATAATGCTAATCACACTACAGTGTAAGAGAGGCCAAAATCACAGAATTACTTGGTCCAAATGTCAAAACCTTAAGTTTAAGACATTCTTCTTTAATATTAGACATTTATAAAATTCTTAAAAACTATAATGTAAAAGATTTAAATTTTAGAAGTAGATTTTGGTTTGCACAGTTTTGGTGGCTTTCACAAAAGTTACCCGTTCTGTTTTCAGAAATGAAAATGTTATATACATTAACATGTTATTTTTAATATAATCTGGGTAACATTAAACTGACTTATGGAAGTGCTATGAGATAAATTTAGTAGCAGTTAATATCCTCAAACACTGATCTGGCATCAAACTGAGGGTCTGGAGATGAACTAAAATGCATAAGGCAAGTATAATGCACGCAGTAGGTATGAATGATGTACGGTGATTTATTGACTCCAATTTGGAATATGTTTGCAATTATAGTTCTTGGATGGTTTCTTAATGTCTACGTTAACCAAACTGACATAATATCCAAATCCTTTTTACATCTAGTAGGGTTCTACAATTTCTATAAGGAAAGGTGATATGAGATGACTTGGAATGCTTTGCTTCCAAAACACTGGAATCAATCAGAAGGACTGAGAATGTAGCTCAATTAAAAAAATGCTTGTCTTGTATGTTCGAGGCATTGCATTTGATACACAACAACACAAAAATATTTCTTTCTTACCTCCTATTGCATTTATAGGCACATATATATAGGTCTAGGTATCACCTTGTAACTCTTGGAAATATATTAGAGATCCTTATATATTATGGTCTCTATGAGGTTAAAACATTCGCTTCTCAGAACATGGATTTTTGAAGGACTTTAATGAATATTTAGCATAACCATTCCAATTATGTTACAAAGGAGGAAAGAGGTTCTTACAGAGGACAGGAGACTTTTTGAAGGCTACAGAGCTAGTTAGTGGCCAGTCCTGGACAAATGCTCTGCTCTTCTGTTAGATTTGTCTGAGAATTTTCCAAAAGACTAATATTTCTTTGTTCAACTTGTTTGTACTCAAAAATGCCCAAACTGCTGACAAAAGTTGGGTTGGTTAATTTTTATTGTGAGTCTATAAAGTTGATAGAAGTCCCTCAACAAGTTATTTATTTTCACTCTTTTGTCTGAAATAAAAATTCTTCTACTAAGCTAACAGCACAATGCCCTCTGCTTTAATGTGCTCAGAAAATTATTATATTGCCAGCTTCATGGAATATGTAACATATGCCACTTAATTTATTAATGTGGTGCACTTAATTATTTGTCATAAGGACTTTCGAAGAGTCATACAATTCTCTTTTCTCCTTAGAATATCAAAATTTCACTCTAAAATACAACAAATAAACTACAAGTGACATGTCAGTAACATTAGTTAGGCAAAGTTATTCTCATCAATTTATTTGACACTGTTTTTTGTCATAGGATGTAAAATATAGAACAAGGTTCATGTATACCATGTTTGAATAAGCCTAATGAATTTTTCTTGATATTTACACCAAGAAAGAAGGTTGACAAGATTGATGGATGCTGGCCACATGTGTCAGTTCCTTATTTTGAAACATAATCATATTTAATGTTTACTTAAAAGTATATTTCTGTGTTATAATTTTATTGGGGGTAATGTGACCATAAGATAATAAAGAATGAAACATTGCTGTAGAAAATAATAAACAACCTAGCAACCTCCAGAATATTGCATTGAAGATACAACGTTTATGTATTCATTTATTTGATCTAATTAGTCTTTGTTAAATAAATTTTAGATCTAATTAGAGTTGTAAAGCAAAGGATAAAGTTGGAAGGGGTTTGGGATTTTCATCTTAAAACTGAGTAGTCAAGCAGAGTTATCCTTCCCCATACTCCAGTAGAACTAATTATTAGAATACTGGAGTCCAGGTCTTCCTTTATTATCCTTGCCTATATTTTCTTCAGATCTTTTCTTTGTGAGCTGCACATGGAAGATTTGTAATAGACACTTCAGAAATGCATGAAGTCAGGCATGTGACTTTATTAGGAGGTTCTGGCTGGAGCTCTTTTGCAAAGAAAACCAAATAATTCTGCGTTCAAATGGAAATGGAAATATTTCATCTTGAATTATCTTTACAAGATGATTCCAGCTCTTACATATGAAAATAGCAGTTGAGATTTTTATCTGTGAATTTCTCAGGAGCTCCATTTTCAGTCTATGTGGTCTATTTTAAATACACCATATGGATTATGTACTTTAAGAACTACTCTCAACTTAAAAAAAAAAACCCTGTGCAAATACAAACCACCCAGCTCTAAAGTCCCAGCTGGCACTTCTGTTACCCATAAGTGCTCTTTTCTGTTTATGTTTCTTACACCCACATGTATATCTGTTTGCAGTTGGAATCCTTCACCCTTGTCTCTTAAAAATTCCTGAAGCAACAAAGCAGCCAAGAATGGAACTTTGTTCCATATCTTATAGAATTAAAAAGCCAATAGTAGACACAGAAGACTGCTGGTCCAGAATCTTCTCTTCTCTTTGCATCTGAATTTGCTTCTCTTATTTTTATTTCCTCAAGACTCAATTATCTGCTTTTGTTACCAACCTATATAATAAACTAGCAATTTCCAAAGATGTGTATGCTTTCACGGATATCAATGAAGGGTCCTACGGAAAGAAATTTTCGTGGCTAATGTGTAAGGAGACAAAGCTTCTCAAAACCAGCCTGAACCCATAGCTCATGCCTACAATTTTAGCTACTCGCGAGCCAGAGACATAAGTGTTGACGTTTGAATGTAGCTTGAGCAGAAAAGCCCCAAACATTGTTATCTCCAATTAACCATTAAAAAGCCTGAAGTGGAGCTGTGGTTCAGTACCAGCCTTGAGTGAGATAGCTAAGGGACAATGAACTACATCCTGAAGTCAAGTCTAATACTAGAACGAACAATAAACAAACAAAACTTATCAAAAGTTTTATGGTCAGAGATTTCTGTCCAAGTGAATATTTAGTTGTTCAACTGTTCTGGAAAGCAGCTTGGAGATTCCTATGAGGCAGCAATACCACTTTGGGATATTTATCCAAAAGATTACAAAATCAGGATCCACTAATGCCACTTGCACAGCCATGTACATTGCTGCACTATTCATTATAGTCAAGGTATGGAGATAGCCTAGATGCCACTCAGTGGACCCAATGAATCTTACTTTGTTATCTGATATATTGAATTTATTTGTATTTGGATATTTGAAATTTGATAGGGAAGGGGGGAAAACCAAGACGGGTGGGGGGTGTCGGGGGGGGGAGGGAAATGGGTACCAAGACATGTGAAAGGGTATCAATGTATGTGAATTAATGCACCTTCTATCTGGCAAATATCATGTAACCCTTTTACTAATTACAATAAAAAAAAGACAGAGCTTTCATACAAAAAAAAGAAAATGTGGCATATAAACACAATGGAATTTTATTCATCCATTAGAAAGACTATTGCATCATTTGCAAAGAAATAGATGGACCTGGGAAAAGTTATTTTAAGTAAGATAAAGTCAGGCCCAGAGAGACAAAGGAGGCACACTTTTTTTTCACACATGTGGAAGCTAGAACTAATTTGTTAATGTACAAGTAAACACATACCAGGTTGCATGCAAGTGTATACAAATGTACTAATGAAAGCATGAAAATGCATGCGAGAATTCAAACTTTGTGTCTCTTTTTAGAAAAATGAACTCACAGTGTAATCAAATGAATACCAGGAAACTGACAACTGAAAGGTGTTAGGGGGTAGTTCAAGGACAGGAGGGTAGATGCATGAAGAGAGGAAGTGGGAGAATGAAGTCATCCTTTTCAATGCGTATCGTGAGAAAATTGTGCAGAAGGATTGGCTTGGGAGGGATAGGACGGATTGATGGAAGGGGTGACACTGATCAAGGTTCACTGTATTTATATACTGCTTTGTTGAGTGGTAACTCCCTTGTACAACTACTTCAAGATAAAATACAAAAAAATAGATAGTTGTGCCAATGAACTACATTTCTTTTTAAATGTATTTAATTATGGAACTATTTTCTTCCTAAGTTTCTTATAGGACCAACATGCCACAGGAGTCATTTAGCAAAATATAACTAATGTCAGCATCTTAAACTATTTTTCAAACATCTCATACCATCTCCTAGTGCTCTGGGTCTTGACTTAGATGTTAAGGAGAAGGCAGAGAGGGAATCTATTTTTATGTAAGTGGAGTCATTGGCCCTTATCAGGGCTCACCACGTAAGTGGTTGCCAATTTCATCCCTGATAATGACTCCTCTGTGACAATCACATTGACACACATCTAGAAAGTGACAGCAGTGCTTTCAGAGATGTTGGACTGTATGAGAAACAATGCACAAAGTAGATGGAACAGCTACATGTGAAATATAGGCTTTATGAATTACAAATAAAAGCAATCCTTTGTTCTTTGTTTCCCAGTTACATGGTGATTATTATCTGGAGGTGGGGACTGGTGTTGTTCCTTGGTCAATGGGGTCCGGCACATTTCTCTGCTATTTCTGTACTCAATAAATATTGCAGGATGATTCTGCACTGGTGTTCCTCAGACTTGGGAACTCAGCTAATGTTTCATATTGCTAATTCCCCACTACAATTCCAATGACCATTTTCCCAAATGAGCATGGGATTCTGTAGGACATGTCTGTTGTCCTCAGTCTGAAAGTTGGCTATATTGATAAGTTCTTTTATCTTTGTGAAACCCAGCAACACAAAGTCTACAAAGCATCCTTAGTATCCTGCTCCAGGGCTGCAGATCAGTCACTGTTAGGAAAAGTACCTTTAAACACACCTTCTACCTAGAATAACTGCTGAAAGCACTTGAAAGATAGCAGCCATTTTCCTGGATGTATTACGCCTAGCCATACTACTCCCTAACACTTTTGCAATACAACGATCATGACTTTTCTTGATGGCTGATTTTCTGGAATCCAAGTTCCATTCCCAATTTAAGAAAAATACAAACATATACATGCCTACATCTGTGAATGCATTCATATACATGGATGCATATGCTGTGATTGTCTAACCACATACGTTTAAGTCTTTAGCCATTTCAAGGCTTAATTTAATTGTATTTACTGAATGGATTCCTAGCTTTTCTGAAATGATATGTATACTCATTAGAAACTTTCTAAATTACTATTGTTAATTTAAGCTTTCTTTTTCTTTGCAGATAGTCTATGCATTAGGATATAAGTGGTAGAAAGATGTTTTCAAATTCCCCACCCAATATTTGTATGGTACTTTATAACTTCTAAAACAGATTCTAACATATTATTTAAGGCATGTAATACTCTTTTGGATTAGAAACTATGGTCCTTGTGTACACATAAGATCACAGCAAACGGTAAACAATTAGTTCAGTGATCCACAACTAGCAATTCCTTTTGAAAATAATCACTACCCCATTCACTACCCCATATGCCCCCATAAACTTTTGATATCTTTTAAAATTAAATTTTAAACAACTGGTAATGTGCGACTTACTAATGGGAAAAGATAAATTTGTCTTTATCATTACTAAAGTTATCACTCTCGTTACAATTATCACTTTCATTAAAATAGTTGTTTTGTTCTTTATAAACCTTAAATTGGGATTGGAAGCATGGTTTCAGTGGCAAAGCACCAGCCATGAACAGGCAAATGGATGAGCATGAGGCCTCTAGATCAAGTTCTTAAAAAAAACTTAAAATACTTATTTACTGGCTACAACCAAGTATATCCTATTTAAACAGCTATCTTACAATATAAAATGTATGTATATATATAATTTTTATATTCCTAAGGACATGTGAAAAGCAGTGTATCACCCTGAAAAGATTCTTACATTTCCTATTGGTTATTTTTCCTTTTCTTGCAGGTCTTGCCAAGTAGAATTATATGCTAAGTGCATACACCATATTGGTCAATACTTTTCTTCCAGCACAGGATGACTCTTTCTAGTACTTCAAGTTGCCAGGCTTGTCAAACTCCAATCCTCTGATCATCTTCCTTTCCCCTCTCTCCATTGTTTATAACTTTCTTAGGATATTCATCAAATTCTTGCCTAAATCATAAGTTATCTCGATACACATCCTATACCCTTAAAGAATTATTCATTCATTTCACTACTTCAACAAATAAATTTTCAGCATTGTTACCATGCCAACACTGTTCTGGACTTTGAAAATAAATAGACTATTAAGAAATAAATCTGCTTTAAGAGATATAAGAAGCAGCCATCTTTGTTATGTCATCTATATGGATGAATAGTGCTGCTGTGTCTAGCCCAGTAAATCTGACAGAAGATTCCAGTTTACAGTGTTGTTTATCCTATTACCTCTCTAGTGTAGTCTGAGACTAAACCAATCAGAAAGAAGCCTTGGATTTCAGAGCTGATTTAGCCTCTAAAGGAAATTGCATTTCAAACAGAATGGTGCTTCTATTGAGAAAGTGATAGCCCTTACATGAGGCCAGAATTCTATGAATCAAGGAAAAAAAGGGGCATTTAACTTGCCATTTCTTCCTGATGGCTTCTCTTAATTATGAAGCTCAGAGCAATGACATTAGTGGAGAAATCTGCCACAGCCTGTGTTCTTTTCCAACAATGACCTAATTAGAAATTCTTTTTAATAGTTCAATTTATGTATGAACATGAATTTCACAAAGTACACTACTTCACAAAGATAAGAAACATGTCTATAACATGCTTAAAAATTCACAGGAATTTTTGGCTGCTTCATGCTAATTCCAACCGTCACTTTACCATTTATACAATAAACTCTTACAAGGCTCTCTTTCCACATCCAGTATAAACCAATATAGTAACATTCGAGCAAAGAAGAAAACAACTCTGGAAATTACAGACTCCATCATTTCTTAATGTCTTGACCATCCTTTCAAAGTAGAATTTGAGACATCTTACAAGCAATTACAGAAATTTCAAATAAAAATAGAAAATTGAGACTCCAGAATAAATACTATAGAATGTACACTAATACATTTGATGGAATTAAACAAGTTTAACCCTGAGTTTCCTGTTAGCCAAAGCAAAAGAAATAATGCTTAGTTGCTGAGATCTTGTTAATGAAGTATAACATACATAAATGCTTTCTCTTTGGCTACATTTCTCAACTAGAGATTGCATGGTAGTTTACTTGTCTTTGCCTCCTAGTTTGTTCAACTAGGTTTCTGTTTATAAATGGAGGTCCAGATTCCATTCAATGTCACAAGGTTTCCTCTGTACTTGAAGACAGTATTGTGTTACTAGCTAATAATAGGCATGGCTGCCTTCTCTTCTGATCCCATATAATCTCTTATTCAAAGAAGACTTGGAGTGACCCTCAAAATCATGCATCAGAGCAGTTTTCAGACACTTGCCCTCCTCCCAAGATTTTCTGTCATATTTAGCATAAAGTCTAGACTACTGTATGCTAGTGCACATAACTTCATAAGATCTGGCCACAACCTCAGCTCCCATTTCCCTGACCCTTATTGAACTGCTTTAAGCGCTGTGGTCATTTCTCCATTTATGGATGGCTCCAAGTTCATGTCCTCCTCCAGGTCTTAGTTCTTGCTCTCTCCTCTGTCTGGAAAGCCCTTCTCATTTTCATGGGACTTGCTCTTTCATGTATTCAGATTTAATGCAAATGCTTTCCTAAACTGCCTATGATAGTACATACCTGTTATTAAAAGTATAGTGCAAAGCCTAAAATAGGCAGCGTGCAGTTCAGGCCCTTCTACAGGGCAAGAAAATAATAATAAAAGGGCTGGAGGCATGGTTCAGAGATGTATGTTTCCTTATCTCCCCAGAGCTATGCAAAACATATGGTGGTGTCCAACAAATTACTAACAGATGCAAAGCCCTGAGTTCAAACTCTAGTCCTCTAACAAAAAGTATTTCCTTGATTACAACCAGGATGTGCCTCACTTTAATCACATTATGAGGTCTTATTTTCATCACACTTGCAGTGATCTTAAAGACAGTCTTTGCTTTCTTTTGTTATCTTTACACTATCATGCAAACCTACAGAGATGTATACTTCCTTATCTCCCCAGAGTTATGCATGACATGCTGCTGTGGTATAGAACAAATTAATGAAGATATTATGTATAAACCAATTTCATTATATGAAAGGGAAGAGAAATGTAAATACATTATAGTTAATTCCCTTACCAAACTATTTGGTTAATGTCCAAATCTGTGTATTCATTTAGTACAAGATTTAACAAACTTCCTGTAAAGAATTAGAGAGCAAATATTTTAGACTTAGAGTACCATATGGTCTCTGTCTCAGCTTCTCAACTCTATCATAGCACAAGCAGCATGATAGTATGATACCTATGCTGTTAAAAAGTAGGTGTCTGTGCTTCAATGAAACTTTTTGTTAAGTGGCCATTAGATTTGGTCCTGAGGCCATAATTTACCAACTGATAATGTAACATGGAGATTACCATTTGTGTCAAGAAAATGTTAATTGCTGTTAAATGAAATAAATAAGTCAAAAATTTTGATGTTAAAAAGTCAAGAACAACTGGGCGTGGTGGCTCACACCTGTTAATCCTAGCTACTTAGGAGACTGAGATCTGAGGATCGGATCGAGGTTCAAAGCCAGCCAGGACACCAAAGTCTGTGAGATCCGTTTCTCCAATTAACCACTAGAAAAACCGGAAGTGGTGATGTGGCTCCAGGGGTAGGGAGGTAGGTTTGAGCTGAAGAGCTCAGGGATAGCACTCAGGCCCAGAGTTCAAGCCCTCTGATGAAAAAAAAAATTCAGGAACAGTGGCTAGAAAAAAATCAACTCAGGATAATAGTGATAATAATAATGACAATAAAAAGTAAGTGGCATCAATGCTAACAGCCACTTCGGACCTTACTCTTTTATTCTGGTGCCAGTATTGGGGCACTGGTTCCATAAAATGGTTGTCAGAAAGTATTTAAATCTACTTAACTCAATAATTTCCAATGTATGTTTGGATACTTCATCTCAATTTTATCACTGAGGCAGACAAGAAAAATCTCATTATTCATATTTTGTAGATAAAGACACAGAGGTTCAGAGAAATCAACTGAATAGTAAGTAGAGACAAAAAGCCTCAGCTTTGGAGATGTATATCTTTCTTTTTTTGTCAGTAATAGGACTTGAATTCTGGGCATGAGCAATGTCCCTGAGTTTTTCAGCTCAAGGCTACCACTCTATCCCTTGAGCCACAGCACCACTTCTGTTTTTCTGGTGGTTAATTGGAGATAAGAGTCTCATGGACTTTAGTGCCCAGGCTGGCTTTGAACCTCGATCATCAGATCTCAGCCTCCTGAGTAGCTAGGATTACAGGTGTGAGCCACCTCACCAGGCTGGAGCTGAATATCTTTAAGTTCAAATTCTGATTTGTCTACTTACTATCTTAGGAAAGATTTACTTTAGTCATCTGCATCTTCATGGCTCAGAGAATTTCTGGCTCCACGCGAGCTTAATCTGAAACTTAAGAGCAAATAGCTATGCATGAGCTGTATTTAAGACCAATTAAACAAAGATTTCTGGGCGTGGAACTGAGATATATTTGTCCCTATTTTTAGTATATATTATTTGTACAAAATTTTCATGGTGATAACTCTATATATCCATATAATGTATTGAGATCAAATTTACTCTATCATTTCTCCTATTCTTGGTCTCTTTTCTTGAAACAATTACAAAGTTTTGTTGCATGAAAGTGCATATATATAAGCAAATTTCAACCATATATCTATATATATATACTCCATCTCCTTTTACCCTCCCATTTCTGGTACTTATACCCAAACATTAACTGTTTCATCCCTGCCATTTATCTTCAAGGACTAGATTTGGCAAATTCTTAAATGTTCTAAGATACCAACCAATTTCAGAATTTTTGATTTAGTAAAAGGATTGGCAAACATTTTCTGCAAAGGACTAGAGAGTAAATGAGCTTAGGCTTAACTGGTCACTGGCATATATTATATTATGTCACAGTATGTTGCTGGGTAAAAGCAGTATGGGACAATATATAAACAAATGGCCATAATTATGTGCCACTAAATGTTTGATTACAAAAGCAAGCAATGGGTCACATTTGACATGAGCTATGATTTGCCATATTCTTTTCCTGTGGAACTTTTTGTGAATGGGATGCTTTGAGATGTTAACATATTTCCCCAAGGCTTTGCTGTTCATTCATGACAAAGTCAGAACTCAGCGTTTGCGCTTTTGCCTCTGGCCTGTTATAGTCACACTAGTTCTTATACTAGGGGTGAGTCATTAAACAAAGTGTTTTACTTTCCTCCAACGTAAAACACTACTCCAGAATAATATAGCAATCATTTCTTCAACAGGAATACTGCTCCTCTGTCTTAAGGCAGTTTGTTTGGGAATATCTTGTGTTTAAAATTGAGGTTTACCAACGTCTTCTGCCTGATGTTACTTCCTGGATATATTTCGACCTCACATCTTCTAACATCAGTTTACCAGTTGCTGTGTGAAAGTACAGAAGAGTAGAGAGCAGCTGCACTGCTCAGTTGGTAACCCGATGCTTCACAAGGAAGGCAGTCTGGCATTCTGAGAAGTCTAGAGAATTAATGTCCCTTATTAACAAATTTCTACAGGCAAATCTCACAGCTGGATAGCAGTATACTCAGAGATAATATCCATTAATCTTTTGAGAAATCAATGTCTTTGGAGTTCAGACCACTTCAGTGCACACATACTTGCCAGTCCTATATGCAACTCTGAGAACTTTGGTTTTAATCTGTCATTTCTAATTACAATCAAATGTTCACCAGAGCAATCAAACAAATGAAAGGAACTTTATGGCTTCAAAAATAGTATAGTTATAAATTATTTCTCTTAGCTTAGCATTTGTTAATCATTGAATCCCCTTTCTATCTCTTCTACAGTAAAAAATTATATTTGAAGCAGGCATGATGGGATACATCTGTAATCCTAGAACTCAGAAGGCTGAAGCAGAAGGATCTTGAGTTCAAGGCCAACCTGTGCTGTATGTCGAGATTTTTCTCAAATAGTTACATTTGAATGTTCTGCCTTTCAGGAAATTAGCATGTCTATTTCTTCAGGCTAATCATTTCCCAATCATTAGTTTTCTCCATACATTAATTTCCTTGTGTCAAGCAAATTCATTGGATACACTTCCTAGAGCTTTTCTGAATAACTCAATTCACTTATTATAAACAATAATTTTATTTGAGATATATGATACATGGCCAGATAGAATGAGGCTAATCGAAATGAAATCCTGGATATGGAAACAAGATTCTTTTGTCTTTTTTTCCCCTTATGGATTAATCTTATGTTGTTACTATATCTGACTTTGGCACCTGGTTTACTGTATATATGTTTATTTGAAATAGGGAAGAGAAGGGGGAAAACAAGGTGATTGGGAGCTGGTGGGGGGAGGAAAAGTGGGAGAAAAACATGTGAAGGGGTATCAATGCTCAAGAAGTAATGTGCCCACTACCTGAAGAATGTAACTGTAGCCCTTCTATACATCATCCTGACAATAAAATAAATAATAAATAAATAAATATGTGATACAAAGGCAATGCTAGTTTGAAATGAGCATGTGCTAATTTGCTGCTGAGTGCATCACAATATCAAAATAATTTTCTTTGAGGTAACACTATGGATAGTTTCCTCTTTCTAGTCTAACCATTTGTTTTCAAATTGTCATCCAAAATGAGAATTTATGTCCAGACAGATAAACAAAAAGTGTGTGGAGAATATTTGTTTTCTTTCGATCCCTTGTAGGTCACTGCGGGTGAGCTTGAGCTCTTTCCGAAATGATGAGGCCTGCTTGCCTTTGGATCAACACAGAGTGCATGACTTGATTCTTGGAGCTAGTTTGTATTATGCCCTCTGTGGCCCCTTATCACAACGTTCTGTCTCTCCCTAGGGAGAGGGGCTGTAAAGAGCTGCATTTCTCAGTACTGGGAGCTGAGTTTTGAAAGACAAAGACTAGTAGTGGAGAAGCAGAGAGAAGGATTGGAACAGTGTACGGGTGAGGACAGAATCATCAGGAGGAATGATTAAAGAGGAATTGCAAATTTGGTACGTGTTGGCACTCAGGTGACAGAAGTAAGAATTTAGAGACCTGCAGGAAAGAGAAGCTGACAGCTAGAGCCAGCGCTATCAAGTTGGAAAGCACATGGAATTCTGGAAGAGAGGGGACCAAGGCTTTAAGACTGAGGAAAAAAATAATGTAGTCAAGTGTATAAAAATATGGAGAGTATGTTTGCTTCTTTGAAAGGTGGGATGAAGATCTGTTGGAATTGAGTAGCAGTAAGCAACAGGAATGCAAATCTAGTGGTCAGTGATGTATAATTCAAAAACTAACAGAGAGGAGCAAAACAAAGAGGAAGAAGAAATGGCCAAGTTGTAAAACACAGCAGAGGAGCAACCACACAGATGAACTGATTCTCTCAGAGGTTTCCAAGTCTTGAAAGCTGTTGGGCCTAGATAAAAGTACAGAATAGACAACAAGGGTAGGATCAGACCTGGAATGGGGGAAGATGGGAATCTACAGATCTACGATTACTAGGGAACAATGGAGTATACACTCCCAGAGCACCTTCGTTCACACAAGGAAGAATGATGTAGCGGCTGAGATCATAGCCTATGCTATTATTTAACCTGCTTTGGAAGTCGTCTCTGTTATTTCCTGGCTAGTTGTGTGACCGAACAAATCACATCATCTTTCTGCACCTCAGTTTTCCTTCTCTCTAAAAGGGAAATAGCAATAGCACTCACAAGATGAAGTCAGTTGATATTTGTAATATAGAAGAGAGAGGAAAGAAGGAAAGCGATCTTTCAGAGCTGGAGATTTTGAAGCCTGTGTGGCTTTGAGTGATGGTGATAATGAGAATGGGCATCAGAGGTGACACGTAGGCAAAGTGCTGAAGGCCATGGAATCCCAGAGGAGTGTGTTAGAAATGCGCTCAACATGAATGTTGATGGAAAACAGTTACAAATGGAGAAAAAGAATGAAAGGAAGATTGTAAGTCTTTCCAAGTGGCATTTGAAAATTTAGCAACATCAACAATCTGTTGCCTACAAACTATGCGAAGTCAACATTTTATATCTCCTTACAAAAGAGCTATTAAGTCAGGCACTAGTGGCTCACACTTACAGGACTAGCTACTCAGGAGGCTGAGATCTGGTTCAAAGCCAGCCAGAGCAAATAAGTCTAGAAGACAGAGGTGGCTCAAATAGTAGCCTGCCAGCCTTGAGTTAAAAAAGCCAACTCCAAGTGTGAGGCCTTTGACTTGAAGCCCTTGCACTAACTGGGGGAGGGGAGATGCTGCGAGCCACGTCGTTTATGCACAGTGCCAAACTTTCCACACACCGAGCAGGAAAAGCAGTTCTTAGCATGTAGCTTTATCTAACTACAAGCTGAGGCAAAAAGATTGAACTCCAAAGTGAAGTGGCTGTTGGGCTATGATGGTGACATGAAAAGATGGCAATGAAGCATGCAGAAGAGCTGAGTATGCAAGACTAAAGGATATTTTTGAATTGTCACAAACCTAAAAAAGACCCAAGTGGTTTGTACCCTCCCTTCTGTTATGGAATTTAGCCTGAAAACTGGGAAAGTGTTTTGCTTTGGGAGAACAGCATTATCATTCAGATTGTCTTGAGTGTCTGACAATGTTTTATGTCGTCTCATTCTAAGCCTAAGAAGTTATTCATCCCCATATAATAGTTCTATATTCCTTTTGGAATGTGTAGCATGATATCCCTCCCTCCTTTCTGGCAACCTGTCTTCAATGATAGATGCTATTTCATCCCTTTAGCAATTGGAAAAATGAATTTCTGGAAGCCAGTCTCTTGGCAATTTATGTGTTATTTTTCTCCATTAAAGAGAGTATTCACTGAGAATTGCAGCTTTAAAGTGTTTGGTAATGATCTCTAGTTGCTTGTCAAGCAGCATTTCTGTCTGATCACGAAAATAGAACATTAATGTGATTTGCAACCTTTTCACTGCCTTCCTATTTTTCTCTAGCAACAAAGTGATTTTCCCTCATGCCTAAAATCCATTATAGGTACTTAGTGCATTGGCTCGCCTTTGGAGGTACATCTTCTAAGTCTGACACAGGAAAAAGTTTAAAATGTTCTAACAGAGTAATCCCTCCAAACTTACCATCTTTTAACTCTGATTTATTCCAAAGCTGAAAGTATTCATCACTAGTTGAGCTAAAGTAAACTGACTCTTATGACATATAATTAAATTACTGGCAGAAATAAAATCTAAAATTCCTCTAGAGTAATTCACATAAACATCAGCAGAATAATTGAGTTGAGGTGAAATATTTTGTCAAGAGGCCAAAAAAAAGAGTCACCTGAAGGAATTTGTTTCTCTAATCTGTGACATTGTTGAATTTTCTCCATGATTTTTTTAGAAAAATTTACTTTCATGTAAAATCCTGTCTTCTTTTGTCTCTTCTTCACCTTTCATTTTCTATAACTTTATCCAAAAGTAGGAATGAAGCAATGAGAATGTTTAAACTTTTCATCAGTAGCCTCTTAATCTGGCTAAAAGAAATTATGCATATACTCATTCTTTACAATATCAAAGTTATAATTATAGAAGGATGTAGTATTACATTCCCAGTTTGTCCATCTGAATTGACATCTACTTGATCCAAGAAGAGACTCAATTATCACCACAACAATGTCACCAGGACATAGCAACTCATGACAATAGTAACTTCTATGTCCTTTATTAAGTAGTCCCTAGAAACACACACACACACACACACACACACACACACACACACACACACACGCGCGCGTGCGCGCGCGGGTGTGCGCGCGCGCACGTGCACATCTCCTCATCACACTGTACATTTTCCCATTAAGGAACTTGTAAGTAGAACTTAAGCTTGGGAATTTGTCTTGTCTTTCTGTCATTTGAAATTCCAAAGTGATATGGTCATATCAGAAGCCAGAATTGCAGCATTCACACCACATGGAAAATTTCTAAGCCAACATTTTGCAGAGTTCAACCACAACATGAACAAGTCAACGCAATGATCATTCATGAGTCAATAAATTTTTCCTCTAAGGTTTTGTGGTATCATTTTCATATTTACTTCTAGGTTTAAAAATTCTCTAAACCTACCCCTTCATGTTGAAAACCAATGTTGAAATTATCTAGTGGTTTAATAAACATCCCTTATTTGTCTCACACTTCTAATTGTGCCAATATTTTTCAGACCACTCTTCTTTCTAGATTCAGGGGTGAGGAACTGTGCTTGGAATAGGAAACTTTAGAATCATCCCCAGTTCTGCTATTTTATGTGACCTGAAACTATTCCTAGAATCCTTTTTAGCCTAGTGGGCTTATCTGTAAAAAAATAATATAAGTAACTGCTGCACTAGTGAAAGATTTGAAGGTGGGGTGGTTTATAAAGAAGCATTTTAAGTGCCAAGAGGTGGGATGTGGGATGTTCCCAGCACATCTGTTTGATGGGAACATTTGTCTATAAAATGCATCTGCTTTCTTCTCTAAGAAAGGACATTATTTCTGATATTAGCACTGTATGTCAAAGGTTTCTCTTCTGGTATTCAGAATGCTTTCCTTCTTCCTATCCCAGGGACCTAGTTCATAAAAGGTAACTCAACTTCTATTATTTTGTAGCCCCCCACATTTTACTAATGCTATATCCCTACAATTTCATATTCTCTAATGTCCTGACCCTGTCGTATCCTCACCGAACTGCTATTCTCTAGGCTCTGTCTTCTTTTTCCAACCTTCTTTCTGAAGGTAGCTAGGTCCCTTCTCATATGTCCTATGAATGAAGGATAAGGTTCATATGTCAAAAAGGATAAAATATTTTTTCTCTCCTCATCAGCTTCTTAGTTTCTACCCCACTATCAATTTGCAATGTTGTTCCTTTTTTTAAGTCTTTTTCCATATGTTCACATATATCTCCTTTGCTATTTATTGTTTTTATATTTTGAGAAAGTTTCCTAAGTCCCTTAAGGTACAAGGTTTCCACTAAATTCTTCCATCATCCTCTAAGATGCTGATAAATCTATTGAAGCCCCTTCTGGCACTGCTTCATAGATCCTTGACCTTCGTGGCACTAAGAAGTCATATTATTGGTACTACCCTTCTAAGGAAGCATCACAATAAACTTGGCTATTTCTTGGTGCAATGTGAAACCGTGAGAGCCCTCCAAAAGGACACACACTCCTGGCTGACTTTTCAGTATTTTCAAATCTTGATTTCTGCTACATCTCCTTCCTGGTGATATTGGTTTCCTAGGCCCTTCCTTTCTTTCCCAGTGGATTACCAATTACCGTCAGATGAGTATAAACCACCACCGTTTCCCATGTCCCAATCCCTGCAACTGTAAGTGTTTATCCTAAATGGTAAAAAGCTAAGATTTTGAGATGGAGAGAAGAACTTGGATGATCCATGGATCCTCATGAGAGGAAGACAAGAGGGTGAAATTCAGGCCAGGTTCTAGTGGAACAGAAGCAGACATTGGAGTCTGCAGCTATAAGCAGAGGGGTGTCAGCCATCTTTAGAAGCGAGAAATCAAAGAAAGATACCCCATGGAGCTCCTAGAAAAAAAAGACACCCTGACATATTTTAAAATGAAAATTACTTAGGACCAAGGCCCCTGGGATGTCATCTTGGCCTAGTAGGCCAAAACCAGATGCAGAAGAGACCTTGTTTTAGAACATCTTGCCACTGCCTCTCCCTCGCCCTTTCTAATATCAATAATCTTCCCTATGACCTTGGGGAGAGGACTTGCATTGGAGACCTAGTTAGGAATCAATCACCAACCAGTGTTGTGATACCCACCCATAAAATATTACCTTCTCACATACCTAATTATAATAGGGGTAATCAACCAGCACGCAGTCCAGGGTGTAAGAAGACCTAGACTCAAAGTCACAAAAGCCAGAAGGGCTTCGAGACACAGAGATGATGAGACAGAGAGATATGGGGAGTACCTGAAGAAGAGAAGATCGATGACTGATAGAACACACAATGAACAGACAGCTGAGATAGTGGACTTCAAGCTAGGTACTTCTGTTCTGAATAAAGCTCTTCACATTCACTCTCCCTTGTCCTGGATTTCATTTGTCAAACTTCTGAGACAAGAATCTAAGGAGGCTCAGCAGCAGAAGCTCAACAGTGCTAGCAGGCATCCTTCTGCAACTAAGCTGAACCATGAAGCACGTATTGTTTGCTACAGTTCTGCAATCATAATGGTATCTACTCGTTCCTCACAGAGAAAGACTGTGTTGGCTCTACACACAGAGTGTCAACAGAAAATTCTGTTTCACTTTTCTTTGAGGCCACAGAAACACAATGACTTCCAGATCTGTAGTAACATAAATCAGTGTTCCTTTAAGCCTACAAGTACGTGGTAAGTTGTTACAACAGCCACTGTTTATCAGGAAACTGATAAACCAACTGTAGTCTAAGTGGTTTCACAATCTATTTCTAAAACTGTTAATAGTAAATAATTTTAGTTTTATACTTATCTTTATCTAAGTATTCCACTCATTCAAGATCTTCCTAAAATTTCTTTGAAAAATTTTCAACTGACTCTGATACACTTCTTTCCCAACAATTACAATTTTTTTCTCATGTCTGCTCATGAGTTCTAGAAATTATGATAATTAGGCTTATTTATAAATCGAGGGACTTGTGATTTTTTATGACTCCTTACAGTACCTTCACTCATATGACTAATGGAAAACCATACCTTTTCTAAGAAGGCTGACATCATCCACGAGTGGGAAATGTGTGGCCTGTGGGCTTGGTATCATTTGATAAGTGATGGGATACACACATATATATAAATATTATAATAAGCATAACAGTAATTTTGTATGATATATGAATATTATTTTAAATAGCCATGCTGATGTGGAAAATATATTGTGGGTGGGGATGGAAGGGAAAAACTGGGAGAGAACTACAGCAGGTAAGACGGGGTTCAAGAAGAATTGAACTCATTACCTGATTCATGTTACTATAACTCTTCTTTTTATCAACTCTTCAATAACAATTTAAAAAATTAAGTGGTCAATGGCAGGAAAAAAACGGTTCTCCAATGCTGATTGCCTTTCAACTCTTTTCTTTTTTTTTTTTTTTTTTACCAGTCCTGGGCTTGAGCTCAGGGCCTGAGCACTGTCCTTGGACTTTCTCAAGGCTAGAGCTCTACCACTTGAGCCTCAGCACCACTTCTGGCTTTTTTCTATGTATGTGGTACCGAGGAATCGAACCTGGGTCTTCATAATGCTAGGCAAGCACTTTAACCACTAGGCCAAACTCCCGGCTCAATTCTTTTCTTATCCTTTATTTCCCTTTACTTCTCTTTATTGCTTTTTCCTCAAAAGCAGTGCTCATTTTCCTTCCAAATGGTATATGACATCTTCATATACACTGAACCCTATGACACTTGACATCCTCCTCCTGGACTTCACCTACACGTTTGAATTATTAGAGTACATACAAGTGGTGATCACTAGATGCTTCTGGTTCACACTTGTATCCTACCTTCAGGAGGCTGAAATCGAAGGTTGGTGGTTCAAAGTCAACCCATACAGGAAAGGCCATGAGATTCTTATCTCCAGTTAACCACTAGAAAACCAGAAGTGAAGCTGTAGCTCAAAGAGGTAGAGCCCTGGCTTTGGGCAAAAGAGCTCAGGTACAGTGCCCAGGCCCTGAGTTAAAGCCCCACAACCACCGCCACCACCACCAATAGCACCACTACCACCATCAACAACAAAAACCGCCAAGAAATGTTGGTCACCCCTATGCTTGGCTGCTGAGAAGCATCCCCTGATTTCTACCCTATAGCATTCCCTAGTCCTAAATATGAAGTAATTCTTCCTTTCAGAATAAACATCTACTTACTCTGTCTTTCAGAGGCACATAGGAACAGCTATAGATACAATGACATTAATAGGAATTATTTAGGATCATGTAGATTACAAATGCTTTATAGCATCTTCAGTTTAAAAAGAAGCTTTTATTTTGTTTTGAAAAATTAAGATTTATTTTCCCAAGACATATATAGCACTATATCATTAAGTGTTAATCAATTATCCTCAAAACCCCCTCATTGAAATGGGAATTTTCTATGAGTCACATCATCATGGGTCATCGAACTCTCAACTCCAATAGTTGGATGTGCCCTCAGTTAAGAGCCCTTCCTTCTCTATCGTCATAAAATGGTTACACAATAATATTTTAATGGCCAGGAGTTTGGCCTAGTGGTAGACTGCTTGCCTAGTATGCACAAAGACTGTGGTTCAATTCCTCAGTATCACATCCATAGAAAAAGCTGGAAGTGCCTTTTACTGTCAGAAGACTGACAGAATATTTTGGAGTGATGATTTCTTTTGTTTGTTCAGTCAATCAGAGAGAATGAAGTTGAGCAGAACAAATGGCTGTGAAAGGAACAGATTTCTAAACCTTTAAATCTAGTTTAGCTCAAGTAGTAATAATGCTATACCATGGGAGTTAGAATGCTGGGAAATTTGTGAGTGGAAAAAAATGAATAAAAAAAGAAAAAGCTGGAAGTGATGCTGTGGCTCAACTGGTAGAGCTCTAGCTCTGAGAAAGCCCCAGGATAGTGCTCAGACCCTGAGTTCAAGCCCCAGGACTGGCAAAAAATACTTTAATCAATGTATAATCTTTCTATTGTAAAAAGATAATCATGTGCCTTCTATTTCTGACTCTGGTACATAATTTTTAGTATACTACTATATATACATATGAAATCTCTAGATGAAGAGAAAGAGGCATAAAAGGAAAAAGCATTTTACATATATATTTATTTATACTTATATATTATGTGTGCAGAACTGATCTGTAGAGGGTAAAGATGTCAACATGCTTAAGAAAAAATACCACTTGTCTTAAAATGTCTAGCATTATTCTAGGCAAATAACAAACCAAGCTCCTGTCATAATCCTTGTGGAAAAGATACAGATTTATTCATAAAATTTCTTTCTTTTTAAAAATTAATTGCATGTGTATGTAAAGTTCAAAAATCTATATTTAAAGTGTATTGAAGTTACTCATTTCAAAATTTATATTTTCAATCTGAAAATCTAGGTATGTTAATGTGAAATATGGGTCATTTCGATGATAGTAACAGAATACATTTAAAATGCCAATTATGGGGCCAGGAGTTTAGCCTGGTGGTAGAGTGTTTGCTTAGCATGCACGAAAACCTGAGTTTGATTCCTCAGTACCACATACATAGAAAAAGCCAGAAATGGTGCTATGGCTCAAGTGGTAGAGCTCCAGCCTTGAGAAAGCCCAAGGACAGTGCCAAGGCCCTGAGTTCAATACCCAGGACTGGCAAAAATGCCAATTATGAAAATAATCTTACAGAGATTATGGAGTTTTTAATGAGAAGAAATGAAACAAAAGAATGTGATTGAGCCATGACAATGTAGATTTGAATCTTTATCACTTATTATACAATATTTATCAGCTAAATCCAAATTCCAAAATTTGTATATAATAATATTGCAACTCTCATCTTCTCAGGATACACTGGTGGCTTAAATGAGTCACAGATTCTACAAAAATGCAGCTACCTTTCCAGTTCTGTTCATGGACTGTGTCTAAATTCTTTCTCTCCCAAGAGTGCCAAAAACAATACTTCAAACAAAGTAAGCATTCAATAAATGCTTGCTAAGTAAATCAGTGTCGTAAAAATCATCTGGCAATATACACTATCCACTTTCCTTCACACTGAGAGAAAATTCCCCCAAATCAATCAACTTAGTCCCTTTGCTTCACCTAAAAACTACACTTTAGTTTCTTTCATAGAACCTTACAGTTTGTATCTCTAAGAGGTTCTTTTAAATTATTTTCTATAGGGGCCTGGAACACATGTAGCTCAAAGAAAGTCACCAAAATTTAAGCAAAAGAAAACCACATCATTTTAGCCTTCCTATTGTTGCAGAAAGGCTCATACATTTGACCTTTCGTGAACATGTTATTTCTCCCAAGAGCTCATCATAATTCACTCCAGCATGGCCATCCTGACATCAGAACCAGCTCATGGGAAGAGGCATCAGACACGTGTGACAAGGCAATCGCCTCCTTCCCATCCCCTTTCCCGGTTGCTGCTTATTCCTCTGTTAGCCTCAGACCCTCAATGCCCCATGAGACCTCCCTCGGTGATTTGCGGAGCAAGTAAAGGGAATCAGTATACTCTCACGGACTAAGTGACGACCACGTGGAGGAGCTTCACAAACACTATCAATTTCCATTCTCCAACATGTCTTTTGGGACTCTCTTTTCCATTTTACAGAAGGAAAACACTTGGAGTTCAATCATAATCAATAATTCATATGTCCACATCACACAAACAATAAAGATTAGACCATCCTTTTAAAAAGACAAGGTATATGCCATAAAAGTACAATTTTCAACATGTAATTGAGTGGTTTTCATATGTTCACAATATTGCCCAACTATCTCTAGTAAATAATTTGAGAGCAAGTCCTCCTAAAAAGAAACTCCATAGTTATTATCAGTCCCACTATTGCTAGCCTTCAACAACCACTAATCTACTTTCTGTCTATATGGATTTACCTCTGCAGTACTTTTCAGATGAGTACGTTCTATACCATATATTCCTTTGGGATTGGCTTCATTCACGTACTATAACATTTTCAAAGGTTATTCATGTTACAGCATATATCAGTACTTGGCTCTTATTATGGCTGAATGATATTCTATTGTCCAAAAATATTTTAAAGCATTATAGTATTTGAGAAGGAATGTTTGTGGTCATGGAGTTCAAATATCATGTTGCCGATGAATATAAAAAGGAAAACTCCAGTTTTCTAACTATAAGATTGGTAAAAAGCAGTCTTAAAAACAGTCTGTGCTGGTAAGGCTATAGAAATCACCATCTAAAAGAAAAAAAAAGAAAAAGAAAAGAGACCAGGGATGAAGTGAGCATGCTTTCTCTTATATGTGGAAGTTCGATTTTTCGATATATGCATATATAAAAACACATTCAAGGGCCATACACACATATACACAATTAAACTGAGGTAAGTGTGGTATGAGCAAGGATGGGTTTTCATGGTGTTATCTCTTTGTGAACAGTTAACAGGCAGTTTTACTACCAAGAAACTGAAATATGTCTTGACAGGGGGAAAGGAGGCTAAAGAGAGGCAGCAGAAAAATGGAGAGGAATGCATGACTGTGGTTATAATAATGTACACACATTTTCATATGTGTTTCATGTTTATGACTATACTATGACTATATTCTTATTGAGATGATAGTGAATGGGATAAATGTGAATGTGGAGAATTATGAAAAGGGTGACATTGATCATAATGTATTATTCATATAAACTGATACGTTAAATTAAAACCCTTTTCTATTTGAAGATATTTGAAAAAATTGAACACTCTTAGAAGTTGACAAATAAGCCCATTCTTTTTTGGGTTTGTGTTTATGTGTGCATATAATAAATACGCACACATAGTACACAACATGACTTTAAATTTTTAACAATTTTGTTCATATATAATTAAAAAATTTTATTATAAAGGTGTTGTACAGAGGCATTACCATTTCATAAGTCAGATACGTTAATTTCTTTTTTATATAATGTCACACCCTTTTTCTACTTTTGCCCATTTCCCCCTTCCATCCCTGACAAATTAGTTTATTTTCCACCTAATGTATTCAGAGTACCATGATTGCATTTGTTAACCCTTCCTCCTTCTTTTTCTGCACTCTTCCTTTATCCTTACTAAAAGAAAATAAATCTAAAGCAAAAGCAAACATCATCAACAACAATAACAACAAAAAATCCAACAACATGACTTTTGGATATGCATTAATATAGTAAAATAAATTTTCATATATTAGAGTAGCTAGGATTATAGAGGTGCACCACTGGCTCCTGATTGAATCTGACTTCTTAGATTTAAAGCGGCTGTGAAGTCCAGCACCAAGATGCTGGTAGAGAAGGTCAGATTCCAGCTGGGCACGGTGGCTCACGCCTGTAATCCTAGGAGTCTGAGATCTGAGGATTGTGGTTCAAAGCCAGCCCAGGTACCAAAGACCTTGAGACTTTTACCAATAGAAAACCGGAAGTGGTGCTGTGGCTCAAGGGGTAGGGTGATAGCCTTGAGCTGAAGAGCTCAGGGACAGTGCCCAGGCCCAGAGTTCAAGTCCCATAACCACCAAAAAAAAAAAAAAGAAAGTCTGCTTTCTGATTCACAGAGGGCATCTTCTAACTGTATCTTCATGTGTTTGAAGTGGCAGGGAGCCTCTTTTATGAGGACATTAATCCAGTTTCTGAGGGCTCCATGGTTATGGCCTAATCACATTGAAAGTCTGTCTCCCAATATCATCACATTGGGAGTTAGGATTAACAAGAAGATTGAGGCAAACATTCAGTCTTGTCATTTAAAAAAAGGAAAGTTAAAGAGATTCTGAAGGGAAGAAAGACTCATCCCACCCTGTAGAAAAGGATTGTGGGGAAAACACAAAGAAAAGCTGCTGGGAGCCAAGTGGTCTGATTGACATGCAACAATGAAACAGAAACTTCAGGCCTACAGCCTCGTGGAACTGAATAGGCCAACAAAATGAATAAACCCCCGAACCTCCTGAGGAGAGCAAGCTGGTTCATCCCTTGATTTCAGCCTTGTGAGCTCCTGAGCACAGAAGCCAGCCAAGCTGACTCCAATGTTTTTCCTACAGAGGTGTGAAATTCTGTGTCATTTTGTCCAGTGCTTACAGTTATATATTAAATAAGAAACCAATACACACATGAGCATATTCTTTATTATAAATTTAAAAAGATCTAAAGATAGCAAAAATTTAAATCAATTTTACTAAGATAATTGAAGACAAGATTTCCAGTGGTATAACTAGTCCAAATTTGATGGCAATTTTGTGCTGAGATAATAGCTTCTTATTCTTTAAAAATTAAATTAATTATAGAAATGTAGTAAATAATTGATGCTTAAATAATTTAAATGTGAAACTTGTGATTCTGACAAAAGGTTTCTGTGGTTACAAGATGTCTAGTAAAACATGCAACTTGAATGCAAGTTCATTTTCCCAGTGCATACTGTCTCCTAAATCTAAATCTGTAAACCCTAAACTATTGGGATGTAAACATTATTTCTTAAAATCTTATGAAGATAGCTAAAGCTAATTAAAAAATTAAACTGAGACACTAAATAGGCAGACACTGAGCTTAGAGAACGTTTGACTTGGGTAAGTGAAATGTTTAAGGACTAACCCTGCACTTCGTCTAAATTTTAACCACACTGATCTTCCCGTTGGCACTAGGCATGTTCCTGAACTTTGCTAATAAGGTTTATTGTTCTTTTATGAAAAAAGCCAAATAAATTATCTTTAATACAGAATTAAGATGAAAGTTCAAAGGATAGAATTTCTGTTTGTTATAATAGCTACACATTCTGAAAACGAAAATCTCCTAAAATTGCCTTCTGTGGGAAAATGCATTTAAAAATCTTTTCCTTTCTACTTGTTGAAAAAGTTTAATTAATTAATGTCAAGGAAAACTTAACAATATCAATGCTGAGTAAAATCTACTTAATTTCAAAATCAGCTGTCTTTTTCTAAGCTTTATGTCCAATTCTTGCTACTCAATGTTGGATAGTATCTATTTAACTAGTTCTCAACTGGATGCAATATTTCTCCCTAAGGCATTTAATGCTAGATTTCTGAAGGTATTTTAGACCGTTACAACTGGTGATGTGCTGTTGGTATCTAGTGTACAGAATACAATGATATTGTTAAAATCATAAAATGTATAGGGCTTCCACTACAAGAGAGAAATACTCACCTTTAAACAATAATATTGCGAATGTTGAAAACCCCTAGTTTAGATGGTTCTAGACGGAAGGATTGATACTGAATGAAGATAAGCATAGCATCGGGTCCCACTGCTGGAGACAAAGCCTTTAACACATGAGCCTTTGGGGGACATTTCACATCTGATCCATAACCATCTTTAACGTAAGGCAGCTGTCCCATAAAAACATTAAACAATAAGAATGAACATACTCTTTTTATACCAAATTGTAATGTCTAGTTCATGCAATAGCCAAAAACCAGTCAGTTGAATCTCAACAACTAGCCACTCAAAGTGAATGGTCACATTGGAGTCTAGACTTTAAAAGAGCCAATTGGTGTCTAGCTACTCAGGAGGCTGATATCTGAGGATCACAAGTCCAATCTACCCAGAGTAAGAAAAGTCTATGAGATTCAACTCCAATGAACTATTTTTTAAAAGTTGGGAGTGAAGCTGTGGCTCAAGTGGCGGAGTGCAAGCCAAGAGCAAAAGAAGTTCAGGAATAGCTCCCAGGCCCTAAATTCAAGCCTCAGGACTGGTGTGTGTGTGTGTGTGTGTGTGTGTGTGTGTGTGTGTGTGTGTGTGTGTGTGTGTGTGTGTGTGTGTGTGTGTGTGTGTGTACAGAACCAATTGCCATAGGTTTTTTGTTTTTTTGTTTTGTTTTTTACTTTTCAGCTGCATTTTCTTTCTTTTATTATCGTATCTTATTGTCAAGGTGATGTACAGAGGGGTGGCAGTTACATTCATCAGGTACTGGATACATTACTTCATTACATCCTGAATATTGTCACCCCTTCCCATGTTTTTCTCCCATTTTCTCTCCTCTCATCCCCTCCTAATCATCTTGGTTTTTCCCTTCCCTTCCCTATTTCAGATAAAAAAATAAACGTGTATATGTAAGAAACCAGGTGCCAAATTAAAAACAACGTGAGATAAATCATTAGGGGGAAAAAGGAGAAAAGAAATAACTTCACATAGTACATTAACAATCACAAAGGTAAACCACATTTTTCATATATATATATATATATATATTGCAATTAATAGAAGGGTTACATTATATTGACCAGATAGAAGGTGCATTACTTCACAAACATTGGTACCATTTCTCATGTCTTGGTCCCCATTTCCCTCCCCCACCCCCGCCCCTCATCTTGTTTTCCCCACTTCCCTATCCTATTTCAAATAACCAAATAAACATATATACAATATATCAGATAACAAGGTAAAATAATGTAACCATATGAGATAACCAAGGGACAACAAAAGAGATGAGAGATAACATAGTACATTAAGGACAACAATCACTCATTATATGGCTTTTGTTTCTATAGCCTGGAGGTCCTTTCATTTAGCATCATCCTATATGGCCTTATGTATCTAGGTTTTGCTCTATTGTAAATCTCTGCTAGGAGAACCCAAGGTTTCTACTGATTATGACAAATGACGGAAATCATTGAGCCTAAGTTCCTTTGAGTCTTGCTTACTTCACTTAATATGATTTTTTTCTAAGACTTTCCATTTCCTTACAAATGAGGCAATGTTGTTCTTTCTGACAGCAGCATGAAGACCCGGGTTCAATTCCTTGGTACCACATACATAGAAAAAAGCCAGATGTGATGCTGTGACTCAAGTGGTATAGCTATAGCCTTGAGAAAACACAAGGACAGTGCTCAGGCCCTGAATTCAAGCCCAGGACTAGCAAAAAAATCACTATAGGGCAGCAGACATGATTCTCCCAAATGAAAACTTCTCCCTCTGGGTCAACAAATTCAAGAAACAAAAGTTCAGTGTCACATTTCTAGAAAGAAGTCTGTTCATCTAATGTTTACAAAGAGAAAACTTTTGCCCTAGAACTTGGGAGAATTTAGTTCCAGCATTTCCTTAGTTTTGAGTCGAGGATTCTAGCTGAGTAATAATTAACAAGTAACATAATCCACTCATTCTCTTTGAAGTATCTTACATGCCAGCTTGGATTAGAATTGCAGTCCACTGTCATATGAATTTCAGCCCCCATAGCTTGATTAATTTTGCCTGAATTACAGTATTCCAACCTAAATAGGTCCATGTGAAGGGATCTGGAAAGAAGAATATATTCTGTGTAATTATTGGAAAACAAAATAGGCATGAGACAGGTAGCATCTTCTCTATGAAGAGAGGATATTCTATTGTTCTTGGTGATAAAAGTAGATATAGCCTAGACAACATGTACATAAACATTTCTAAATCTAATTCACCAGCATATGAACTGAACTGGTTCCTCTCACCATGCCATGTTGCTCACTGGTTTTACAAGTCATCCATATCCCTAAGATTTCTTTTACCCCCATCCCCAGTCCTTCCTTCCTGATTTGGTCCACAGTTCTGTGTCTAACCCTTTCTCATCCACCAGCTTGTCCAACACTTCAGAAAGACACCGCAGGATCCTGGCATTTAATTTGTGAAAAGTAACCAGGCCTAACTGTATCAATGGCTCTCTTTAATGCTCATACAAAGATATAACAGCTTAGTGTGCAAAGCCCTATTGCTTTCATAAATACTGCCATAACTCTCATTCCATCAGTAAAGAGCAAGACAAAAGAGGTTTGATTTAATCCATTTTAATCTCAGGTATTTCCTAATATAAAAGACGGTGGGCCTTTTCACTTTCCTTAGAAGGATTAGTGAAGGCCAAAATGAATAACAAATTGACATTTCTGAAGTTCTGGAAGAGCCAAAAACAATATAAAAGGAAGGCAGACAGATCAAATTTCTGAACAGAATTATTTTTCTAAGCAGAGTTTAAAAGTTAACATTAGGAACAAATGTTAAACAGTTCTGCATGGTTATTTTTCTTCACCTGAAACACATTTTGCCAAACAGTTAAACTGACAATTTAGAAAGACACATCTTGATGTTAACACAGTCAAAGGAACTTCATCTATGTGGCAGCTATAAGAGAGTAAAACAAAATGCACTCCAGGAACGTACACAAAAATGTTTACAATCCTATCGTCATTTAATCATACTAATTGTTTTTAATGAAGCATACATTCTACCAAATCATTGACTACTGATATTAAAGGAGATTTTGGAATACTTAAGTTTGTTTTCTCATTTCATGAATGAGGAAAGTCAGACTACAAAAGATTCCCCAGATCATCTAGTGTCACAAAATCAGAGCTCTATGATAATACAGACCACTTCATCCAGCAGGGATTTCATGTATTATTATCGTATCACTGTCCAGTCTCCTTGAGCAGATACTTCACTGTATGGCATTAACTTCCTCCTCCATTATCACCCTTCTGCAATGTTCTTTGCTGTATCTTGAATTAAAATAGCAAGAACAAGTGGTTGGAGGCATGGCTTGGGTCATACAGTGCCAATTAATGAGTGAAAGCAAGCATTCTTGGCTCCTGCCTACTAGATTTCAATGCTCTCCACTCCTAAGTTGTGAAAATTAAAAAAAAGGTCTCCAGACATGGTCATATGTCTCATGGAGTACAAAATCATCCCATACTGAGAACCACCATTGGTCTAAACTCTTCAACATCCATATAAACTCTGACACAAAATAGGAGCAAAAGCTGAGATAAAAGAGAACTCACTGTAGTAATGATGAAAAAATGGAAAAAAAAGAAAAAGAAAAAAAAGAACTGCACTAGAATTAACTCCAAATGGATCAAAGACCTGGAGGTAAAAGCTGACACACTGAAAACTTTACAAGAAGGAATAGGAGATACACTAGGCCTCCTTGGCACAGGTCGAAACTTTCTTAATAAGGACCAAGAATCACAGCAAATAAGAGAAAGGCTGGATAAGTGGGACTGCATTAAACTGCAGAGCTTTTGTATGGCAAAGGACATAGCTAGTAAATTAATTAGGAAGCCTACAGAGTGGGAGAAGATCTTCACCAACCATACAATGAACAAAGGCCTCATATCTAAAATATATCAACAGCTCAAAAAATTGAATCACTCCAAAACTAATCTCCAAAGTAACAAGCATCCCATTAAAAGATGGGCCGAAGACTTAAAGAGAGTCTTCTCTGAAGAAGAAACAAAAATGGCCTATAGACATATGAAGAAATGCTTAACATTTCTGGTCATAAAAGAAATGCAAATCAAAACAACTCTAAGATTCCACCTCACTCCAGTTAGAATGGCCAGGATCAGGAAAATGAATAACAACGGACGTTGGAGGGGATGTGGCCAGGAGGGATCACTACGACACTGTTGGTGGGAGTGCAAACTCATTCAACCACTATGGAAAGCAGTATGGCAGTTCCTCAAAAGGCTAAGCATAGAGCTCCCCTATGACCCAGCAATTCCACTACTTGGCATTTACCCAACTAGCCAGAAACTAGGGCATACTAAATCCACTACCACAACAATGTTCATTGCAGCATTATTCACCATAGCAAAAATATGGAACCAACCTAGATGTCCCTCAGTTGATGAGTGGATCAACAAGTTGTGGTATTTGTACACAGTGGAATTCTATGCTGCTGTCAGAAAGAATGACATCGCCCCATTTGTTAGGAAATGGAAAGTCTTAGAAAAAATCATATTAAGTGAACTAAGCTAGACTCAAAGGAACATAGGCTCAATGGTTTCCCTCATTTGTCATAATCAGTAGAAACCTTGGGCTCTACTAGCAGAGATCTGCAATAGAGAAAAATCTTGATACATAAGGCCATATAGTATGAAGCTAATTGAAAAGACCTCCAGGATATAGAAACAAAAGCCATATAATGAATGATTGTTGTCCTTAATGTACTATGTTATCTCTCATCTCTTTTGCTGTCCCTTGGTTATCTCATATTGTTACAGTATCTCACTTTGTTATATGATATATTTGATTTCTTTGTATTTGGTTATTTGAAATTGGATAGGGAAGGGGGGAAAACCAAGACGGGGGTGGGTAGAGGGGAGGATAATGGGGACCACGACATGTGAAAGGGTATCAATATATGTGAATTAATGCACCTTCTATCTGGCAAATATCATGTAACCCTTTTATTAATTACAACAAAAAGAAGAAAAAAAAGAATAAATTGTCAAAAAAAGAAAAAAAAAGAGAGAACTCACTGGCACCTTTGATGATTAATTTCCCTTAGCTCAAATGTCATTTAAATATTTTGGTGAAAAAAAAAGTTGTTTGGCTTTCTTCAACTCCCACTACACTTTAGATATAAAGTCTGTTTTTCATACCATCCAAATAGAATTGCCTGTTTGTAATTAAAATATGATCCTGTAGCAAGTTTTAGAAAGAGCTCCTTGGTACACTTCCAATTTCAGTTTCTCTCCCTCCTTATCTCCTTTCCATAGTCAATTTGGAAAGGAAGGTATAAAAGAGATATGCACCCTCTATCTGGTGAACATAATGTAACCCTTCTATACAATAAAAATATATGAAAAAAAGAGAAATGCCTTGAATCCTCAGCTCTAGCATTATCCTGATACCTGCACCCAAAACGAATTTTTTAGGTCTCCAGGACCTGCCAATCAAGCCTTGTCTGCCTTGTCACATTGGCTCAATATTTTCAGTCAAGACCACAGAATTTTGGTGAGAGATGCTCAGGACTCAATAATGTTGATCTCAGAGAAGAGAAGGAAGGAGAGGTAGCAACCTATTCTTAACTTAAAAAGAGTTGTCATCTTATTTTATTCATAGCCTGTTAGTTCTAAGAATGTATGAATGATAACCATGTTATAGAAATTAATTGAATATGCTTAATAGATGCAGATAATAAATGAATTAGTTTCTGGTATTTTATAGATTTTTAATATAATTCACATATTATGTCTGAAGTGGGAAGCTTTACCATTTTTTTCTTGCCCATTGTGGTACTTGCACTCTGGGCCTGGGTGCTTTCCCTGATTTCTTTTCCTCAAGGCTAGCACTCTCCCACGTTGAGCCACATCAATTCTGGTTTTCTGGTAAAGTGGATATGAGTCTCACATACATTCTTGAACTTTGATCTCAGATCTCAGCCTCCTCCTGAGTAGTTGGGATTATTAGGAATGAGTTACCAGTGCTGGCCTATACTTTTTTTGGTCAGTCCTGGGGCTTGAACTCAGGGCCTACACACTGTCCCTAAGCTTTTTTTGCTCAAGGATAGCACTCTACCACTTGAGCCACAGTGCCATTTTGGCTTTTTCTGAGTACGTGGTACCGAGGAATGGAACCCAGGGCTTCATGAATGCTAGGCAAGCACTCTACCACATTCCCAGTCTCCTGACTGTACTCTTACCCTTTAATCATGACATTGGTCAATTTACAAGGACTCCATAAATGCTAAGTTATAAATCATAAACCTCAAAGCTATTAAAGCCATCCAGGGAGGATTGGCAGCTGGAGTGCAGACTTCTAGGGTAGAAATAAATGCTTTCAAGACTGTGGGTATACATGTCTCTAATGTGCCACCCAATTATTTTATGAGGTTCTCCCTCTTTCATTTTCTCTTCCATTTTTTAATATGTTTTGACTTAAAGTAAGTTCCAGCTAGCCACATATGCTCTGTCATTTCACCAAAAACAACTGAACTACAAATTACATCAACAGTTGTGACACATTTGGCAATATCTTTCTTCCTAATGTTTCATTCACTGGACTTATTGTATGATGAGAATCCCAGAAGCCCAGTGTGACAATCCTTAAAATTTTCACTAAGTCAAATGCCATAAAATTATTTCATATTGCTGACTCTCCATATTGGGTGGATCTCATCAGAGCAGGCACTCTTGTGTTCACTGGGAGAAAAGTAGTGCATTGTTTCAACTTTATGTAAAAAGCAGTATCAGACAATGACCATCAGATTAAAAATGTCACTTGAATAGGAAGGCCTGATAAGTTTTTGCAGGCATTTAAAACTACATTTGTCACACAACTGAAACCATAAAGCAGAAAAGTAAAGTAGTGCCTTTTTAAAGAAAAAGTATACTAACTACCTTTAGAACATTCTCAGAGCTCCTATGTTGAGGTAGGAAGATCACCTTTAAAATGTGCCTTACTTCACAGAGACAATCATTCCATGTGAATACCTTGGGAGTCATGGTATGTTTCAACAATGAAATATAATTTAAAAGGCTAAATATGTGAAATTAGGAGGCTAAAATAGTATTTATCACATGAATTTTGTGAGTGAATATTTGCTTTATGGAATATTCCTTATCTAAATGCTAAATTCATCTTTCCAACAAAGTATAAAACACATATGCCTTGACTAATACTACCAAATCAATATTAAAGTTAACCACTGCATTCACATTTTTAAAAATATTTTTTATTGTAATTAATAAAAGGGTTACCTGATATTTGCCAGATAGAAGGTGCATTAATTCACATACATTGATACCCTTTCACATAAAGACTTTCCATTTTTATTATAATGATCCAATACTCACATCCATGGGCACTTACTCCAGGGAAATGAAAATTTTTCCCTTCTAGAAAAATTGTACACAAATCTTCATAGAAGCTTTATTTGTAGTAGTCCAAGAGCAGAAAATCACCCGACTATCCGTCATCTGATGAACGTATAAAGTGTGGTACATCTATAGCATAGAGTATCTCTGGGCACTATAAAGGTATAAATTCACTATCACCCCACCTCTCATGATGCTGGATCTCAGTGTCTATCACTTGAACCACACACACAATCAATTTTGCTTTTTCTTATTTTTGTTATAGGGCCTGACGTCTTTTCCTGGGCTTATATTGAACATGATCTTCCTACTTAGATTTCTTGCATAACTGGAATAACAAGCACATTAAGATGGGGTATTGTTTATCTTTTTCCTGTACTCATTTAGAATTGTGCTTCTCTTGATCACTGCTTCCTCAGTAGCTGGGATTATGGACAGGAAGGACACATGTCTCTGTGTTCAGAGAAATGAGTACTTTCTTGATGCACCCAACAATTGCTATGGATCTCTAGGAAATTACATTGAATTAATAAAGCTAATTGTTAAAGGTCACACATCATAT
The DNA here is from genome assembly GCF_031878675.1 of Megascapheus bottae. Lineage (NCBI taxonomy): Eukaryota > Metazoa > Chordata > Mammalia > Rodentia > Geomyidae > Megascapheus > Megascapheus bottae. The sequence continues at coordinate 811,497 of NC_143547.1, forward strand.
AATTCTACTCATAAAGTATCAGTCCAGCTTTGCTGATGTAACATAATACGTGATATTTGGCTATTTATAAAATATAAGTTATCTTTTCATAGTTCTGAAGGGTGGGATGTCCAAGGAGCTGGCAGTCATGGTGAGGCTCTAGTCTTTCTTTTCAAATGGTTCCTTCAACACCATATCCTCACATGGAAGAAACAGAAGGTCGAAAGATAGGAATCACGTGTTTCACATTGGGGAAGAGCAGAAGAGTATGAACCCACTATCTCAAGCCCTTTTATAATGCCCTTAATACCATACGTGAGAGCTCTGCTTCATAATTTCATCTCATGCTAAAGGCCTCTCCTCTTAATACGATCACATTAACAAATCATGAATGTTTACATATATACACATGTATATACATGTGTGTCTACATATACATAATTATAGCATGAAAGAAAGATGGAAGGAAGAAAGGAAGATGTTTTATCACAGAATATTCAGTAGATCTGCTTCTGTTTCTCTAAATATTCTTCCTCTCAGGGATTTTGTTCATATATTTTTTATTGCAATTAATAGAAGGCTTACATTATATTCCCCAGATAGAAGGTGCATTATTTCACAAACATTGATACCATTTCTCATGTCTTGGTCCCCATTTCCCTCCCCTGAATCCCACCCCTCATCTTGTTTTCCCCCTTTCCTATCCTATTTCAAATAACCAAATAAACATAAATGCAATATATCAGATAACAAGGTAAAATACTGTAACCATATGAGATGATCAAGGGACAACAAAAGAAATGAGAGATAACAATACATTAAGGACAACAATCACTCATTATATGGCTTTTGTTTTCTTATCCTGGAGGTCCTTAGCGTCATCCTATATGGCCTTATGTATCTAGGATTTGCTCTATTGCAAATCTCTGCTAGGAGAACCCAAGGTTTCTACTGATTATGACAAATGAGGGAAACCATTGAGCCTATGTTCCTTTGAGTCTGGCTTACTTCACTTAATATGACTTTCTAAGTCATTTCCTTACAAATGGGGCGATGTCATTCTTTCTGATAGCAGCATAGAATTCCATTGTGTATAAATACCACATCTTCTTGATCCACTCATCAACTGAGGGACATCTGGGTTGGTTCCATATCTTTGCTGTGGTAAATAGTGCTGCAATGAACATCATTGTGCTAGTGGATTTAGTATGTCCTTGTTTCTGGACATTTGGGTAAATGCCAAGGAGTGGAATTGCTGGGTCATAGGGGAGCTCTATGTTTAGCCTTTTGAGGAACTGCCATACTGCTTTCCATAGTGGTTGAACAAGTTTGCACTCCCACCAACAGTGTAATAGTGATTCCTCCTGGCCACATCCTCTCCAGCATCTGTTGTTATAAAATTTCTTGATTATGACTATTCTAACTGGAGTGAGGTAGAATCTTAGAGTTGTTTTGATTTGCATTTCTTTTATGGCCAGAGATATTGAGCATTTCTTCATGTGTCTATAGGCCATTCCTTATTTCTTCAGAGAATACTCTCTTTAAGTCTTTGGCCTATCTTTTAATGAGATGGTTGTTTGTTTGGAGATTAGTTTTGGAGTGATTTATTTTTTAGCTGTTGATATATTTTAGATATGAGGCCTCTGTCTTTTGCATGGTTAGTGAAGATATTCTCCCACTCTGTAGGCTTTCTAGTTAATTTGCTAGCTATGTCCTTTGCCATACAGAAGCTCTGCAGTCTAATGCAATCCCATTTAGCCAGACTTTCTCTGATTTGTGGTGTTCCTGGTTCCTTATTTAGAAAGTTTTGACCTGTGCCAAGGAGACCTATTGTATCTCCTATTCCTTCTTTTAAAGGTTTCAGTGTATTTGCTTTTACCTCCAGGTCTTTGATCCATTTGGAGTTAATCCTGGTGCAGGGTGACAAAGAAGGATCCAACTTTAGTTTTCTGCAGGTGCTTAACCAGTTCTGCCAACGTGTTGAAGAGGCTGTGTTTCTTCCATTCTGTTTTTTTTTGCTCCCTTATCATAGATTAGGTGGCCATAGGTCTGTGGGTTAATATCTGGGTCCTCAGTTCTATTCCATTGGTCCTCAGCCCTGTTCTTGTACCCGTACCAAGCTGTTTTGATAATTATAGCTCTGTAATAAGAGTCTAAAGTTTGGTATTGAAATTCCGCCTGCACAGTTCTTTCTGCTAAGAAGTGTTTTTGCTATACGGGGTCTTTTATTATTCCATATGAAAGTTTGGATTGCCTCTTCTATTTCTTTAAAGAATGACATTGAGATATTGATGGGTATTGCATTGAATTTGTAGATAGCCCTTGGCAAGATGGCCATTTTTCACAATGTTAATTCTTCCAATCCAGGAGCATGGGAGGTTTTTACATTTCCTCAGTTCTGCTTTAATTTCCTTTTTGAGGGTTTTAAAGTTTTCATCAAAAAGGTCCTTTACATTCTTAATTTCTCAGGGTTTTTTTTCTTTGTGTGTGTGTCAGTCTTGGGGCTCAAACTTAGGGCCTGGGTACAGTCCCTGAGATTTATTTTTTGCTCAAGACTAGTGATCTACTACTTGAAACACAGATCCACATCCAGCTTTTTAGTAGTTGAAGAGCCTCAGAGACTTTCTTGCCCAGGTTAGATGATGATCTTCAGATTTCAGCCTCCTGAGTAGCTGGGATGACAGCTCTGAGCCACCAGGTCATACTTTACACTCAGTTTTTGAAGCAAAATTAGAACATTCCAGGAATGATTCAAGTTCTGCAAGCCCCAACACAAGCTCAGAAATCTTTGACAGAACAGGTCCACTCTAACACATGATGGCATTAAAGGTAGGATATAAGAAATCAGTATTATTACAGCATGGATGATATCCAGGTGATGCTTACCTCACTGCGTACTCACATTTGCACTTCCATAAAGAAAATATACCAAGTCCAAATCTTCCTGCTTGGGGTGAATTAAAGTGAAGATGAGGCCCCTCAACTTGCCTTGTGGTGTGCTAAAACAAAGGCCCAAGACCCCTTAAACAGCTTGATCCTCACTACTTATAGTCTCCCATGAAATCAGACAGCCTGAACTATATACATCATAGCAAAAGACCTAGAAGAGAATTTGGTCTAGCTATTCATAATGTTTTAGAGAAAAATATTCTACCTAAGGCATTCACACTGAAATTCCTACATTCCACCACTCCCACCTAAACCTCCTTTGCTGTTTATGTCTTTCTTTCTAAGCAAAGCAAGCTGTGTGTGGGGGGGGGTGGGAGTGAATGCGGTCTTAGAACCAATTACATATACTAGGGGTTTCAGCACAGTTGTACTAGGGAATCTCATTTTAACATGGCCATTTTATGAATATAATGGATGTTGGTCAGTCACTCACTTCCTGTGCCATGTCTTATACAACATCAAGGAATGAGCTACTTTGGTCACTCTTCAGAAATAGGGACCTGTTTGACCTGGTTTGAGCATCTAGCCTGAGGCTGAGTGAATTCTGTGGAATGGGACTGGCCAAATTTCATTAATGCTCTGAGTCGGGGTAAACATGTAATCCTAGCAAGATCAAGAGTTCCAGGCCAGCCTGGACTATACATAATGATGCCCAGGCCAGCCTTAGCTACACAGCAAGACCCTATCTCAAAAAATGAACAAGCAAAAAGAATCTTATAGTTAACTAAATCTTAAAATGCTATGTACAATTATACATTCATCAGAACAAGGGAATAATAAAAGACTCAAAGCTCACAGAACAATAAAATTAGAGACATTTTTATTTTCATTGGAGCTCAAGATTATTTGACTTATTTTTGTTGAACATCCGTGAGCACTGGAAAACTGGTGTTTCCTAGTGTGCAATCCACTTGGATAAGATTGTAACCCACTCTCAGAACCCATTCTTTTCTCCAGCATGTTCTTTGTAGAAAAACAACCTTCTCAACCAGGATGTTAAGTGTTATGATCAGCTGTATAAAAGAACAAGGACTGAAATGGGTAGGAAAAACAAACCCAATAAAGAGGTAAAAATTTTAATTTCATGATTTGATGATAGCTGCATTTATTTCAGATGAAGCAAATAAACTTGATCACAGAAAGTAATAAATCAAGAGTCCACAGGCAAGCAGACATGAGAATAAACAGGAAAGTTGAAGGTCACAGCAGGCAATGGATCATAAATCAGGAGCTAAATGAACACAAATACCTGAGAGGAGGTCAAGGTCAATGGCTGCACTCTGGGCAACTTATCAGGAACCATTAAAAAGCTACTGGCGTGAGATGGTTATAGATACTTCCTCAACAGATGCTTAAAAGTTTACTAAATCATATTTGATTGATCTAAATTCTCAGCAGCCAATGTGATTATGCATGCTGTAAACCTAACAACACCATTAAGATGACAGACATTGTAGATCTGCATACATATTGACATAGTTTCTCTGGTAGAATTTTGTTTGTCTTGGGGTTGAGCTCAGGGGGTAGGCATTGTCCCTGAGTTTTTCTGATTAAGGCTAGCACTCTACCAATTTAGCCATAGCTCCACTTCTGGTTTGGTGGTGGTTAATTGGAGGTAAGTCTCATGTGCTTTCTTCCTCTGGCTGGCTTTCAAAGGGGGATCCTCTTAGCCTCCAGAGTAGCTCGGATTATAGGTGTTATTCAATAGCAACCAGCTATGGTAGAATTTTTTAAAGCAACTTTTCCTTTTTGGTGAGTAATAGGGCTTGAACTAGGCCAGGGTGCTGTCCCTGAGCTCTTCAGCTTAAGGAGTAACCAGTTGGGCCCATCTGGATCTTTCTTTGTGTGTGTGTGTGTGTGTGTGTGTGTGTGTGTGTGTGTGTGTGTGTGTGTGTGTGTGATGCCTAGGGCTTGAACTCAGGGCCTAGATGCTGTCCCTGAGCTTTACTTTTCAACACTATCGGTCTACCACTTGTGCCACAGCACCACTTTTTTTTTGGTAGTTAATTGAAGACAATAACATCACAGACTTTCCTGCTTGGGCTAGCTTTGAACTGCCATCCTCACTCAGATCCCAGCCTCCCAAATAGCTAGAATTACAAGTGTGAGCCATGGCAGCCAGCTCTACCTGGATCTTATTAGGAGCAAGGCCCTTACCCAAGGTAGGCAGCATGGTCACTGAGTAGGGAGAGCTTACTTTTCTGGAGGCAAAAACTTTAGCACATCAAGATCTTATCAGCATAGACTGTGAAGCTGTAAGGACAAGGTAAAAATTCCTGCTCTTGGGTCTGGGAATTTGGCCTAGTGGGAGAGTGCTTGCCTAGCACACACGAAGACCGGGGTTCAATTCCTCAGTACCACATACATAGAAAAGAAGCCGAAAGTGGTGCTGAGGCTCAAGGGTAGAGCTCTAGCCTTAAGAAAGCCCATGGACAGTGCTCTGGCCCTGAGCCCAAGCCCAGGTCTGGCAAAACACACACACACACACACACACACACACACACACACACACACACACACACACACCAGCTCTTCTTGACTACTTAGGGGACTCTTACGTAAGTTGTTTTACCTTCTGGTGTGCCAATTTATAAAGTGTATATTAAAGATCTGAGTCATAGTGCTGTCTCACAGACAAAACAATACATTCACACACAGAAAAAAAATGCCAGGAAATGGAAACATATTTTGTTAGGGGGGATGGGGCACAGAGGAAGATGGGACAGACAAATGGAGAGAGCAATAGTGTGCAAATACAGTCACATTATTCAATCATCTGTGAAGATGAAACCAGGTAATATGAGGGGATGGGTAGAATTGAGATAGATTGTGGGAAGTTGATAAAAGGGGTGATCATAAATCGACACTTTGGACTGAAGCGCCTCTGTACAACTAATTCAAGATGAATGAATAAATAAATAATGAGGGAAAAAGAATAACAACTCTAATGATTTGAATGAATTTTTATATTTTTAATCTATATGCTCATTCTGTTTTAAAAAATGAAGTCCATTCTTCTCAACTTTGGGGGGTAAGGAAGAATAGTTTCCATATTAAATACTCAAACTACAGTAGAGAGGTTTTTTTTGTTTGTTTTAGTTCTATCTATGTTCATGAGCAAGGACAGTTGCTTTTTTATTTTTTGGTCGGTTGCAAACTTTGAACTCTGGGCCTGGACGCTGCCTCTGAGCAATTCAGCTCAAGGCTACCACCCTACTCCCGGGACTGGGCATTGTTCTTGAGCTTTTCAGCTCAAGGCTATCGCCCTATCCCTGGTGCCACAGTGTCGCTTCTGGTTTTCTAGTGGTTAATTGGAGATAAGAGTCTCACAGACTTTAGTGTCAGGGCTGGCTTTGAACCAAGATCCTCAGATCTCAGCCTTCTGAGTAGCTAGGATTACAGGTATGAGCCAAGGCATCCAGTTAGGACAGTTGCTTTTTTAAAGTACTAAATATACTGTTTCTCCAGTCTAGCCCAAGGCAATTGGCAACATCTGGAAGGGTAAAATTCCTGTGGGTGAGGTGGCCTGAAAGAACAAAGGTCATTTAGAGGCTAATTCATTATTCCTATGGGATTCTCCAAATTCTCTGACTTTAGTGCTGGAAGTGGCTGAAGAGAAGGCAGAGTGAAGGGTTAGCAAAATCTGATGCCAGAATGAGGAAATAACAGCAGCCAAGAAGCAGATATGGAAAATGCCTGTTGAGTAGACTCCCTGCCAACTGTTTGCCAGGCTTTCTTTCTCAGGTGCTTCTTGAACTAACTAGTCAGAGCCTCAAAGCTGGATAATGGTCCCATACTTCTTCAACTCAATTTGGAAAATAACTTCAGATAATCACAAGCTTCTCCAAACACTCATCCTATCTAATAGTGCCCGCTAGAGTTGTGCAGGGCAGTGACACTGAACTGGATGGCCATAAATTAACATCTTTCCATCAATAAGTAATTTGTTGGCCTATTGCTCTAACCTTGTAATTCTATACAAGTTTTGATCATTAGCAGAAACTAATGGTAACCTGAAAAAAATTTATACTTTTGCATTTGGAGTCTACTGAGTCATCACTACTACATTCTCAGAAGTTATGCATACATAAAACCTTCTTGAGAGGTTATTTAGACAAGGAAGAAATGATCATTCATGTTGATCTATCATAATCTGGTTGTTTCTATGACACTGTTGGAAATTGTCGTGAAGTCCCTTGGTAAAGACTTAACCTGTATAATCTTTGCCCAATACTGACACTTGCTGCTAAATTTTCTCATCTATCTCCACAAGCTGCAACTGAATATTGCATCTGGGCTCGCATGTATAATTAGATTTGGGCTTCTTTGCCAGGTGGTTTCTCCCTCCTCTGCTAATTAGTCCAGTTTTCCCTTTAAGGCATGAAGGAACTATTGGTTGTCAAATAAAAACAATAGTCCAGGTGATGTCAGTTTTTGAAACTGTTGATTGCTTTTCATATTATATCATATGTTCATGAGGATTACTCTGCACTTATGGGTAGACTATTCAGTTACTCATTAGCTCAGTCTAGACACATCAGGCCTTGTCTTGGTTAAACTAACCTTTTAAGCTATGTGACATGGGAAAAAGAAACCACATTCTTCTCTAAGAAGTGTTAAACTGAATGAATGTCATACTAAGACCTTTCCTGATGGCTCCTGTAATAATTATTCTCATTACACAACAGATACAAGGGAAGGATTTGGGATAAAACAATGAAACTTGAATATGTAGACTCATTATTTACACATGTCTTCCCATGAAGGGAATATGATGTACATACCAGAGTGATAGTGATAGACTCAGAAACTTCCTGGAAGTGGCATAGGTTATTTCAATACTTTCAACATACCAAATTCACAGATTAGTGGTTATTGTTCGGCATTCTGATCTGTGAGTAGGTAAAAAGAATTTACAGAGACAGATGAATAGGAGAAACTAATTTTATGAGGACAGAAACAGCAGGCAGCCAGACAAAGGGAGTGTAGCACATCAAGACACGATTGAGTGTAGGTTTTTCACCATAGGTTGGCCTATTTTTGATTAGCTATTTCCCTTTCAGAAGCTTCGCTTCACTGATTGGTGGTCTCTTCCCTAGATTTATGTTCTGATGGGGACATTTTGCCTGCTTAGTCCTTGTTTCTCATCCCATTGCACTGCTGATGTTTTATCACTACCCTTTCTATTTTAAGAGATGGTTTTCTCCAAGTTACCTTAGCACAAATTACCTTAGCAAGCAAGTTGTTGTCCACAGAATATGTATTTCTTCTCACTCTCATCTCTGGAGATTCTCAAAAACAGTGGTTAAAGGACGAGCATCACTATCACCTGGAAATTTATTAAGATAGGTAAATTTTTACATTCTGTCCTAGAAAACCGACTCAGAAAACTAGGGGTAAGAGTAAGGACTTAATGATCATTTTTGGTGACTCTGGGGCATTCACATTAGATGGAGCGCCACTGCTAGCCATATGGCAAATTTTGGTGAAGTTCTCAAAGATGATCCTGTTGTTGTGAGACTTAGTTCACATAAAACAGTGTTAGGATCATTGTTATGTTTGTGAAGAAGAGGAAGAAAAAAAGGGCACCATTTTCCTGGTAAATTTCCTCCAAGGTTTTAGCAATCTGTACCATATACAAAGCACAATGTTTCAAATATTAAATATCACTCCTGAGACTTAAAGAAAAGAGGAATAGAAGACTCTACTTGGGTAAAAACTTTCTCTCTTTCCTGTTATGGAAGAAATATAGCACCTATTATTGGGTCACTCCAAAATCTATTGCACTGGTTACTGAAACAGAGAAAACCTTTTTAGACAGAGGCCAAGATGAATGAGAATACCTACCTGTTTGTAGTGACTTTTCCAGTGGTGACACACAACCTTTAACAAGATTTTTTTAAAAGAGATTAACTTAATGAGTGAAGTTCTCTTTACATTAGTCACAAAGAAATAGAAGGGAATTCAGGTGAAATTGCCCTGAAATTTGAGTCCCAGACATTTGCGCATTCCTCACATTTGTGGCATGCTTGAGACCATAAAGAGACCACCCCTAAGGAATGAAGAAAGAAGGCTGAGTAGAGGCCATACAAACAGCAATTATCAACAGCATTTCCCAGTGGGTATCTGTGAAAACACATTTCTTTATAGTCACTAAGTGGCTATAAAGATAAGTGAAGGCTTGCCAGCCAATGGGAAAGCAAGAAGAGAACAGAGAAGAGTAAGATCCTTCCTGAATTTATCAACAGGAGAAAATTTGGAGGGATGGAGATGCCTGGGCACTGAAGTCATCAGTATTTAAGAGATTGCTCTGCCACTGCCTGGTCATGTGTAAGCCCGGCTGCTTATTTGGATTAGCACTGCCACTTTATGAAAGGTGTTTTGAGGAAATCGAAATAATGTTCAATAGTGTTAAGTGAAGATAAATGACCAGGACTATCTGGCTAATTTAACATGGAAGCACAGATGCTGTGTTTATTTGCTTTGATCTTGGTCAAATTATTAAATCATCCATTGCTCTAGTCCTCAGGCCAATGGGGATATTATTACCAATTTATTACTGTTTAGGCTTTGGAGAGAAAATGATAAAAAGAGATGGAATCTGCTGTATACATTCTGTATTTAGGGGTATAATTTTATTTTAAGCAAAGTAGAAATAGTCCATCTTCTAAGTCCTTCTCACTGAAATCATATGCAGAAATCACTGAGCCAGTAGCCAAGTATTATATTTTGATTACACTGAACATTGAAATGAGGTTTTCTTAGTTCAGTGTGTATGTGTGTTTGTGTGTGTGTGTGTGTGTGTGTGTGTGTGTGTGTGTGTGTGTGTGTGTGTGTGTAGGAAGGAGTGCTTTAAGCCAACTGAAAGGCTGGATTGTCAACAGTGCCTGGGAGTCTGAGACATTTGAGATAAATGAGGGTGGCATAAATACCATTAGCTTTGAGGGTTTTTTTAAGAATAAATATTTCATAGCTATTTAGCAAACTAAGTTTCCAAAGGAGAAATGCACAGAGGCACTAGGGTAGGTGCCATGTTATTAGTCAAGAAGATAGCTCTGAGTTCACTGTCTGCCTACTAATGGCATTTCTTTGTGCTCTCTGAGCACTACAAGTCCTTCAGGCTTAGCCAGCCGAGACTGCTATGCCATGGCCCAAGGGCTGGCCAATTAAGATTCATTATGTCACATCAAGGGAAGAATTCCAAACACTGGGCCAGCCCTACACCAAGAATGTACTATCCTCAACCTTCCACTTCAAGCCTTGAGATGTTTTCAGTAAAAATAACCTTTGCTAATCACAACTGCTGGGGAGCACAGAGATAATCTTAGTGAGGTCACAAGAAACTAGAAAAAAGGTTTTAGAGATCAAAGAGTTTACTTAGAAAGGGTTCAAAAATTCTGGGTATGACTTATCCTACATACTTCTGAACTTTTTGAGCCTTAGATGGGGCTGGGATGCTAAAATGATGCGAGGCTAGGACAGGGGTATCTGTCCCATATAGTAAGCCGTCTGCTAATTCAATTTTTATTTCCATACCTCCTAGAAACCTCATTTTAGGGTTTCAGATAAATTAATAGTACACAGCTAAATAACTCAAAACAGAGTAAGTCACCAGAGTGACACATTTATAAAAGATCCTCACAGGAAATTTCACTAAAATAAGCAGGATAAATATTACTAGACTGAATTGGATGCTTTATCCAACAACCACCTGACAATTCAACTTTCTTTCAAATTTCACTTTCCTCCCTACTCTTTTGCCAGATGAATGTACTTCCAGCTGGACTTAGGAAAAGCAATGGTGTCAAACAACGGCTCGTTAAGAAATACACACTTGTCATAAATGTAAGACTCTCTCATGGGATATATTGAATTGCATTCCCTGCTTCCTATGAAAAGGTGCAATGAAAAAAATGAATTAACTATCAACTACCAGATGTTTCTAACATCTCTATTAGTCTAACAAAGATGAAACAATTGCTGCATTGTACAGATGTGTAACTCACATAAATGTAAGTATTTAGGATGTGGGAGGAAGGTGCAACTAAATGTGCCTTGAGAATAATCGATCTTTTCTTTTTGGCAATGCTTTATAATAACAAAAAGAAATCTCCTCGAGTTGACACATTTTTTCCAACACTAAGAATAAATGGACATATATCTAGATGTGTAAGCATATGGTTATGCATTTTTCAGTTGATGCTACTTTACTGCATCAACTATAATTATTTGAACTTCTAGTGATGCTGATATGTGTGTCATTCGTGGTTCCAGAGCTTTTTGATTACAGAAACTTCTAGGTACTGTAAATCCCATTCTCTGGATAATGGTATGAGAAAGGGAAAATCTGCTGCTTCCTAAAAATATTACAAGATACAAATGTTTGTGATACTCCTGACCTCACAATCAAAATGTCTGTCATTATATGAAGTGGCCATTAGTATGTGCCATCAAAAAAAGGTACAAGAACATATAATAGCAAGAGTTTCACATTGTTTCATCTCTCAAGTGAATGATCTTTGGATTTAGTGCCCTGTCACCTCAATGCCAGAAGAGAACTATGGATGGAAAGTGGGGGGAAGGAGGACACAGTTTTGTCTATCCAGGGCTCATGATCACACTTGACCCTCACGTCAAAGCTGATGGATTTTTCCCTATTGTTTACCTAGGTCCTATTTGGAGAAGGATTCTGAGATTGAATATGTAATTAAACAAAAAGAGCTTGTGTGCTAACAGTAGAGTGCTTGTCTAGCATACATGAAGACCTGGCTTTGATTCTTTGGTGCCACATACACAGATAAAGCTGGAAGTGATGCTGTGGCTCAGGTGGTAGAGCACTAGCCTCAAGACAACTCAGTGACCTTGGCCAGGCCCTGAGTTCAAGCCCTAGGACTGCCAAGAGAAAGAGAGAAAGAGAGAGAGAGGGAGAGAGGGAGAGAGGGAGAGAGGGAGAGAGAATTCTAAAATCAACTCAAGTTGAGGCTCCAAAACCAGAGTTTTGTTTGCAATCTGTCCCATTTGGGCAATTGCTCAATCTCCCTAAGAGCTTGTAGAGTTTACTCTCAAGTACAAATAACTAATATCACCCAAAAGCCTTTGAAAAGTATATATGGAATAATGTATAGAAAGACTTTTACTCATTTCATGTCATACAGAAAGAGCTACAACAATGACAATTTTATCACATTAATAGCAGTCACAGCTGCGGTAATTAACAGTAATAGTGGAAGTATGAGGAGTAATAGTAATAGAAGCAGAAGGTAGCTAGTAGTTATGGTAAGTAAAATGACAGCAATACAAGTAGTAGTTTAAAGACATAAAAATTAACATTTTCTGGTATGATTAAAGATAAAAATTCGTGAGAAAGGAAAAAACAGACAGAGGGAAGGGGAGTAGAATCTGACTAATCACGTAAACTAGAACCAGAAACCATCCCTGGAACTCATGGGCCAACAAACTCTTCTTTGGTTGAGGTAATTTACTCAGTGAATGAACTATTCTCAGTGTGGCAAGCGACTTATTTATTGTTCTAATACTCCTGAGTTTAAATGTTGTCTGAGCTCTCTAAGTATTCATCAAGAAGGATGTATAATCAGTTATTACTGGAAATCTTCATAAGGTAAAGAAAACAGAAATAAAGTAAGAGAAACCATCTCTTGAGTCAATCTATATTGCCCTGGTACTAGCACTATGACCCCAGTTTTGAGAGGCACCCCAAAATGAGTAATCCTGTGGCTTGGAGAACTGAGTACCTGCATGGACAAGTAAAACAGAAGGTGATTGGTGACAGTCAGATGCTGAGTTGTGGATAAGTTCTCAGCTCTCAATGGATACTGGAGCCATCATTTGTGGAAGTGTGGGTTTGAGATGATGGGTGTTTTAGAGAAAGTTCAGTGTTCCAGTTAAAAGTATAGTTCCATTTGTTAGAGTAATGATGGCCAGCTTCCAGACCAATAGCGAAAAAAGAACAGAGTCAGAGGGAGGCAGTGAAGAGAATTTTAAAGAGCACCGATGGTGGAATAATAAGGAAATAGCAGGTATAGATCATAGACTTTTATTCTTGGAATAAACCTTGGAGATAATTTAATCCAATCTCATTATTTACAGATGAAGAAATGTACATCTTATGAATACCAGACCTACGGAAATAACCTATTAAAACCAGGAGTTATTGTATGAGGGAGTGGGAGAGAATCCAAAATTGGACATGCATACTGAGGAACAACTCCTAGGTCCATACAGTAATTGAAATCATATATGGTGATATAGGTCAGTCTAGCAGAGGAAAGAGATGTGTTTTAGTTTCTAAGCAAAGCAAAGCAAAGAGTGACACACCCATAATGGAATGGCCAAATGAACACTACCCAAACACCAAGAATTGTGTGACTAGAGGAAATTAGATGCTTATATTTCATTTTTTCACAATCAGCTGAACTTTAATTACTTTTTTCCCTTGGGATGAATCTTTCTGTAACAAATATTGTCAAGGAAACAAAGCAAGTTGAAAATGTAAATAGTACAATACTATGGCTAAAAAACTATAGGAACATGAAAAAATGAACAAAAAAATGTCTTAAAAGGTTTGGGAGTGGACACTGAAAACACTTAGATGCAGAGTGAGTCAAATTCTTAAGATGATATTTCAAAATATAAAAATAATAACGTGTTAAAGCAAACCTGTGTGAGTTAAAGCAGCTTTTGTTAAACAACATAACTATATAAGTTCAGATAATTCCAACAAGTCATGAACAGGGACAGGAGTTTGGCCTAATTGTAGAGTGCTTGCCTAGTATGCATACATCAAATAAAAGCTGGAAGTGGTGCTGTGTCTCAAGTGGCAGAGCTCTAGCCTTTAAAAAGCCCAAGGACAGTGCTTAGGCCCTGAGTTCAAGGCAAAAAAGTCATGAATACAGGGATAAAAAACAAGTTATAACCTCAATTTACAAGGAATTTATGTACGTGGCAATTAGAGATATATAGGCAACATTTTTTTAACTTAACAGTGGTCATTTAATAAAAATGTATCTGTGTTTCTACAGGCAGAAAAATCTAACAAATAACTAACAACAGTTACAAGAATCTATTATGTACTAGGAATGTTCAGAACATTTATTTATTCAGGTAGTTCTCTCAAAAACACTGGGTAACAGTTACTGTTTTTATTCCATTTTTTTCTAATTTATTAATGAAGACCCTTAGGCATGAAAACTTTAAGAGTTACCTAAACTTAAATGTTGAAGTGGGATCCATTCCCAGGCAAACATGTGCTTAAGCTTCATCATTTTATTGATGGAAGATAAAAACCAAGGAACAATGGGAAAATGATTTTAAAAATAGTCAAAAGAACTGGGCACTGGTGGCTCATGCCTGTAATCCTAGCTACTCATGAGGCTGAAATCTGAGGTTGAAAGACAGTCCAGACAGAAAAGTCCCCGTGAGATTCTTATCTCCAATTAACTACTCAAAAATTGAAAGTGGAAAAAATAAAAATAAATAAAGCTACCAGCACCATCAAAAATGAAAAACAAAAAACTAAAAGTGGATCTGTGCCTCAAAGTGGTAGAGCACTAGTCTTGAGCAAATGAGCTCAGGGATATAGCCCCAGCCTTGAGTTCAGGCCCCAGGATTGGCACAAAAAGAAAAAAAAAAGAAAGAAAAGGGGAGGAAAGGGCCGGGAGTGTGGCCTCACGGTAGAGTGCTTGCCTAGCATACAGGAAATCCTGTGTTTGATTCCTTGGTACCACATATACAGAAAAAAGCAGAAAGTGGTGCTGTGGCTCAAGTGTAGAACTCTAGCCTTGAGAAAGCCCAAGGACAGTGCTCAGACCCTGAGTTTAAGGCCCAGAACTGGCAAAAAATAAGAAAAGAGGAAGTGAGAAAGAGGAAAAAAAGAGAAGGATCTCAGTGACAGCAATCAGGCCCTGAGTTCAAGTCCCACAACCATCACCAACAAAAAATTTAAGATCTGGGAGTGTGGCATAGTGGTACAGTGCTTGCCTAGCATGCACAGAGCCCTGGGTTTGATTCCTTGATAACACTTACAAAGAAAGAGCCAGAAGTGGAGTTGGGGCTCAAGTAGTAGGATGCTAACCTTGAGAAAGCCCAAGCACAGTGCACACGCCTTGAGTTCAAGCCCCAGAACTGGCAAAAAAAAATAAGACAAAATAAAGTCAACAGATCAAACATACTAAGGTGGAAAAAAGAGAACTAAACTTTTTAAAAAACTATCCAAGCAATGACTTTATGTATTTTTTGTAGGAAACAAAATTATATATAAGTATTAAAAACATTAGTTTAAACAAATACATATTAGGAAATTAAAAGATAAAACCAGAAAGCAGTAAATGCTGACCACAACAAACAGTATGCCTAGCATCATTATACTACATCCAAAACATCCAAAATAAAATATCATAGGTTTGTACTATCCAATAGAACTTTCTGTGATAAACTGTGTAACACAATAGTGAGCACATGGCATATAACTGGAACGGCAGATGAACTGGATTTTTAATTATATGCAGTTTTAATTAATTTAAAATTAAACGTTAGAAAGTCAGATGTTGTGAGTGTCTATCATATGGAATAGCACATGTCCAGGTTTTAGTATAAATATTCATGAAGTAATTGTGGTTGGAACTAAAAATAGAGTTTAAAGAAAACATGCTTCAATGTTAGCTTATAATATAACCAAAAACTAGGCTCAAAATTAATGAGAGTACAGATAAGGAAGAATGGCAGAGGAGTGATTATAATCAAGAAGCACTGCATCCATGAATGGACTTGTTAAAAATGGATCTCCATTGTACAACTAATTGATGTCAAGTTAGAAAAAGAAGAGGCTCATATCTATAATTCTAGCCATTAAGAAGGCTGAGATCTGAAGATCTCAAAATGAATAGACAAATCCTCCAGAATGTCATCCTCGATTAACCAGCAAAAAGTGAGAAGTAGAAGGGTAGCCCAAGTTGTCGAGCACTAGCCCTAAGTGTAAAAGCTGAGAAGCTCTGAGTTCAAGCCCTAATATCATTAAAGAAACAAAAGAAAAAAAGGAAAGATAATTTAAGTAAGTTAATTGCTAATGTTTCTTAATAGCTTTAATTAGAACTCTGCATTCTCTAAAGAATGTATATTCACATTAAGGTTCATTTGCAAATGCGCACACACAAACAAAACTACATTTACATTTACCCAAAGGAGAAATCTTACTGGCTACTATAAACTAGAAATTCAACAAATCTAACCATATCACACAAAATCAACAACTTTGAGACAGTAAAGCATTAGCATAAACTTGTATCAATTTGTGACAGAAATAAGAACTATGAATAAGTATAGTTGTAGCATACCAAAATATAAAAATATAGAAGGCAAGGACAATCATACTCAAAGAGGCCAGGTGCCAGGGTGAGATGTGAGGATTGTGGTTTGAAGCCAGCCTAGGCAGGGAAAACCATCATACTCTTATCTTCAGTTAATCAGCAAAAAGCCAAAAGTAGCCAGGTGCAGTGGCTCTCGCATGCAATCCTAGCTACTCAGGAGTCTGAGATCTGGTGATGGAGGTTCAAAGCCAACCCGGGCTCTAGGGCACTAAAGATAGTGAGACTCTTATCTCCAATTAACTACCAGAAAACCAGAAGTGGCACTGTGGCTCAAGGGGTAGCCTTGAGCTGAAGAGCTAAGGGACAACGTCCAGCCCCAGAGTTCAAGTCTCATGACTGACAAAAAAAAAAAAAAAACAACCAAAAGTAGAGCTGTGGCTCAAATAGGAGAGTGAAAAAACCAAGGGATGCAACTTAGGCTCTAACTTAAAACTCCAGTACTGGGTAAAAGGAAAGAAAAAAAAGTCAAGAGGATTATGCTTATTATACACCCCTATCTGCCCCCCAGCACAGTATTTGATTGCTATATCTTTTGTCTTATATGTCAATTTATCTGTTTGGGGGAGGGTAATGGAGATCACTAAAATGGTGGGACAAAGTATGAACTAATACAGCAGTGATACTAAACGCTGTGTTAAAAACGAACTATACAATTTGTGAGGAGAGGAACAGGAGGGAAAACCTGGGAAGAAAAGTTGTTCAGAAAGAAATATACTCAACACTAAAGAGTATGTTGAAAATGAACTATACAACGTGTGAGGAATGAGAGAGAAAACTTGTTCAAAAAGAAATGTACTCAGATTTGTTATGATTCTTGGTCCTTATTAAGAAAGTTTTGACCTGTGCCAAGGAGATCTAGTGTATCTCCTATTCCTTCTTGTAAAGTTTTCAGTATGTCAGCTTTTACCTCCAGGTCTTTGATCCATTTGGAGTTAATTCTAGTGCAGGGTGACAAAGAAGGATCCAACTTTAGTTTTCTGCAGGTGCTTAACCAGCTCTGCCAGCACCACTTGTTGAAGAGGCTGTCTTTCTTCCATTCTACTTTTTTGGCTCCCTTGTCAAAGATTAGGTGGCCATAGGTCTGTGGCTTAATATCTGCGTCCTCAGTTCTATTCCATTGGTCTTCAGGCCTGTTCTTGTGCCAGTACCAAGCTGTTTTGATAATTATAGCTCTGTAATAGAGTCTAAAGTTTGGTATTGAAATTCCTCCTGCACTGTTCTTTCTGCTAAGAAGTGTTTTTGCTATACGGGTCTTTTATTATTCCATATGAAATTTTGGATTGCCTCTTCTATTTCTATAAAGAATGACATTGGGATATTGATGGGTATTGCATTGAATTTGTAGATAGCCCTTGGCAAGATTGCCATTTTCACGATGTTGATTCTTCCAATCCAGGAGCATGGGAGGTTTTTCCATTTCCTCAGTTCTGCTTTAATTTCCTTTTTGAGGGTTTTAAAGTTTTCATCAAAAAGGTCCTTTACATTTTTAGTTAAGGTAATTCCTAGGTACTTTATTTTCGTTGAGGCTATTGCAAAAGGAGTTGCTTTCCTAATTGTTGCCTCGTTCCTCTCACTGTTGGCATAGAGGAAGGCAGTTGATTTTTGAGGGTTAATTTTATACCCTGATACCCTTCCAAAGTTTTGAATCAGCTCAAGGAGCTTGGGAGTAGAGTCTATAGGATTCTTTAAATACAGAATCATGTCATCTGCAAAGAGGGAAGTTTTACTTCCTCTTTCCCCATTTCGATCCCCTTTATGCTTGCTTCTTGCCTTATTGCTCTGGCTAGAAATTCTAATACTATGTTAAAGAGGAGTGGAGAGAGTGGGCATCCTTGTCTTATTCCTGATTTTAGAGGGAATGGCTTTAGCTTTTCACCATTAAGTATAATACTAACTGTGGGTTTGTCATACACAGCCTTTATTTTATTTATTTATTTTTTTGGCCAGTCCTGGGCTTGAGCTCAGGGCCTGAACACTGTCCTTGGACTTTCTCAAGGCTAGAGCTCTACCACTTGAGCCTCAGGACCACTTCCGGCTTTTTTGTATGTATGTGGTACCAAGGAATTGAACCCGGGTCTTCGTGCATGCTAGGCAAGCACTTTAACCACTAGGCCAAACTCCCGGCCCATACACAGCCTTTATTACATTGAGGAATGTTCCATGGATTCCTAGTTTCTCCAGAGCTTTTAGTATAAAGGGGTGTAGGATCTTGTCAAATGCCTTTTCTTTTTTTTTTTTTAATTTGTATTTGGTTATTTGAAATTGGATAGGGAAGGGGGGAAAACCAAGACAGGGGGTGGGTGGGAGGTGGGGCGGAGGGTAATGGGTACCAAGACATGTGAAAGGGTATCAATGTATGTGAATTAATGCACCTTCTATCTGGCAAATATTAATTACAATAAAAAATATAAAAAAGCTTAATGTATAAATAGTAGCCAACAATAAAACAATTATAGTGGTAAAAAAATGTAATATAGGTTCATGACTAATCCTAGCTACTCAAGAGACTGAGATCTGAGGATCACTGTTCAAAGCTAGCTGGGCAGGAAAGTCCATAATACTTTTATCTCCAATTAACCATTCCCAAACTGGAAGTAGACTTGTGGCACAAATGGCAGAGCGCTAACCTTGAGCTCAGATTCAGTGCCCAGGCCCTGAATTCAAGCCCTATGGCGTACAACAAAAAAGTAATATCATTTTAAATGGTATTATTGTAATTACATGTTAACACATTTTGAAAACTTAATGGAATATTTTAAGTAAAGTATAAATTACTAAAATTAGAAGAGTGTTTGGGGAAAAGAGGGTCTTTCAAGGTTGGCTATATACTTCAGAATTTTATATTATGCAGCCTTTATATGTATTTGAGTATCAGTACCTCAGAGATACTATAGATAGAAGTTCTTTGTTTTCCTTTCCTTGGAAGTACTAGTATTTGAACTCGGGGCTTATTCCACTTTTTTTCCAGTCCTGGGCTTGAGCTCAAGGCCTGACCACTATCCTTGGACTTTCTCAAGGCTAGAGCTCTACCATTTGGGCCTCAGCACCACTGCCAGCTTTTTCTAAGTACGTGGTACCGAGGAATCGAACCTGGGTCTTCATGCATGACAGACAGGCACTCTACCACCAGGCCAAACTCCCAGCCTGAACTCAGGGCTTTGTGAATGCTAGGAAGGTACTCTAGCACATGAACCACATGGACAACACTAGGTAAAAGTTTTATGTACAAGACCCTAGACTTATCAATTAGCTCATTTATATGCTGGAAATGAAGAATTTGTAGGTCTTCAGGAACATTTCTGCCAAGAAAGACAGTTAATTTTAAAAAGGAATCAAAGAAAACAGAGGTAAGTCAATGAGGAGAAACACATTCAGGAAAGAAGGACAGGATGCTATTTTTAAGAAAAGAGAGAAAAGAAAAATGCTAAAGACTGGTGGCTCAAACCTATAATCCTAGCTACTCAGGAAGCTGAAATATAAGGATCAAAATTTGAAGCCAGCTCAGGCATACAAATCTTTAAAGCTCTTATCTCCAATTAACCAACAGAAAGTCAGAACTTGAGGCATGGTTCAAATGGTAGAGTACTATCCATGAACAAGAAAGAAAGCCCTGAAATTGGATATTAATGATGATTGAACAACACTGTGACTATTTTTAATGCTACTAAATTGGATATTTAAAATTGCCAAGAAGCTAAAGTAAAACTGGGAATTTTTACCTAAATTAAAAAAATTTAAAGATGTTACTAAGGAGATATTGGAAAGCACTCATTTAAAATTTCCTCTTTTCTAGAAAAAATAAAAGAAAATATTCTCTTTAACATTTTAGCTTCACATGTGTTGAGGTGTACATATATTAAACATACATATATGCATGTGTGTGTATTTAACATCATTCAACTTTCAATTTTGCATCTCTGCTTTACTCTGATGTAAAGTATATAGCACTTCATGTAGAAAATCACTTCACTGTTACAACCTGGAGTATCATATGAAGTGAAGTGAGTGTGTGTGTGTGTGTGTCTGTGCGCATGTGGATAATTGGGCATAAGTATCTCATGGACTGGATTTTCATGCTAGGGCTGGCTTCAAACAGTAAATCTCAGATCTTAGCTTCCTAAGTAACTGGGTTTACAGGTATGAACCACTAGTTCCCAGCTGAAGAGGCAGTCTTAAAATTAATTAAAGCCTGTTCTCTTGCATACTATATGTTTTCATTTATGTGAAATTCCATAAAAGGGAAAGCTTTAATTGTAGAGTGAATAAAAGGAGTTGGATGTATCCAAGCCCAGGGAAAGGGACTTCACTTCAAAGGGGTCATGCAGAAAATTCTCTATGGCAGTAGTGATAATAAATTATGTACAATACTATTATTCATTATATGATGCACTAAAAAATAAGTGGATATTTTAACTCCTTATTTTTAAGAAGCTATTTGTTTCTAAAGAAACAACATTGTATTCTCACTGTTCAAACACAAATGCTATTAATATATTGTCATGTTTCTAAGTACTGTATATCAGAAACATTTATAATTTCTTTGCAAATATGACTAAGATTATACAGCTTTTTGGTAGTTTTCTTTCTAGTCCAGGGGCTTGTACTCAGGGCCTGGGCACTGTACTTGGACACTTTTTGCTCTGCCACTTGATCTACAGCACCACTTCCAGCTTTTTCTGTGTATGGGGTACTGAGGAATCGAACCCAGGGCTTGGTGTATGCTAGGTGAGTACTCTACCATTAGGCCATATTCCCGGCCGCTGTTTTTTTCACTTTACTTTTTTCTGGTCCTGGGCCTTGAGCTCTCAGTGTAGGCACTGTCTCTAAGCTCCTTTTGCTATAGGCTAGCATTCTATCAGTTGAGCCATAACACCACTATTTTTTACATTCAGATAAGCCCAACATATATTACATGATCTGCAAAAAGCAGCATTTGAAAAGGCTACCTAATATTCAATCAAATGACAGGAGTAATGTAGTGGTTAAAAATTATCTAACCACTTACCTATGGCTACTCACAGTTGTCACTGATTCTTTAGTTATAAAATATTATTTTTTCCATATATTTTATTGTAATTAATAGAAGGGTTACATTATATTCACCAGATAGAAGGTGCATTAATTCACATACATTGATACCCTTTCTCATGTCTTGGTCCCCATTTCCCTCCCCCCCAACCCTACCCCTCATCTTGTTTTCCCCCCTTCCCTATCCGATTTCAAATAACCAAATACAAATATCTCCAATATATCAGGTACCAAAGTGAGATACTGTAACAATATGAGATAACCAAGGGACAGCAGAAGAGATGAGAGATAACAGTACATTAAGGACAACAATCACTCATTATATGGCTTTTGTTTCTATATCCTAGAAGTCCTTTCATTTAGCGTCCTACTATATGGCCTTATGTATCAAGGTTTTGCTCTATTGCAAATCTCTGCTAGGAGAGCCCAAGGTTTCTACTGATTATGACAAATGAGGGAAACCATTGAGCCTATTTATGCTCCTTTTAGTCTGGCTTACTTCACTTAATATGATTTTTTCTAAGTCTTTCCATTTCCTAACAAATAGGGCGATGTCATTCTTTCTGACAGCAGCATAGAATTCCATTCTGTACAAATACCACATCTTGTTGATCCACTCATCAACTGAGGGGCATCTGGGTTGGTTCCATATTTTTGCTATGGTAAATAGTGCTGCAATGAACATCATTGTGCTAGTGGATTTAGTATGTCCTTGTTTCTGGATTATTGGGTAAATGCCAAGTAGTGAAATTGCTGGGTCATAGGGGAGCTCTATGTTTAGTCTTTTGAGGAACTGCCATACTGCTTTCCATAGTGGTTGAATGAGTTTGCACTCCCACCAACAGTGTAGTAGTGATCCCTCCTGGCCACATCCCCTCCAGCATCTGTTGTTATTATTTTTCTTGATCCTGGCCATTCTAACTGGAGTGAGGTAAAATCTTAGAGTTGTTTTGATTTGCATTTCTTTTATGGCCAGAAATGTTGAGCATTTCTTCATGTGTCTATAGGCCATTTTTGTTTCTTCTTCAGAGAAGACTCTCTTTAAGTCTTTGGCCTATCTTTTAACGGGATGGTTGTTTCTTTGGAGATTAGTTTTGGAGTGATTCAATTTTTTTTAGCTGTTGATATATTTAAATATGAGGCCTTTTTCTGTGGTATGGTTGGTGAAGATCTCCCATTCTGTAGGCTTTCTAGTTAGTTTGCTAGCTATGTCCTTTGCCATATAGAAGCTCTGCAGTTTAATGCAGTCCCACTTATCCAGACTTTCTCTGATTTGTTGTAAGTTTTAAAACATTATTGAGACCAATTTGTACATGAAGATTTTTGTCCCTTCAAAATTTGGAAGCATCTTAAGATATATTTCCAGAAGGGTAGTATTGAACCAAAGAGCATACATTTTTTAAATACTCTTGCCAAAAATCTAGATTCTTGGCCCCCAAAAAGCTGTATTTATTTACAATATTTCTAATGCCATTGCATGTCTCTAGAATTGTATACTGCCATTTTTGCCAGTCCTGGGCTTGAACTCAGGGCCTGAGCATTGTCCTTGGACTTTCTCAAGGCTAGCGCTCTACCACTTGAGCCTCAACACCACTTCTGACTTTTTTTTCTATGTATGTGGTACTGAGGAATCAAACCTAGGTCTTCATGCATGCTAGGCAAGCACTCTACCACTAGGCCCAACTCCTGGCCCCCTATATTGCTATTTTTTATTTTAAAGGCTTCCTGATGATCTGCTCTCATATGCAGGCACAGACACACTCATATGTGTACATGTTTATTTCCTTCAAAACAGCCTTGCAATCATAATTATTTCCTTCCTTTTAATCATGCTTTAAAAAATGACTCATTTTTCTTTTTGTCTTTTCTTCTTACATCCTCTCCTCTTTCATCCATCCATTCATCAATTCTCCTCTCTCCTTTCTATTTGTTTCTATTGTTATAAATGTCTCATATTTGTCAAGAAGCAGTGAGTTTACTGTAATATAAATTGGAGAAGCAAGTTTTCCCTTTGACTAACATCTAAAACCAACATCTCAATGGTCTTCTTATCATTTGTAATACTTTTTTATGTTACTCCTGGGACTTTAACTCTGTACCTAGATACTGTTTTTGAGCTCTTATACTCAAGGCTACTACTCTACCACTTCAGCTACAGCTCTATTTCTAACTACTTTAGAAGGTGATGGGAAATAAGAGTCTCTCATGGACTTTCCTGCCCTGGCTGATTTCAAACTCTGATTATTAGATCTCAGTCTACTGAACAGTTAGTATTTCAGGTGTGAGCCACCTGCAACTTGTTCATTTCTACTTTTTTTTGCCAGTCCTGGGGCTTGAACTCAGAGCCTGAGCACTCTCTTTGGGCTTTCTCAAGGCTAGAGCTCTACCACTTGATCCACAGCATTACTTCTGGCTTCTCTTTTTCCATATTTTTATTGTAATTAATAGAAGGGTTACATTATATTCACCAGATAGAAGGTGCATTACTTCACAAACATTGATACAAGGTGACATGGTCCCCATTTTCCTCCCCCCTCCCTCCCCCTGCTCATCTTGATTTCCCCCTTCCCTATCCAATTTCAAATAACCAATTAAGCATATATAAAATATATTAGATAACAAGGTGAGATATTATAACAATATGAGATAACCAAGGGACAGCAAAAGAGGTGAGAGATATCAATACATTAAGGACAACAATCACTCATTATATGGCTTTTGTTTCTATATCCTGGAGGCCCTTTCATTTAGCATCATACTATATGGCCTTATGTATCTAGATTTTGTTCTATTGTAAATCCCTTCTAGGAGAGCCCAAGGTTTCTACTGATTATGACAAATGAGGGAAACCATTGAGCCTAAGTTCCTTTGAGTCTGGCTTACTTCACTTAATATGATTTTTTCTAAGTCTTTCTATTTCCTTACAAATGGGGCAATGTCATTCTTTCCGACAGCAGCATAGAATTCCATTGTGTATAAATACCACATCTTGTTGATCCACTTATCAACTGAGGGACATCTGGGTTGGTTCTATATCTTTGCTATGGTAAATAGTACTTCAATGAACATCATTGTGCTAGTGGATTTAGTATGTCCTTGTTTCTGGACGATTAGATAAATGCCAAGGAGTGGAATTGCTGGGTCATAGGGGAGCTCTATGTTTAGTTTTTTGGGGAACTGTACTTCTGGCTTTTTTCTATGTATGTGCTACCAAGGAATTGAACCTGGGTCTTCACCCATGCGAGGCAAGCGCTCTACCACTAGGCCAAACTCCCAGCCCCTCATTTGTAATTCTTAACTAACAATCTTCTCACCTTAACCAGAATTCCAACTTGAAAGTATAAGCATAATAATTGTCAATTTACCTTCCTTCTACAGGATTGTTACTCTCTGTGGAGTGCAGTCCAGTTTTAGAAGTACATCATTATTCCTCTCTAAATCTGAAACCAAATTCCCTCAATCTGTTCCATACTTTCTGGAATGTTCATATCAAAATCATTCTTTGTTTTTGTCTGTCATGGGGCTTGAACTCAAGGATTGGGAGTTGTCCCTGAGCTTTTTTGCTCAAGGCTAGTGCTCTACCACCTTGAGCTCCAGCTCTATTTCTGATTTTCTGGTGGTTAATTAGAGAAAAGTGTCTCACAAGCTTTCCTCCCTGGGCTCACTTTGAATCATGATTCTGAGATCTTAGCCTCCTGATTAGCTAGGATTATAGGTGTAAGCCACTGGCACCTAGCTTCAAAATCATTCTTGTTATACAAAAAATTTAGTCTTTTTTATTTTGTCGATTGTGGGGCTTGAACTCCAGGTCTGGGTGCTCTCCCTGAGCTCTTCAGCTCAAGGCAATTGCCCTACCCCTGGGCCTGGGCATTGTCCCTGAGATATTCAGCTCAAGGCTACCACCCTACCCTTGAGCCACAGTACCACTTCCGGTTTTCTAGTGATTAATTGGTGATAAGAGTCTCATGGCCTTTAGTGTCCTGGCTGGCTTTGAACCACAATCTTAAGATCTCAGCTGCCAGATTAGCTAGGATTTTAGGCATGAGCCACCCTGTGCCTGGCTAAAGACTTTTTTTTGGCAGTCTTGCTGCTTGAACTCAGGGCCTGAGCACTGTCCTTGGGCTTTCCCAATTATAGGGCTTTACCACTTGAGCCACAGCACCACTTCCTGCTTTTTCTGTGTATGTGGTACTGAAGAATTGAACATGGGTCTTTGTGTATGCTAGGCAAGCACCCTACCACTAGGCCACAATTCTGGCCTACTTTTTTTTTACTTCTCTCCTTTCAACATCCTCTTCTCTATGGCTTGTCCAGACCACAAGTACCTAAATAGCTCTATCAGTTAAGGTCCTCTGGCTCAAAATATGTCCCTTCTACCCAATAGAGTATTATAGAATAATAACAGCTCCCACAGTGTACTAGTATGAGAAAATCTTTATGTCCAGGAAACCTGGGAATCACTTTATCTATTGTTCTACTAAAGCTAATATCCAAAGACTTTGAATTTCCTGCTTGTGATTGTAATATCAGACCTTTCCCCTTCCACAGAGTTCATACCAAAGCTTGGCTTCTGCCATCAAAAAGCAAAACTCATATTAACTACCACCACTATTGCTCACTGCTGTATTAACAATTCCCATGGACTCTTCTTACTGTTGGATTCTAGGTTGTGGGCAAGTATCTTATTCCAAGTAGGGTTGGGAAAGAAGACTTTGCCCCCAAAGTCATTTCACAATTATATCAAGAGTGTCAAAGAGTCTTGGCAGATAGAGAATCTGTCAACCATCCACTACATCCTTTCTGTTTAATGACTACATTTACTCTGATGACTATATTCCTCTTTTATCACTTCATTCTCCCTTTACAAGACTGTCAACAGATCCTCAGACATTTGGCTCTCAGTTCTATGGAGCAACCTTTCCATGGCCCTGAAAATTATGTATTTTTTCCTTATTCATGAATGCCATAAAATCATCGAGTGCCTTATCCTTGAGTTATTCTCTTGACCCTTTTCAATATGGAGCCAATGTCTTCCACCTTACAAAAAATGATGAAATCTATGTAAAAAAGGAAGAAGGCTTGATTCAAGTATTCTTTATTCACAAATATCTTACTAAGCTTTTAACCTCTGCTGCAGTAATTGAGCATTAACAATGCACAAAGTGTTTATCCATTACCAAAAAAAAAACTTTCAAATAGTATTTGGCTTTCTAATATGCCCAAGGGGAACTGGAACTCCAGCATGAAACTTCCCAAGACTCAGCAAAACACAAGCAATTTGAATTGAACTTCCCATGATGGCATTAATGGTGATGTGACTTGGAAATGGAAAGAAAGTAGTGGGGAAGAATTTAGAGCAGGAACCTTGACTGTAAAAGTCATTTTAAATGAACTTTGTTTGTTTTGCTAATAACCATGGGATTTTCATTGATGTTACTTTCCTTTTACGTCGCCATCATAAAGTGGTCTCTGTGGACCTGCTGACAGCTTCATGAGCTGATTGTGACAACAGTCTATGTACAAGGAAAAGGACTAGGCATGTGGGGACTACACGTTTTTTTTTTAATAAGCGAATAGAAAAAGAACAGTGAATAAGCAAATTCCTTTTTCATTCGGAAATAAATATACACACTTCACTTTCTGAAAAAACTTTTGCTCATTGTATTGGATATCTATCTTTGATAGTCACTAAGAAGAAATTGTGATTTCTTTAGTTCTGTAAAGAAGACAATTCACATGGAAGCAGATTATACAGTTCCCTAGCCTGACAGTCATGGAAAGCAGACAGAATATATGGGGATGAGGGTGAGGCAGGACAGGAATAAAACAACGAATTCCAATTTTATTAGAAAATGCTTGCTTAAGGAAGATATATGAAGTTGGTGCTGGAGGTGACATCTAGCTACCCAGGAGGCTGAGATTTGAGGATCAGAGTTAGAAGCCAGCTGGGCAGAAACGTCTGTAAGAGTCTTACCTCCAATAAACTACTCAGAAAAGGCCAGAAGTGTTGCTATGGTTTGAGTGGTAGAGTCCTAGTCTTGAACACAAAAGAGGGCAAGGGAAAGTGCTCAGGCCCTGGGACTAGAAGAAAAAAACAAAAGAAAGAAAAAAGGATACATGAGAAGCAAAGGGTGCATATTTTCTCTTGTAAGTGAAAGATCTACATTATAAACACATGAAAACACATGCAGAGTCATATGCATATATATAAACATATTGTCTAAAATATGGTATATGCAGGGAAGGTTTGCAAATGGTGTAACTCCATTACACAACTAACTTACACTTTAATAAAATCAATACCAGGAAGCTGAAATACATGTTGGAGGTAGGGAAGAGGTCAAGGACAGGAGGAGAAGAAAATAGAGAGAGAAATGGTGGGCAGATACAGTTATAACAGTATGTGAAAATGGAAGTAGGTAACTTGGGGGATGGGTGGGGTTAGAGAGAGGGAGGAAAATGATGGGAGGGATGACAATGATCATGATGCATTGTACTCAGAAAGTGTTATATCAAATTGAAACCCCTTTATACAACTACTTAAAAATAACAAGTAGAAATAAATATCTGTTGATGCTGTAGGATTACAAGAGAAAGTTATACCTCAGGCCCACCCAAATCACTGAGCACAAATGTAGAAAAACAAAGTCAGATTTTAACATTGAAATATACTCTTCTATTCACACCATTAAGATGAAAAAAAATTAAATGAAAAAATAAAATTTGACCCTGTCCCTAGATCATGTATCTCCTTTGCAAGTAGTGAAGCTTCTTAAATATGAAAGGAAAATCTCACTGCCTTTTATATGCTAGACATGTCTATATTACTGAGTTTTGCACTAAAGAACAGAAAAGAATCCAGCTTAAATTCCTACAGTAGTATGCTAAGTGTTATATATTCAGAGCTACTTTAAACATACTGAGAGCATTTTGGTATAGTATAGAGATAATTTACTTTTGAATTATGACAGCCTAGGTACAATTTCATGATAGACTTGGCTACTGAGGAAAGAAGGACTGGCTTTCATCTGTAGTCTCTATATAGTTCTTGGCTTAATTTCACTAATGTACAGGGAAAGCTATGAGAGTCCATTAATTAAATTCCAGAAGGACTGTGGAGAAGATGGATGTTTATTCAATGAAACTACTATTTTCTCAGCCTGTTGTCACAGGGTTATGAATAAGGATTTTCTCTATCAAATGACAAAAACAGAACATTTAAAACAATGTCTGTGCTTCCAAATATTAGGCTGAAATTCAAACATTTCTCCTAATAAAATTTGACAGTGTTTATACATGTATTTAAAATAATCATTTATAAATTCTGGTTTTTTTCTCTTAAAGGTAATTAGCCTGAAAATGGTTGCAGTTTTAGAAGATACCAGAAATGTGTTTTCACAGCTATGCTTAGCCAAACCTATGCATAATTGTACCTTCTCATTTTCCCCCAAATAGTTCAGATAAGGGTCCCTGAGACTCTTATCTCCAATTAACCACCAGAAAACCAGAAGTGGTGATGTGGCTGAAGAGTTCAAGGAGAGTGCCCAGGCTCAGAGTTCAAGCCCCACAACGAACCAAAAGAAAAAAAAGTATTTTGTATTCAAGGTTGATTCAATCTGAAGGTGCCAAACCCATGAATATGGAGGTCTAAAACACAATGAAATTAGCCCCATGACCCCCCCAAAAAA
Organism: Megascapheus bottae; assembly: GCF_031878675.1. Taxonomy (NCBI): domain Eukaryota; kingdom Metazoa; phylum Chordata; class Mammalia; order Rodentia; family Geomyidae; genus Megascapheus; species Megascapheus bottae. Next base: position 840,523 of record NC_143547.1, read on the forward strand.
GAAAAAGAAAATATGATTACATGAAAATATCATCTCAAGCACTAATCATAAAGTATGCTTAAATTAATATATTGAAGTCTCAGTTCTTTGCTATAAAATTATTTTAATTTTGCCCAACTTACTCAATCATATGTCTTAAAGAGTCAAGTACTTTTTTTTGTGGGTCATGGGGCTTGAACTCCGCCTGGGTGCTGACCTTGAGCTCTTCAGTTCAAGGCTACCACCCTACCCTGGGCCTGGGCATTGACCCTGAGCTCTTCAGTTTTAGGCTACCACTCTACCCTTGAGTCAAACCCCACTTTCCGTTTTCTAGAGGTTAATTGGAGATACGAAGTGTCTCAGGTCCTTTTGTGCTGGGCTGGCTTTGAACCTTGATTCTCAGATCTCAGCCTCCTGAATAGCTAGGATTACAGGCGTGAGCCACTGTGCCAGGCAAGAGTCAAGTACTTTTACAAGGTTTTATCAAGAAATAAATTACTTTCTTCCCTCACTACCATGTTTCCCATCGTAGAGGTACATTGATAGTCATATATTGCTACTTCTGAATTCCATTCATGTCAGTATCCCTCTTTGTATGGAAGATGAAGGTTTTTTGTTTGTCCTTTGAGCTTCACAGTATAATGATTGTAAATCCTATCTGCAACTGTCATATTACATACTATGTCTATGTGCCCATGTAATTATGTTCTTAAAAGTTAGGTATAGTCCACAATGGAATTCTATGCTGCTGTCAGAAAAAACGACATTGCCCCATTTGTTAGGAAATGGAAAGACTTAGAAAAAATCCTATTAAGTGAAGTAAGCCAGACTCAAAGGAACTTAGGCTCAATGGTTTCCCTCATTTGTCATAATCAGTAGAAACCTTGGGCTCTACTAGCAGAGATCTGTAATAGAGCAAAACCTTGATACATAAGGCCATACAATATGAAGCTAATTGAAAGGACCTCCAGGATATTGAAACAAAAGCCATATAACGAATGATTGTTGTCCTTAATCTACTATGTTATCTCTCATCTCCTTTGCTGTCTCTTGGGTATCTCATATTGTTACAGTATCTCACTTTGTTATCTGATACACTGAATTTATTTGTATTTGGTTATTTGAAATTTGATATGGAAGGGGGGAAAACCAAGATGGGGGTGGGGGAGGGTAATGGGTACCAAGACATGTGAAAGGGTATCAATGTATGTGAATTAATGCACCTTCTATCTGGCAAATATCATGTAACCCTTTTATTAATTACAATAAAAATATATTTTAAAAAGTTAGGTATAGTCTTATGTTTGATTGCTTAGCATTGGGTTTACTTACAATTAATACACTTCCAAATTGTCCTCAAATTGCCTATATTTCTCAAGGTATTAGGAAAATTTTATATCTCTGAATAAATCTCTTCAATTACCTATGCTGCTCCTTTCTGTATTGTTAGGCATCTATACCTATATTAGTAGTTAGTAGTTTACTGGCATAAACTTAACAGCATAAAATAGTTTATGTAAACTGGGCAACAACTGTAATCCTAGCTACTCAAGAGCCTGAGATCTGAGGATAAAGGTTCAAAGCTAGTATGGGCAGGAAAGTCCTTAAAACTTATATCTCCAATTAACTAGCAACAAGCCAGATGTGGAACTGTGGCTCAACTGGTAGAGCAGAAAAACTCAGGGACCATACCAAGCCCTGAGTTCAAGCCCTAGGACCAGCATGTACCCCCTCACCCCACACACATATACAAACCCAGCTTACATTTATTATCTGATGGTTTTTCCAGTGAAGCAGTCTAGTTACAGCATAGATATCATGAGTGTTCAGGATTCCAATGGGCTGAAATCAGGTATTAGAGTCAAATTCTCATTTGAAGCTTGGGGTCCTCTTCCAAATAAATACAGCTTTTGGTAGGCTTGATTTCCTTTTGGTTATGGGAATGAGACCACTCTATATAGACAACGCACCATTCCCTGCCATGTAATGCTAGTCCTGTAGTGGCTATGTGCTTCTTAGAGGTGACTAGCAGGATGTGTATGATGTTTCATGTCCTTCTGACTTATTCCCTTATGATATTACAAAAGTCTACCTATCAGAAAAGCTTAAATATTATGATAATCTGTTGGGTGCAAGTGGCTCACTCCTGTAATACTATCTACTTTAGGGATGGAAATTGGGAGGATTGAGATTCATAGTCTGCCCAGGCAAAAAGGTCACAAGATATCCTTTTAATCAATAGCTATATGTAGCAATATGTGTGTAAGTGATAAAGTGAAATTTTTACATATGTTGAAAGGTAAAAAGTTCAGTAGAATTTTTGGGAAAAAATAAATCAAACTTCCCCAACCTTTTATATAAAGAGCATGAAATATGGTCTTTTTTTAGGTAAGTAATATTAATCTGTACAACAGAAATCATGTTCCACTAATGTAGTCTATTCTAGGTGATTTCAAGTGATGGATGCCCAAACATACTGCATCTATTATATAAGTAAATTTGAATAGTTTTAGAGTACTAAACTCTCTGCATCCTCACTATTTGTAGCTTATCCTCTACTGTGGTCTTCTTAGTACCATATATGTGCAAATACTGAGGGTGTACTGTAATCACTAAAATGAAATTTTTACAAAGAGACATATTAATAAAACAAAACTACAGTAAGCCAAATGCATGAGTATTTGTTATAGTTTTTTGTAATTAGAAAGACAATTTTGTATGCTATTCCTGGGGCTTAAACTCTGGGCCTGGATTCTGTCCCTGCACTTTTGTGCTCAAGGCTAGTGTTCTACCACTTGAACTACAGCTCCACTTTTGGCTTTTTGTGGTTAACTGGAATAAGAGTCTCATATGCTTTCCTGCCTGGGCTAGCTTCCAACAGGAATCCTTAGATCTTAGCCCCCTGAATATCTAGGATTACAGACATGACCCACTGGTGCTTGTCAAGAAAGTTATTAGCCAGTTAATTATACACGTGATAATACTAGAACAAATGCTTATAATTTCTCAATATCTTATCCAGATAGATCTAGCTATATCTAATGAAGAGATAACTATACATACATATACATCTATCTATCTATCTATCTATCTATCTATCTATCTATCTGTTATCTATCTATCTCAGAACAAAGTCTACTGGTCTATTTTACTTTCTAGGATTATTTTTCTTTGCTATACCTCTTATGGTCCTTGTGAAGTAAACTGACTTTTCAAACACTATCATTCCAACCCATATCAGGTCACTGAAATTATCATGTGATCCAGAGGAACCCATATTACCGGTTAGAGAATTCTGCCCCTTCCCTAAGGAGGAGTTGTGCACCATTTCCACTGCTCTTAAAAGTTGCAGTGTGTGAAAAAAATTATTTTAAAAAACTTGCAATATGTGCAGGAGGGATGATGAAAGAGATTGAATACTGAAAAAGAGATTGTTGGCAACTACGAAAATGGAACAATAAATCCTGTTAGGGATTATTGTGGATGGGGGAAAAGAGGCAGGAAGAGTGATAGAGGGGGTGAGATTAAAATACAGTGTGAACAAGGACTGGAGGTTAACAATAAAAATCCTAAATCCAGAAAAAGTAACAGAAGTTAAAAAATAAAACAAAACAGTAATCCCCAATACTTAACCACCCCACTTAGGAACTCTATTCCTCAGAGACTAGATTTCCAGCCTTCTGCTTGAAACCCTCTGAACCCTGTTCTTATTCTCCCTATTTGTGAAAACAGGGGCCTCTTATCTGTCTTCAAGCAAATAACAATGAGTTACCTCTAAAGCAGAAGCCCTAGAGTTACAGTTACTCATTTTGGTTACCAAATCGTGAAGAAATTTTGCACATTGAGCAATGAGAACCCTTATTTTGCTAAAAAAAATGTGCAATTCCTGGCTGTTTAAAGGTTGAGGGCTGGAGTACAGATTCATCGCTAGTGAGTGATGCAAAGAATCGGCTGAGGGTTTCAGAACACATATGATCTCCTCATGTGATTTTCACACAGCATGGTATTTGAGTCTCTGTGACAAGCATCTCAAAGACAGAGTCACCTTAGCCACATCATATTAACTTAGAAGAAGGCACCACCAACTTCCCTGCATTCTGTTGTTGAACCAGTCCCAAAGTTTTCCCCATGTTGGAGGGAAAAAAATAGATTCCACCTCTTGATGGGAGTGTGTTGTTCTGGGGAAATGTGTGCTGGACATAGTGCTGTTGGCAATCGTTAGCAAATGTAATGGGCAAGCTGGGTGTGGTAGCTCAGGTCTGAGGCTCTTTGAGATTCTTATCTCCAATTAATCACTAGAAAATGGGAAGTGGAGTGTGGCTTAGGGGTAGGGCAGTAGCCTTGAACTGAAATGCTCAGGGACAGTGCCCAGGCCCAGGATTCAAGCCCCATGACAGACCAAAAAAAGAAAACAAAAGGAAAAGAAAATATAATCTGCTGCATTGCACCTGGTTTTGTACATTAAAATAGAAGGCAAAAATACTTCTTTTATTTGTGTAGAAAAACCCATAGGTGAGAAAATATAAATTTCTCAGTTAGGCAACCCTGCCCATGTGGTTTCTCAGTTGAGAAACAAGTATAATGAATCAATTACTACATCACTTATCTCTGCTTTGATTCAAAGCATGGACTGGGTCCCTAACTCTAGGCAATAACCTTGGAAATGACTGATAGTGCCAACAAAGGCACCAGAATCATTCCCTCACTACCCTGGAAACGCTAAGACTAGCTTGGTGTAAATACATTCTTGACTAGAACACTGTATACAAAGATGTATCAGTAATATCTTCTGTGGTTATAAGGACAATCAGTAAACACTTATCTTGAAAGAAAATTATACTGCTTTTATTTTCATATAAATCATTTTTATTACTTCTCTATTGAACTCATTTATAGGAGACTTATGGTTTTGTTTCATTTTAAATAAATACAAGCTACTATTTATATCATTATTTGACTCAGCAGCTATATTAGGCTAAATCTTTATGGAAATATTTTGAATTATGTCGGTATTTTTGAAAACATAGTTGTGGATATTTAGAAATTGCCTACCACAATCTGCTCAGAGATTTTTGACATAAAACTGTCTTTCCTTTATACTGCATCAGAAACACTTGACAAGCCAAGCCAAATCCCAAGTTATTCTTAGTGAATGACATGTCAAAATGGTCAGAATTCATAGGGAATGAATTTGCACGTGAAATTTAGCAAGGGAGTAATAGGAGCAAATTTTTCACGAAAGATGATTTATAAAGCATTTGATTTACTTATATCCCTTTTTTATTCCAAAGAAGTTTGAACTATATAAGCAAGTTTGCACAAACTAATGAGGTTCTTTGTTAAGTAATGAGTTATAAAATAATTTGTTAATGATTGCAAATTCCATTAGGAGCTAGAATCATGGCATATTTAATTCACAAATCTGATTTAGAATAGTGTTATGTCCTAGGAGATTTATTAGAAGTAGAAATACATAGGGTTACTCATCAAAAATATATGAAGTCTAGGATGTTAATCTAGAATTTGAACAACGTTCTCATTTGAGATTGCTACAAATCGATCCAATAACCAAGATGAAGTTTCCTTTTCATTTTTTATAATTTAATAGAGAAAAAACTATTTTATGTAAAGTAAATATTAACTCATTCGTTCTCATAATAAACTAATTATGTAAGGACCTATAAACAAAAATGCTGAATTACACAAGTTGGACGATAATTTGTCAAGGGGAACCAAGTCAGGCTTCTATAGTCTGTGCTTTGCTAACTTGTGAGAAGCTAAATCACATGCGTGGAGCTGTAGGATCAAAGACCAACAGTCTAAAAGTTGCCAGCATCCTTTTTTCCAGGTACATGCCAACCCTACAACAGGCTCTTTCCAAATGCCTGCTTGGCAGGGAGGCTATCAGTGTAACCAAGTTTTTCACCAAGAGTGATCATATGGCTCATATGACCTCATTGGGGAAATGGTCATAGTGTACCAAGTCTTACTATCAAGTGAAGATAGTGCTACCCAGTTGTTGGACATTATCATGTCCACTCTGGCAAATATCTCTACACTTCAATTGCTCTACGGGGCCACCTGGAGCGCTTCTGTGATCCACATGTGGCTGGTAGTCACCTACCTCTTGATAGCTCTTGCCAACACTGTGACTATTTAATGGGTGCTGCTTCCTTTTGCTCCACAACTACTGCCAAGGGTCCTTCTCTGAAGGACTAACCAACTACCATAAAAAAACTATCCTTCTAATATCTACTCAGACTAGGCAGATAGACCATCTTCCTTCAGATACAACTACTAAACTAAACCTATACAAAACAAAACCTACATCTTAGACAAAGTCTTCAATTTTGAGCCCATGTCCCAAATCACTCAGACTGAGCAAAAGGTTAGGTGCTAAGCAGACATGATTTATGGGTTCCTAGGACATCCAAGTATTTGGAAATGAGGTTATATGAAATTTACCTATACTTATAACTAATCCTATCTAAAAGAACAGCTATTTTCTTTGAAAATGAAAATAACTTTTAAACTGAAAGCAAAACAAATTACTTTCATGGAAATAATTTATGGTGTCTTTGACCTAACCATTTTCAACAGTAGTCTTAACTAGAACAGACCTGTCAGATCTCACAATCTGGCTTTTGAAATATAGCTTCATGAATTGACTTTACATAAAACATTTATAAACATTAGAGATGTGTTGAAGAAAACAAGTTCACAATTGTCCTTTTTCAGCTCATCAAGAGATGCATGAGGAAACCAGGACTTGTTCCATGCATGTAGGATGAATAGGTATAAAGCTAAATTTTTCATTCTTAGACATTTGGCTCATACATAATCAATTTGATATTGTGTATTTTCTTGGGTTTGCTGCTTCATTGTTTTTTATATGCCATTGGAGGCAGCATCAAGAATGCCTACTCTTCACTCTCAAAGTAAAAACTGAAGAAAAGGATCTATCAAGGTATCATGACATGATAGAAAATATTATTTTCCATGTAGTAAGAGAAATCAGCGCATAAATTCAACTTTTAACTTCCGAGTTATTTGGCTTTTCTGAGCAAAGCACACGTTACGGTCTTATTGAAATGCTGGAACGAATTCCTAGGAGAAAAGCTGACAAATACATTTACTCACTGAAGAAAATAAGCTGGTATTTTAAAAATGTGCTTTGAACCTTAAAATGGAATGAAGCAGGTATATGCCAACCCTACCATGGGCCTTTTCCAAATGTCTGAATTTTATATTATGTATTTTATTACTTTATTCTGTTATTTGAACATTTGATAAGCTGAATAATATTTGAGATAATGTTTGATGAGCCAAAGGGGAAGAGTTATATTGCGCATAAAAATGAAGAGGTTGCAGAAAATTAATTCAATTTGCATTCTGGATCCCTGCTGTACCTTATTAGGAGGCCAGTAAGAGATGTCTATATGCTCATGGGTGTGAATTGCCAATAGAAGTAATTAACTTCATCAAAGTGATTCATTTAATTCAGAGAGCATCTTCCTTCCAGAAGAGTTCCAAGACCAGTTTTTTCTTTTTACTGCTTGTTTCCACCTCCTTTTCTGATCTGTTTTATTCCTGTTTTCACCTCATCACACATGTAAATAAGGGCAAGCCCATCAGCTTATTTTTTAGTCCACTAGTTTTTTTCTTAATATTTATTCCTTTTCTTAGCTTCCATTTTTCTACTTCAAACTGATTAATTTCTCAAACACACTTAAAATTTCTAAATTCTATGTCTCTGATACTTATTTCATTACCCCCTAAAATTTAACATCAGGTTCTCCTTCCTATATTCTTTTCTTTTGCCAGTTCTGGGGCTTGAACTCAGGGCCTGGGCACTGTTCTTGGGCTTTCACAAGGTTAGCACTCTATCACTTGAGCCATAGCAACACTTCTGGCTTTTTCTGTGTATTTGGTACCTAGAAATTAAATTGAGTGCTTTGTGCATGGTAGGCAAGCACTCTACCACTGGGCCACTCTCCTGGTTCCTCCCTTTTTATATTCTTTGACCTATCCCCACATACTCTCACAACAGTATCTCTTGCTCAAGCTGCTCAGACTGTCAAACTTGGGTTGACTGGTATAGATTCTTCTTATTCACACTCCTACCTTAACAGATGCTAACTGCTATAATTTCTGCCCCATAAAGTCATCCAAGTCTGTTCCACACTTCCAGTCCTTCCATACTAACAATGTATATTAGCAGGACCTTATGCCTGGAGTAAGAACATCACAAGAGAAATACAAGCCAAGTGGACTTGAGTTCAGAAGAGTATCAAACCTTGATGTGTTACTCATGTATGTATTAAAGGTAAATTTTTAAAAATTGGACGATTGCAAATCCATGGAAAATCACTCCCAAAACTACTGGTAGTCTACAGTGAATATTGTGCTTTAAAAAGCTAATTCATGTAGAAAACTGATTTTTACAAAGGATAAGTTTTTTTTTTTCAAAAACAGACAAAGCAAAACCATAGTCTATAGTTTCTTCCTGCTTCTAAAAAGTCAGTGGATGGTAATTGTATGATGTCTATATACGTTTACAGCAAGAAAAGGCTTGAAAAATTACATCAAAATATAATCAATTGCAATTATTTTCTCTTTGATATCTACATATTTTACAGTTTATATAGTTATCTATAAAAATGTGGGATTTTGAAACAAAAGTTTGTAGCCTCTGCTGGGTGCTGGTGGCTCATGCTTATAATCCTACCTACTCAAGGGGCTCAGATCTGAGGATCAGGGTTCAAAGCTAGCCCAGGCAGGAAAGTCCATGAGACTCTTACCTCCTTTTTAATGAAAAAGCTGGAATGTAGCTGTGGCTCAAGTTATAGAGCACCAGCTCGGCAAGCAATCCCAGTGGGTGTGAATCTGAGTTGAAGCTCCAGTACTAGAACAAAAATAAATTTTAAAGTTTGTATCTCTGTATTTTGATCATATCATCATGCATTAACTGACAGATAAATGATTCCAAATAATTAAGTTTATATAAAAGGAAAAGATATTAAAGCAGATATATTTTCAAAACTAATGTTGAACTCAAGAGTGACCTAAATAATCTAATGGCTTTTTTATTCAAGAACGTTTCAAAATTCCAGATGTATAGGAAAAAGATAATAAAGTTCTAATACTATTGTTCTTTTTGTAAGACTCAAGTTCTCTTGCTAATAGTTAGGAATACTGATTTATTTAAAAGATAATAAAGTTCTAATGCTATTGTTCTTTTTTAAGCCTCAAGTTCTCTTGCTAATGGTTAGAAATACTGATTTATTTAAAACATAACATGTTCCTGTTTCATAACAACATCTGTATTATTTTACATTTTTATTGGCAACTTTCACCATACCCTGGTGATTTCTAGAAATCCTCATACTTCCCTGCTGGGCAAAATATCCCCAAAATAATAAACAAATAATTATTAACTATGATATTCTTATTCTATGAGTACAGAAACCATAAGAAGCACTTTAAAAGTTTGAAGAAAATAAAGTTCAAATACCGGATCTAACTGCAGAGATATTTGGTGAGGTAGACAAACCATCAAGTGTAAATAGTAAAACACCCACCACAAGTATATTATACCCAAGAGAATGGCGGCATCTGGTCTTCCACTAGCAATACATGCACTCCTAAAGGAATATCCTTTGTTCACAGAGAAGCTGCTTCTATAACCAGTGTTGTCCATTGCTAAAGTATTTAGCCCAGAGCTTTTCAGCTGGAGGTGATTTGGATCCACAAGGGCTATTGAGTAATATCTAGAGATACTTTTGATTGCCACATCTTGAGCGGGATTTAGTGGGTGGAGCACAAGAATGCTGTTAAATCCTACAAAGCATAGGGCAGCCTACCCCACAAGAAGGAATTTTAATGTCTAAAATGTCAATAGTGCATATGTTGAGAATCCCTGAATTCAAGATGCATACATTAATGCCTAGACCCAAACATTTCTAGGTGCTTAATCTCTCTGTTTCACAACTTCCTATCACAATCACCATCAGAGGCTTTGGGGATTTTATACCATGATGTTCAATGGGATTGATGTTTCTGCACACCTCCCTTGACCTATGTTCTCACCATAGGCTCTCTGCCCCAACCCCATCCACTAGGTAGTTCATATCCTTCCCAAGCCGCTTGAAACTCTGTTAGGCCTATTTGTATTGGAATTGAATTGGAAGTCTATCTCATTCTCTCAAAAGGATTGAGTGTGAAAACTGTTAGTTAAATCTTCCTCCAAATAGTGCTTTGAATATAGTAAGTGCTTAATAATGACTAGAATCACCCCAAATACAAAGCATAATTTGCAAAACAGGAAACATCACTTTAATTTTCAACTATGGAAATTTCGGGGTAAAGATACACAAAGGAAAAGGTAGTCATAATGCAAAGCAGTGCATAATGAGTCACCAGTATATATGTCAGACAAAAATTATTAAAATTATTTCTAGTGAACATAAATTCCTTGAGAATGTAGATGAAAAAGACAGTGCTAATAAGTGTGATAACTGAAATTCACCTAAAAAGAAGGTAGAAAAAGAGGCTGGGAAAGTGGTTTAGTGGTAGAGTGCTTGCCTAGCATTCATGAAGCCCTGGGTTCAATTCCTCCGTATCACATATAAAGAAAAAGCCAGGGTAGCACTGTGGCTCAAGTAGTAGAGTACTAGCCTTGAGCAAAAAAATCTTAAAGACAGTGTCCAGACCTAGAGTTCAAGCCCCAAGACTGGCAAAAAAAAAGGCAGGAAAAGAAATGTGGCCATTCTATTCTGGTATGAGAAATGTGAAAGCAGAGCACCAGTAAATCTGGTCTTTGTAGGATAATTTTGCCCAGAGACATTCTAAACAGTACTCTTTTCTGTCATAGCTTGAATTCAGAGCTCGGGTGCTTCCCTGAGCTTTTATTCCTTTAAGGCTAGCTCTCTTAACACTTTTAGCCATAGCTCCACTTCAGGGCTTTTGGTAGTTAATCGGAAGTAAGAGTCTTGTGAACTTTACTGCCCAGGTTGGCTTCAGGCTACAATCCTCAGATCTTAGCCTCCTAAGTAGCTAGGAATACAGTTGTGAGCCATGGGTGCTCGGCCCTAAATAAGACTTTTAATAGTTCAGGAAATAAGAATAGGAACAGGATTGCAGCAAATTTAAAAAAATTATACACAGTTGGCTGGGAGTTTGGCCAAGTTGTCGAGTGCTTGCCTATCATGCACGAGGACCTGGTTCAATTCCTCGGTATCACATACATAGAAAAAGTTGGAAGTGGTGTTGGGACTCAAGTGGTAGAGCGCTGGTCTTGAGAAAGCCCAAGGACAGTGCTCAGGCCCTGAGTTCAAGCCCCAGGACTGGAAACAAAAAACTATACACAGCAAAGGAACAATAATCAGAGTGCAGAGACAGTCTATAGAAATTCTATTCCAGCTACCCATTAGACAAGGTATTAAAATGCAGAATATACCAAGAATTCAAAATCTTAAGCATCAAAAGAGTAAGTAATAATCAATAAATGGGCACATGAATTCAACAAGTAATTTTCAGAAAAACGTAAATGGCCAACAAATGGACAAAAATATTCATCCTTTTGTGGATAAAAATATTCATCTTTGTTCCATCTTTATGTGCCCTCCCAAACCTTCCCAAACACAAACAAACAAGACAAAAGGAAAAGAAAAACAGCATCAATGGCAACTAAAAACTACCTCTCGTTTCCTTAGAGTTCATTTCATGGAATATTATTTTATATAAGAATCTATACATAGCTATTGAGCCTTTGTCCACCACTCCTATGAATATCTTCCTTTGAAATATAACAGTGAAACTTACTAGACACTCTGTGGAAAATAAACTGGATATCTTGTGGATGGGGTCAGTGGTGCTGTGGCTCGAGTGGTAGAACTCTAGCCTAGAGAAAGCCCAAGGACAGCATTCAGGCTCTGAGTTCAAGCCATGACTGGCAAAAAGGTGTGGAGGAAAAGAAACTTTATATTGTGGGTAGAAATGTAAATTAGTGCAGTCACTATGGAAACTGTTATGGAAGTTCCTCATAAAACTAAAAATGGAGTTACCTTATATCCCAGTTACACAGTATGTGAGCAAATACCCAAAGGATTAAAAGTCAGCATACAATTAAGATAATTGTATAGTCATGTGTATCTTAGCACTATTCACAAAAGTCAAGTTATGAAATACTCTTGGTACCCAATAAGATATTAAGAAATAAAGAAATTGTAGCATATGTGCACAATAGAGTATTATTTGGTCAAAAGAAGAATTATGCCATTTGCAGAGAAATAGATGGAACTAGACATCATTGTGCTAAGTGAAATAAAGCAGACACAGAAAGACAAATACCATATTTTTACTTATATATTTAACCTAGATCTTCAATACATGAACAGATAAGACATGAATGTACAAAATGGATTACTGGTGGGGGAACCAACACAAAGAGGGAGATAAGAAACAGTGACTTGTGAGAAATATGATTGAAGTATGTTATATAAATATACAAATGTGACATAAAAATGAAGTGGTTTTGTAAAAACTTCCAAAAATCTTTCTAAGTACAACTCTGACATTTGAAACACTACCTGTTTGGTCTTCTTTTGTATTCCTTACCATTTCGTATTCTGAAAGGCGTTCTATGGTTTCTTATCCAAAGTCTCATTCACTGGAAGTGCAATGGTACTGAGAAGTAGTAGGGCTTTTATGTAGAGAAGCCTGAATCAAAGTGACTAGCTAATAAGGGGACCACCTTCAGAAACAGGATTAGAATCTGGTTTTCAGGAATGGGTAAGGACTTAGAGGACTGGATTGTGTGCTACAAAAATGTATTGTTCTGACTGCATTTGCCCAACCTTCCTCTTTCCATTCATCTGTTCTCCTCGCCTTGACCTCACTTCCTCCAACAAGATATATTCTAGCTTCCACATATTCATTTTGTTAAACTGTAAGGTATTGGTTCAAAGGGGAGATGTTAGTATTATGCTCCTAACTTCCCTACCTCTTCAAGCATGATCGAAAATAAACTTCTCTATCTCTCCTTTCTAAACCATATAGTCTCAAATAGCCTGCTATAGCAACACAAAATGAACTATGACAGCAAGCTTAAAACAAAGCAGTAGTGGAAGATGATGGGTCATCAATACCCTGGATCACACCTCATCCTTGGGCACAGCTCACGTTTGATGGCTGTCAAACAGAAGGGAAGTAACGTTCCATCCCCTTGCCTCTGAGAATGACAACTTTGAAGAACATCTCAGTACTACGGCTTCCTCATGCATGATCCTTTTAACTGCTCATTCTGTCTAATCCTATTTCTTTCCCTTCACCAGAGCTCCAGCCAATATTTTATTTACATACGCACCTCCACTGCGATGTGTGTTTTCTCTACAACTCAAGCTAAGACTGTGTGGGAAGGGACCTATAATGGTAGTAATTAGAAAGGAGCGGCTCAACTACCTTTTGCTGTCCCTTTTGAGCAGTCACCTACTCCAGCTACTGCAAATATGTAAGAAGTAACTGGTCAATGCTTTTTTATTTACCTGTAGTGTCTCATTCATATCACAGCACATCTCCAGATATGCCATATCTACAGGAATTTTCACCATGCATCCTCTAACACAATTTGCTTTTTAGAACTTAGAGGACTGAAAAAATATTAGCATTTAATCTAATAGAAATTAAGGCTGATGTCCAACTTTGATTCAAGTCAAATCAAATAATCAGTTTGGATTGGAGAATATTTGAGAAAGATGAAGAATTATTACTGTGCCAACTCCATGGTAGAAGAAAAGTGTTATAAACTCATCAAATGCCATTTTCTTTCCCTTCTATGCTCAATGTTACAAATTTATATCTTCCTCTGTGATGTAGGTAGACTATGGGACTGAATTTTGGCCCATATAATGTGAGTGAAAGTGGCATCTTCTTTATAATTTTGTTTTACATTATCCAGCTAAATTAGAAGTAGAGCCATATATGAATGGATTGAAAGATTGAATATGGTAGAGCCCTCCTTCACATCTTATCTACTTTACTTAGGTTATGCAAATAGAGTGTGGGACCCTATATACAGATACAGAGTCACTTGTCTCTTTGCTTAGTAATGTGCTTCTTAGTACATTGACTCCAGCTGTATTTTTTTTGCCAGTTCTGGGGCTTGAACTCAGGACCTGAGCATTGTCCTTGAGCTTTCTCAAGGCTAGCACTCTACCACTTGTGCCACAGCACCACTTTTGGCTTTTTCTATGTATGTGGTACCCAGGAATCTAACCCAGGTTTTTGTGCATGCTAGGCAAGCACTCTACCACTAGTCTAAACTCCCAGCCTCCAGCTGTATTTTAATATAGCCATAAGAATTCGATTTCTTAGATGTTTTCTAAATGTTTAAGGAGCTTTGACTCAGCAAAGTTTATACACAGCTGTATCCTAGAGAATTCAAGAAAAAGAAAATACTTCTATGCTATTTAGGCACAGCAAGTAGAGATAATTTAATCAAAGGAATGCGAATTTACAAAGCAATAAACAACTGGTATCCTGTATTTAGCTATGGAAGATATAAATGGATCATGTAAATGTATTATCCCCTATATATTATATACACCGTTGATTGTGTGTTAATGTGTTTAAGTTCTATTTCAAAAATAAAATATCCTGCCAGCATGCTCTGGGTAAATAGACTCCTAACAAAAATGATGAACAATGTCTGGTAGGAAAGAAAGAAAACTAAAAGAAAGTAGAATAGTATTTCTCTTTGAAAGTGAAAAATTGGAGAAGATTAAGGCTTGTTAGAAAAATAAAGAAATTATACAAACTGGAAATTCTAGAAATGTGTATTTTTAAATGCCAAGACAAAGCATGGTAAATATGAACTCATTGTTATCCTTATTTCTAGATGCTAAAGAGAAAACAACTAGGTGACTGTGCTGTTAAGTGATTAGTTCTTTTCTGTATTGAGGGATTTGGCTCTGTTTCAGTCCTCTGGAGAAACTTTTTTTTCTAATCTTTGAAACCATCTTCACAAAAACCTCAAATTTATAGTAAGAAACTTTCATTTCAAACCTTGAAACACATCTGATTTTATTTTAAATTTTATTCTCAAGCAACACATTACATATCTTAAGTTATTCTGGAAGAGAACTTCCAAACATCTTTCAGTTTACGGGTGTATTTGCTACACTGCAACATTTTTGTTCACTTACTTATGTCTGAATACTGCAAACACTTGTGGTTGGTTCAATCCAGATCATTTTGTTGTATCAGAGGAAGCCTTATATATTTTCTTATTATGCATTAAGACATAAAATACACTAGATAGGCTAAGACACAATCAGCTATTCAAGTAGCTATTCAACAGTTATTCAAGCAGCTATGCTATCATACTTAAACTTACATTCTAGGTGGCAATTGGTTGCATTCTTTAAATACAATACTGAAAATTTTATTTTCTTAATTTCTATGAAAATGTACAAAGTATGATGTGTTTATGGTTGTGTTTTTATTGTAATTAATAGAAGGGTTACATTATACTCACCAAATAGAAGGTGCATTTCTTCACAAATATTAATACCCCCTCTCATGTTTTTGTCCCCATTTCCCTCCCCCCACCCTATGGTTGTGTTCTGAAGCATCTTTTTATATGTTTCTAATGAGAGAGGATTTTTGGTTTATATAGGCATCTATGATGATGAAATTGATTGCACACAAGTTTATACTCTGGTGGTTGGGAAAATTGTTCACACACTAACTGTAGCTTCATACATTTTCAATGTTGTTTTATCTCTACTACCTACACACTTGGGTAGCAAGTACCATAGTAGACACTTATATCCTAATGTCATCTCTGGTCCTGTGCCTTGGGTTACAACACAGAGTGTCTCAGTACAGTGGATGGGACTCCTAGAAGCTATTCCTACACTCGAACAAATAGAAAAGAGTTTTATAATTGAATAATTAATTAATTAATTTGGGGAGTGTCCAGATGCTTGTCTCTGCTGGGGATTTTAAACTTTATCTTCTCTCTGTGATGACAGGTAATTAAAAGCATTTACATTTTGAATTTAGCTTTCCATTAGCTAGATCCTCCAAAGTCCACAGCATCATAGACATTTCCCACCACATAGGGAAATAAGATGGAGGGAATTTTCAATGAGAAGAGACAGCAGTCTTAGCCTCATTGTGGTTAAGTGATCTCATTTTTATAAATTTCACAACATATAAACATCTGAAAACATCTCAGGAATTCCTCCCAGCATTCTGGCAGGGAAGCTTAAACTTTGTCAGCTTCAGGGTGCTTCTACTTTTACATATGGGTTTTCTTGGTATTCTCATAAAAATTGTATTATGGAAATACTCAAACATACACAGAAGTCAGGAAAACTTATAAAACTCACCATGAACTCATCACTCTGTTTCAACAACTTATTAATTCAGGGCTTGTCATATTTTCTCCATGTCCCCCTCTTCTCCCTTTCCATTCCACCTTGCAATTATTGTAAAGCAAATCCTATTATTCTATGCCTTGTATAATTTCTGTATATATGTACCTATATGTTTAATTTCGTATGTCTAGTATGAGATTTTATGCCAAATTTATCAGTGGCAATAAATACAATGAATATTTTATTTAACTTCTGCAATGAGAATTCCATTTATAACTGCTACTTTTATAACAAGACTGAGTCGCCTACTCATTTATAACATTAGCAATAGAGACAAGATTTCATGTGAACTGACAATGACCTTCTTGTTTTACAATGAAGCTGTGAATAAACTTCAAGCTACATGACTTCCCATATGTTTCATTTTCCCATTGCTAACAATAGTCATTAATCTATCATACATACATGCATACAAACACACAGAAAAAGACTTATTTGATCTTTATCCTATATGACATTTGTCTAGCCTAAACCAAACCTAGACTTTTTTCAATCATGAGGAAAATCTTTAAATAAGGTATGAAAGGAAGAACGAAGAAAAATTACATAAAACATCATGCAACATGTTATTGGTTAAAGGAATCCAGGTCATATGCAATCCACATGTGTGTAGATGCTCATTTCATAGTTTAATTATTATGTTTCATCATATTAATGTATCATAAAACATGCCTAAAATAAAAATACTTTAAAATCTCATTAGTTTAAAATCTCATTACTAACATTTTAGGTGAATTTGAAAGAATGCAAGTTGGTGCCTTTAGTTCAAGGAGAAATTTATAGGATTTTAGTAATCTTGCTAGTAAAATAAAGACTGTTGAGACACTCTTCCTTGGGGAATTTTCTTTTAGAGCCATAAAGACTCTATTATAAGAAAAGCAGTCTATTAGTATGTTTGAGAGTGTGGGGTACGTGCCTTGGCTCAAGAATCATTCTAATACTAAAGAGTATGATAAATTCCTTTATAATTCGGGAGTCCGCAGTGGGCCAGAATCCAAGGGTTCTGGTGTAAACCTACCCTCACAAAACTAATGATCAACTTAAGCAGACAATTACACAAGGAGACACAATATGATGCTGTATGTAGAACTACTTAGGGAGTTACCAGAGCCTTTTTTTCCCACAGTGCTAAATAAAGGAGAGGAAACCAGGGATGACCTGAGACATGATTATTTAAACTGAGACTTGCTTGATGCGTATGAAAATGATGACTATGTAGAGTGGAGGAGACTGAGAAGTGAGAGTATTGGGCAGGAGGCAAGACAAGGAAGCAGTGCCAAGGAAAATAGGCAGATGTGCAAAGATTGAAGATCTGTCTTGGAATTAGTATCTATGTGGTTCAGTGAGGAATTTGGCTAGGAAGAAAACAAAGAGAATAGGGTCTGTATCTCAGAATGGAAGTCAGCAATAATTGTTTTGTGAAGTTAGAACAAGAGAAGAGCTACTTGGTTTCTAGATTTCTATTTGAGTTCATTCTTCAGAGACTAGCAAACGTCTCAAATTAGCGTGTGGCTTTTCAATTCATAAAAATTTTAAGAATGTGTGCAAGTGTAATTACTGCTATAATTTAATGGGGCTGCTTTCTTCCTTAAAGTTGAGATGCAAACATGGCTTTGTGTGTTGAAATATATTAACTGAATTACACCAAATTTAGTTTATTATATTCTTTAAGTGCAAACTTGTAAGTCAGGCAAAAAGGATTACAGTTATGTTGTACTGTATTGAACTACCTTTTTTATAAGCAAGGATTTTTATACCAAAAATAAACAAATGGAATACAGATCTAAACCCATAAATTATGTGAGCTATTACTTTAAAGAACTATGTATTTGCACAAGGACCAGGAGAGATTTTCTAAAAGGGATCAGGTCCTGGGAATTCTCTCTAAAAGTGATTTATTTCTGTCAACATTCCTTTTCAGTTTAAACATACACATTCACATATATTTAAACTCCTCTAGACATCTGACTTTCAAGTTTTACTTCTGATGTACTGAGTAAATACCTTCAGTAAAGAGGCAATAAAAAACATTAAGAAAGCTGTTCTCTTTGAATCTATATTTCTCATACAAATCTTCCCTAAACACCTGAAGATTATTCTGATAATATTTCTTTAGAGATATTTTCTATAAAGCATTGTATATATATATACATTATATAACATATATATATATATAAAACAAACTATTGGAATGCCTGTTTCATTTTCTTCTTTTCTCTTTTAGAAGACTTTTCAGCTTTCTGACAGAATAGACTTTTTAATAGATATATTGATACAATTACTTTTGTTTTTTAATATTTTTTATTGTAATTAATAAAAGGGTTACATGATATTTGCCAGATAGAAAGTGCCTTAATTCACATACATTAATACCCTTTCACATGTCTTGGTACCCATTACCCTCCCCTCCACCCCCCTACCCGTCTTGGTTTTCCCCCCTTCCCTATCAAATTTCAAATAACCAAATACAAATAAATTCAATATATCAGATAACAAAGTGAGATACTGTAACAATATGAGATACCCAAGGGACAGCAAAGGCGATGAGAGATAACATAGTACATAAAGGACAACAATCATTCGTTATATGGCTTTTGTTTCAATATCCTGGAAGTCCTTTCAATTAGTTTCATACTATATGCCCTTATGTATCAAGGTTTTGCTCTATTGCAGATCTCTGCTAGTAGAGCCCAAGGTTTCTACTGATTATGACAAATGAGGGAAACCATTGAGCCTAAGTTCCTTTGAGTCTGGCTTACTTCACTTAATATGATTTTTTCTAAGTCTTTCTATTTCCTAACAAATGGGGCGATGTCATTCTTTCTGACAGCAGCATAGAATTCCATTGTGTACAAATACCACAACTTGTTGATCCACTCATCAACTGAGGGACATCTAGGTTGGTTCCATATCTTTGCTCTGGTGAATAGTGCTGCAATGAACATTGTTGTGCTAGTGGATTTAGTATGTCCTTGTTTCTGGATGGTTGGGTAAATGCCAAGTAATGGAATTGCTGGGTCATAGGGGAGTTCTATGTTTAGCCTTTTGAGGCACTGCCACACTGCTTTCCATAGTGGTTGAACGAGTTTGCACTCCCACCAACAGTGTAGTAGTGATACCTCCTGGCCACATCCTCTACTACTTTTGACATTTATTTATTTATTTATTTATTTTTCTTTTCCCACAGCCTTGAGGAGGCCATGCCTAGCTTTGTGAAACCTCCCAGTACTGTAGAGGATACTTTTGACATTTATTAAATGCCTATTTTATATAGATAGATATACTATTGTATGTCAATCTCTATAATTACCACACTAAATCAACTGGTGAAAGAAAAATCAGACAATAGTAAAAACAATGAACAATCTCAGGCCCTATTCTCAAGGAAATGGACATATGTGACCATTTTCGATCTCTCTAGTTTATTAAAGGGACAACTAAGAAGAAAAAAATATTCTTTTACAAAGCTTGATGCTTTATAAATAATAAGAAGCATCTACTCCCCAGCCCTGATATCCAATTTTCATAATTATCATAAGCATCATCATAAACAGTGATAATTATGCTAAACAAAAAGATATTATGTCTGGTCAGTGTTATGAGTCGTTATTTCATATCCTAGATTATTACTATGTGCCCAGACAGTGTTCACATTATTTATATTTTCTATAAAATAATCTTTGGTTCTCAGTTAGGAGGCACCTTTGCATTAAATGAGGTAATTATGCTTTGAGATACATACCCTGGCAGTATATATCATGTTAGTGTATTATCCCCAATGCAAAAATCTCATGTTAGTTTAAGTCAAACTTTACTTTTTATTCACTTATAACTTTCAGAAAGACATGTTGAACAAGTTAGTTATGTCAATACATGTCTGTTAAGTCCATATGTTGAATTCCAAAAGGACTGAAAGAATTTTTTTGAAAGAATTTTTTAAATGTTCTGCTTAGACTGCTGCTGCGTTAACATCACTGACCCAATTAAAACCATATATGGGTGTTGCTGTATCTGTAACATTTCTTGTGATTTAAATGAATTATAAAGTGGAGCCAAATAGGTGTTTTGATATTTCAGAAGTGATTCTTCCTAGCAAAGAGAGTACAACTCTCAGAACTAATCAGTGGGCCTCCCTGCAAACCTTGCTTAGGAGATCCTCAGCATAAGAAAGAGTGTGCAGAAACATTGGTCAAAACAGGAGGAATTACTGTGTAGTTGCTTGTCAAACCTTATGGGAACAGGTCTCTTGTTGGTGTGAAAACTTTCACACAAGGTAAAACTCCGGGGAGGGGGCTGTCCATCCCTTGGAACTTTCAGTAGTTAGCTCACCACACAAGAATTGATACACAACACAACATACTGCCTCCCTTTACTTGTCAATGAAATATCAAGGTGTCCCAGCTTTGTTCTTCATCTCCTTCTATATCACTTTCTTTACTCAGGTACAAATTTCTCAGCACCACTTTCTGTCTCTTATTTCTAACTCTATTCCTGCACATTGAGCAGAGCTGGAGATCTGTCACTGTCTTAAATATGGTTTAAAGTCACTCCCAGATGCTCTGTAGATGGTCTGTAGATGTTTTCTGCTTGGCCAGTGCACCAACCAAACTCAAATCAGCTAAACCAGAGTAAAGCTACAGCTTGGGCTGGGTCATATGAAAGTATTGTATCAATCAGTAAGGATAGGCTTGGGATGCTTCAGTCACCAAAGTCCCCAAGATCTCTGGGCTCTAAAGCAAAGAGTTTGCTTTCACAGGTTTTGCCCCTTGGACTTTTCCAAATCAGTGGAACAGGACTTGACTCCAGGCAGTAAAGATGGCGAAATGCAAATCAGCTCTTAAAACTTTGTCCACAAGCAGTAAGTCATATTTCATTGACCATGCAAGTCACATGACATAGCTTCATATTAAGGGGATTCAAAAACAAAAGTCTACCCAAAATAATGAGAAGTGAAGACATTCTTGGATGGTATTGATGACTATCAATGGTATCAGTTTCAAAATAAATAATTTTTGACCTTTTGGTTCATGGGAATAAAATGTTGACTGTAGTGTTTGTTAGGTATGTCTGGCAATATTCACTAATGCTTAAAGAATATTTTTATTTAGGGTTTAATTAGGACAAAAAAGAGAAGCAAATCCTTGGTGGAGAAAAAAATTTTTGCTAGAAATATTGTTAGTAGTAGTGAAATATGCTGTTAAAAACAGTTCCAGTTGTAAGGTATTTGCTATGTACTAGATACATTAGTACATGTTTTACATATACTGCTCCTAATGCTATCATCCAGAAGCCTAATGATATAAGTGTACTTTTATTTTTGCCGGTCCTGGGGCTTAATCTCAGTGCCTGGGCACTGTCCCTGACTTCTTTTGCTCAAGGCTAGTACTCTACCACTTGAGCCACAGTGCCACTTCTGGCACTGTGATACTAAGGAATCAAACCCAGAGCCTCATATATGCTAAGCAAGCACTCTACCATTAAGCCACATCCCCAGCCCATATACTTTTAATTTGTTTTATAGACAATAAAAATGGGTTAAAGTCACAGTACTAGAGTCAGGACCAATAGCTACCATAGTTTACAAGTTGTTAAATTTAATCTTTACATTATTATCATAAAAGGATAACATGGCTTTGTTCTTCTAGCAACTAAATGATTTATACTGGATAATTATGGACCTCTTGTCCTGATGTATTTAAAGCAATGTCTCCCTATAGACTTAAGAATATTTAGGGCACCATTCAGGAAGGAATAAAGAAAGCGCCATGTGCTGGACTTATGCTTCTAGATAGTATATAGAAAATCGGTATGGGGAATCACTGTTATATTATCCACTCAAACAAGCCTGAAAGGTTACAAAATCAACTAACATAAAACCTATCTGAAGCTAGGTGTTGGTGGCTCATGCTTGTAATTCTAGCTAGGACTGTGTTTTAAAGCCATCCCATGCAGGAAAGTCTGTGAGAGTCTTTATTTCCAATAAACTACTGAATGAAAGCTGGAAGTGGTACTGTATCTCAAGTAGTAGAGTGCTAGTCTTGAGCAAAAGAAGCTCAAAGACAGTGCTTAGGCTCATAATTCAAGCCACAGGTCAAGCAAAAAAAATTGAAAAAAACTGTTGAAGACTGGAGAAGATAATGAAACTTAA
The DNA here is from genome assembly GCF_031878675.1 of Megascapheus bottae. Taxonomy (NCBI): domain Eukaryota; kingdom Metazoa; phylum Chordata; class Mammalia; order Rodentia; family Geomyidae; genus Megascapheus; species Megascapheus bottae. The sequence goes on from NC_143547.1 coordinate 863,092, forward strand.
GTGAATACAGTTCAGCTAGGGGCATGGCTCAAGCGGTAGAATGTCTCTCCAGAAATTACACAGGTTCCTGAATTCAAAACCCAGTACTAGAAAAAATGTTCCAGAAAATAATGAGCCCTATTAGGTGAGAAGAGAGTTTTAAATTTTTTCATGCTTAGCAGAATGAAGAGTAAGGACATCTACCATGGAATGGGTTAAAAAATAAACACCCAAAATGCTAGCTTGTTTAATGATCAAACTTGGTCTGACTCTGACAGTTAATATTGAAGAGCTCAACGAAAAAACAACTCTGCATTGATCCATCAAATGATTCCCATGGATTGTTACCAAGTACTTGGGGATTATGCCAAAAACGGAAACGGATAGAAAAAGGATTTTCCCCCTGAGGCAATAGGGGCCTTTCCCAAGTGTAAGACAGCCTCCTACAAAAGCAAAACTCAGTGTCTCAGATCCTGAGATACTGACAGCCTGATATTTGTCAAGTAAACTGAGAGAAATCTTCTACAGGCTGGACATGGTGGCATATGTCTTTACTTCCAGCATTCAGGAGTCTGAGGCAGGAGAATCTCAAGTTCAAGGTCAACCTAAGCGCCTAGTGAAACATTATCTTAAACATAAACCAACACACAACAAGGAAAACAAAGAGAAAAAACAGACACTTCCAAAATTCAATAGTAAAAGGACAAACAACTCAATAAAAATGTGCGTAAGTGGTTTCAATAGATCCTTCACAAAACACAATTGTATGGAAGGCAAAGAACTATTAGGCAGTTTCTTTTCTTTTCTTTTCTTTTTGTCAGCTGTGGGCTTGAACTCTGGGCCTGGGTACTGTCCTTGAGCTCTTCGGCTGTAGGTCAGTGCTCTACCACCTCGAGCCATAGTGCTACTTCCAGTATTCTGGTGATTAATTGGAGATGAGAGTCTCATGGAGTTTCACTCCCAGGCTGGCTTTGATCTGTGAACCTCAGATCTCAGCCTCCTGAATAACTAGGATTACTGGCGTGAGCACTGGTGCCTGACATGTTAGGTAGTTTCTAATAGAAAAGTGCACACTTATTCTATGACCCAGATTTCCACCACCAGGCATTATCCATGATGAATGAAAATATGCATTTCCACAAAGACTTGCTTACAAATCATCAAAGTAGTCTTATTCATAGTAGCTCAACACTGGAGTGCATTTATATATTAAGCAATGTGGAAATGGATAAAATGTTGTATATTCATACAATCAAATATTACTCAACAATTCAAAAACAAGTGTTACTGATATATCCTAGAGCTTGGATAACTCTCAAAAACTTTATGTTGAGTGAAAGAAATCAAATGCAAAGTACTTATATAAAAATATATTTATATAAAGTTCTAGAACACACAAAATTCTATATAATGGTGATGAATGAAAATAATAGTTGACCAGTATGGTGTATAAGGAGCTTCCAAGAGAATAAAGTCTTTGTTTGTTTTGGATGGATAGCACATGTGGTTGTCTAGACTTCCATGAAACAAATATTGATACAAATTATTGAAACTAAATTGTACCTAGATTTTCAAATACACAGGGCATTAATCATTGATTTATAACACTAAGAATGAGTTAAATCCAACGTCGATCCACGATAAGAGAGTTAAAAGCCGGGTTCTATAGGCCACCCAAAGGTACTATACAAAATCTCATTACTTCATTTATATATATATATATATATATATATATATATCATTTAAACTTTTAGGAGAAAGTATGACAAGACTTGCTATTTAAATAAAAGTCTAATTCCACACCTAATGGGGAACGCTTCCTTTTTTTTTTTTTTTACAAGTTCTGGGGCTTGAACCCATGCCCTGGGCACTGTCCTTGGAAACGTTTTTTTGCCACTTGAGCCACAGTGCCACTTCTGGCTTTTTCTGTGTATATAGTACCAAGGAATAGAACCCAGGTCTTTGTGCAGTGCTAGGCAAGGACTCTACCACTAGGCTATGCTCCTGGCCCAAAGGATTTTTTTTGCTAGTCCTGGGGCTTGCATGCAGGGCCTGAGCCCTGTCTCTGGGCTTTCTTAAGGCTAGAGCTCTACCACTTGAATCACAGCACCACATCCAGCTTTTTCTATGTATGTGGGACTGAGGAACTGAACTCCGGTCTTCATGCATGCTAGACAAGCACTCTACTACTAGGCCAAACTCCAGGCCCCCACCCTTTCCTTTAAGCTATGCTCAGGAAGGGTTATCTCATAATAATTCACTTTAAACCTGCTGATGTGTCACTGCCTTGACCTCCCAATGTCAGTCATGATTGTTAAGGGTTAGTGGGTAAAGCACTGGGGATTCCCACTTGAATCACAGTTTATCAATTATATGGCTTGTTACAACTCTACCAGTAACTGCTGGTTTGTTTCATTATTGTCACATCTGATCTTACATTCTCTATGTAAACATCTACAAATACTTTCCTAGGAGGCTTTCTGAAAATGCACTGAACCAATTACAGATAACTAAGCAAGAAAAAGCACATCTTCTAACCTTCAAATTGCCTGAAATTGCACTTATCACACGTTATTGTACATACAAATCACCTTGGAATCTTGTCAAATGACGATACTAATTCTGGAGTGTAATGGAGTGGAGAAGAGGGTTTTGTATTTCTAATAGTCTCCAAGATGGTGATGGGATGTTGCTGGTCTACAGACCACACTGTGAGTCTTAAGAAGTGAGTTTTTCCTCTACCATTAAGTTCTCTGCTTCTGGTAATTGCTTCTATTCATGTGTGGATTTACAATCTAGGCTTTGACATTTAACTCCTTCAATTGCAATGTATACAAGGTGGGGTCTTAGCAGAAGGACAGAAGATAGCTTCTGAAATTTGAAAATAGTATTTTGGAAAGACATTCTAAGTAGACTAGCACATATAATCTTAAAATCAGTATATCTCCTCTATTATATTCCTTTCATTCATGTGTGGGATTACCATTAGGCAATAGTTTGTGTAACTGGTAACTTACCGTTGAGAATCATCTAGGATCACAGCAGAGGATGTTTGGCAGAAGCACACTGATTGGCAGTCTGAGAGGCAGGACACAGGTCAGGGAGTCCTCATCTAGAATGGGTCAGAGCTCAGAGCTGGTTCTGTAATCTGATAGACAAAGAGATAAACATGTTATTCCTTTTACAGTGTGGTTGCAATGTTGCTCTTAGTCAGACACTGTAGAAAACAAATTTAGCCCCAAAGTGATTTTTTTGTCGGTCGTGGGGCTTGAACTCTGGGCCTAGGCGCTGTCTTCATCTCAAGACTACCACCCTAACCCTGGAGATACAGCACCACTTCTGGTTTTATTTATTTAAATATAATTTTTTTGGCAGACCTGGATTTGAGCTCAGGGCCTAAGCACTGTCCTTGGGCCTTTTCCTCAAGGCTAGAGCTCTACCACTTGAGCCTCAGCACCACTTTGGGCTTTTTTGTATGTATGTGGTACCGAGGAATTGAACCTGGGTCTTTGGGCATGCAAGGCAAGCACTCTACCACTAGGTCAAACTCCCGGCCCCCAAAGTGGTTTTTAAGCAGTAGGATTACAAGAACTTGGCAGGATTATAATGACAGCAGGATATTTGAAATTTCTTAACAACATATTTTGAAAGTCTGTAATCTTTAAGTAAATTCTCAGAAAATAAAAATATTATCCCTATGCAGGAGGTCAGCATTTTAAAAGGAAAATGTTTCAATCATTGAATGTAAGTAATTTAGAATATTCTTCAACTCCCAGCAAGTTTACTTGCCAATTTATTATTCAGAATGAAACTGTGTAAAAAATAAGTACCAATGCTTAATATGGTATGATATACAGAAATTATGGCAATTGATTAGATTTACTGTTTGTTGGGACACTGATATTAATCCCCAGATATATAAAACAAAGGCATCTACAACATAGAGAGAGGAGGAAGAGGAAGTGAAAAGGGGCAGCAATAGGGGAGAAGGGAAGGAAAAAGGAGAGAGGGGAGAGAGAGAGAGAGAGAGAGAGAGAGAGAGAGAGAGAGAGAGAGAGAGAGAGAGAGAGAGAGAGAGAGAGAGAGAGGTATACAGACACACAGACAAAGAAAAGAAAGAAGAACTCTTCAAATTGCCTAGTTTTGCTGGTTCTACAGGATGGGCCTGCTACAGTGTGATACAGGTTTCATATTGTCAGATTTATTTCTTAAAACATGAAAACAAATTGTTTCCCGCAATGTTTAGGAATCTACCCATCCTCAGAGATTTGGGAATTAATTAGGAATTAAAAACATCAAGGACTTTATTTGGTATACCAGGGACTCAGCAAGCTAACATAAACAGTGAATGATTTTATTTTCACTGTTTTCTTTGTATCTTAGATGTCTTCCCTTGCTTCTAGGCCATTTTATGACAGTAGTTCAAAGCACTATTCAGGACTGCAATATAACTTCAATGAAATCATAGCATCCATAAAATACTCTTCAGATAAGCCCAAGTTTCCTAAAATGGGTTTAAAAAACTAAAAATTTTCACCACTCTTAAAATTAGGAGCCAAGTAATAGGATGATGATCAGGTATCAAGGGAAAGCAGAAATAAAGTACTACAGAAAAGTCCTGGTTCCTATGCACTGTGGGATCACCAACCATAAACTTCGTTACCTCCATTATCACTAGCATCATCATCTTTGCTTCCTCCATTTTCATTGTGTCAGCCACTGTATCAACATCACTATGATTACCACAGTCATCACCACTACTGACATATGCTCAAGATAGAAACCTTATTCAAAAGAATCGTTGTAGTAAATATTAAAATGTTTGAAACCCACCAGTTTCTGGTATCTCATATCTATAATCCCAGTTACTTAGAACCATGAGTTTCACATCTCTGCCTTCTAAGTCAGTTGGGCCAGGAAAATGCTGCAAGTGGAGGTGTGGCTCAAGTTGTAGCACCCCAGCCTTGAGTGAAAAAAGCTTTGAAACAGTACCCAAGCCCTGAGTTCAAGCCTTAGGACCATGGAAAATAAAACAGACTCTGTGAGTCAATAAGTTCTATTTAAATTCATCTGGGTAGCTCATGCCTGTGAGCTCAGCTACTCAGGAGACTGAGATCTGATGATTGTGGTTCGAAGCCAGCCCAGGAAGGAAAGTCCATGAAACTCTTATTTCCAGTGAAGCACCAAAAATGTTTAAAAAACCAAAACAAAACTGGAATCAGAGGTGTGTCTCAAGTGGTAGAACTTTAGCCTTGAGGAAAAACAGCTAAGGGACAGTATCTAGGCCCTGAGTTCAAGCCCCAGGATAGGTAAAAAAAAAGGTACCTACTCAGAAATGTGAATACAAAGACATGTAAAAAGTTAATATTATAAAATATCAGTTCTCAACAACAAAATTCCAATCAAATTCCTGATAGGATTTTTTGGGGTAAATTCATAATTCTAAAATCTACATAAAACATCATTTGAAACATGGAAAAGATATAAGCACCCTACATACTTTCAAAGACAAATTTACTTTACAGATGTTCATCTAGTGCCAATTATGTGCCAGGTGTGACTTCAGCCCAAAGGAATTACACAACCTGATGTGTACCTTCTGTAGAACACTGGGCTACCTATGATAAGAGAAGAGTAATGGACAACTAGGAGCGGTGGCTCATGCCTGTCAACCTAGCTACTCAGGATGCTGATATCTGAGGACTCTGAGTCAAAGCCAGCTCAGACAGAAAAATCCCTGTGAGATTCCTATCTCCAATTAACCACTTAAAAACTGGAAATGGAGCTGTGGCTCAAAGTCGTAGAGCAGTAGCCTTGAGCAAAAGGGCTCAGGGACAGCACCCAGGCCATGAGTTCAAGTCCCATGACTGACAAAAAATACCATATGCACTTAACCGGTTTATTTAGAAAAACCAACAAGATATATTATGTATGGAGTTCAAAATCACAGTTCAATATATTCTATGATACCATTTTCTCTAAAAAATGTTGATCTGAAAATATAAACATATAAATGCTGCAGTGATTTCTGTCCAGCACCATGTTCTCCTAAGTCCAATAGTCCAAGGTAAAAAACAGTAACAGTTTCCTTTGCCATCATTTGAAATTTCAACTCAGGGACTAGGTGATATCCCTTAGCATTATTGCTCAAAGTTTGTGCTCCATCACTTGAGTAAGACTTCTACCTTTAAAGAGTTTCATAGACTTTCCTATCCAGGCTGGCTTTGAACTGTGGCCCCCAAATACAGACCTCCCAAGAAGCTAGGGTTATAGGTGTGAGTCTTATAGTCTCAGTCAAATAAATTACTAGAAATCATGAAGAATCATGACATTTCACCTAAATCCAAATATATTTCATATGCTGGAGCTGGGTTTTACCTTCCTTGAACACAGAAACACTCAATACAAACAGTAAACTAGGTTCTTCTGTTAGCAAATGAAAAAAAAAAGAAAACTACCCTAAAATGGACAAACAACTAAATCTGTTATAATGAGTAATTAAGGATTCAATTTATAAGAAGGGTCAAATGACTCATCCTCATAATTCTTCCCCAATCACCTATATCAATAACGATAGTTATCATCTATCACTGAGGAGCAATTATAACAACAGGAAGTAGGGTAAAAAGGCATGGGCTTGGGATTTCTCCATCTAAGTAGACAGATCACTCTGGAATGGTAGTTCTTAAACATGACTATTGGTTCCCAGCACTGGAGCACTTGGTAAATCACAGATTTCTAGGTACCATCAGAGAAGTTTTGCGGATGATGCTGAGGATGCTGTTCCAAATCACTCTTCCAAAACCAGAGTGAAGCATAAGCTATGATTTCAAGTGATGGTATCAGGCTTTATGTGAACCACTGCCAATGAATTCAGGCTCAGTCTAAACAAATGACCCTGGAAAGCAGAGCTGTGAAATGTATAACATGTTTGAAACATTTCAGATTATTTCCACGTTGCACAATTTCAGACTGGAAAACTTCACTAAAGGATAAACTCAGGTAAGCTTGAAAGGAGAAGAGAAAGGCCAGCTACCAAAACCAGCCAGTCTCACCTGCCAAACTTCCCAAGTAAGGGAGAGTCTAAAAATAAACATTCACGTTTTAAATGCTTTTAAAGATTTACACATATTTCAAGTAAATCATCTTTCTTTTTCTCTCAGGCCTGATAAAACCATTTACACAGAGACTCCAAGAATTTAGAGCTCTTTTTCTTCTCTGCCAAGGGACAATTCTCCTTGATTGGACTCTATCACAAACTCCAAGAGCATGGCCCAGACAAACTGGCTAGACAAGCTTGCTGTCAACTGCTTTGCCAACAATGCACCAAGGAACTCGATTAGAATTTTTTTTTTGTAATTTGATGTAACAGATTTTTCAAAACAATATTTTAATTTGCATACCAAGCCAAATTCTCTCTCAGAGGAGGGATAGAAATGCATTCCATTGTGTAAGACAATACTCATTCATTCCCGCATGGTGATCTCAGGGCTCAGCCAGCAATGCTCTTTCTGAGATTCTTTTTCATGCTTCTAAAGTTCCTATTATAAAAATTTTAACCACTTCAGAAGAAAGCCCAATGTGGCAAATATTTCTGTTATCATTTCTATAAAAGCAAAAGAGACAAGTTTGTCACCAACTGACTCATGCACAATTATTTAATGCTTGTTCCCTCTTGATCCGAGCAGGATTTCTGAAACCTAGCTTCACCTCCCAGTACCTTCCTCTCACCAGAATACTGATTTGGATGGTTTAATTTTGCCAGCTTTTAACATTCAGGGAGGAATCCCATTGTTTGTTAAAATGATAGGAGGCATTTCAGGGTTGTAAAACTGAAATTTCGGAGGAAGCTTGAGATTAATGGAAACCACACTGGGGATTTTGTTTATAAGCAGAATTCTCTGGCATGGGGCAGATCAAGGACAAAATACAAATCAGCACATAAGTGATATAAAATAGCATTATGTAGTATAGCTCAAAATGGAGATCTTGGCAAGGGTTTATTCCTATGATTACTTGAAAAAAACAAAATCTGTTATATCCATCTACCAATTATTTGTGTACATATATATATATATACTATACAACTTTAAGAATAAAGAAAAAAATCAAATTTCCATTTGAACCCTAATGACTAATTAGAACAAAGAAACAAATAGAGCACAAACCAGCCTAAATTAACAAGCATTCACGTTCAGTCTATTTAGTTTAGTTGCTTAACTTTTTTATCTTAGTGGGGCACTAGTGGCTCATATCTATAATCATACGTACTCAGAAGGCTGAGATCTGGGGATCGAGGTTCAAAGCCAGCCCAAGCAAAAGGTCTGTGAAATTCTTGTCTCTAACTAACCAGAAATGAAGGTGGAGCTCAAGTGGTAGAACATCAGCCACCAGTGAAAAAGCTAAGCAAGAGTGTGAGACCCTGAGTTCAAGCCCCAGTATTGGTACAAAGAAATAAAATAATTACTTGGTAGGCATGGCTCTAGTGATTTAAAAAATAAAAACAAGAAGGGGAAGGAAAAAGAAGGAATCAAAACAGAAAACTCCTTTATTTTTGTCCTTTAGTTTGGTGTTTGTAACTTCCTGGGAACTTAGCAAGAACAATATATCAACATAAATATTGATAGACAAAATAATTGAGGATTTGCAGGGCTAGAAGGGTTTAGTACTTTTTATTAAATGAATGATAATATCATACTTTGAATCCAATATTTTCCCTTTTCTCAGAAACTGCACATGTGATAAACCTGGGTAACTTGCTTATAATCTTGCTCATATTTGTCTTTACAGTGAAGTAAAATGTAAACAAAATCCATTTGCAAAGAGATGGGCCATAGGCTTAAAAGCAATTTTTATTGTATAATTTCCTTGAAGATCTAAGTATGAGTACTAAATAGTAAAATTACCAAAGTTATTAAAATATCAATAAATTCATAAAAATGTACATAAATGCATGCCTTCATGGCAAGAAAGATAAAAGGGATATGTGTGGTGGGATGGGGAAAAGAAAGCTAATTGGAACACATCAATGACTGTAAGAAGCAAAATCCAATTCTCAACAACAGGTTAGATTTTTATTGTGTCAGTATTTTCACAGATCATATTCAAAAGCAAATTAGGTAAAGCAAAACAAAAATGAATTCTTTTACATGAAAAGAAAATAAAAGAAGATAGGTAAGAATTCTGTGACATTGTACTCGTAGAAATATTATTATGCCCTTTGTTCATTTGGGGGATCTGAGGTAGCTCTTTCTGTAAGGATTGAAAGGAAGGAAGGAAAAGGGAAGCAGGAGAATCCCTTTGGAAAAGAGCATTTTCCAAACTCATTTATGTTCCTCTGCATCCTCTGCTGCAGTCCTCTTCCCTTTCACTGTTTATGTGGTTACCTTCTGAGCCTCATATTTATAAGCATATTTATAGGCAGTTTCATATGAACAGTAAGGTGTAGTGGAACACTTCACCAAGTAACTTTTATTTCAAATCGTAGTCTAAGAAATTGCTTCTTGAAATATGTAACATTTCCAACTCTGGGATGGCACAGCTGACTTCATGTATTATTGGTATCTGACAAGGAAGTACCATGAACAGACTTACATATCTCAATATGCACACATATATTCTTATATATCTATACATTTGTATTACCAGGAAAATAAGCTAATGTCAGATATCAATGTGTTTTATGTTTATGGTGGTTCAGGTGAATAAATAATACCATAGTTAGAAGGCAATATTATTTGGCAGAATGGGGAATAAAATGAGGAACAAAGGAATAATTGACATGAAAAGTAATTTGATATCACTAGTTAAGTTCCAGTACTGGGGTTTGAAGGATAATTCCAAACAAAAATCCCAGACATTGGTTTTGTTTGGAATGTGTTTCTATAATCTGTGTTCTACTTTTGTGGCATTCAAATGAATGACATCCCCAATTTCTAAACGCTGTCTTCAAACTAAATTTCCTGTGAATTGGCATTGAGTGTGGCTTAATTGGATTGAAGAACATATGACCAATATTGAAAAGGATATATTTGTTTTGTTCCTTTAAAAAGAACAATAGCTATAAATAATTCACCTCAAGAAGCAGCTTTTGTAATACACTTGAAGGCCCATTTTAATACTGACATTTCCCTTGCAACACTAGGCTATAATAATTAAAGGTGTTACAGAACCTTAGATTATATATTAAACCACTATTTTGCCAGACATGTTAATGTATGCTGTAATCCTAGCCCTTAGGAAGCTGAGGCAGGAGAGAGAAATTGATGGCAGCCTAGGCTAACATATACTACTACCTTGTCTCTATAGATACATTTATATTCAAGGCTGATGTTTAAATTTCCTTTGCATAGCTATTGAACCTTATTTCCTCCTTATTTATATAGCTACTTCACCACTGATACTATTTACATACCTATATGAGTAACTATTATTTAGCAAAATAGCATTCTAGAAGCTTCATATATTACCTAATTTAATCCTTAAGCCAGGATTTTCATCTCCACTTCTGAGAAGATAAAAGAAGTTATCTGAGGGCCGGGAGTTTGGCCTAGTGGTAGAGTGCTTGCCTAGCATGCACGAAGACCCGGGTTCGATTCCTTGGTACCACATACTTAGAAAAAGCCAGAAGTGGTGCTGAGGCTCAAGTGGTAGAGCTCTAGCCTTGAGAAAAATCCAAGGACAGTGCTCAGGCCCTGAGCTCAAGCTCAGGACTGGCAAAAAAAAAGAAGTTAGATCTGAGTTGTTGAATAACTGGAGTCAGTCTGGATTCAGATCCAAATGTAGCACCATAGCAGTCTTCACTGCGCTCAATTTCCCCAGTGCCATACAATTTGTGAGTAAAGGGTGTTGGCAATCCCACGTTAATGTGACTGTGTTCAACTGCCAACTAAATATTCATTAAAGATGAATAGAAAAAAAATGATATCAAAGAAAATACATTCTTTAAAGCATTACTAGAAGAGCTTAAAAATAGTACTAAAACTGCATCTTTTAAATTTTAAGTCATTAATACTAGTCTCCATCAACTTAGAGAATTCAATAGCAGCAAGCCCTGCTAGTACTCAGATATTGGTTTGTAATATCATTTCCCAATAAAGGGATACAGGGAGCCTTATTAATGGCTAAGCCTTGGTGTAGGGTAGGTAGACTATAGAAGACTGCAGCATCTTGTTGCACTAGCAGTAAAGAAATAATGGGTAGGGACCCCAACTACAATCGTAAAGTATGTCAAAGGGACATAGGGGAGTTCTAAATGTCCAGAGTGAGAACATCTAACTTTTGTTGAGAAACAAAACATAGTTGTGGAGTATAACTCCACTCATATGAATAAATTTTGGAGGATGGATAACTCTTCCGGTTCTACTAAGTCGCCCCAACCAACAGTACAAAAATACACCAACTATAAACATATAAATAGAAATCTATAAGTACAACAATAGAGAAACTATTAATCTATTAGAAAAACCCTTCTTGGGGCTAATATTCAGGTATTTCAAGCTTCCAGCTTCGTACCATTTTCTTCATAACATTTTTCTTTAGTATTCAAGTGACCAAATCCCCATCTCATGTCACAATATATTCCCCTGCCTGGATGTATTTGTTAGATGTCTTTGACAGTATTTGTTAAGTTCTTACTGATGTTCTTATGCATGGGTAGCTTTGTCCCTAGCATTCAGTGCCTTGTTGCCTTGTAACCTTTTCCAGCATGCTTCAGTAACTCTTCTCTTAATTTTTCTCCTTATGGAGATAAGGACCACCCCCCTCGCTTCCATGAAGTCCTGAAAAAACTAGACAAGACTTTCACAACAGTTTATAGATGATATGAGGTGGGCTTCAAGAGTGATGTAATGCAGAAGAGAACACTGAATACTACTTAGGGAGCCGTGTACTTCCAAATGCCCAATGTATTGAAGAATTGAGCTCACCTTCCCCACACCACCACCTACTCTTCCTAGGAAGGTATTTGGCCATTGCTTCCCCTATCCCAAAACTCTCCTTAGAACTGAAAAGAAGAAACTAAGGTTTATCTTTGTTTCCCAGCCTTAGGTGCCCCCCTGAAAGGATGGATCTCTGGCCTACAAAGAATTCTCATGTGGATGGCTTATAGTTATGAGTACCCTTTGGCATAAACAAAAGAGTTACCATGGTCATTACCTCCCCCGCCCACACACCCACAACTAAAGAACAATCATCCTCAAAGAAGAATCAAGCATTCATCTGTAGAAAAAAAATCAACCACAGAAACTTCTACACACTCAGGCATCTTTTTCTCCCAAGGCTCAAATATCCCAGGACTAATTTCTGTAATTAAGGCCAAGGGTTAAAATTCTGAGGATTCCTTTCATCCTGATTCAGAAGTCTCAGTGAAAGCCAAGCTGTCCCCAAGCATACGACCTAGGATGAAAAGATCAGACTTGATATGGAAGAAGGGGGTAATAAACAGAGGGACCAAACATGATACACCCTGTCTTTCCAGAGCAAGCAACAAGGACAGGTCACATACCACCCCCTCCTATCCATTCTGTGATTCAATTAGACTCAACAGTTTCACTTTATCCTGTGTTTCATCTTGAAAGCTAAGAAGTTACACTGATGCACTGTGACCTCAGAGTGGAACAGATTATAGAAATGCAAGGTGGTCTCAGCTCTCAGCTGAAATCATTGTCTGAACCTTTCCCAACCATAACAGACTGGTCTCTAGCTGCTTGGGGAAAACAGGCAGTCAGTCTGTCTGCCTGCATGCCTGCCTGTCTCCCCCTCTCCTACCAACCTACATCTTATTCTGCCTACTATCTGTTCACTGCAGCCTAAAATTTTGGACACTTTCTAGGACCCAGCTAGGGAGGAGATGCTTTGCTTACAATCCTGACCTGTGTTGCTGGGCTACCTAATGGACTTGCCCTCCTTTGCAGAATCCCTGGATGGCATCAAACAGTGAAGACAGTGATTCTGGACTAGGAATTTTCCCAACCCAACTTGCAGGATTATTATTATTTTTTAGCAGGCTATGGTGGCCTTCCTGACTCAGTTCTCCTTATCCTGAATCTGACAGCTGACCTATTTTCCCTATCCTTCAAGGTAGAAATATCAACAGGGTCCACTTTTTCCAGCCTTGGGTACTGTGCTGTCTCTTGACATGTCTGTAGCTTTGTTACTAGGCCCTTTAGCAAAATGAGAATGTATCATCAATGCTACTTGATTTATCCTAGCATTTAGAAAATTTCTAACAACTTACACTGTTGTGAGATGGATTTACACTACTTTCTGGGATAGCTGACTTCTTGAAACAAAACCCCTGGGCTTAGGAGGGTTGAGACACTGCATGGTCTTTCATCAGATTCACTGTTTCTAGGCCTCTCTCAAATCTATGTCTTGTGTGTGCATTAGTGTCTCCTAATGCCAAGTAGGATGGTCACTGAGATGTGTTACCTTGCTCTTTCTTTAAGTAAGGGTTTCTTTCCTCTAGTACAGATAAGCTTCAGCTGACAACAATGAACAAAAGAAGGCTGCCATGGCCAAGGTCAAATCCTTCCCAGAGTGGCTGATATTAAATGGCTGCTGGTCAAGGCAAAGATATAAAAGAAATGCCATTTTTAGCCTAAGTGAACCATTATGATGGGTTATTTTGCCTATTCTATAGGCATGATCAAAGCTGATTCTCACCTGCATTAAAGCTCAGCTTCTCTGCCAATGCTTTTTCTTCCTCTACCTGATGAAGATGTTGATCTAAATGGTGTGTCCTTATTAGATTTGTGCAACCTAAACTCTTCATTGGAGAGCCCAGCTGTGGCATCTTACTCAAAGATCCCTGTTAAGGGTTTTATGCATACACACACAAACAGACTAAAGGATGATATTCTTAGAGGAATCAAATGATGTAACAACTAACTTTAACAAAATGAATGCCAGGAAGTGGAGACATGTTGAGAGGGATGGAAATGGAGAGGGAAGTATGTGAGACTCTTATATCCAATAAACTACTCAGAAAAAGATACAAATGGCACGGTGGCTCAAGTGGTAGATCTTTAACCTTGAGCAAAAGAAGGACAGGGATAGCACCCAAGCCAGAGGGAGGGAGGGTGAGCAAACGTAGTCATTCTATTCGTTATGTAAAAATTGAACTTGAAGGTAGAGATGGGCAAGGGAAAATAGGGGATAATTATGGAAAGGGTAAAACTGAGGGAATTGTACTCATTAATTATACTCATAACCTGATTTATGGAATTATAACTTCTTACAACAATAACAACAGTAGTAACAATGATCCCTGTTAACACAACTCTGAGTTGATATTTTCATCAAAAACCGCTCATTTGGTCCCTGGAAGTCATAGAGCTTTATGGTGGATGGTGGTGTCCCTCCGTAGAAGCCCACTTCCTTCTTCCATAAGCCAACAGAGTTGCTTCACATAAGTCAGGTGCCAGCCCTGTGGGATCCTCAGTTCTAAGGGATCGATCTCATGTGTATGTGTGTGTCTCATAGACATACTCCTCACTTGGGATTGGAGCTTGAAAAACAAGTCCCCTCATCATCACTCTTAGGAGTAAGAAATGATGAGACTTACATTTCCTTCAAGAAAGTGTCCATCTCAAAGTCTTTTTTTTCCCACTGGCCTTTTGATCCTTTGTTTTCCCAGTCAGTGAGTCATTGATTGAGATTTTCCACTCCTAACTTGGAACTACTGTCCTGATAGTCTTTTGGACTGTGGTGGCAATTGTCTCCATTCCACAGCCATGGGAGGGCCCCATTATAGTACATTCTAATATAGTAATGTTTGAATATCTCTTGGAAGAATTCCAGTGGTCATGTAATCTGAGGTGGGAAATGAATAAAATGAAAATATACTTTCCCGTTCTCATTGTCTTAATTTTTTTTACTATAAGTCATTCTTTTTTTAGATCATAAAGAGTTAAATTTCTCAATATTTATTTGAACATAGGAATTGTTCAATGCACCATTTTCAGCTAAGAAAGTCTTTTTTTCCAACACTGGGATTGAACTCAGGGCCTCAGACTCTTGCTCAGCTTTTTAAATTATATTTTTATTATCTTCAAGGGGTTATACAAAGGTTTTGCTATTCAATGCATCTTGATCAATGTCACACCTTTGTCTTTAGAAATTTTCTCTTGTGTACATGTATATTATGCCTATTTGATTAGAACTTTGTGTACTTATAAGTTTTGACCATTTTGATCTATTGTTTTATTACTATATTATCTGTCCTCAGTAGCCATTTGTAGGCAGCGAGAGGTAAAGATTAGGTATTTCTAAGTCCTCATTGGTTTTCATTTGCTTGAAGAAGCAGAATAGAAATGGTGTAATAGAAGGATAATAGTAACATTCCTGTTTTTCCTCGCCTTAAATCCAATTTCATCCCCAAGGCCTCAATAAGTAGCCCTCTTTTAAAGTTCCGCTAAGATGCCACTATGTCCCTCAAGTATTTTTTCTAAATTTCTTCTGCCTCCAGCCCACTGAACAGAAATTGACCATTTCCCTGTGCTGAGGCCTATTGAAGGATATATCATATGATTTTGACATCACATACACAGCAATCTGTTTTCTTCGTTAGACTATTCCATTTTAAGGGAAATGTCCGTATCTCAATATCTAAAATGAGAATTTCCAGAATCAGAATAGAAGTGCTTACCAGATGACTTCTGAATGAACAAATAATTCCATTATGAAAGCTGGCATTATTTCACAGCATAAATGAACTCAGCCAATTTGTTAACACTGGACACTCCTTATTCTGGTTGAGTGCACTATTCTGTCTTTAAGGTACAATGGGATACAACTGTGAATCATTGTTTTATGCTGCATTAATTGCTCAGGGGTCCATATATGATAAATGTCTTAGATACACAGTTCTAGCATACAGGAACATTGTGAAAACATACCTCAACAAGGAAGGGTAGCCAATAAGACTCTGGCAGCTCTAGCTGATAGTTTTGTTATGCTTAATAGCCTCCAAATTTCTACCTTGCTTCTAAATGTTGAGGAATTTCAAGTCTCCAAGGAAAGCAAATAACATGAGAAAACATTGACAGGAAACTACAGAGCCCTGGGGTCTGAGTTCAGAAAGCACTTATGCAGGTGAGGCTATTTCCAAGAACTTCTGACTATATAAATTCCTCTTTGTCAAGTGTTACCATGTATTAGTCCAAGACAGCTACTATATTTTCTTATTATAAGAATGCACGGTGTTCTGCATCTGGTACATTTGCCAAATTGTAGATTTATCCCTATTTCTATACATCTGTTTAAAGAATGTGTGTTCTATCTCATCAGGGAGTTACTCGAAGTCACAGGTTGCTAATTCCAAATGAATAGAAACAGTGATTAATCTGAGAGATACGGGCTCACTGCTATTCATGTAACAGATGTCCACTATGATGAGTTACACATTTGTTCCATGTTTATATAAGAAGACAAAAAAGAAGATTCAACTATTTTCTGAAATAAAAGGAAAAAAAGAAAGGAGCATGGGGGAAGGTGGGAATATAAAATATTTGAAACTGTTTATTCAGGTGACATGTTACATGTGGCAGCGACATATGACATGTCTGGAGGGTGGCAAGAAAAGAGATGAGGGGAGGTGGGGAGCTAGGAGAGAGAGAGGGAGAAGCTGCACTCCATATTCCTGGCTTTATTTCAGGGTGTGGATATGAACTGAGTCCATCTCACTTGGCTGACAGAAGCACTAAGGCCAAAACCAGCAATTTCATCAGCATCAGTTACACAGAAGATGGGATTTCAGAGGAAAGTACAAAAAAAGGGAGAATGATGTATGTGATTTTATTTATATAATTAAAAACAAAGTTGGCAGTCTATCTTCCTGTCAGGAAGAATAAATATCAGAGTATGGAGTTGGAATGAGAAGTGCAAGTGGCTTCCTGCTGCTCCATATGCACTTTGCTCCAATACAAACTTACAGTTGACTCTTCTCAAGAAATGCATTTCAAATGATTCTGTGCATGAGTGTGTGTGTGTGTGTGTGTGTGTGTGTATGTGTATGTGTCTATCTGTCTGTCTGTCTGTGTGTTTTGACTATTGTTAACCAGAGAAATAGATGTGTGCCAGTGGCTCACACCTATAATCCTAGCTATTCAGGAGGCTGAGATCTGAGGATTGTGGTTCAAAGCCAGCTCTAGCATGGAAGTTCCTGAGAATCTTATATCCAGTTAATCACCAGAAAACTAGAAGTGGCTCTGTGACTCAAAGTTGTAGCCTTGAGCTGAAGAGTTCAGGGACAGTGCCCAGGCCCAGAGTTCAAGTCCCATGTCTGACAAAAAATAATAAATTCAATGAATATGAGCTGAACTTAGCAAACAGCACATGGATGGCTAGTAATCAATGGATTATCTATCTACCTATCCATATATCTCTCTCCTATATTAGTTTTATCATTGCTATAACCAAATACCTGACAGGAACAATGTAGAAGAGGAAAGATTTATTTTAGCTCACAGATTCAGAAGATTTGGTGCATGGTTGCTTGGTCCTATGCCATTGATCAGAACATGATGATGACAGGACGACAGACATGAAGTAGAGAGAGGAAAGGACAAGAGACAAAGCACAAGTTTCAAAGGCTCACTCCAAGTGACACACTACTTCCAGATAGATAGGCCCCATCTCCTAAAGCTTCCACCATTTTCCAAAATAGGTACATTGGATATTCTCCATGAGACTACACCATTCAGTACACGAGGCTGTGGGAGACATTTAATATTCGATCTCAGAATTCTACCCTTGCCCCTCAAAGGCTCATGGCCATTTTGTAAGGCAAAATACGTTTCATTAATCTCTAAAACTTTTCAAAGTCTTAACTGTTCTGATAGTGTTCAAAGTTTAAATCCCAAATTCCCTGTGGGACTAAAGGCAAATTCTTAGCTATAAGCCCCTATAAACATAAAGTTGCATCCTTTCATTCAATATTCAATAGCACAGTGGAAATATTCCTATTCCAATATGGTGGGCTAAGAAAACAGCAAAGAAGTTTCAAATCAATATAAAAATTCAGGCTTAGAGTGGGGCACTGGTAGCTTATGCCTGTAATCCTAGCTACTCAGGACAATGAGATCTGAGGATCATGGTTCAAAGCCAACCCAGGCCAGAAAGTCAATTAGACTCTCATATCCAATTAAAAACCAAGAAGCCAGAAAGATAGCTGTGACCCTAGTGGTTGAACTCCAGCTTTGAGTGATAAAGATAAGGGATAGCTCCTACGTCCTGAGTTCAATCCCCAAGTTTGGACATACATACATAATATAAAGAATTCAAGCTGGCATTCACATTGGAATATCAGATCATATGTTGTTAAGAAAACCATTACAATGATTAGGAAGACAGATACTTGAATATCTCAGTACAGTAGACCAAAGTATATGGTTATCAAAAGTGGTACAGTACAGAAAACTACTACAAATTACAAAATCGCTAAGAAGCTTGTCAGCAGACCTGTTTTGGTGTGTTCTAGCAGAGGGGTTTGTTCTCCAGCCCTTCTTAAAAAAAGCCATCATAAGTCTCCTGCCCAATGTCTACCTGTGGCCACCACTGAACATAACAAGAGCTACTTTGACCAGAAAAAAATAGCTGTGCTATCTTCTGGAAAGCTCTTTTTTTCATCTTTTTTTCATATATTTTTATTGTAATTATTAGAAGGGTTTCATTATATTCACCAGATAGAAGGCGCATTACTTCATAAACATTGATACCCTTTCTCATGTCTTGGTCCCCATTTCCCTCCCCCAACTCCTACCCTTCATCTTATTCCCCCGCTTCCCTATCCTATTTCAAATAACCAAATATACATATATACAATATATCAGATAACAAGGTAAAATGCTGTAACAATATGAGATAACCAAGGGACAGCAAAAGAGATGAGAGATAACATAGAATATTAAAGACAACAATCACTCATTACATGGCTGTTGTTTCTATATTCTGGAGGTCCTTTCATTTAGCGTCATACTATATGGCCTTATGTATCAAGGTTTTGCTCTATTGTGAATCTCTGCTAGGAATGCCCAAGGTTTCTACTGATTATGACAAATGAGGGAAACCATTGAGCCTATATCTTCTGAAAAACCCTTAAACCAAGACATACAAGTTTAAAAAAAATGATGCTGTATAGTGTCATCTCTTCAGAAGATGGTAGTGATACATACATTATATTGCAAATTCTACATCTTACTATTTATCAACCTAGCACCCATGCATAGCCCTGTACCACGTAAAATCACTTCTATCCAACTTGATGAAACTATTTTACATATATCTAGAGGTTACTCATGTTTGCCCCTGAAGCAAAAGTCCTAATTTTAATTTTTCTCATAAAATACATTAATATTTATTTTCCTTCCAGTTCAGTTACAATAGCCCTTTATTAACCTGTAATTTAAATAATGAAATTTACTGTTAACTAATCCTTTATTGAATAACAGGCAAAGAGAAGAAGAAATTTTAATATGAACAGATATATTGATGGCCAAACACAGAAGAAAATATGCCTATTCCAATATACATTTCTACAACAGATTACGTAGTCATCAAGTATATTTCTATCTTCTATAATAGAGATTACAAACACCATTAACACTAAAGTGGCATCATCATCCATCCTACATAGAATTGGGATTTGCTACCCTCTGGTTATCATCACGTGACCTCCTCTTGTCCAGTCCAGATCTCTCTAATTTCACAATCCCTGTAACAAATCCGAAGTTCGCAACTGTTCCAATCATTCATTTCCTCTTCTTTGACTTAAGGGAAGCCAACTGATTATATTTAAGAGAACCATGCACCTACATTCTCCTATGTAGCCTTTTCACCTCCCACCTTCACATTTTCACCTTTAAAAGTGGTCACTGGCCCTCTTACTAAGTACAAATTTTAACTTTGCCCTCAAGTAATGTAAATATTTTTCTATTCTTCTCCCCTTTCTGCTCTTCCCCCATCTCTCATCCAATAGATTTTATACAAAATATCTTATTTCAAATTATACCTGAAAGGCACATATTAACACTCTTTGATCTAAGTTGGGTAGCTGAGTTGATTACAGATTGGAGGTCGTGGGTTTAGATTCAGCTTGAACATATTTTGCTTTTATACCGAGGAAAAGCCAATTTTCTGGACTTCAAAGTCTAACCCCTCCTAACCAGCTTGTCAACAGCAAGGATAATATATATGATGGTTCAGTGCAAGTATTCCTCCATTGCTAAAAAAAAATACCGAAAACTTTTCTTGTAATGATAGACTTTTAATGAGAAAGATAGAATCAGATTTTTCTTTATTTATTACAAGAAATTATGGCTGATGTGCCAGCTTTTGAATCTGTAATTCAAGCTACTCAAGAACTTGAGATCTGAGGACTGTGGTTCGAAGCCAGCCCAGTTAGAAAAGTTCATGAGATTGTTCTCTCCAGTTAACTCTCAAAAAAAAGTAAAAGTAGAGCTGTGCTTCAAATGGTAAAGCATGAGTCCTGAACAATAAAAGTGCAAGGGCAGCACCTGGGCCCTATGTTCAAGAAGCACATACATAAAAAAGGTCAAAATGTAAATATTATTTGATAAACTTAGTCAATGAAAGGCCTCCCCACCAAATATCCAGGTTAGAATACCAGTATACAGATTTTCTTTCTGCTGTGCACATGTACGTACACACACACACACACACACACACACACACACACACACACTTAACCTCCATGTGATGAAGATCTGAAGATACTGGTATCAATGTCTTTGGAATGTCAGAGTAAAGTCCCAACATTTTTTGGTTTCATGGACACATTCTTGAGGTTATTGAACACTAACCAAACTCTATTAATGATAAGTATAAATAACACTTGTTTAAAAAATTGAGTGTTTTCCAGGCACTGGTGGCTCATGCCTGTAATCCTAGCTACTCAGGAGGCTGAAATTTGAGGATCATGGTTCAAAGCTAGCCCAGACAGGAAAGTCTGAGAGACCTATCTCCAATTAGTCACTAGAAAACAGGAAGTGGGCAAAGCAAAACAACTTGAGATTCCACCTCACTCAGTTAGAATGGCCATTATCAAGAAATCTAGTAACAACAGATGCTGGCGGGGATGTAGCCAGGAGGGACTGCTACTACATTGTTGGAGGGAGTATAAACTTGTTCAACTACTATGGAAAGCAGTATGGTGATTCCTCAAAAGACTGAACATAGAGCTCCCCTATGATCCAGCAATTCTACTCCTTAGCATTTACCCAAATGTCCAGAAACAAGGACATACTAAATCCACTAGCACAATGATATTCATTACAGCATTATTTACCATAGCAAAGATATGGAACCAACTCAGATGCCCCTCAGCAGATCATTGGATCAAGAAGATGTGGTACTTACACACAATGGAATTCTATGCTGCCATCAGAAAAATGGCATTGTCCCATTTGTAAAGAAATGGAAAGACTTTGAAAAAATCATATTAAGTGAAGCCAGATCCAAAGGAACATAGGCTCAATGCTTTCTCTCATTTGTAATAATTAGTACACATCTAGGACTCTCCTAGAAGAGGATTACAATAGCTCAAAACCTAGTTACATAAGGTCATATAGGATGAGACAAAATAAAGGATCTCTAGGATATGGAAACAAGACCTTTATATTGTGTTAGTGTTGTTCTTATTGTACTATGTTATTTCTTCTCTTCTCTTTTTTTGCCCTTTTGTTTATCTCATATTGTTACTGTATCTGACTTTGTTACCTGGTATATTGTATATACGTTTGTTTATTTGAAATAGGAAAGGGAAAGAGGGAAAACAAGATGAGGGGAGGGGGTGGGGGAGGGAAATGGGGACAAAAACATGAGAAGGGGTATCAATGTGTGAGAAGTAATGCACCTACTACCTGACGAATATATCCCCTCTATGTATTACCCTGACAATAAAAAATAAAATAAATTAAAAATTAAAAGAAAGAAAACTGGAAATGATGCTGTGGCTCAAATTGGTACAGTGGTAACCTTGAGCAACAGAGCTCAAGGAGAGCGTATGGGCCTTGAGTTCAAGCCCCACAATGGACAAAAAAAATGAAGTATTTTAAGTATCTCCCAGGAAAATTCTAATTCAATGGGAAGCACTTGTTGAGTGTCTCAACCCAAACAGATCCGATCCAATCAGAATTTTTAGCAATGGGCTCTGCAAATAATGGCTGTAAAAAGTTTCCTGGGGTATAAAATTATATATACATACATACATACACATACACACACACACACACACACACACAGCACTGAGCTTGAGAGTGTTCACTAGGAGAAACAGCCAAGATTTCAGTACTGATTGCCAGATTCTAAGATCTATGAAACAAAGTACCAGACTCAGACTCAAGAGGAGCTTGAGCTGTATTTCTGAGTAGAGTGAATAGATAGGAAACCACCATGAACTAAATAAGATGGAGAAAATAAACTAAATGCTGAACCAATTTTTCTTTTTAAAGTATGTGTCTTCTCATCCCTTCTAGCTGGCTGCAATCCTATTTGATCATTTGAGCAGTCAACTGGAGCTTTAAACACTTCCTTTCAATCAATTAGTGAATTATTTATTTCCCTGGAGATGTCACTTTTGATTTTCAAAAAGAGATATATGCTACTTTTCTCTCAACGTTTTACTATGACAACTTTTCAAATTTCAAAAAAATTTAAAATATGGCAAAACAAGACCCCATATGTCTACATTTACCAATTGTTAATATTTTGCTTCATTTGCTTTGCTTCTCCCCCTCCTTCCCTGTCTCTCCTTTCTTCCCATTTCCCCCTCCTTTTCTCTGTCTTTCCTCCAGAGTCTTCTCTCTCCTTTCTGTCTCTCTGTCTCAAAATTATTTTTTTTGCAATAGGAAAGAAACACTATTAGGCTTCCAGCCAGAATTAACATTTTCCAAGTCTGTGTATCTACTAGAGGGAATTTATTGACTTATTTCTCATACTCACTCTATATTTTTTATTCTCTCCATCTTTCTCTATATCTCTTTCTTCTCCCTCCCATTCTCTCTTCTTTCTCTTCCCTCCCTCTCTTCCTTACATCCTTCTTTTCTCTGTTTCTCTCCATTTCTCCCCTCTCTCCATCTTTCTCTGTCCCTTTCTCCCCCTCTCCCTTTCTCTACCCCCTTCTTCTCTCTCCTACCTTCCTATGTAAGAGTATGCCAAGGCTGACCTCAAAGCCTAAATATTTTATGAAATGTCTTTTATGAATCTAACATTATCCTACCATCCTATTTAACCACAGCAACCCTATCAATTTTTAAATAAAATTAACTAGTGTTATTCTAAATATTTAATGATACTCATCTATTAAATGTTTTAATATTACCTAATATTAACATACAGAGTTCATAGTAATTTTCCATACTAATTCACTCAAGTCATCTTCTTTATAAATCCTTTTTAAAATCACCCAGGATGAAATAAATGATATTTAGACAACAGAATCTTAGTAGCTATTTTCTGACTAAAAAAATGAACTTAATTTCTTACTGTTTAAATTCCATATAGCCATTCCAGTCATCTTTTAATTAGTGGGCCTGGGCGCTGTCCCTAAGCTCCTCAGCTCAAGGCTACTGCCCTACCCCTTGAGCACAGTGCCACTTCCCGTTTTCTAGTGATTAATTGGAGTTGAGTCTCATATTCTTTAGTACTTGGGCTGGCTTTGAATCTCAATCCTCAGATCTCAGCCCCCTGTGTAGTTAGGATTACAGGTGTGAGCCACTGTGCCCAGCACTAGGGCTATATTTTGAACTATTCATATTTTCTCCCTCCAGTACCAGAGCTTGAACTCAGGACCTCCCCCTTGCTGGGCTATTTTGTTCACAGCTGGCACTCTACTACCTGAGACATGCCTCTAGCCCTTATTAATACACAGTCAACTTCTTTGCATCTTTATATTGAAACTTGCTTAACTGAAAACAGCAGACAGTTATACTTTGCATTTATATCCAATGTGAAATTCTCTGCATTTTTCAAGGGTGAATAAAGGAACTTTAGCATTATTTAAAGGAAATGCAAAACAAAACTGTATTGAAATTCCATCTTACCCAAATTAGAATGGTTATTAACTAGGAAACAGCAATAAATGCTGGTGAGAAAGCCCTGGGAAGGGTAGTGGTGACGAAAGCTCTTTATATACTATTGATGGAAGTGTAAATTATTAGAGTAGATACAATGGAAATCCTCAAAAAACAAAAAGTAGAGCTACCATATGATTCTACTATACTACTTTTGGACATACATCCAAATGATTCAGTCAGCAATACAACAAAGATACCTGCACATCTGTGCTTATTGCAGCATTATTCACAATAGACAAGCAATGAAATCAGCTTAGGTGCCTAGCAGTGAATGAATGGATAGGGAAATTGCTATACATGCAAAGGAGTGTTATACAGTCAGTCATAAAGGAAAAGTAAAATGGTGGATAATGGATGAAACTGGAGGTAATAATGTTAAATCAGATGAAGACAGACAAATACATGTTCTCTTACATGCAGAATATAAAGAGATTATCAGGAATATATATGTCTCCCCCACTAAGTATAGAACTCTAGGTTAACCTTTGTTGTTGTTTTTTCCATTGGTACTTCAAACAGATTATAAGCAACTATCTCATTGGTTACATTCTTTTAAGTGACAAATCTGCTGTCAAAAGTATTTTTAAAATTTTATTTCTTAAATGAATCTATATTTCTCTGGAAGATTTTATGAATTTCTTTTGGGTTTTTGATTGTTGAATAGTTTTGTTTTTGTTTTTGCATTACTGGAGCTCAAGGCCTGGAGTTCAGTGGGCATTTTCACTCACAGTCGGTAGTCTACAACCTGAGCTATACCTCCAAGCTGCCTTTTTACTGGTTATTTTGGAGACAGTCTCACAACTTTTTCTGTCCAGGATACTTTCAAATCATGACTTCCCCAATGGGGACCCCCATCTCGATTAGTAAAGATTACAAGCATGATCCACCAGTAACCCATCTGAATTTCTCTTCATTAGTTTTAGGTCAACTTGATTATGAAGTATCTTTCTGTTATTTATGTCATGATTATTATCTTTGTATCCTATATTATAGTATTATAAGTAGAAATGTGTTAGTTATTTTTATTGAAATATTTTATGTAATCCTTCCTTTCCAGAAACTCCAATTGCAAAAGTATCTTAGGTTATATGAAGTTTTCACACAGATTGTGTTATTCAAGAAAATGTTTTGACAGTATTTTGGTTTGAATAGATTCTACCACAATATCTTCATGGCCAATAATATTTTTATTGTGTCTATTTGGTAATTATTCCCCTGTAGTATTTTTGCATAAAATATTCTAGTTTTATTCTCTAGGTATATTAATTGTATTTCCCTAGTATCTACTTAAATTTCAAATCCTTTTGAGTCTTGCTCTTAAGAGCAATTAGGCAGGACCAGAATTGTGTTTAGTTTAGGGATAATTTTTGCTGTACTAATGAGACAGGACCCTTTGAATATTATTCAATACTCCATGAATTATGTGGTTTAATAAGTCTCGCTGATTTAAATAATCACTTTTACCTATCCATTTAAGGACTGTAATATTGCTCCCTGTAACCTTTCAGGTGATTTTTCCGTGGTTATGGGGTGTTTCTGCTCATATACATACTGATTAATGCTGTGCTGAATATTCTGTAGCTTTCCATATTTCTGTCTCTCCTCTTTGCTGTATATTCTAGTGTCTTTGTTTTCCCTAACTTTCAGCTCCACCTCCTTAATTCAAGGATATCATTAAGCTGTACCTGGATTCTCCTTTCTGGGTGGAAGCTGGAAAATCTCCCAAAATCACTAAGTTTGAAAATCGGGCACCAGTAGCTTGTGCCTATAATCCTACTCAGGAGGCTGAGATCTGAGGATGGTGGTTCAATGCCAGCAGAGGCTTATCCCCAATTAACCAACAAAAAAAGCTGGAAGTGGTAGAGTGCTTGCCTTGAGCAAAAGTTCAAGGCCTGGGTTCAAATCCCCTTATTGGCCTTCTCCCAAATATATAGGTCTGCATTCCTTTATTTTCTGATACCAGAGTCTTAAAAATCACACAGTTTATTTATGCTGTTGTTCCTGGTAAAAGAATCATTCTGGGCTGGATATGGATGATCTGAAGAGAAAGCATATTCTCTTATTTTATTTTATACAATAAACCAAGTAAATCCTTGAGAAACGTCACTGTATGGATTTTCTTTTGCCTCTCATTCTGTGTGTATGTGTGTGTGTATGTGTATCCTAGGGCTTAAACTCAGATCCTGGGCACTATCCTTGAGCTTTTTTGTTCAAGGCTGGTTCTCTACCACTTGACCCACAACTCCATTTCTGGCTTTTGGTGACTGATTAGAAATAAGAGTCTCATAGACTTCCCTGCCCAGGCCAGTTTTAAACCATGATTTTCAATCATTCCTATCAGCTTTCATTTATTTTCAATAATTTTAATGGGATATTAACTACTTTTAAAAAGTTTTATTAACAGTAATATCCTTTTTATTTACCATCATATGAGTTCCATAACTGTTGGAAGTAATGGTAGTTTCCCTCTAAAAACTTGTCCTCTAAATTTAAGAAACTTAAGGATAAGTAATAAGGGGAGAAGCATGACCGATTTCTCCAATTTCATTATGACTTTGGAGGCTGTTTTTTCTCAAATAACATTCTCAGTTCGTAAAGCCTCAGAAAGAACTTAGTTTTAGGTTTTCTGTTTGTTTGTTTTACAGAAACTGGCATAGGAGTTAATTCAGCTTTGGCTCATAGGAACTAATTGAATTGAATCAATTGAATAATTAAATAAACATTGAAACAGTACTTCAGAAGCAATTCATTTCCATACCAATGGAAATGGTATGGAAGAAGACTGAAAAAACATCTACAGAAAGAGACACAAAGGAAGTGGGGCTGTTGCTCAAGGGGTAGGGTGTAGCCTTGAGCTGAAGAGCTCAGGGATGTTGCCCAGCCAGGTCCAGAGTTCAAGCCCCATGACCCACGAATAAAAAAGATACAGAAGTAGTGGGTCTCAAAATTTCTGCATAAAAGGGACCTAAATGAACTGTGTTGCTTTGTATCGTACACAAAACCACAAAAAGTCTGGGTCATCAAATCATGTTAAAATACCTTTAAATATTGAAACACAATGCAAAAACCTACTGTCATCATTTTTAAAAAGCAAACAAATGGATACAAGGACTTACATTAAGATTAAACACACTAAACTGCTGTTCAGACCCAGTGAACCAAAAGAGCGTAGTTAACTTCAAAATAAAATGAAGACATAATACATGTGGTACTAAAGGGTTTTTCTTTTAATATGTGGAGGGCTTACTTATGCTTGGAGACAAGGTCAGATGTGTATATATACATTAATCTGTTGGTATACACTGGGAGAATTGTTTCCAGAAAGCCCTGCTTGTCAAACTCTAAAGATGCTTGTCTAAAGATGTTTTATGCTTACATAAAACAAGGTCATATTTGCATATAACTTACACATATCCTCTCATATACTTTAAGTCATTATAATACTTAATATGACATAAAGGCTATATAAATATTGTCATTATTCCTTCGACAATAGAGCATAACAACAAACTGTGTATGCTTGATAGAGATTCAATTTATTTTCAGGCATGTTATAACTATGATTGAGCAAATTAGCAGGTTCAGAACACACAGATATGGAAGCCAGATTATACAAGTATATTGTGAAGGTGTATGTGCATACATACACTTTTCCTAACCAAAAGAGCTTGTTTTCATGATGATCCTTTGAACTAAGTGAACAGGTGGAGAAATCTGAGTAGAGGTAACTTTCATTCAAGACTATTCTCAATGGAAGTAGCACTGTGGCTCAAATGGTAAAGTACAGGCCTTGAGTGCAAAGAGGCTTGAGGACAGCCCCTAGGCCATGAGTTCAAGCCCTAGGATTGGCAAAGAAAAAAAGATAACTCAATACTTATAATTTACAGTGAGATCTTTGGGCCTCCAGCAGCAGCATCTGGAAACTTATTTGAAATGCATTTACAGTCTTGGGCTTCACTCTGCACTCTGCTGGATGTGAGATTACATTTTAACTAGGCTGCATTAAGATTTGTATGTCCAAACTAAAAGCTGAGAAGTACTCCCCTAAATCTACACTGTCCACTATAAGGACTCCTAATCCATGTGTCTGTTCAGCCACGTAAATAGGTTCAGTATGATTTAGAGGCTACAGGTTTACATTTTCTTAGTTCTGGTCCAAGGACTTGAACTCAGGGTCTGGGTGCTGTTCTTGAACTTTTTGTGCTCAAGGCAAGTACTCTACCACTTGAGCCACAGCTCCACTCCAGGCTTTTTGGTATTTAACAGAGATAAGAGTCTTACTTACTTTTCTGCCTGGGCTAACTTTGAACTACAATCTTTAGGTCTCTCCCTCTTGCAGAGCTAGTAGCACAGGCATGAGCCACCAGCATTCAACTACATCTTTACATTTAAATTTTTGCCAGTTCTGGGGTTTAGCTCGGGGCCTGAGTACTGTCCTTGAACTTTCTCAAGGCTAGAGCTCTACCACTTGAGCCTCAGCACCACTTCTGGCTACTTTCCATGTGTATGGTACCAAGGAATCAAACTCAGGTCTTCGTGCATGCTAGGCAAGCACTCTACCACTAGGCCAAAGTCCCAGTCCTACATTTTAAATTTTAACTTAAAAAGTAACTTTCAATTCATCTATTGGAATACTTTTATTTGGAACTGGGGTATATAAATACACATTAAATGTTTCTCAGGAAAATGCAGCATCGAGTTTAGAAATGCTTTAAAAGAGTAAAATATATACCACATTTCAAAGAGCAGTGTGAAAAGAAGCACCCAGACCCTGAGTTCAAGCCCCACAATTGGCACAAAAATGTGCCAATTACTGAATTACACCAATGTATTATTATTTCTTTTATCCACAAGCTAATGCCATGAAGGTAGAATTCTTGCCACTTCACTGCTTCCTCAGTGAAAGGCTCTAAAAAATAAAGTGAAACCTGCACTCACACATCTGGTAAGGAGAAAGACCAGAGCTTCAATTTGGTGACTTTCAATGGTGACTTTCCTGGCCCTCTCATAACAGAATTTTCTTTAGGACTCAGAATCACTACTGTCTTTCAATAAAGAATCTCCTTCTGTCCCTGTTTATACCTTATCAGCAATGTCTATACCTGTTACAGTTCCTCAATTTCTTGAAATTTAATTTCAGTTTATGTTTGATGTTCAGGGCATGTGTTTCAAATGACTAGGATTTACATAGAAAGCAAATCACTCACATTAAAGAAGTCTTGTAATAATTATAGAGACCTTAAGGGGTTTCCAAGGATATGTTTATGACTCTTAGTCCCAAATGTGATGGTTGTTCCTTTTCATTAGTAGGCAGTATGTTCCTAACTCCTTTCAGAATTTGATATTGAACTCATAGCACTGTTTTTACTGTAGAAATAAGAAGAGCATGTGATCACAACACGGGTTCCTATTTATAGGCATTTCTCTACTCAAAATTATTCCAAGATCCTCTTTGGATTAGTAGAGGCATTTTTAAATTATTTATGCATGAATCCAGAATCTTTTCATTTAGGTCTATAGTGGAATCTAAGGCAACAGAACTGCAATTGGCACTAATCAGATTGTTGAGTTTCTGGTCCATATAAAACATGAAGAATAATCTTGATTGATTGGATTAAGAAAGGAAAAGCACCTACGACAGCAGTAAACAA
The DNA here is from genome assembly GCF_031878675.1 of Megascapheus bottae. NCBI lineage: Eukaryota > Metazoa > Chordata > Mammalia > Rodentia > Geomyidae > Megascapheus > Megascapheus bottae. The sequence continues at coordinate 892,817 of NC_143547.1, forward strand.
AGTTATGCTTGTGTCTGTAAGGGTATCTCCAGAGAGAATTAACTAAATGGAGAAGACTGGCCCTGAATATAATCAGTATCATTCCAAGACTGTGGCTCCAGGTAGAATAAAAAGAGAAAAAGAAAATAATATATCAATACAGGCATTCTTCTCTCTACTTCCTGGCCACTATGAAGTGAACTGTTTTCCATCACACTCTCATAATTGAATGAACTTCTGAATCTGAGAGCAAAATAAATCCTTTTGCTTTTTAAATTATTTTGTCAGGTATTTTGTTACAGGGACAAAACAATCTGACACAAAGAGAAATTATTTGTCTACAGATTCAAGATTCATACTGTTTTAGTCTGTCCATTATCATTTCCTCTGAGAACATTTCCATCTTCTAGTTCCTATGATCTGACCACAGCACTTCGGGTCTGGCCAATCCTGTTGGGCCATCTCCTCCAGACACAATAATTGATCCAGTGTAAAGAATGTGACCCAATGTAAACAAATTCTCTACAATGATAAGAACATTGTGAGAGGGCCCTATTGCACCGTGGCATGAGCTGATAGAGGTAGAACATTAGGGATTAAGGCTTTCCTGTATATTTATCCACCCCCAGGAATGTAAACCAAAAGCCACTTTTTCCATTCAAATTTACTCAACTAAACTTTACACTCAAAATTGCAAATAACTTCACTAATCGTGCATATTTCTAGGGTAACTGAGTGCTTCTTGGAAACATGTAGCAGCAATTTCTTGGATATTAAACATTAGGATCCATGAGTCTTCGTCCATGTTACAGCCTTAGAATTCCCAGTTCATCCCTATGCCAGGTGGAAGGGGTTTAGAAATCGTGAGCTCTCAGTTAAAACATGATTTCTTGGATCTATCTACTGTTTTCCCTTAGGCATAAAAGTACATTCTGGGGGCCAGGAGTTTGGCCTAGTGGTAGAGTGTTTGCCTAGCATACACAAAGAGCTGGGGTCAATTCCTCGGTACCACATACATAGAAAAAAAAAAAGCCAGAAGTGGTGCTGAGACTCAAGTGGTAGAGCTCTAGCCTTGAGAAAGTCCAAGGACAGTGCTCAGACCCTGAGCTCAAGCCCAGAACTGGCCAAAAAAACAAAACAAAACAAAACAAAAGTACATTGTGGATTTGCTGTCTTACACTCCCTGTCCTTCAGCACGTTTTGGAATAGAAGCAGAAGAAATTGTTGTGCTGATGAAACTTTATTCATGACAATCAGGAAACTGAAGATCAAGCAGGATTAGTGACTGGCCTAGCAACATTGACAATGCTTGACGGAGTGTGCTGACCAAAATCTGTTGCCAGGGCTGGACTCCAATCCTACTAGAAGTCGCAAGCATCTCTGAAGAAATCAGCAAGGGAACATTAAGTCAACAGCACGCCATCAAGTGGCTAAAAAATTATTTCTGCAATGAAGGTAAGAATTTCTCTTGTTCGTTTTCTATATGAAAGCTTTCTGAACCTCTATGAAGACCCCTCATTAGACTGTTTAACTGTCTCTAAAAGAGCAAATTATCACTTAGAACTTACAAATAAAACTTTACTATCTACCCTGTTTCCCCAGGAATAGTACCAACTGAGGCCGACTTATACCAGCCAATGCTCTCATTCAAGCGACTGGAAGATGCCTTAATGTTGTTTAAACTATGTGCCTACATTATTTTTTCTGGTAATAATACATAAGAGTACCTCTGAGCTGTTCCATTTGTTTACAGTTTAATTTGGCTTCCTTGGTTTCACACTGAAGGGAATTGTAGTAAATTCTTAAAACATACAGGAAGGAAAGCTCTTTATGTTGAAGGTAGCCCACCAAGGTGCTAATTCCTTTCCTACTAGGTTTATCCCAGGACTTCATTCCTCATCCAGGAATTTACATGAGCTTGGTAGTTCACAGGTCCAAATTCCACATTTGAATAAATAAACTCACTAAAGTGCTCAGTTGCCTTGGGATTAGCAAAACAGTTTCTGAACTTGCATTGCCCTCCAGTGGTAATTTCTTAGATCATTTTTGTTAGATATTTTCTTAACTCCTAAAATTGACTCCTTGAAAGTTGTCAATTATGGTTTAATTCTCACATTTGGTCAATATGAAGTGTGAAGTGTGAATATGATTGATAATAGAGAAATAGTGGCGGCTGAGCCACTACTGGGGAAGATGTGGTATCTGCTTTCATGGTTCTCAAAATAAAAGAGTTTTCATGTTTTTAAGTCGTCTTCACTCTGAGACTACAACCTCAAAAAAGGTGAAAAAAATCACCAAACCTGAATCTAGAAAATCTCACTAGTAGCACAAGATCCAGAAGACAAATGAGAACTCAGCCTCCCACGGTTATTCAATATCATCCCTGAAAAATACCATATATACAATATAGAAATTAAAAAATACAAAGCACCAGCTGTAAGGACAGAGAACATATGTAAATATGAACTAGCAAGTTAATACCTTGATAGCATAAGAAGCTCATACGTTCATGGTCAACACAGTAAATGAGTTTTGGTAGCAAGTTTAAAAGAATTCTGCCTTGTTTTCTAAAAAAAATGATGAAGTAGAAGTTAGGAAAACAAACACAGAATAAAGAAGTTTATCTCCAACTAAAAGAAAAAAAACGGAATGTCAGGCCCGGAGTGTGGCTTAGTGGTAGAGTACTTGCCTAGCATGCAAGAAGCCCTAGGTTCGATTCCTCAGTACCACTAGCCTTGAGAAAGCACAAGGGTAGTACCCAGGCCCTGAGTTCAAGCCCCAGGACTGGTAAAAAGAAAAGGAATGCCTTCCTGCCCACATGGAATTTGTAGTTAAGCTTATTTTTCAGATACAGTAAATTCCTTTGGTTCACCACCTGCCATGCTCCACCCCCATATGCCTTTTGAATTAAAGAATAGGCTTATAATTCTATAAATAATACTAGCCCAGCTCTAAACTCCTACCCACCAAGCATTCCTGAAAATGCTAAATACTATGAGGAAGTGTGCATCCTTCAGCAATTTTTTAAAAACTGAGATCATGACTCCTTTGGGGCCAGAATATTTTTCTTTAGGAGATACCCCCTCCCACTTCCTTTTTGGAAGGCAATTATTTTTATTATTGAAATGGAATCTTATTATGTTGATCATACAAGTCTCAAAAGTGGCTTGGTCTACAAGTATATATCACCATGCTCAGCTTTGGGATGCAATCTTTATTTAATTTATAATTCTCAATCTCAACAGTATTGGGGAAAAGGTAGATATTTTCCATTTTTTCTCTAATGTAATAGTTTGTATATAGTAGGAGCTCAATAATTTATTAACAGTAAAGGAGAGGAAAAAGCAAAGAAAGAGCAGGGTACTAATGGCTCAAGCCTATAATCCTAGCTACTCAGAAGGATTTCATCTGAGGATCATGGTTGGAAGCCTATCTGGGCAAGAAAGTCTGTAAGACTCTTATGTCCAATTAACCACCTAAAATCAGAAATGGCACTGTGCCTCAAAGTTGGTAGAGTGCTAGCCTTGGCTACAAAAGCTTAGGACAGTGCTCAGGGCCTGAGTTCAATCCCCATGACTGACAAAAAAATGGAAGGTATAAGGAAATAACAGAAAAACAGGAAGAGAATGGAAATAGAAAAAGGATGATTTGATAAAAAGTAGATAAAGTAATTTTTTACAAGAACCAAATATTCTGTAATAACACCAACAAACATTCACTCATCTTCCTTATCAAATGTCCTAAGCATATTTCTAAATTTTTGTTACTAATTTCCAGTAAACAAATATATATGACAGAAATAGCTTAAAGTTATGGTTCTCATAGTGTTTTCTATAATATTTGGAAACCTGATAGAATGGCTCCCTCTATTATGTTTTTCCAATGATCAATATTACCAAACATCAGGAAGATGTAAATAGATATCCCCATCACAGTTATTACCATGGCTACCAGTAAAAAGTCAAAAGGTGCCAAGTATTGATAGCTCATGCCTGTAAATCTAGCTGCTTAGGAGGCAGAGATCTATGAATCAAGGTTCAAAGCCTGCCTCAGCATACAAATCCAAGAGATCCTTATCTCTTATAAGCAAAAAGCCAGAAATGGAGGTATGGCTCAAGTGACAGAGTAAAGCCTTGCACAAAATGTCAAGTAAATGGGCTGGGAGTTTGGCCTAGTGGTTAAAGTGCTTGCCTAGCATGCATAAAGACCTGGGTTCAATTCCTCTGTACCACATACATAGAAAAAAGCTGGAAGTGGTGCTGAGGCTCAAGTGGTAGAGCTCTAGCCTTGAGAAAGTCCAAGGACAGTGCTCAGGCCCAGAGCTGAAGCCCAAGACTGGCAAAAAAAAAGTCAAGTAAGTGATGAAGTCCTCAGTTCATGTCCCAGTATTGGCACATACACAAAAATACAAAGGTTACAAGTGATATATGGAGAGAAAAACAAGTAAAAAAAATGCTGTATATATGGGGGGGAAGAGTGTAAATTTGCACAGCAAGTGTGGAAAAAAACAGAGACTTCTCAAAAAGTTAAAACAGAACTGCAATATGATCCGATTCACTACTATGGGCGTATCAAAAGGAAATGAAGTCAGGTGCAGGTGGCTCATGTCTGTAACCCTACCTACTCAGGAGGCTGAAATCTTAGGATCGTAGTTCTAAAGCCAGCCTGGGCAAGAAAGTCTGAGATTCTTCTCTCCAAACCACGACAAAGCCTGAAGTTGATCTGTGATCCAGTAGTAGAATGCTATCCTTGAGCAAAAAAATTAAAAAGTCAAATGGAAGTATATGATGCTGATATTTATACTCTATTGTATCTTAACTACAATAAATGAAAGTATGTGAAGACATGTCTATCCTGCTATCTAGTATTTTGGTGAGGCAGTACTGAATATCCCTCATATATCCTCTGGCCTCAAAGATGGACCACAGCTCACAGCAAGAACTCAGAAAATGTTTGCCTACCAGCCTGACCCAAAGCTGTTAGATTTACCAACACCCATAACTGTGTGTATTCATTCCTTAAAATCCCTTTAGAGCTCATGCCTGTAGTCCTAGCTCCTGAGGAGGCTGTGATCTGAGAATTGCAGTCTGAAGCCAAGCTGGGCAGGAAGGTTTGTGAGACTCCTATCTCTAATTAACCATTAGAAAACTAGAAGCTGAGCTGTGACTCAAAGTGGTAGAGTACCAGCCTTGTTCACAAAAGCTGAGAGACAGTTGCCAGGCCCTAAGTTCAAGGCCCAGGACAGACACATTTAAGTAAGAAGGAAGGAAGGAAGGGAGGGAGGGAGGGAGGGAGGGAGGGACAGAGGGAGGGAGGGACGGAGGGAGAGAGGGAGAGAGGGAGAGAGGGAGGAAGGGAGGAAGGGAGGAAGGAAGGAAGGAAGGAAGGAAGGAAGGAAGGAAGGAAGGAAGGAAGGGAGGGGAAAGGAAGAGGTTATCCTGGAGGGAAGGGAGAGTAATAGAGGGGGGTGAGACTGATTTGAACATATCATAAACAATGTGTAAACAATGTGTAAATCTAACAATGAAATCCTCTCTGCATAAGCTTGTAAAAGGTAAAATGAAAACATATTTACAGACACACGCATGTGCATGCATGAGCACGCATATACACTAACAATTTTGTTTCTCTGAAGAAGCAAACAGTGAAGAGACACAGTTAAAAGAACAGAGATCCAAGCACAGAAGCACCCTAAAAGGGTGGCTGTCTTTGCTTGTAACTTCCAGGGAGGTGTAACTAGACAAGAACCTCAGGCAAACTGGCACAAAGCCCACAGACTGGAAGGCCATGAAAATATTTTAGCATTTATAGTAACTATTTCCTGTGTTATGATTTTTCAGTGAATTACTTCAAGTAAAAATGCTTATATTGCAATTGCTTCAGTTGTGTGTGTGCATGCATGTGTACATATGTGTGTAAGAAAATGATCTTTCCTTTACTTTGATGATATCTTTTAGATATTCACATCAAGAATTGCATTTAAAGCCTTGTATCATTGGGTTACTGCATCAGAAAGCCATGCCATAGAATAATATCACAAACATCTGTACCTACTAGGATTCAGGAATTAAACTATGCATTCCAATATTTCCCAAAGCACATTTCTCAAGAAGCCATGTTTCATAGGGCAGCACTGAAGAATGGTCTGTCATATTCTTTTTTGGCTTTAACTTTTCAATCTCACTTTATAGTGAGTGAAGCCCACTCAAAGAAACCTGCATCAGTCTCCTCTATGGCATTTATCCTCCACTCTTTTTTCAATTTCCCTTCCACTTTGACTTCTCTTCTTTCCAATTCACAGTGCTTATCATAAGAAATAATATAAGACATAAAATGCTGGGCTGGGAGTTTGGCCTAGTAATAAGAGTTTGATTCCTCAGTGCCACATACATAGAAAAAGCTGGAAATGGTGCTATTGCTCAAGAGATAGAGCTCTAGCCTTGAGGAAAGCCCAAGGACAGTGCTCAGGCCCTAAGTTCAAGCCCTGAGACTGGCAAAAAAAGAAAAATGCTTATCATAAAAATATATTTAAGTTGGCTTATCTTCCTAGAAAGAAACTAAACAAGGCAGAAAGTTCTCAGGTACATGTAGAATGAGAGAAAAGGAAACCAAAATCCTGGAAGATAACATCCATTTTTGTGGTTTTGACATCCCACCATAACCAGTTCTTTCCTGAGTTCCAATTTTGTTTTCAGTATCATTGGATATTTCTCTGCCTGGGTAACTATTATTATTTCAACTCTGACGTAGCCAGCCATGAATTTATCTCAACTGTAAATCTATAAGTTTTACAAAGGAAACAATAATATTTACTTAATCTAAACCTATCACTCTATTGTTAACATTCTCAAACAAATTTTCAAAAAAATAAACTAGCATACATTAGCAATACTAGTGGGATTTCCTTGTGATATTTCCACAAATGCCTATAATATATTCCAAGTAATCTTTGCCACTATCACTGTCTTAGCAGCCCCCTTCCCTTCCTCCCTCCCTTCCTTTGCCCCTTTTTAATGCCAGTACCAGGACTTGAACTCAGAGTCTTGTGCTGTCCCTTAATTTTTTTCTCTCAAGTTTGGTGCTCTACCACTTTACCTGCACCTCTGGTTTACTGCTAGTTAGAGATAGTCTCTCTAATTTGCCTACCCTGTCTGGCTTTGAAGTGGGATTTTCAGATCTCAGCCCCCTGAGGAGTGAGCCGCCAGAACCTGGCATTCTTCTAATACTATTTCAACAAATAACATTTATTTTACTCATTTTTTTCTTACTTCTTGGTGTTCTCTTTATGCAGCAAAATGATAATTTCAGCAGTTTCTACCATATTTTTTCCTCTTGAAACGAATAGAAGATCCTGTCTTTCAGTTTATGGTTTTGAAATGAAAGGCAAATTAAATTCCCACAGCAGAGATAAAACTGTGGGCAGAAAAGAGACATGTAAACAATAATAAAGTATTAATCCATCACCATAGTTCCCCAAAATCTTGGGAGACATTGATCTGAAGGATCATTAAGCCAAGCCATTTAGGACAAAGTAAGCAAGAGCCTACTTCAACAAAATTACTGAGTCAGGTGGGGCACATGTGTAACTGTGTTGTGGAAACTACTAAGGAAAGAAACCAGAGTGACACTTGAAGAGTAGGAGAACCTCAGGTTTGCTATGTCAGTGGGCCCAGAGGAGTTCCTACCCCAACATCAGAGCCCCAGATGAGAGGAGTATAATTGTTTATCTATAGAGTACAGATGTTCTCCAATGGTTACAGTGTCTCAAAAATTATTCCAAGCTTAATAGTCAAGCTAGTTCTGGTCAAGCTCGTTCTGTCAACAGCGGGCTTTCCCTTACCAAGTGGAGGCAGTTCTGATAGCTGGAGGATTGAGGTTTCATGGAAGCAAAACATGCGTGGGGGGGCGGGGATAAAGAAAAATGGGAGAGATACACGAATTGGAAGAGGAAAAAGCTTAGGGTGCGAAAGGACTATTTGGGGGGAACAATTGTTTGAGGCAAATAGAAATTGAGAAGAAAAACAGAGGACTTTTGACAGAACAGAAATAACAGGAGAGATTGGATAAATCCAAACAAACGTATACAGCGGAAAAATGTGTGAGAATCCAAAAGAAGACAGAGAAGGGAAACTGTGGCCCAATATCGGACTTACGTAACCGTAACCCCTCTGTACGTCCAATAAAAATGGAAAAAGAACAAACGAGAAGCGGCAGCAATGAGGCCAATAAGAAAGAGCGGGCTCGCGGCCGGCTGAGCGTGGCAAAAGTGCCTGGCACGCAGGCGCGCGCCCGACTGCCACATGCACGAGGCCGGAAGTCCAAATGGTCCCCCGCTCAAGAACACACACAGGAAATGAATTTTTTTTTCTACAGAAGATGGCGGGCGCAGCTGTGACGTCAGTGCTTCCCCGCCCCGCCCCTGCCTCACGTGCCCAGCAAAACACGCTTCCTGGCATCCGGGTAACAAGCGATTTGCACGAGCTTCTAACGGTTGGGGTTTGCGGCGTCAGTTGCGAGCGGTCTCTGGAGGAGACGGCAGCTCCGCGACTGACTGGACTTTGTGGGCCACGGCCTGGCTTCGCGGCTAGGCCCGGACTTGCACGAGGGACTCGAGATCGAAGCGAATGCCTTCTCGAAGGCCTAGCTACACTGAATTCTGAGGCAAAGATGTCTCAGTTTATTGTGAAGGATCGCTGGGACCTAGGAGAAGACGAACTTGGGTCCGACCAGCGAGCTGAGCCGGGAGGCTTGGCCAGACACCAAGAGCCGCCTCATCGCCACTGCTCGGCGAATCCTAGATTTTCTCGGCTGAGAAAAACTCCACAAACCAAAGTGGAAACGGGAAGCCAATCAAAAGGCCCCCAGCCCCGCGGGGCGGCGGCAACAGCGGCAGCGGCCGGGCGCGGGTCGTGGGAAGAGCGCTTCCAGGGCCGGGGCGGCCTTCTGGGAAGTCGACCTCAGGATCCTCCAGGAAGAGGCCTAGGAGTCAGTGTTGGCTTCCGACGGCCTGGAGCGGATCTATCAGCAACCCAGCAGCGGCCTGAGGTCGGAGACGCCACAGGGGGCTTGTGCGCTGCAAAATATCCTCGAGGCGCAGCTCCCAAGACAAGCGGCACACGTCTCGGAAGCTACGGCAACGGCTGCAACCGGGGCAATGCCTCCTCCTCACGGAGCCGGCATTACCTTCACCCTCAAGGTGGCGGTCGAGGACGCGGTCGAAGCCGAGAGAGACGGGCGTGGCTGAAAACACCTTTTGGGGTGTACGCATCTGGCCAATTCACCAGAGAAGTAGCAAGTATAAAGGCAGCAGCCGGCAGTTTTGAGACCCCAATCCCGAAGTCAGGCGAAAGCAACAAGCCTGACCTTAGGAAAGCGCAGGCGAAGAAAGCCACTGTGCCACTGATGGGTCCGCTACTGCCCTTGATGCCTCCGCTACCATCCATCATGGCTCCTCAGCTGCCCTTGGCGCCTCCGCTGCTGCCCATGGTGCCTCCTCTGCTTCCTCTCATGTCTCCTCGACTGCGCTTGGTGGCTCCTCCGCCGCCCTTGGTGCCACTGCTGCGACCACCGCCGCCACCACCACCGCCGCCGCCACCGCCGCCGCCACCGCCGCCACCGCCACTGCCGCCCACTACGCCTCCGCCTCCGCCGCCACCGCTGCCCACAACGCCGCCGCCACTGCCGCCGCCACCGCCGCCGCAGCCCATGATGCCTGCTCCACTGCCCATGATGCCAGCTGCACCATCCATGGTGCCACCTCCACCACTGATGCCTTCGTCATCTTCTACCAAACAGCGTAAGCAGCCTGAGCCTGCCAAGGCCGATGATCCAGGTCGCCTTCGAATTGCTCGCGATAGAGCCATAGAGGAGAAGGTGAAAGAAATTGATCAAGATTACCGAACAATTAGTACGACTTTCGGTGCCGTGGTGAGAATGCTGATTTCAAAAGATCATTCTTTAGAAGAACCCATCCAGTTTGCCTTACGAGAGAATTTACGAGAAATTGGGAACAACTTCACTGAAGAGTTAAGCAGTTTCATCGATGAGTATGATGCTGCCCAAGGAAGAGAGCAGGCAAAGAAAAATTAATGTTCAGGCAAAAGAAAATTCAATAAATGTTCTAAATGTTATTTATTCTCAGTTGTATCTTTAATATATAGAATTTGGGTAATAGCGTCTTTAATATATAGAATTTGGGTAATAGCAGGTAAATATTTAGAAGCCTGTTTTTATTTAATCAAAATGTTAAAGAAATTTAAATATTGAAAATTTCTGGTGTTTAAAGCTCCTAATTCATATTCAGCCCAGTCTCAAATGATGGTTAATTGGTTAAGCTTTGCAAACACAGTCCTGAAGAGCAGTCTTGTGAATGTTGGTTTGTAGTCTTCCACAGGGTAGGATCATTGGTTTCATGATACTACTTTATAATTAGAGATAATTCCACTTAAACAGTACGGTTTTTCAGTTGTTATTTGATTTTTTTTTTTTTTTAGATTTTAGCGGGTTTTTTTGTATGTGTGTGTTTTGTTTTTGGCTCTTTTGTATTTTTAGAAAAAAAGGTTCTTAGTCCTATTTTCTGTTTAGGGGGTTGCTTTTTTTCAATTTTTTTAGCTTATTTAGAATTGTTCTGATTTTTCTTAATTTTCTTTTGTCTAGCGTTTTAGATGGGAGTTTCTTTTCTGGTTTAGTTTGTTGTTTTACTTTTTGTAGATTTTAAAAGACTTTCTTTAGTTTTCCATTTAATGCCTTTTTTCCCCCTGATTTGTTTAGTTAGGATTTTTTATTAAGTTTTTTGTAGGTTATTTGATGTTTTAAAGGCTTTTGTTTTTTAAAATTTGGATTTTGTGGGTTTTCTTTTTTCATTTTGAAAATTTGGATTGCTTTCGAGTTTTGTCTTGTTTTGGGGGGTTTTCATTTAGTTTTTTCTTAGGTTTTTCTTTGTGATGTTCCTTTTCCTTATTGCTTTCCAATACTATGTCTTGAACTCAGGGTCTTTAGCTTTTTTATTCAAGTCTCGTGACATATCACATGAGCCATAGCTCCACTTCTGGCATTTTCCAGGTTGTTGGAGAGAAGGGTCTCAAGGACTTTCATGCCCAAGCTGATTTCAAACCACAATCCTTGCATCTCAGTCTCCTGAGTAGCTAGGATGGATAACAAGAGTGAGCTATTTGTGTCCAGCTTTTAGTTTGCTATTTTTTAGGTTTTAAATTATGCTTGTGATGGTTAAGGCAGAAGAGAGTTTATTGGGAGTAACTGAACCTACCAGGCCTGCAGAGGATGAAGAAGTGAAGAGAGCTGCACCAGATGGAGGTGTACAGGTGGTGCACCAGGAAAAAGGTGCAAGAAGCTGCACCAGATGGGATTGGAGTGCAAGGGAACTAATGATGGAAATTGACTATATATGGAGAGGGCAGGGAGGAGGTGTGGGTGCAGCAAAGGGCGGGAAGGAGGTGTGGACAAAGCAATGACCTCAGAAGCCTGGGGGACTTCCCATTGCCCCCACATCTGCCAGTAATTTGGGTTACAGATTCACGGATGGCACTTCCAGGGAAGTGGCCAGGTGTACATGGAGGGAGAACAAAGAAAAGGGGCCATTTTTCCTGGACAGACCTAACTTTCCAATCTGTTGAGGGGCATTGATTCATTCTGGCTAATTTTTGCTGACAAGTCGCATCGACATTAGAGATAGAATGTGAACATATCATCCAGTCAAGAGGAAGGTAGCATTAAGAGCTCCTTGGTGGTGAGGGTGTATATGTATATTTGTATAAAATCTTACAAGGCAGCAGTTGAGCAATAAGAAAAAGTATTGGGGCTGGGAGTTTGGCCTAGTGGTAGAGTGCTTGTCTAGCATGCACAAAGACCTGGGTTTGATTCCTTGGTACCATATAACATGGAAAAAAGCCAAAATGGTGCTGTGGCTCAAGTGGTAGAGCTCTAGCCTTGAGAAAGTCCAAGGACAGTGCTCAGACCCTGAGTTCAAGCCCCATGACTGGCAAAAAAAAAGTATTGTTAGAGGGCATACAATAGCAAAAAAAAGTATTAGAAGGCACAAAAACGTCAGAAGGAATGGAAACCACTTGTTTAGGTTGGAAAAGGGGAAAAAATGGATGACTTGGCTAGTTCCTGTCTCCTGTGTTCCAGGTGGTCCTGGAATTGGCAGTTCATGTTCCTGACTACTTCTGACTGATTAATACCTGGTGACTGGGTAGGAGTGACTGGTTAAAAATAACTAGTCAGGATTAGGTTGGATTGGAGTGGTTAAGGCCTTGATCACTTCCTGTAACTGGACTATAGATGTCTAACTAAATTATGGATGGTAGAGACACTATAATTAGAAATACCAGGTAAGCCAGATAAGTTACTTATCCCTCTGTGGGTTTGACTAAATGCTTCACAGGGTAAAATCTGTAATGACCTACCTCAACAATAGACATGATTAGAGTTTTGAACCAGCTATTGATTAAACAATCTGATTAGAGTTTTGAACCAGCTATTGATTAAACAATCTAATTTTTAAAGAAATCTAGCACCTCAGGATATTAAGATTGAAATTATTGTCAGCTCTGTAGCCAAGGAGTCTTACTTAGTTGAAAACAGATATTTTGCCCTCACATTTCATAAACTTCCTTGTGGCTTGAGTTTAAAACTGCCCTTTTTTCCCCTTTGGCCTGTGGAGCCAGTTAAGTCTTGTTTACCAGTTTTGGTAGAGACATATTAGCATACAAATTGGCCTTTGAATACTTTCTAGATGGATGGGGTTAGAAAGAAAACCCACCACAAGTCCAAGATTACGCATTTCTGGATTAGCATAAATATTGGTCTTCGAACATTTGCTAGAAGGGTCGGGGTCACATGAAAACCCACCATGTGCCCAAGATGGCGAATCTCTGGACAAGTCATCATAGTAAGGAAATGTGGCAGTGCTTCATTAAGAAAGCAAAAAGCAGACAGAGAACCAGAAAAGCAGGAGCACACTGTAACAGTGTGAATGCTCTTGAGCAAAGACACACAGAGAGAAACAGGCCATTTGAGTTCAGAGAATTAGAACCCAGGACAGCTAGTACTTGAGAGGGAAGCTAGAAGGGATCCCTGAGACCTAGCCTGTTTCTCACTCTCTAGGGCACAAACCAATATGCTGTTGGCTAGAAGTGGGGAGACAGAAGATAGAGACAAGGACAAACAGATCAAAGAAAACCTGATGTATAGACCCTCTGGCCATTTACCATGGCATTGGCAGAAACTGTTGCAATGAAAAGAAAGCATTTTAGCTTTATGGAGTCCTTTAGAGGGAATCTGCTAGGTAGGACAGGGAGAGGAGTTCCTGTGGACCTAGTAAGAGGGCCAAAATGCATAAGGGTTCCCTCTGGTATGGAGAGAGGAGAGGGGAGAGGGGAGAGGAGAGAGGGGAGAGGGGAGAGGGGAGGGGAGAGACGGGAGAGGGGAGAGAGGGGGAGGGAGGGAGGGAGGGAAGGAGAGAAGGAGAGAGAGGGAGGGAGAGGGAGAGAAGGAGTGGGAGTGGGAGAAGGAGAGGGAGGGGGGAAGGAGGGAGGGAGAGAGAGAGGGAGAGGGAGGAAGAGGGGGAGGGAGGGAGGGGAAGAGAGAGAGAGAGAGAGAGAGAGAGAGAGAGAGAGAGAGAGAGAGAGAGAGAGAGAGAGAGAGAGAGAGAGAGAGAGAGAGAGAGCGCGAGCGCACACAGGTACCGGTAGAGGGGCGTCACTCACCAGATGGAGACAGGAGACTGTGTAGTAGTTGAATGCATGGCCAGCAACAGTAAAGACAAGACATTCGGCATGATGTCCTATGGCAGTTTGCTTCCTGCCCCCTGTCCACGGGCCCAAACTGGGAAATGGAGGAGAGGGTCCAGCAACTTCTGACCACCCCTTGTAAGGTTTGTAGAAAGGAGACCTCCGTGTGGTTGTTCAGGCAGAAGGTTGTTAGGGAAGCAAGCTGCAGCCCTGGCCAAGATGTAGTGTGCGAAGACTGCACCAGGTGGAGGTGTTTAGAGATCAAACTAATCATGGAGATTGATTGCGTAGGGAAAGAGTGGGAGGAGGTGTTGCCACAGGGATGACCTCAGGGCCTGGGGGAACCGCCCCCTGCCCCCAGATGTGCCAGTTCCCTGGGCTACAGATGCTGGGCAGCGTCTTCAAAGGAAGGGGCCATGTGTGCAGAGGGAGAACAAAGGGAAGGGAGGGTTTTTCACCCAGACAGACCTAACAAAGTTGTTTTGGTTTTCTTAAATTGAGTTTCTGTTAAAGTTTTAGTTTTTCTTTTTTGCCAGCCCTGGGTCTTGAACTCAGGGCCTAGGCACTGTCCCTGAGCTCTTTTGCTCAAGGCTAGTGCTCTAAGCCACAGCTCTACTTCTGGTTTTCTGGTGGTTAATTGGAGCTAAGCATTTCACAGACTTTCCTGCCCATGCTGACTTTGAACCATGATCCTCAGATCTCAGCCTCCTAAGTAGATACGATTACAGGCATGAGCCACCAGTGCCGAACAATCAGAAAATATATTTAAATGTAAGTTCAATATATTGTTTCTTTTTCCCTTTCATCAAATTACATACAACATTTACAGTAGTTTTGATAAGAGTGTTTTTTTGTTTTTTTTGCCAGTCCTGGGCCTTTGAACTCAGGGCCTAAGCACTGTCCTTGGGCTTTCTCAAAGCTAGCACTCTACCACTGGAGCCACAGCACCATTTCCAGCATTTTTCTATATATGTGGTACCAAGGAATTGAACCTGGGTCTTTGTGCATGCTAGGCAAGGACTCTACCACTAGGCCAAACTCCTGGCCCAAGAGTTTTAAGACTCTGGCTACAAGGCAACTGCTTCTCCTTTCAGAACAGCTGATTACAATTCCATAGCTCCTTAACTGTGCTTTCATACAGAGTTTCTATCTACCTGCTCTAACCACTCCATGATCCAATATCAAAGTAATGGAGACAGCCTTGAGACAGGTAGATAACACATGGTGTGTGTTTGGCAGGGGGACTAGCACGGGGGCTGTCAGGGAGGAGGCTAAATACAATTGAACACTTGTTAAAATCGACTGTTTGCAACCATAAAAACAGAACAAGAAAAACTGTTGTGGAAAGTGTTTCTTATAGGGGAAGGGTGCAGGGAGTGTGATGGAGGTGAAATTGTAATACACCATTAATATCTATATAGATATAATAATGAAATCCACCCCTATATAACTGATAGGGTATATGGGTGCCATAGCCACTTGTAAGATCTGTCCACCAATCTGTTCATGAGTGAGGAATACTACAAGATGCTCCCTCTCCCAAAGCCTTCAACTCATGACCATCAAACAGTACTAATAAATCAGAAGTGGCTTGCACCTATAATCTTAGTCACTTAGAAGACCGAGATCTGAGGATCAGGGTTTAAATACAGCCCATGCAGACAAACCTGGGAGACTCATCTCCCATTAACTAGCAAAAAGCCAGAAGTAGAGGTGAAGCTAAAGTAGTAGAGCACCAAAGTTGAGTGAATGTAATCTCACTGAGAGCATGAGGCCCTGAGTTTAAGCCTCAGTATCAGCACACACGCACACACGCACACCATGTTCTGATAAATATCCCACAGGCCAGACAAATCGGTTTCCTATCCTGATCACAAGGACATTTGCTCAAGAAAATAGAATTCTCCTTAATGTATGCATAGTACTTCCTTTGGCTACCATTAAGTTTACCTAATTAAGGCTCAATGTTTATGTACTACATTATTATTAACATCACTATAGCAGAATGCATTGTGATATTGAATGTGCACAGTTTTAAAAGTATTAAACAACTATCTGCCACTCAAAAATATCCAACACGAGGGACTTAGGCCAAAAATCAGCCTTAAATTATTCCAGGCACCATTCCTCAGGGCCTTGGAGCCATCATGCACAGGCCTTCTCCCAATCAGTGGAGTGTATTCACCCAACTTCCTTAACTTTATTTATATTCCAAGAAACCTGTGCTTCTGTCATTATTCCTAGTTGAAATTACAGACATGTACTACCACACTCAACTCATTTTTGAAGTTGGGTCTATAAAATGTGTTTGGCAGGCTGGCCTCCAAATCTGATCCTTTTTTTTTCAATGACAATCATCTCTTGATATTTGTCTTACTAATACATCTATGCTATTATTACACATTATACTTCAGTATATATTAATATATATGATTACATATAATATGTACCCACATATATAATTGCATTTTATGCATTACATTATCTACATGTGTTACTACATCCTAAAACAAACATATCGTATCAATTAAAAATGAAATTCAGCCAGGTTCTGTGGCTCATGCCTATAATCCTAGCTACTGAGATCCGAGGAACAGAGTTGGAAGCTGGCCTTGCAACCAAGTGTGTGAGGTTCTTGTTGCCAATAAACTAATCAGAAAAAAAATGAATAGAATGCATAAGCCACAGAACTGAGAAAAATAAGGAAAGAGGTGTGTGGAAGAGGGGGAAGATGTCAAAGGGCTGATACAGATCAAGATGAATTATATACATCCAGTCCTGGGGCTTGAACTTATGGCCTGGGCAGTGTTCCTGAGCTGCTTTTGCTCAAGGATTGCACTCTACCACTTGAACCACAGTGCCACTTCCAGCCTTCTCTGTGTATTGCAGGGCTTCATGCATGCAAAGCAAGCATTCTACCAGTAAGCCACATTTTCCCCAGCGTACTATATACATAAACTTGTATGTTAAATGTGAAAAAAAAATCAGTACATAACCTAAAAAATAAGAAAAGTGAGGGAAAGAATGGGATGAGAGGGCTGGGTGAGAATGCTGAAAGGGGTGACATTTGATCAAGAGGCACTGTACTCATTAACTGCTCTGTGGAATGGCAACTCCTTTGTACAACTACCTAAAGAAAATAAAAATATAGTAACAATTAATAAGCATGGCCAAAAGGTGAAATTCAAACCTTTACGATTCTGATGGGATAACATTTTAATAACTCCTTCGAAGTAACCCATCGACTACATAAAGTTACAGATAGGCGACAAGTCCCTAGAGGCGTTTATGGATCATCACATTGAACTGCTAGCCAGCTCTGGGCAAGTTGAAAAAGGCGCCTAGCCAGGAGGGGCGTGGCCAGAGACCAGGCCCCGCATTCACAGGCCTCCGTACGTAGGGGGCAGGACTGCTGTCCTTGATCGACAGAAGTCTCTCTTCTTCTGTTGGCGGTTCACCTCCCCGCGTCCGGAAGTCCCGCCTTCGGAAGAGGAAAGAGCGGCGCGCCGGCGTGCTGACCGACCCCGGCGTCAGCGGTGACCCAGTGTGAAGCGGCGGGCAGTGGCACGTCCCCGCCCTGCGGGCTACTATTGAAATCCAACTGTGGCGGTGCAGCCGTTGGGAGACGCCTGAGGCTGGAATTAGGTGCGGACGAGTGCGCTTGCTTAGGGCCGTGGGTGGGGGTTCGGGGACCGGGGGCTGGAGCCGGTTTGACGCGGCGGCCAAGGCTGACAGCACGTTGCCCTTGGCTGCCTTTTCCTCTCTTCTTAGTTTCGCTGTTGGCGCTACGGTATTCCGCGACTCCCAGCTCCTCACTAAGGCCCGCAGCTGGGTAGGGAGTCGGGGTCAGTGTGCTTTCCACTCCGTCAGCCGTGTGCCACTGCCGCTACTCCTGGGAACCACCGCCATCCGCCGGACTGCACCTGGTATCTGACCAGGTTCCTCCAAGGTCACCTCACTTCCTTTGCCGAGTCTTCACTTAGAGACGTACCTGAGTGCACAGCGGAGATCTTACCGTGTTTTCACAGGGGGCAGTGTGTTAAAGCTGTGTCTCGAGGAAGTGAGTTTGCCAGATTCCCAGGGGATGGAGAGGAAGGACAGAGGTCGGTCACGTTAAGAAAAATAAGGAACTAGTCCTAGTGTAAGCATCAGCATTAACCTGTCTCTTTGCTTTGCGGCAGCTGGAAATTGAAAATTGAAATCTCACACTGATTGCAACCATGGGTTCCTCAGTATCTACTCCTGTTCAGACCTCAAATACTCCAAATCAGCAGGCAGCATCACCACCTTCAGGATGTCCGATGCGTGAAGGGAAAGGTAATTTACTCTTTGTCTAAAAATTAAAACAATTCTTACAAGGAAGGAGAGGAAGAGGCAGTGTAGTTAGCCTGGGAAGGAGGTTAGATTTGTATGATGGCAAGCAAGTTACCTTCTCTAAGTTTCTGTCATTTATGAGATGAGGCTATAATATTTCAGAGTTTTCATGTTGAGAAAGTGCACGAAAGCATGGGTGTTTACTTTTGTATGGTAGGTTTCTTTTTTTTAAAAAAAAATAAGTAGTTGTACAAAGGGGTTTCAGTTCAACAAGTCAGATTATGAATAAAATGCATCTTGACTCACCCTTCCATTGTTCAATAGCGGTGAGAAGTGCCATCTTTCAACCTCCAAGGGAAGTTAGCCCATGTTACCATACATTTGTAGTTGTCGTAACTGAGAAGAAAGGGGACCTTTTGCATGTAGTAGGTGGAGACCAGAGATGATTTTACCTCCTACAGTGCACAGGACAGCACCCTTTCCCCCCCTTAACATAGAGTCATATGATTCTATATGTTAACAATGCCAAGGTTGAGAAACCTTAGGTCAACTCTAGTTATCCCTGAATAAACATAACTCTTGTTTCATTTGCAGTACTCAGCCATGTAAATAAATTTTACATATAAATGGAAATATGTCAAATATTTTCAACGTAAAAGTAGAATGAAAAATTTCTCCTTTTTTGTGTGTCAATACTTGGGCTAGAACTCAGGGCTAGGGCTTTCTCCTTTCCTTTTTTCCCCTCAAGGCTGGAGCTCTGTCTACCACTTGAGACAGAGCTCTACTTCCAGGTTTTTGCTGGTTAATTGGAAATAAAAGAGTCTCAGATTTTTTTTGCACGAGCTACCTTGGAGCTTCTATCTCAGATATTAGCCTCTTGAGCTGCTAGGATTAGAGGCATGAACCACTAGCTGCTGGCTTCTGTTTTTTTACTTTTTTAAATTGGTGTGCATTTGCCTTAAGATTGTTCATATTATGTTTGCCTTAACTTAGTAGGTTGTAGAGGCAGAAGCAATGTGGCATGCTGAGCGCCAGTGCTTTCAGGGCATAGCCCACTTTTATAGGCCATTGTCTGACTATTCTGTGTTACAAATTATTGGGTTTCATTCATTTGTTTCTGCATTGAGAGAGAATAGTGAAAAAAACACAATTCTTTGCCTGATACATTCTCATTTTCAGAATCCTATGTGGTAGGGGTTTTCCTCTATTATAATCTACATTATAATATCATATGTAATATGATGTATAATATATAATAGATGGTGATATAATAATATAATAGTACTACCTGTAACATAGCTAGTAAGTGTCAAAGCTGATGAAAATGGTATGACCTTGAACAAGGACAAGACCAGGGCTTTTTCACCATTTCTTCTTCCAGGAATTAAGTCACAGATCAGACAAAGCAGGTGCACTCCTACTCTGAGCATTTGTTCCCAGAGAGATTAGGGAATCTACATTCTGGTTTGATTTTACTTGCTATCCTTCAGAGCTGTCAGTCTGGATTACTTGCATTAGTAAAGAATCGGATATTTGTAGCAGATTAAAGGGGCTGTGGATTATATAATATGAAAAAATGTAATAGTCTTCTTCTTGATACTTAGCTGGGAGGGTAGTACCTTGAGTGGCAGAGAAATAAAGTACAGTAAGTCTGCCTTCACCCCTAAAGTGAGCTACATATGGTACTAGGGAATGTAGACAGGGGAGTAGAGGGCTAAGCAAAGAAGTGAAAGGACACTCACCTTTCAGTGAGAATGATACCTAGCATTCAACACAATCTGGAATTCTTGTTGCTGAGAAAAAGATTCAATTTCAGAGTTGTTATTGTTCTGGGCTGCAGCTCTCCAGGCCCTTGCTTACTCTCTTAATTCTTAATCTGGCTTCTCTGTCCCTATCCTAGCCTGAATCAGCTTCCCTGGTCCTTGGACAGTGATTACATTTCTCTGCCTGCTGCTCAGTTCATTCTGCTCAGGCTGTGTCCCTTTAGAAATACCACATGCTGAGCACTTGTGGCTCATGCCTGTAATTCTAGCTTCTCAGGAGGCTGAGCACTGAGGATTGTAATTTGAAGCCAGCCTGGGCAGGAAAGTCTGTAAGATTCTTTTTTTTTAATTTTTTTATTTTTTTATTGTAATTAATAAAAGGGTTACATGATATTTGCCAGATAGAAGGTGCATTAATTCACATACATTGATACCCTTTCACATGTCTTGGTACCCTTTACCCTCCCCCCCATCACCCCCTCCCCCCCGTCTTGGTTTTCCCCCCTTCCCTATCAAATTTCAAATAACTAAATACAAATAAATTCAATATATCAGATAACAAAGTGAGGTACTGTAACAATATGAGATACCCAAGGGACAGCAAAGGAGATGAGAGATAACATAGTACATTAAGGACAACAATCATTCGTTATATGGCTTTTGTTTCAATATCCTGGAGGTCCTTTCAATTAGCTTCATACTATATGGCCTTATGTATCAAGGTTTTGCTCTATTGCAGATCTCTGCTAGTAGAGCCCAAGGTTTCTACTGATTATGACAAATGAGGGAAACCATTGAGCCTAAGTTCCTTTGAGTCTGGCTTACTTCACTTAATAGGATTTTTTTCTAAGCCTTTCCATTTCCTAACAAATGGGTCGATGTCGTTTTTTCTGACAGCAGCATAGAATTCCATTGTGTACAAATACCACAACTTGTTGATCCACTCATCAACTGAGGGACATCTAGGTTGGAGAAGTCTGTAAGATTCTTTAAAAAATTTTATTTATTATTTTTTTATTATAAAGGTGATACACAGAGGGGATACAGTTACTTTAGCTATTATACATATGAAAATGGAACCAGAGAAATAGGGGATAAGGGAAAATAATGAAAGAAATGACATTGATCAAGATGCATTGAATTCATAAGCTGCCTTGCTGAATTGAATCCACAACTTGAAGACAGTAACAAAATAAAGGGTGGGGAAGAACTTTAGATCTTTAGGACTCAGTTAATGTCACACCATAGAGATGGCACTGTTTTAAATGATGATTTTAGGCTGCCCAATGAAAGAAGCAACATCTGATTCAAGCTGTGAGAGCAAAGCACACACTGTGCCTGCCCACCAAGAACGTGCCTATGAGTATGTGGAGTGTCCTGTCACTGGCGCTGGAGCTAAGAATAAGGAGAACCTGGATCCTTCAAATCTGGTAATGTACACTTACCCTTCTTCCTGGGGTGTTTTATGCAGAATTCTTCCATAGACTTCTAAGACAAACTGTAGATTGCAAGGATCGATTCTGCTTTCTTTGAAAATAAAGAAGTTTGCTATTTTATCCATAGTGGGAGTCTAGACTGTGACCAAGTACAGTTTTGCAAGAGTACCTGGAAAAGAATAAAGAAAACAGAGCCAGAGTAGTTTTATAGGAATAGGCTCTGCCAAAAATATTTACTGTGTGAGAGCTATTGGATGGCAGCAGAAAATTCCTCAAGAAATATAGCTAGGGGTTGTAAAGCATTTTATTATTAGTTATCCTTGGAGGTTTGGTACAAGTGTGGTGCTTCTTTGGGCACAATTAGGAACCAACTTTGACCTGTACAATAAAAAATTATTTTTTTGCCAGTCTTGAGGCTTGAACTCAGGGCCTGGGTACTGTTCTTGGGCTTTCTCAAGGCTAGTGCTCTGCTACTTGAGCTACAGCACCACTTCCAGCTTTTTTCTATGTATGTGGTACCAAGGAATCGAACCCTGGTCTTTGTACATGCTAGGCAAGCACTCTACCACTAGGCCAAACTCCTGGCCCAAATACATTCTTAAAAAGAGTCTTTACAGACTTTTCTGACCAGGCTGGCTTCAAATCGCAATCTTCAGAACTCAGCCTCCTGAGATGCTAGGATTACAGAAAATTACTAGAGTTGTGTAGTGTCATGTGGCTGCCAGCAATTTAGTACCATCAAGAAATGACTGTAAAGCCGGGAGTTTGGCCTAGTGGTTAAAGTGCTTGCCTAGCATGCATGAAGACCCAGGTTCGATTCCTTGGTACCACATATAGAAAAAAGCCGGAAGTGGTGCTGAGGCTCAAGTGGTAGAGCTCTAGCCTTGAGAAAGTCCAAGGACAGTACTCAAACCCTGAGCTAAAGCCCAGGACTGGCAAAAAAAAAAGAAATGACTGTAAGGTAGCAGTTTTATGATAGACAGCAAAAGGAATTGTGGTTTCATTTTACTGAGCAGATAGGCCTGGGTATGTAAAGAACCACAGGGTTCTTATTGACAGAAGTTTTAGTGGACTAGGCAACATTTGAAGGTCCTGAAAATATTTCTCCTAGAGAAGAAAAGATGTGGTGAGTAGAGCTATGCTCCACTGGCTAAATCTGGCCCAGTGCCTGTTTTTGGAAATAGAAGTGTGTTGGCATACAACCATACCTGTTCCTTTACATATTATTTTTGCTTTCACACTTTAGGAAAAGTAGTACAGGATTTGAGTCACATGAGACCAGGGGTACTGCAAACCATATTCCCAAGACAAACTGCAGACTACTAAGATTCTTCTATCCCTTAAAAATAAAAGAATATTTCCTATCTGGTTCTTGACAGGAACCATTTGCCATTGATTGCCAAGCCAGATATTTAAAGGCATGTGTGAAAGGCAAGCTTGGTGCAGTGCAAACTTGGTGCAGTGGGTTGAGGCTACATTACTATCTTCTGTAAGGCAGTAGAGAATGAAACTTAGTGGAATGTGCCTCAGCATGGAATGGGCTCATGACCTGTCTGGTGGAAGCATTTAGTTAGTAAATATTTAGAGTACCCACAAAATGCTGGGAACTTTCTAGGTTAAAAATCTGAGAAATGGGGATAAAACTTGAGAAGGGGTAACAATGTGTGAGAAGTAATGCATCTCCTATTTGGCGAATGTAACTATAACCCCTCTGTACATTACAATAAAGAAAAATCACAGGGCTGGGAGTTTGTGCATGCTAGGCAAGCATTTTACCACTAGGCCAAAGACCAGGTTCGATTCCTTGGTACAACATAGAGAAAAGCCCGAATTGGTGCTGATGCTCAAGTAGTAGAGTTATAGCTTTGAGAAAACCCAAGGATAGTGCTCAGGCCCTGAGCTCAAGCCCAGGACGGGCAAAAAAAAATCACAAAGATGCATAAGGCACACCTTTTGCTCTCCAGTAGTTCATATTCAAAGTGATGAGAGATTAGAAGAGAAGCAACTGTAATTTGGTATGGTTAGTTATAGGGGATAGCGCAATATTATTTGAAAAAGATTAATACCCAGATTTCAAGACTAGGGAAGTTGTTTTCAAACCTATGATGACCTTGTCATGCTATAAGGAAACTGCTATATGAAAGAAGTTGACTGAGCTGAGGGTTTCTTACCCTTGGGGATAGTGACATTTAGGGCTTGATGATTCCTTAGTGTAGGGGCTGTCCTTACATTGGAGAACATATACCAGCATCCATGGCTTCTATCTACTAGATGCCAAGAGAACCTTCTTTTTTCAGCTGTGATAGCCAGACCATCACTAGACATTGCCAAGAGGCCCAGGAGACCATTGGTTTAGATTAGTTTGGTGACCACATGCAGATGTGGAGAACATCTGGCCTAAGCGCCATATATCTGCAAAGTCATTTGGTTCAAGGTGAGGCAGATATGTCTGCTTTTTGTCAGCTGCCTGTTGCCATCTACCTATATTAATAATTTTGTATGGCCCATTAATGATGCTATAAAAATCTATATGGCTCTTGGCAGCAAAAAAGGTTCTCTACCACTGGCCTAGTGGTTCAGAACAGTCAGACTCTTTTCTTTTTTCTAATTGTGGGGCTTGAATTCAAGGGCCTGGGGAACTGTCTCTGAGCTCTTTGCTCAAGGCTAGCACTCTACTACATTGAGCCAGGACACCAGTTTTGTTTTCTGGTGGTTCATTGGAGGTAAGTGACTCATAGACTTTTTCCCCAGGCTGGCTTTGAACCACAATCCTCAGATCTCAGCCTCCTGAGTAACTAGGATTACAAGTGTGAGCCACCAACACTTGACTTAGACAGATTTGCATACTGAGGACCATTGCATGTAATGAGAATATTAATAACAGCTAACTTTTTTCCAGTCATTTCTGTAGTATTTGAGCTAAGCATTATATGTTCTCTTTTAATTATAACAACTCTATATTGTCAGTATTTTTAGTGTTCTCATTTTTTTGCCAGTCTTGGGCCTTGAACTCAGGGCCTGAGCACTGTCCTTGGGCTTTTTCATCAAGGCTCTGCCACTTAAGCCACAGCACCACTTCTGGCTTTTTTCTGTGTATGTGGTACCGAGGAATCAAAACCAGGTCTTCATGCACACTAGGCAAGCACTCTACCACTAGGCCAAACTCCTGACCTTAGTGTTCTCATTTTAAGAGCTAAAGATAGTGGAATTGAGTGAGCAATTTCTCCCACATGATTCAGCTAGGAAGTGGCATTGCTAAAGCTAAATACCATCACCTTAAATGAACTGTGATGACAATGGAGGTAATCAGTGCAGTGCTACCTCTCATAGCTATCCTACTGTCATTTTAGCCAGGGACCATGTTGTGATGGAGACTTTTAATTATCATGTGTATCTGTAGGAAAATTTCGTATGTCTACTGGAAAAATAAGTTCTAGGCCCATTGTTCTCAACTCGGGATGCTTTCCCTAATTGGAGGTGTAGTTATTTTTGTTTTTCACAACTGTAGAGGAGAAGTATTACTGCAGAGAGAAGTCAGGGATGATGTTAAATATCTTACAATACTCTGCTTGACCATGCAACCAAAAATTAGCCTGCTTGGAAGTCATTTGGAGCCAAAGATAAGAGATCTCAGCCTAGGCTAAGGTGTGAGCAGAATGCTAACTCCTGTCTGAAAGAGGTTCTCCCTCACCTGCAGATTGGGCTTTGTTGAAATACAACCTATGTGTTGTAACAGGTCAAAGGAGTGAAACATAAACAGGATCTCAAGAGACTGTTTCTAAAGAAAATAACACTATACAGACAGTCTGGGACTTTTCTTCAAAAGAAGGAAGTCATTTTAGAGAAGCCTATCATTAAAAGAAATACCCACAGATCAGATTAGTTTGTGTTTTTTTCCTTGATGGCATTGCTTCTTAATTTGTTCAAAGACGAAAGACTAAAAATTTAACCACAATGTCTATTCATCATCCATGAGAACTTCAACAATGAGAAATAGCAACTTCAGTATTCTGACTCTTCAAAAACTGCAAGGTTTGAAATTTTGATGTCACTGATTTAATGGGAATTTGTGCTGTGCATGTGATACATTGCTTTCTAGTAAGTACTTAATGATACTGTTTGGTTTTACTTATGTTAGTAGCATTTTCCAACAAACATATCCACTGACTAATTTAGATGCCACCACCTAATCAAATGCCAGCCCCAGATCAGCCATTTGCATTGTCTACTGTCAGAGAGGAGTCATCCATTCCAAGAGCAGATTCAGAAAAAAAGTGGGTTTATCCTTCTGAACAGATGTTCTGGAATGCAATGCTACGCAAAGGGTAAGTGAGTGAGCATATTATTTAGAACAAAAAGTTGCTTGTTAACTTTATCTAAGAGCTCAAAGAAGTTTTTATCTCCAAACATAACAGTAATTTTTAATGAATTAATGAGCTTAAAAAAGAAGCAACTGAATTATGAGAATGTAAGTCCAAGGTAGTGCTCATGGTCAGGGTTTTCCAAAAAAGCAGCAACCAGGAGAATGGATAAGTATGTGTAGGGTAGGGAGGATAGAAAAGGATTGATTGGCTGATTGAGATTGGTTGGCTTATTGTCTTTAAGTAGATGTGCAAGAGTTTCAATTTAGCATGCCAGTTCATGAGTACCAAGGTTCCCTTTAATCTTTGATACTAGTGCATATTTAGTAGCTTTGGATTTATAGTATAACTGAAGAATCATGTGTAAATCTTAACAATGAGTCTTAAATCCATTAAATTCAGGGTAAAAGGACATTCTTAAGTTTTTCCTAATAAACAATAATAATCATCTTTTGAATATGGATTAACCTTTTGGCATTATCAGTGGTGAAAACATTTTACCAAATGTTCTTTATTAGGTGGAGATGGAAGGATGAGGATATTAGTCAGAAAGATATGTACAATATCATTAAGATTCATAATCAGAATAACGAGCAGGCTTGGAAGGAAATTTTGAAGTGGGAAGCTCTTCACGCTCAGTAAGTATATTGGGTGCCTTAACAGTTTTTCTTCCAGCATCTTTTAAAATTTCATATCAGCTATCTAGAGTGTTAACATTTTATTCAGATATTTTCTTACTCATTTTGTATAGCAATCACATTCCTTTGTTGAAAGATTCCTTCTCTACTCATGTACAAAACAGAATGGTTTTGATTAGGCTTGTTGACTTGGGAGTCTAGAATGTAGACTGAAAGAGCAGATATGGCTTGTCTCTCTGCATTTTAATGTCCAGCACTTCAGCTACCAAGGTAGTAATCGAGGTTGGCTTCATTAGCCATGGGTAGAGTTCTCTGAAGGTGTGGGCATTTACTTACCTGACAAGCTGGGCTGGCCAAGACTCCTGTTCATGACCTCTAAATATGGCTGTTTCAGCTTTGTCATATCATGATGACTAGGTTCTAGAGTCTCAAAAAGCCCCAGGCAGAAGTTATCTCACTTTTTCTGATTTAGAGCCACAGCCTCTTGAGTAAGCTAATGTTTAAGGGGTTGGAAACTCTACCTCTCAATGGGAGAGGGATGGCCATTCACTGAAAGCAGTGCATATTGAACGGTAGATACTAGAATACCACCTGTCCCAGAAAAGTTAGAGGGAAAAGATTTTTTTTCATTCAACTAGGACCAACCTTAAAGAGATATTTTAGCATGGACTCTTTTTCTAGCGCATTTGTGTTTGTTTCTACAGATGGGATCTCACTCTATAGAGAGTGATTTTCAACATCACATGGAATGTTTGTCCCAACTCTTCTGGGCCTACCCCCAAAGAGACTGACTCCGCCAGGCCTGTCCTGAGTGGGTCTCCAACTTGACATGTTTTTTGAAGTGATGCTTCTGCAGCTGCTGCTGCCCGCTCCTGCAGCTATGAGAACCAACTAGGGCAGGCTTGTCTGCACAAACTAGCAAGTCATAGTATAATCTTTTTTACATTTCAACTTCATCCTTTTTTGACTAAAAAAAACATTTATTTGATATTCTAGAAAAAAAATTTATCTTTGTTTTTATTAGTTACACTCTGTACTTTATCAATAGCATTTTTTTGGATGTCACTGGCTGGTTCTTAGGCCCAATGGGCGCAAGTGAGAGGAGAATGACACTGCCACAACAATCCTTGTCATTGGCCTGGAGTAGTCACCTTCCCGGCTTGATACTGAGGGAGCCACAAGAGTTCACAGTGACTTAGCTTGAAAGTAATTAAAGGCATGTGCCCATCTACTTGTGGGAATACAAGATACAGATAAGACACTAAAGAAAACTTCCTTAGTCACTTTTCAACAAAATTAGATAAGGCTTCAAAAATTAAAGATTAAAGTCTCTAGGAGAAACTGTGTTTGCATCAAGTTTATTTCGTTGTCTGAGATTCATTTTTTTTTTGGTCGGTCATGGAGCTTGAACGCTGGACCTGGGTGCCATCCTTGAGCCTTTCAGCTCAAAGTTAGTGCTCTACCACTTGGAACCACAGCACCACTTCCGGTTTTCTGGTGGTTCGTGCCACGGCTGGCTTTGAACTGTGATGTCTGTGACTCTCAAGAAGAGATACTAAAATACAAGATTTTTTTCTTCATTTTTGTTTGTTTTCTTTTTATCTTTTTTGTTCATTTATCTGTCTTTGGGAGGGATAAAGGGTGAGCAACTGCAGCCACAGTATTCACTAGACACTGTAGAAAACGAACTGTATAGCTTATGGGTAGGGATGGGAGGAAAAAACTGGGAGAGTAAGAAAACTGGGAGAGTAAGGAAAGGGGTGGCATTGTCCAAAAAAAGTTCTCACCTAACTTATGTAGCTGTCACTCTCTGTACATCACCTTTACAACAACAATAAAAATATTTTTTAAGAAGAGATATTAAGGAGAAGTCAGTATCTCCTGTGGTCTTCAAGGAGAGTTCCATTACTCCATTTTTTTCCTTGCACTTCATTAGTCAAGCCTGTATTATCTAGGAGAGCAGCTAAAAAGATAGGTACGCTTGTATCTATACTGACCCCCTCTCCCCACTATTCAGTTGAGGAAACAGCTTTGTTCCTGTCATGTAGTGGACAATGATTCTTGTGGATACTACTGTACTCCACTTTCAGCAGGGGACTCACCATCCCCTTAGCAGTTTCTCAGTTGAGGTCTGTGAGCAGAGGAAGTAGATTCTCTAGGACCTTCAGTTTATGTGTAGTCATTTACTTAAGGAATAGAGATCCATCCATCATTTTCCTTTCTCCATAAAGGCTGCTAATTGGTTTGAAATGAATCAAGAGTATATAGTTATCCCATAATAAGTAAGGGGGTCCAGGACCTCCAAAGATACCAAAATTCACAAGTATTTAGATCCATTCTATAAAATGGCTTAGTATTTGCATATAATTTATACATATCTTCCTATATGTTTTAATAATACCTAAGGTAATGTCTGTGCTATGTAAATAGTTGTTACGCTATATTATTTAAGAGAACAGTGACAAGAAATAGTTTATACATGCTGACTACAGACTCAGGCTTTTTTAAAAATTATCTGTCTGTAGTTGATTGAATCTGCCAGTATAGTGCTCATACAGAGGACCATTGTTTATCTAAAAATTCCCCCATTTTTTCTTATAGGTCATGGGGCTTGAACTTGGCCTGGGTGCTGTCCCTGAGCAGTTCAGCTCAAGGCTACCACCCTACTCCTTGAGCCACAGCCCCCTTCCCCTTTTCTAGTGATTAATTGGAGATAAGAGTTTTATGGCCTTTAGTAGTAGGGCTGACTTTGAACCGGGATCCTCAGATCTAAGCCCCCTGAGTAGCTAGGATTACATGCATGAGTACCACACCTTGCGCTTCTTTATGTAAAAGAGAAGCAAGATACACAGTAAAATCAGCTTAACTTATTCACAGACTATTACAAGTGGTTATGTCCAAGCAGAGTCAAAAATATTTTTAAGAAAATCAAAAGAAGTTTCAAAATTTTATGTTCGCCTATATGCATTACATAGCATAGTTCATTCAGAGAAGCCTCAACCAGTTCCATATTATCCTCAGATGGGTTCAGATCATTGTGTTGTCTGCTGAGTGTTTGCCTGCCTTAATTTTGGGAAGATTTGCTTTCCCAAAAGCAAATGGTACCAAAAAAAGCAAGGTAAAAGTTGTGATGTTCTATCCAAGACAATAAGAATATGTTTGTGCTTAATTTATGTGATATAGTGATACTTTTAGATTTATTGAAAGGCAGCATGTCTTTAGCAGAAATTGTTTTCCTATAGGAAGAAAGTGTCAAACTTCTGTAGTATTCAAGAGTATGAAACAAGATTTAACTTTTGGTGAGCAGCAGTATAAATGTGTAAAACAGTAAATTTTGTGATAATATAGCCAGCTTCATGTGATTTTACATTTTGGATGCTCGAATTTTATGTATGGTATAAGTAAATTTAAGAATTTTTTTGAGTGCTGAACTCTGTGCATTCTGAGCATTCTTGTGTTTTTCTCTGTAGTGGTCTTTTTGGAACCATATATTCATAGATACCAGATGTCTGTAGACATCTTGTTTGTTTTACCTTAAGATGTGTCTACACACAGGCACCAAGTGGAAAGGCTCCAGGTCCCAA
Source organism: Megascapheus bottae (assembly GCF_031878675.1). Lineage (NCBI taxonomy): Eukaryota > Metazoa > Chordata > Mammalia > Rodentia > Geomyidae > Megascapheus > Megascapheus bottae. The sequence continues at coordinate 922,643 of NC_143547.1, forward strand.
CTCTTGCCAAGGAGCTGGTCAAGTATTTGCAGGAAGTGAGTTTCCTGTTCAGAGTGAGAGGTACCCAGGTCACAAGGAAAGAAAATTTTTTTTTGTTTTTGCTTTTGGGTATTTTTGCCAGTCCTAGGGCTTGAACTCAGGGCCTGAGCACTGTCCTTGGGCTTTCTCAAGGATAGTGCTGCTCTACCACTTGAACTACAGCCCCACTTTCAGCTTTTTTCTATGTATGTGGTACCAAGGAATTGAACCCGGCTCTTCGTGTATGGTAGGCAATCACTAGGCCAAACTCATGGCCCTGGAAAGAAAAAATATGTTAACAAAATAGGACCAGTTTCCTTGAATTGTCTTTGGAATTGCTATTTAAAAAATAAATGTGATGTGAAATACAGACAGAAAAATGTATTACTAAAAAACTAGAGTATCATCTTTGTCAAACAGAAGAAGCTATTTTAATTTATTTTATTTTCTAGTGAGTGTCCTTGTGGACCATCATTGGTCCGATTTGGAGGTAAAGCAAGAGAGTATTCTCCAAGAGCAAGAATTCGTTCCTGGATGGGGTATGTGTCAGTGTGGAAATGGTATTTTACATTCATCAGGTTGTAGATAACTTTTTAAAAAAAGATTTAGTAGGGATTGATTTGTGTAAAAGATTAAAGTAGGGAGAAAGAAAGAAACACATCTTTCTCCTTAAGCAGATACAGACCCAAAATGGCAGCTATTACATGCTGCCTTTATTCTTTCTGAGCTGAGGGCATACACATGTTTGGGATGCCTAGCAATTCCTAACCATTAGACAAAATAATTCTGAGTGGCCGACATGGATGTTATTTTTCTTTAATTCTTTTCTAGGCCTACCTAGATAATAGGTGGGCTTTGTGGCTTTGTTTTTCAGATAATCTCTTCTATTTATGGGCAACTTTCTTTTGCCACCAAAACCCAAGTCCAAGAATGACGGTGTCATCTTCTAAAAGTTGGTGTCTAGTTCTAGATTTCTCCCTCTCCTTGAGTTTTTGATCATCGGTGGGCAATTAGGGTGTAGTGGCTAGCTTCCTTTTTAATTCTCCAAGAATGAAATTGAGCTCTTTTCTCAATTCTGTGATCCATTCTTCTTTTTTTCTCTGTCATGGAGCTTGAACTCTAGGCCTGGGCACTGTCCCTGAGCTCTTCAGCTCAAGGCTACTGCCCTACCCTTGAGCTACAGTGCCATTTCTGTGTTTCTAGTGGTTAACTGGAGATAAGAATCTTAAGGACTTTAGTGCCTGCACTGGCTTTGAACCGTGACCTTCAGATCTCAGTAGCTAGGATTACAGGCGTCAGCCACTGCACCCGCCAGCAACTGTACCTGGCAGTGGATCCATTCTTGTGATCCTCCTTTGGACTTTGGTTCAATTCATTGAGGGTTCCTCCCTTTCTCTTCCAGTATAATCTGAATATGCTTGAATTTCTGCAACTTTTTAGTCTGGACTGTGTTTTTCCCCCCTATGGTCCTATCACAGCTTTCCAATGCCATATTCCATTCCCACTGTAGCCTGGGATTCTCTGAGTCTCATATCCCCAATTAGACGTTTGGTGCTAAGAGCTAGCATGTGATGCTTGTCACTTTTCTCATTGTTTAAAGAGGGACTGAGTGGATAGCCAATGTTTTAACACTTTATTACATGCTGGTACTTTTGTTCCAGGTATGAATTGCCTTTTGACAGGCATGATTGGATCATCAACCGTTGTGGGACGGAAGTTAGATATGTGATTGATTACTACGATGGAGGCGAGGTCAACAAGGACTACCAGTTTACAGTTCTAGATGTTCGTCCCGCTTTTGATTCATTCTCGGCAGTATGGGATAGAATGAAGGTTGCTTGGTGGCGCTGGACTTCATAACCAATTGGTTTATGATGAAAAAAAGTTGAGTTTTTTTCAGAGAGATGCATTATTTTCCCCAAACTGAATTGCAATCCTGAGTCACAGGATTTTTAGTGGTAATCATACCTGATCTTCCACTTACTAAAGGATGCTATTTTCCATTCATTTGTGAGTCACTTTTGCCTTGCAGTTTATAAGCAGATCATTTTAAGTTTTCTTCCCACTTTAAATGAGAAGCAGTCCCTTTGGTTTTTTCTTTGTGGTATTTCCTGTGTATTTTATTGAGAAAAGTGACTTTTACAAAGTCGATGACCACTGCTTTTAGTTTACTATGAGGCAGTGATACATGTGCTTCAGAACATTAAGTTTCTCTTTAATTTTGGTGGTTCTAAAATGTAATTGATTCCCCAGAAGAGCTCACCTTGTCCTTGGCATTTGGCACATTATCCCAACTTTTGAGTCCCATCCACACCTGCAGACTTCCTCCCAGTTGACCTAATCCAAACATTCAAAGCTCAGCTTTTATAATGACAGTGATGGTTCCCTTCTCTAACACATGGTTATATTTGGCTGTTAAATTCACAACAGTATTTTCCTCAGAGGTAGAATGTTTGCATCAATTCATTGTTCACTTATTTTATATGTTAAGAAGGCTCTGGGTTTGCTGTTGAAATTCCTTATATCAGTAATTCATAAACTGCTTGGTCTCAGCATGTTACAGATTCCTGTTGTTTCTTGAAAGTTATCAGTGATAAATCTTTTCATTTATCCTGAATACTGTCATCTTAAATGAGTGGAAGGAGTTGGCAGTCTTTGTGTGATTAGTTTGGTATGGATTTTTGGTTGTATCAGTTTTATGTGATGTTTAAGAAAACCCAACAATCTTAAACTCTACATGTTAAAGTATTTGTATATTTTTAAATAAAGCTGCTAGTTGACACGTTTTGAAAAGTTTTTCAGAGTAAGGGTCACTTTTTTTCACATGTGTCGTCTTTACAAAAGTAATGTTAGTCTCCGAACTTGAGCCAGCCCTTTTCTCAGTGTGTTAGTCACACATTTTTAAACTGTATAGGAAAATAACTAAAAGTACTAGAAGATGATGCCTGAAACTTTTTAGAACAGAGTCAGCAGGTGGCTGTGGGTGAAAGCCTGGGACAAGGCTAGGTATAAGTGCTGAGACAGTGTTTACAGTTCAACTATCCTTTGGCTGTACTTTCTCAAGAACAATCTACAAGGTTAACATTAGGCCCTATTCCTGATTGGGTCAATTTTAAGAATTACCAGGTATTGGGTCCTTGGCCATGTTATTTAAAATTACTAAAGGGGAAATTTTAAAATAAATGAATACAAGGTGACATTTGGTTGGTAGTGTGCTAACCTAATGTAACCATTTGGCTGAAATAAAGATTATTATTAAACTCTTAGCCTTCCTAATCTAAACTACTAGTGTAAATGCAGAAACTAAATAGGAATTGTTAAGGGAGGGTTTTAAAGGAGAATAAAAAATATCACAAAGTTGGGAAGCATTGGAAAAACATTGCCCAAATCTAGAATACTTTTTGGGTCACTGCTTTGTAGTTGTTTCTTAAATGTACTGTTAAAAAAAGAATTGAAATCATAGCTACTGTACCATGGATATGGTTCATGTTAGCAGGAGGAGGTAGTGTTACCCAGAAAAGCATGTGGCCTTGGCACATGCTGGATGTTTATGTGCATTCACTTAAAATCTTACATGAAATCATAAAATGATTACTTGTTCTAGCTGGATTTTTTTTACGTGTATGTTTCAAAATTGTTCAGAGTTGTACATTATGTAGCTTTTGGGGGGGATTTTGTTACTTTCCCTTGAAGCTCTCTCCCTGTTGTGCTTTTTGCTCTGTTGTGCTTCTCAAACTTATGTGTAGATCAGAGTCCCCTGGAAACCTTGTTAAAACACAGATGGCTGGGCACCAACCCAGAGTGTTTCTTATCCTGTAGGGCAAGGGTAACTGAGAATTCACCTTCCTAATGAGCTCCCAGGAGATGTTCATGCTGCTGGTTGGGGATGGTTTAACCCTTTTCTCTGGCATCCTTCAGGCATTTGAGCTTCCACACACCCCCACTTTTGTAGTTGTGTTTACAGTTGCTACATATACACATAGCCATGGGTCAAGTAGGAGATATGAGAGCAAATTTAATAGAAATTAGATACTACTTTTGTAGTTTTGCTTATTCACTATTTCTTAAAGACACCCTGCTGCCTGCAATTCTGAACATTGCATTATTTTACCATGTTTTTCTTTTCTCTTTTGTTGTTGGATTTTTTTGTGTGCATGCCTGTATTGGGGCTTGAATATAAGGGCATTGGGCTTTGTCTTGACTTTTTCCACTTAAAGCTAGCACTCTACCACTTGAGCCATACCTTCACATCCCACTTTTTTTTTGCTGGTGAATATGGAGATAAGGATCTTATGAAGTGTTCTTTCTCAACTGGCTTTGAACCATAATCTTCAGATCTCACCCTCCTGAGTAGCTAGGGTTGCAAGTGTGAACCATCACCAAAATTTGTGCCTTGCAAAGTTCATTTCCCATAACTTGTAGATGGCGGTGGAACAGAATGACAGTGGGGGTAAAGTCAGTGGTCCTCCAGATTGACTCCCAGGAATCCCTGTTGTCCTATGGACTTGCTACTCTGTGTGTGTACTGTGCTGTAGAGAAGAAAATGCTTTGAGGGTGGCTACTCCCTTGAATAGATGAGATATTCTGTGTTAGTGTAATACTTGACCTTTGCTCACTGTGTTAATTTGCCAGGGTGACCATAACCAAATGGCACAGATGTTCTCTCACAGTTTTGGAGATCAGAAGTCTAAAGGTGTCAGCAGAGTCATGCTCCCCCTGTGTCTCAGTCATAAATTTCTATTAGCTTCCAGTAATTCTGTGGTTTTGTGGCAGGAGAATGCTAATGTACACTCCAATTTCCTCTGTAGCAGGACCCCAGTTTTACTGGAATAAGGTCTTATTGAACTCAGCTTGATCATATGCAAAGATCCTATCTTCAAATAAAATCATGAGGGATTTTTAACACCTTGTGGGGGGCAACACAATTCAACTCATAATACTTGCACAGAATGACAAGGACTTATCTATAGAAGCCAACACCATTACATCGTTTTTTTTTTTTTTCAAAAAAGCAAGGGATTTATTGAAGCCTGATGGGAGAGAAGCCATGCTCAAATGAGTCTCTTGATTGGTAGTGAGGAATTGGAATAGTGAAGGGAATTGGTTTGGTTGTAATGAGTCTTAAATTAGTCTGTACTTAGTTTTCCTGGAACTGGTGGATCATTTTTTTTGTGGGTCATGGGGCTTGTACTGGGCCTGGGCACTGTCCCTGAGCTCTTCAGCTCAAGGCTATTGCCGTACCCTATCGCCAAGCCCCACTTCCCATTTTCTCGAGGTTAATTGTAGATAAGAATCTCAGGTCCTTTGGTGCCTGGGCTGGTTTTGAATCTTGATCCTCAGACCTCAGCCTCCTGAGTAGCTAGGACTATAGGCATGAGTCACCTCGTCTGTGTAACAAAAGGTTTCTGTTGGGTTTTTTGCCAGCCCAGGTGCTTGAACTCAGGGTCTGGGCATTGTCTTTAAGCACTTTTTGCTCAAGACTAACACTGCCATTTGAGCCACAATACCACTTCTGGCTTTTTTGTGTCTGTGGTACCTAGGAATTGAACCTAGTGCCTTGTGCATGCTAGGCAAGCACTCTACCACTAGGCCACACTCCCAGCCTTGAGTGGATCCTTCTTATCTGCCCTTCAACCACTGATATCTTAGTCTTGTTCTAACCTAGGTCTGCAAGTCTCCTACTTGGCTTTCTCAGGTTCAAGGCTTTCAAGGTCATTTTAGGTTAACTCCTAGGATTTTTTTATCTCTGTCTTAGAAAACAGGAACATCTGTTAGGAGCAAGGAGCTGCCCTTTTATGGCTTGGTTTTAACATTGCATTTTGATCTTGAACTAGACAAGTGTCTTAGTGTTAAGGTTGCTGTAACCAAACACCACTGACTGGGGACTAGGCAGCATTTTCTCCCAGTTCTGGAGGCCAATTGTCTTAGATAAAAGCTGGACAGCTTAGCTATCCACTGACGGCCCTGTCCTGTAGATGGTGCTTCTCAGAGAAAACATAAGTCTAGAATCTCCTATCAGGGCATTAATTCTACTCTTCCATCATGACTTTACCACCTCCTAAAACAATCACCATAGGGGTTGTGAATTTTGAGAAGACACACATACTTGGATAATATCAGCAAGAGAGTCATATAGTAGTTCATGCCAAAGCAATAAAATTTAATCTGATGATAGAAACAAACGAAGCATATGGAAGGATAGAGGACTAGGTTTTGCCTATCAGACATATACACACTCAGATAAGAGCAATACATATTTTCAGATGAGAAAGAGCCTTGTGGAAGAATAAGGAATCTGAGTTCTGATTCTCGTTGCCATTAGCTTATGAAATTGTTCCAGACCAAGGCCCTCCTTGCTAAAGATTTCTTGCCTTGATGAGAAAGGACTACCTGGTCTAAAATTGGGTCCTTCTTATACAATAAATCCAGTGAAAATGACAATGACAGAGGATTCCCCTTGTAGAAAAAATTAAAAATTTCAGGACCAGAGAATTCAAACAAGCATGATCCTCTGTGACCTGTTATGAAGCTGCCCTGATTGCAAATATAACACCCCTGATTTCTGCCCAGTTCTTCAGCTGTTCAGTCTACTTCTAGAAGCGCTTTGCAATTGAAATATTTTATGCCATAATACAGGCAGCATTTTGTGCTGTCATGGGCATGTCTCACTTTTCAGGAGAGATGTCTTGGTGGATGTATGCATGAGTTTGTTAAGTCATTTGTTCAATAACTTGTGCTTTGCCTACCAGGTGCTACGCATTAGGGCACTTGCTGGATTTGTAGGCAGCATCAGTTGCTGTTTTTTATAATATTCTTTTCTTGGCTGAGACATCCTTGAAGCCAGATCTCCACTTGTCTTATCATTCAAAACCCATTTCGCCGCTCTGGGCTGAGCAGCCTGTGAGATCCTGATTTCTCTTTTTGAAGGGAGGGTAATCAGGACAGAAAACTAGCTCCAATGCTTAGCCACATGCCATTTAAAGTTACAATTCAGCCAGGTACTGGTGGCTTATGTTTGTACTCCTAGGTACTGAGGAGGCTGAGATCTAAGGATCCCAATGTGAGGCCAGTCAGGAAAGTCTGAGACTTAGCTCTAGTTAGTCACAGAAAAAAAAAAAAAACAAACAAGGGCCGGGAGTTTGGCCTAGCAGTTAAAGTGCTTGCCTAGCATGCATGAAGACTCGGGTTCGATTCCTCTGTACCACATACATAGAAAAAAGCCGGAAGTGGTGCTGAGGCTCAAGTGGTAGAGCTCTAGTCTTGAGAAAGTCCAAGAGCAGTGCTCAGGCCCTGAGCTCAAGCCCAGGACTGGCAAAACAAAAGAAAAAAAAACAAGTGGTTCTGTGGCTCAAGTGATCGAGTACTAGCTTTGAGCAAAAGGAGTTAGAGGACAATACCCAGGTCCAGAGTTCAAGCCCTAGGACTGGAAGAAGAAAGTTACATCTGAATTGATTCTATGTGTTCAGTCCATCTGTGCTGAAAGAGTGAGAAAAACAAATGGTGTCAGGGGACGGCTGGAGCAGTACTTTGTTTTCCTATTTTTTTTTCTCCTTGTCTATTCTAAAGCTAAATACTTTCCATACCTTTTGAGAGTCAACTCCTGGCTCAGGTTTGGAAATTTCTTTCACTGGAGAATGTAGGAAGGTTTCTCTCAGCTTTCCAATTTTTGCCCTATGAGATCAACTCATGAAAAGCACCTTGAAGGTATCTCCCAAAAAGGAGGGCCTCACAAAATGAACATTTTTTAACAAGGATTTATGTTAATAGAAGTGTTACAAGAGGGAAAATGCAAGAAGAGAAATATTTCCTATTCCCCATGCTTTCAGAAAATGAGTTAAAAACTCCCTGTATATGTCGATTTGCCCAGATTATGAGTTGATATCACTTGATCTAGTAAAGTCATCACATGGTAGTTGTAGCTGTTTGAAGCCGAAGAAAATTGAAGACAATGCTAAACTATAAGTGCAAACAAGTCTAGTTAATAAACATGTTAATTTATATAATTATTAGTTATAATTCAACTCATTCTCCCCATGATTTTGCCATCTAAATTAAAAAAAAATTAAGGCCTTGGACATTTAATTGTAGCTTCCATTTTTCTTATTTCAGTAGGAAATAGGGCACTCATTTCTTGAAATGTTAAAGTGATATTGCCAATCAGATCAGAGGCAGGAATTCTCCAAACTCTTCCCCCAGAGACTCCATTGCTGAGCCCTACTTTTTCTTTGATGGTGGTACTGGGATTTGAATTTAGGGCCATGTGCTTGCTTGGGCAGGTGTCGGGTTCCTTCGTCCCCAGTCCCTCTCGACTAGTAGGAGGGATGGGGAAAAATACACCCCAACCAGTCCAAGCCGCGAGAGGAGAGGGCCCACTGTCCTTCCGCACTCAGCCTTCCTTCCCTGGAGCACGAACAGAGACACCACGCAGCTTCATCAAGGCAGGAAAATCTCTCTCTCCAGCCCCCCTTCCGCCGGCTAATATACCCTCACTCTAGGTCCCAGCAGAGTGATCAACAATAACACATCCGTAACCAATGGTAATCAAGTCTTGTGCCCTGCCTCTTGCGCCTTGCCTTGTCTCAGCAGAAAGTTATTAGACATGGCGTTACTCAGCCCAACAGCTCCCCCGTTTTTATTTTAGAGAATATTTGATCAAGTCCCAAAATAGTCTTAACCAATCACCCAAAGTTAGAATATTAACGTGTCATTTGTGCACATAACTCCAGTCCTCACATGCTGATTAATGGCTTATTCAAAGCATTCTCTGTAGGAACCACAGTGGCAAGGACAATAATTGCGCCAGTAACGGTAGCTACAGATGTGGCAACGGCCACCACCATGGCCAGGAAGCGGGAAAGCACTCTCCTCCGCCTGTACAGGCACTGGTAGACACTGAGGGGCTCTGACTACAACAGCCAGAGAAAACAGGGAAACATTCCAACATTAACATTATTGAAACCAATAGAAAAAACAAAGACTATCACACAAGCCATAGGGACTAGCAGGGCAATGGAAGAATTAAGAGTCTTCCAATTCCTCTCCCTTTTGTTTTAAACTACTGTCTCCCATGTCTCTAACTTATCCTATCTCACCTTCCAAAACTGACTGGTCCCTTCATTTTAAGGGGGTTATGGCGAAGATCCATTTTCAGTAACTTCTTCAAGCTGACTCAGGGGCGTTGGCTCTATATTTTGCCAGGGACCCTAAAAAGCTTTAGCCTGTTTTCAACTATTCTGCACCCAAGCACAGGCTTTCTACATCACTACCACTTAATTCTTTCTCTTAAGTATTTTTCCAAGCGTCTCTGCACTTTTCACCTGTTCTTAAACTGTTTACTCCCGTATAAGTTGCCACATAGTTTAGACACATTCATACTCACACAAAATATTGGTCGTTCCGGTCTGAACCTATTCCGGTTCTATTTTAAAATCCCTTTCGCACACACATTCGCGGTCGTTCCGGTCTGAACCCATTTCGGTTCTATTCTAAAATGGCCTCGCCCTTATACCGCTCTGGCCAGAGACTCCCGCGAGGTTCCTCCCTACCGTGCCGAAGTGACCTGTGCTTCGGAGGTGGACTAGGAATGATTATTGAGATCTTTTACTGTTAAAACACCTAGCTGCTTCGGCTGTGTTTGCCTCTCCACTTTGACACAGCTGCAGCTTATCTTTTTTCTCCTTAGCTTTGGGAGGAGTTTTGGTTTTTCTTTTGCCTTTTTTATGGGTTTTTCTTTGTATTTTCCTTTCAGGTTTCTCTGGTTTTTCAGTCTTTGAGTTTTTCTTCTTTGACTTTTGTAGGTATTTGTTTCCCTTTCTCTCTTGTTTACCACCTTTTCCTTTCTCTTTCTCCTTGTCTTTCTCCCTGTTTTTCCCTGTAAGCAATTTCAGCCTGCATTTTCCCTTCAGGTTTCCCTGGCCTTTCAGTCCCTTTTTCTTTTTCTTTGCATTATTTTCCTTTCAGGTTTCTCTGGTTTTTCAGTCTTGGAGTTTTTCTTACTTCACTTTTGTAGGTAGTTGCTTCCCTTTCTCTCTTGTTTGCCACCTTTTTTCTTTTTCTCTTTGTCTTTCTCCCTTTTTCTTTTTCCCTGTAAGCAATTTCAGCCTGCATTTTCCCTTCAGGATTCCCTGACCTTTCAGTCCCTCCTTTTTCTTTTTCTTTGTATTATTTTCCTTTCAGGTTTCCCTGGCTTGGCTCAATGCGCCATCGTGCCCCTTTCATGTCCCACGTTGGGTGCCAGTATGTCAGGGTCCTTTGTCCCCGGTCCCTCTCGAATAGTAGGAGGGATGGGGAAAAACACACCCCAACCAGCAAGTCGTGAGAGGAGAGACCCACTGTCCTCCCGCATTTAGCCTTCCTTCCCCAGAGCATGAACAGAGACACCACGCAGCTTCATCAAGGCAGGAAAATCTATCTCCAACACTCCAACACCCCACCCCCCCTCCCCTGAGGCAGTCCCTCCAGCTAATATACCCTCACTCTAGGTCCCAGCAGAGAGTGATCAACAATAACACATTTGTAACCAATGGTAATCAAGTCTTTTGCCCTGTCTCTTGCGCCTTGCCTTGTCTCAGCAGAAAGTTATTAGACATGGCGTGACTTGGCCCCCAACAGGCAGGAATGCATTGTACCATTTGAGCCACACCTCTGGGCCATTTTGCTCTTAATTTTCAAAAGAGAACTAGAATTTATTCCCAGGCCAGCCTTGTCCTTGATCCTTCTATTTATTCTTCCTGTGCAGTTGGAATGATGGGTTCATGCCACTGCCCCCAACTGTTTTTTATTGGTTGAAATGAGGTCTTGAGGTGAACTTTGTGTAAAGGCTGGTCCCAAACTCAAATCTTCGTGCATTGCAGTCTTGAGTCACTGTGCCCTGGCTTGATCCTGGTTCTTTTAAGAAAGAGACCGAAGACTCCAATAAATAACCAAAATTTTGCACAGGACTAAATAAACAATTATTTGACCTTGGACAATTCATTTGAAGTCTCTCTGAGTCAGTCATGCCCTGTGGAAAATTGGGAGGTTAGATAAGTTAATGTATGAAAAACAGACTAGGGTAGAAGTCAATTATAAATGTTAGTTAATAGCATCTGTATCCCATGGGCAGAGATGTTTCATTTTTGTTTCTAACATGATCTTACAAGGTACATCAGTTGTACTGCCATCTGTTGACTATGTGCTCTGTGGCTTGCTCTGGTCTAGGTATTTTCTTCTGTTATTCTCAGAATAATCCTGGGAGTTCGATGTATTATTGGCTGATTGCTCTAAAAAGAAAGGAAATGGGCAAAAGCTTAATTGCTTGAGATGACCAGCAGTTAATAGGCAGAGCACTAGTCAAGCTTTGTTGTCTCTAACTCTGAGGCCCACACCTTGAAATACTGACTTTTTCCAATGCCTTATTGTCTATTGAGAACTAGAGAGAGAACACTGACATACACATTGCTTACCAGCTTTACTGTTACCATTTTGATTTTAAGAATGGAAAGCTAAGGTGTCATTCATGAACTTACTAGGGACGCCATGTCTCTCTGTGCTTATCACTAGCTCTTCTTCCAACTCTTTCTATTAAGAAAATAGATCCATATCTTTGCATTTTCTAGAAGTCTAGCCTTGTACATTTTTCATATACCTATGTTCAGCCAAAGGACAGGTGTCAGTTCTCTGTCCTGTTCATAGGAAATAGAAAGTGATCATTTCCCCCCCTCAGTGGCAGAGTGGGAGCAACCTCCAAATAAAACCATAAGAAAGCAGAAATAACACACAACTATGTTGTTCATGTGGTCATACTCTGTATTTATGGGACGAAATGATTTGAAGTAATTTTGCAAAGAAAATAGTAGGAAAAGCAGAGGGGAGTATTTGAAGGCCTTAGACCGAAAATGTGAAATAGTATCTTATACATGAGAATGGGAGTTTTCTGTACTTGACCCGAGTACGTTGGAGGGAGGTGAGAGGCTGCTAATGGATGAAATTAGATTATAGAGTATGCTGTTGTCATCATGAAATGTGGACTTTGTCCTGTTGACCAGTGGAGGGAGGGGTTTTCACTGGTTTGTAAATAGCTACTGCCTTTGACAAGATGAGTGCTTCTGAACAATAAACAGTGGTCCTGAGGAAGGGACGAAGAAGAGCCAGGCTACTAAGTTATCTAAAAGGGAGGCGAAAGGACATAGAGGGAGGCATTGGGAATAGAGCAAGAGGAGATATACTCACTAGGACAGTAGGATTAGCATCCATGGTGTGAAACAGGAAGAAGCTCTCTGGCCAGATAGGAGTGTGGTGGCTGGTGGGAACCTGGCTCAGTATAGCAATAGAAATACACAGATAGATGCTTATTGTGGTACCAGAATATCAAGCAGATCATTGGGGACTGATTGGGATATTAAGGATGGAGATTAGGGTTGCCAGGTTTAGTAAACAGATGCTTAGTTCACTTTCAGTTGTCAAGCAAAGAAAGTGTGTTGCATACAAGTATGTCTCATACAATTGTTCAGAGAATGAATCATAGGTATATATGACTTCATATATACACATATGTATGTATGCATATATATATATGTATATGTTAAACACATATACACATTTGGCACCAGTCCTGGGCTTTGAACTCAGTATAGCCACTATTCCTGAGCATTTGTGTGCAAAGCTAGTGCTTTACTGCTTAAGGCATAGCTTTACTCTGGCTTTTTTGGTAATTCATTGGAGATAAGAAATCTCACAGATTTTTCCTGCACAGGCTAGCTTTGAACTGTGATCCTCAAATCTGGACCTCCTTAGTAGCTAAGATTATAAATATGAATCACCAGCACCTAGCTCATGAATCAGAGTTTTGAATATATGTCCTAGAGTTTTTGTCAGTTGTGGGAGGTGAACTCTGGCCTTGGGCTCTTCAGCTCAAGGCTCCCACCCTATCTCCTGAGCCACAGTGCCGCTTCCAATGTTCCAGATTTTATATGGGACACAGTGATGCTAACATACTATTGTGTATCTAACATTCGGATTCAACTGGCCACATTGAATCTTATTTGGTGACTCTTCTATCTGAGAGGTGCCAAGGTCAAGCATCCTGTTCTTAGTCCATATACCCTGGCAGAAATAGCAGGGCCTATGCTTAGGCTATGTGGGGCTTTTCTTACAAAACTCGGGACATTTCTAAGCAAGCTAGCCTAGAGAGATAATGGTTGAATTGAATTTAGAGAATCCCTTGGCCCTCCTGCAGCTTAGTGGATTGAGGGCTACAGTAGGTTGAAGGCAAGGCTGCAACCCAGAGGCTATCTCTAGGCTTCCATTTGTACCTAGCTTATGCCAAAAAATTCCAACCTTTATCAAAACTTTCTTTTGCTTTGTATTTTTTTTTCTTGAAGAAATTTTGCTGTTGACTTAGTTGTGTTTGAAAATTCTCTGGCCAAGAGGGCCTGTTCTAATCTCTGTGGGAGTCTTCTTCAATCGTATCCTTTTCTCTGGGTTCTGTAGAATCTGCCTCCTGCAGTTTGCTTATCAGACCAACCAACTCCATGGGCTTGGACTTTGTTCTGACATCTGTATATGTAATCACAATGCTGTTTCTCTGCGCAGCAGCTGTGTATTAAAATGTGCATAAGAAAATAAGCAAGCTGAACAGCAAGCTGGGCTTATTTAGAATTTTGTTTTTTTTTCCATTGAACACATACCCCGTTGCTATCAGGTTTTTTTTTATCCTCTATAAAAATCCACACCAAACATATGTTAATAAGTACTTAGATAGATCCAAACGAATGCATATTTGACTATTTCTGCCATCACCATTCTGGCCCCTTTATAGAGACACAAAAGATAATTGAGTAGTCACAGGCATTGACACATCTGTGACATATTGAAGCTTTCTTTGTGCTTCTAGGATCCCCTTTTTGTGCTTGTACTGGGGATTGAACTCAAGGACTGGGTGCTGTCCCTTAGCCTTTTCAATTAAGGCTGTCATTTGAGCCACAATTCTACTCTAGCTTTTTTTGTCAGTCCTGGGCCTTGAACTCAGGCCTGAGCACTGTCCTTGGGCTTTCTCAAGGCCACTCTACCACTTGAGCCACAGCACCACTTCTGGCTTTTTTCCTATGTGTGTGGTACTGAGGAATCGAACCCCCGTCTTCGTGCACGCTAAGCAAACACTCTACCACTATGCCAAACTCCTGGCCCCTATACTGTAGCTTTTTGATGTTTAATTGGAAATAACAGTCTCATGGACTTTTCTGCCTGGGTTGGCTTCAACCTACGATCCTCAGATCTCAGCCTTCTGAGTAGCTAGGTTCATAGGCATGAGCCACAGGTATCTGGCTAAGATCTCTTTGCTCACTAGGAATAAATAAGTTGAACAGTATGGTGCAGGAATTTTATCCAACTTGAAAAGCACTGCCTTATTTTTTTTCTTTTCGAATACTGTATCACATGTTATAAGGTATTATTACAACTCATGTTTGGGTCTATGTGTGCTGTAAAAACTTCCTACATCACTTTTACAATAGCACTAAATAAAAACTAAAGCAACAGTGATTAAACACATATATTAACTAAAAAGTCTCTCATAAAACATCTTTTGTTTAATACGATTAAAGATATTGAAGGAACAAGCTTTCGATTAAAGATATTGAAGGAACAAGCTTTCATTTACAAGCTTTAGTTGTAGGCTTAAATAGGCAAAGAGAAAAGAGAATGGCTATTGCGATGTATATAAAAGATATTCAACGCTTAGTTTTCTATACTGCTTATTTTAGATCTGTGAACAGATGGACATACCTTTCATTAACGCTTTTGACAGATACTAATGTCATTTAATCTGAAAGGTATTAACAAGCAAAACTGTGACAGCATAAATCTGGGGGGAAGGTTTAGAATTCAAAGAAAACACAAGAGCAGGATGATAGTGGGTAGTACCTCCAATCCACTATCAAATGGCATTTACTACGGGTCTTGTTTATTATAACTTTTGGTTGGATCTGGGAAGCCAAGATCAGCCAGCACATCATTGCAGAGTGAGCTAGTGACATTAGTGCTGTACTCGATGGCACAGCGTGATGATCCTCTAATCAAACCTGAGCATGACTCCTCACATGCCATTTCTAGAGATCCTTATTGTGGCCTTGTAGAAAAGTAGGCCTCTAAGGCCTCTAGAACAGATGTAACTTAAAAAGGCTGCTTTGAAGGCCGATAGGTGGGATACGTAAATTTCAGTTACGTGGAAAATCATTTTCTCCATGACGACTGAGGAAATTAACTTTTACTTGCAACAAACTTCCACATGTTTTAGTGTCACCAAGTTAGTGTCCCCTAATCATGAGATACTTTAAAAACTAGTTCTTCAGTCATATGTGGATGTGTAGCGAATTGGCATTATTGAGTACATTTGTGGCACTAATGAAGTATGTATCTGGAGTGGGGTGCAAGTTCATTCACTGAATTTAAAGCCCAGGAACAAAGCTTTTGCTTAACGTTTATTCATCATGGCACAAGATAGAACTGCAAAGAAAACACCACTGAAATTTTTCATTGCTAACATGAAAATTAAGTAGCGCATTTTGTAAAAAAAAAATCATTTTCTATAATACACATTCCCTTCTGAAGTGGAAAAAAAAAACCTCTGTAAACACAGAAGTGATTTGTCAATTTGCCACCTGTTGATCAAAAACATTTTTTGGAGTTGAATAAAACATCAAATTACTGAGTACAGTACAAACACTTCACAATACACATAAAATTACTGAAGGAAATATTTCCTTTGCCTTTGGCACAATGTAAGTACAAAGCTCTAGTGTTTTTTTTCAATCCAAATATGATTTAATTTACAAAGAACTGCATATAACTGACCAATACTGATTACAAAGCAAAGGGAAAAACAATGTTCTATAATTTTAATGTGTATTTAGATTTTAAACATTTTATAAATGGATTCCAGTTTGTAGTTTTGAACAACACAAAAACTCATACATCATAAATATATATTCTGTATGGCCTACATAAAATTGAAGTTGACTTAAGTTGGAAAAGATAACTTTTCTTTGTTGGGCATGGACTTTTTCATTTGATTAACTGAATGTTTTCTAAAGGGGTTCTAAAATATTTTATAATATACCAAATTTAATATTTTCCTTAAAGCTTGCTCAGTATGAAAAAAGCATTTGGAGATGAGAACTTTCTTATTTCTCCATGCTAGAAAAATATGGCTTCTTGTTTTTTTTGGTTGGTTGGTGTTTTCCTTAGGTATCGAAGGAAGGGTGTTAGCCCAGAAGCTATGGCAAAAGCACAGAAAGCCACTTGTAGGCATTCTAGAACACTCTGTAGAATCTTGCTGCTTATTATATGTCATGGTGTAATAGAAAGTGAAGTGATTTTCAAAATGGTTCTTTTTGTCTTCTCTGTGAATATATCACACATAATCTGTTACACAATATACAGTAGTCAAAACTGAAGACACATAAATACTACGAAGCTATATGTCAAAGCAAGAGTTTTATAGAGAGCCAATGTGGGTCATTGTTAGATTGGAGACTTGTCTGGGTTGGTCTTTTTCTAAGGCTGGCTACGCAATCGAGTTGTATGGTAAGGTGGCGAGGGTACCAGTGCTCAACATCTGGAAGTGGACCTACTTTCTCTTGGTGGTACTTTGCTTTTGGAAAAAATGTGAGAAAAAAAAAAAGAGAAACAAAGGGTAAGTAAATGTCCAATATCCATTGGGCACGTTTTGGCATGTGGGCGAGAAGAAAGTGTGTGGTGGGCAGGGTGGGCTCCAGCTGCCGGCGGGTGGGCTCATACCAGCGTTTCCGGGAGGGCGTCAGGGTTGTCAGTGGACAGGAGCTCCCAGATCTGCCACCGCTCTCGCTGCCAGTCGAGCCAACTGGCCTCCCCCAAGTTCGGACTGTGGTGCTCGCTGCTTGCGTGGGGGGGGCAGGCGCTTCCCAGTTTTTTCAGGGGCGCCTGTGGCTCCTGGGACGCCCGCTGGCCTCTCTCTTCCGAGGTGGTTCCTGAGCTGCCTCGAGGATCCATGGTCGGCTGGGCTGATCCTCGGGCTAGCTTGCCTTGTCCCGGGTATGGAGGAGGGGGCCTCCTGTCATCCCTGCCACTCTCCCGTGGTCTCTGGGGCGAAGGCTGGGCCCGGCTCTGTGGCCGCGCCACATCCAACTTGCCCTCGGTGAGGTCTTCTGCACTGCTCAGGGTCAAGTATGGCTCAGATCTGGCCACTGGCCGCCTGGCCGCCCCGCCCCCACCATGGGTGGGGGGAGTGCCGTAGACACGCGACGTGGAGTGCTGGGAACCGCCTTGCGCCACGGTGGCTGCCGTCTGAGTCCTCCGAAGGACCTGAGTGCTGCCGTCCAACTCTGCAGAGCTCCCTGGACGGGGAGGCCAGTGGAGAGCTAGGTTCCCTTGGGAAAGGGAACAAGGCCCCTGCCGGAGGGAGCTGCTTTCAAAAATGTCACCAGAGGAACCTGGTAGCCAGAGAGAGGCCAGAGCTGCAGTTAGTTTATGGCACTGGCCATCCTGTCGCTTTCTTTCCACAGCCCCATTTCGACAGTCTTAAAAAGTACGGTGTCACCTGGCGACTGTGGCTCACTCCTGTAATCCTATCTACTCGGGAAGCTGAGATCCGAGGATCCCAGTTCATAGCCATCCCGGGTAGGCAGGTCGGGGACACTCATCTCCAACTCACCACCCAAAAGCGGGAAGTGGAGCCATAGCTCCAATGGTAAAGTGCCAGCCTTGAGTGAGAAAGCTAAGGTAGGGACAGCCCAAGGCTTGAGTTCACACACACACACACACACACACACACACACACACACACACACACACACAGCACTGCACCTGTCATTCCGGGGTCTTTGGATCCACTTTTTAAAGTTGAATGCCATGTTCCCCAGATATTGAAAGGCTCCTCTGACATATCTAGGGAAAAAAACCACAAAAAGGTATATAATACAAACTGATATTATAAAGTAAAATAAATAATTCTTTAACATACCTTCTGCACAAAGTTCTGTCTTCAACATTATGTGGGATGCAAAACAACATAGTCCACACTTGCATTTCAAGAAGTTTACTGGAGACATAGAAATAATTCTTTCTCTATATGGTGGGAGCCATGATCCCTAGAACCCATTATGTTATAATGTTTTCAAGAAGGACCTTAGTGATGCCGTGGAATTAGGATTCTTGAGATGGAATGATTTTCCCGTATGACTTGGATGGACCCAATGTAACCACAAGATTTCTTTGAAGGAGTCAGAGGAGCAGCTTCTACTATGTCACTGTTTTCATACAAGGAACCGAGAAATGTCTAGATGCTGGCAAGAGAACTCATTGTCCCTACAATTTCCAGGAGGGAAGGCAGCGCTGCTGCTCCACTGGATGGGTGAGCTCGAAAGCCTTCAGGTGGAAAAGCGGTGAGTTGTTTCTCGCCACTGTTTGGATGGATTGGGACAGCAGTAGCAGGAAAGGCATATAAGGGAGCCGAGTAGCCACTGCCCTCGGAGCTGCGACCGCATTAACACAGACATGGAGGAGCAGTGTGAACAGTCTCTGAACTCTTGTAGGAGCCACTCTACTACGGATACCAACACTCTTTCCAGCAGTCTAGGCAGGAATAGTGTCAGGGTCACTACCATTCTGTTTCCTCTTCTTTACCTTCCTGTGCTGGCTTCCTAATTGTGGGAAGCAATGAGGAGAGGAGCAAAGAGCTACTGGCATTGTTCCCACGCCTCATAGCTATGTCACATCATCCCTAGGGGACGCTCAGGCAGTCATGTGACCAATGAATCACCCAGCATAAGAGGAGAGAAGAGTGAACACCAGGTCCCACGGCACACATCAGCCAAGGTTTAGTCCATGCGCAGTGCTGTGCTAAGGGATTAGTGGGTTGGCTATGTCCAGTGAAGCAGACACTTAACATTCTTAGTCTCCATAGCGGGAGGAAATGAGTCTCCACCATGCTCAGCCACACAACCGGAAATGGCGGAGGATAGTTTGGACTCTCTAGTCTAGCTAGCATCCTTGTCATTAGATAGGGACACTATTTGAATCTGAGCATGTTTGTTTTGTGAGGCAGGAGCCTTAGCTGCTTCTCTCTCTCCCCCGCCTCTCTATTTTTATAAAAATGGAGAGCCCAAGTTTTCCACTGATTATGACAAATGAGGGAAACCATTGAGCCTATGTTCCTTTCAGTCCTACATACATAAGGCCATACAGTAGGATGCTAAATGAAAGCACCTCCAGGATATAGAAACAGCACCCATGTAATGAGTGATTGTTGTCCTTAATGTATTGTGTTATCTCTCATCTCTTTTGCTGTCCCTTGGTTATCTCATATGGTTACAGTATCTCACTTTGTTATCTGATATATTGTATATATGTGTATTTGGTTATTTGAAATAGGATAGGGAAGGGGGAAAACAAGATGAGGGGCGGGGGTGACGGGAGGGAAATGTGGACCAAGACATGTGAAAAGGTATCAATGTATGTGAAGTAATGCACCTTCTATCTGGTGAATATAATGTAATCCTTCTATTAATTACAATAAAAATACATGAAAAAAATGGAGGCAGTGATTAGGCGGCATCTTAGGTACACAAATGTGCAGCCCAGACCTACCAGCAAGGACTCATAAAATGCCCTGGATGTTGGAGGAAAAAGTTATCAAGTGGAAATATGGTTGCTATGTCACTACCCCTATCCTTGAAGGTTGGAGTATGGGCTGCCGGGATGTTCCAAGACCCCCCTGGCCCCCACCCCTTCTTCTTCCTGGAATAAGTGTATAGCAGGGAGTCACTAAAAGCTCACTGCATTGCAGAAACACCAAACAAAAGGGAAATGAGAACAAGGCTCAAAGTGCCCTCACCCTGTACTATGTGCAACAAGGGGAGAGGCCCTTGGCTTAGCCAGAGTTGACCAGACTCATTACCTTTTCCAAGCCTTGGTCCAGGAGAACTTTCTCTTGACTTTGACTTTGGCGACGGCAAGTGACCCACCAGCATGTACTGCTCTGGAACTTTGTAAAGTTTCTCGGAGCCCCCCGGAGCCCTGTCCTCTTGCATAGCCAGCAGGGAGCGTTCAGACAGCACTGGGGAGTTGTTGTCATAAGGGGAGATGTCTCCACTGGAGGCTTTGTTGGAATCTGTAGATGAATGCCTCCCTCCCATGGAAAAGGAAACTTCCGACGGCAGCATGTCAGGGCTTCTGGCACAAAGAGAATTGTGTGTAAATGAACTTTTACTCAGATAACAGGAGAAGAACAAATGGACAGGGAGGCTACACCAAAAAGACCTTTTGATAAATTCCAAAACTTTTGCCTTGAGAAAATGAAAGAAATTCCACATCATGTCACTAGATGGCAGCAAAACACAACAAATGAAATGAGAGGTCACCTTGCATAGTATTTGTCTATAGATGGCCAGCAGAGGGCAGCAAAACCTAAGAAATATACTAAAACCAGCCAGGAAAAAGGCTGATCAACAGATGGATCCCTGTATTTGCAGATGTGTGGCCAGCAGAGAGCAGTAAAAGAACGACGTAACAAAAGATCAACAGGGGTGAAAGACAGAAATGAATGCAGATGAATCCCTGAATTCACCAGAGTGCAGGACTAAAGTGTCCGGTGGATTAATCCCGATTCCATTTGAAAAGGAAGCCTAATAGTCACTATGCATTACGTAAAAAATACCGGCAGATAACTCTACCATCCTCAATCAAAAATTAATTCAGAGAAAACTGTAGTTGTCAGTTGGTTTTGTGGACAACCATTCTTTGCCCTCAAAGGATTCAGTGTAAGCAAGCTGATCTTTCCTGAGAAGATGATGAGACTTTTTGGTAGGAATAACTGTTTCATATATAAAAAAGGACCAAAAAAATAAGTATCAGATTGTCATTAAGAGTCCATTGTCTACACTGTATACATTTAACAAGATTCCACAAGGCACTAACATTCTACAAACGGATAGGTGGCTTTCTTAGCATACCATTTGCTTATACACATGGGAGTGAGTTGTCACAGCAACAGAAATAAGTGAAAATGTATGTGGGACAGGAAAATGAAAACTTCAAACATGGAAAGAACCAGGCAAAGTCTTACCTGGAAACAGCTTTATTTTCTACCTTCCTCAAAACAGTGGCCCTGACATCTTAAAGGGAAATGATCATAAGTTGATTAAAAGTTCCAGAACGTTGCCCTTTCCCTCCCTCCCCTGGGCCTATTTTTGCCTCTCTTTATTACTCTTTGCTTTTCTTTGGTTCTGTTTTGCAAGACAAATCCTTGTGGTCTTACAAAGGTAAACACATGCCTGAGCAACCGTTTCCTAACCAAATGGTTTTGTGCATGCAAAATGGAGGAAGTGTGCTCAGCTCGCAGGAGTACTAATGTCCCCTGGGGTTTGCAGCAAGGGTTAGTGCCCAGGGGAAACATACCCCACCCAGCTTCTGTGATACGCCATGCTTGACACTGAGGCAGCCAGCACTTTGGTGGAGGACATTTCCTACCCACATGGAGTAAATAAGGCCTTTCCTTGCTTCCTCTTTGAATGGATATCAAGCAATCTTACGGGAAGGGGCAGGGGACAGCCATGAGGATGATTTTCCAGACCTTTAGAGAGCCAATGAGTGTGCAGAAAAATAAAGGAACTTAACTGTATCTGCGGGAAAGTTGGAGCGGGGAGTGGTAGGGGAGACTATTTAACCACCATCTCTAATTAAAGGAAAACAAATGCCCCAATGCTAGCTAAGGGAACACAAAACAAAACAGTATGTTGTCAGTATGACTGTAATTGAGGAGAGTTTATTACGAAAATGGGAAAAATTGCATGTGTTGAACTAACACAGAGGTCAGCACAGAATCTGACCAGTTGGCTAGCAACTGTATTATAGAGTTAATTGCTTTTGCTCTTCATGCTCAGTTGATATTTTTGAGCTATTGATGAAAACATTTCTTGTCTACTTGGTAAAAATAAGTCATGATTTTACATCAATGACAGCTAGTACAGTCTTCTTGTACTAGAGAGGCAAATCAATTTACAATCACAAACAACAACAACAAAAACTAACAAGCAAAGAATACTGCTTTGATATTGTCGTTATTGACCTTGCCTTTCTATTGGGAGCAAAGGTTGGAAAGGTCATAGTTTAGCTCACCAACTCCACAATAAGTCCATCTCATGCCTGGCTCATCTTACTGCATACATTGAAAAGGACATTTAAACAATGCTGTAAGGTGCAGCTTCTAACAGGAATTGGGTGGACAAAGCTAGCCACATGGAAAGACTTTTATGTCTTCTTACTAGGGATATATGGATTACAACTGAGGAAGTGACTTATTTCCCCCGTATGGAACCCTGAGTCATGTAATAAATAATGTCTATGTGTCTGCAATGACTGCTTCAAGGAAATGAAGCCCATTTGAGTTGTGGTATGGAAGCTTGAGGGCCCTTTGTGTGTTTTGTATGACAATATCAACTTGAGACACTGCCCCTCCACCTCTCACATTCCCAGGAGCTTGTTCTACCTCACCCATGTCTTTCGAGCTGCTTTGGAAAAGGGTGTTTGGGTTGCTATGTGGACAGTGAAACCATACTTCCATTGATGATTGCAGAAATGGTGGAATGTCTTTAGCATGTAGTGTTTGGTTTGGTGAAAACAACACACAAAAGCCATCTAAAGTGAGGACAGTAATACCACAAAGAACTAAAGCTGATACACCCATTTTTCCTCCATCTTCATAGCTCATGTTGGAGTTGACCACGTAGGTGGGTGAGAGATGAAGGAAGGAGAGGGCCATTGTTGCAGTCTTCTTTCCTTTGAGTCGACGTCTCAGAATTCCAGGTAGTGGTTATGAAAGGAGAAGGTGTACTTACCGCAGTGCCACATCCCTTGGGAACTTGTTGGAAATGTATTCTCAAGCTCCATTCTGCACCTATTGGCAGAACTAGCTACATTATTTGCAGAGCCCAGTGCAAAAGGAGCACATGGGGCACCATGCTAAAACAAATGAGCAGTTTCAAGAGAGCAACAGAAGACCATTAAAACCAGTATGGGCTCCTCCTGAATGTGCTGTGGAAGCCCAGGAGGCCAGCTCTGCCTATTGAAAGGAGAGTCCTAGGGTAGGATCAGTAGATTGTGTTTAAAGAAGCGCAATAGAGGCTGCTGATAGATGAGCATGTTCAAGAACCTTCCATTCCTCTCAGTCCAGTGGGCTAAGGGTCAGCTAACAGCCAATTCAGGACAGATATGCTAGATTGGGGCCCAAGCTGGAGTGTTTGCTGGACCTGAAGTGAATATGGTGGCTCCTTTGTTGGAGTGGCTGGAGGCCCAGCTGGGAGAGGTTGGGTAGATGACACCTGGACTTCCGTCCTCCAGGCACAGGATTACTAGACTAGAACGCTGTCTAGTGCTGGGTGAGGACTTGCTGAGCTGAGGGAAAGGGCACGAGAACCCAACCTGATTTTCTCTGCTCTTCTTTAGTTTAGTCTCCTAAGTCTGAAACTACAGTTGGAGCCCCAGTCAGAGGAGAAATTGAGGGAGAAAGCTGGAGCTAATCCCTGGTAAGAGAGTGGAATGAGTTGCTTCGTGGTAGACACAGGCCTCAAATCACCTTGGGATGCTGGGTCACAGCTAGGGGCATAGAGCCATTCAGTGAAAGCCGATCCCACCATTTGTACCTCATCACGGCAGGGAATGTACAGGAAGCGAGCAGATTGAGAAGTAAATGACATAGCCCTGTGGCCTGTAACGAGTAAACCTTGATAGAATTCATCATTTTTTTAACACAAGTGTTCTTGTTCTAGATCTCAGTCTAGAAATGAATAAGAGAAGAAGGAGTTGATGAATTGTTATGTTCTTTCTAGGGGATTGGGACCCGTGTAAAATTTTATTTGCACGATGATATGTGATGTTGCAACTCAGTGGTAAAATGCTATATTTTGTACCTAATACTAATGACTTATTCATTTAAAATATTATCCTATATATCATTTATTTTCCTCAACAAAGGCTAGAAGGTGGCAGCTACATTTGTAAGTACCCATGTCAAAGAATTGTCAAATCTACAAATCATACTCTCCTTGGGCATGGCTGAAGATGCAAGACAATGCAGTACAAGTGTCTTCTGTTAGATTTGTTTCTAGGAGACTCCGAATGTAGAAAGAGAGTTTTGGGTTGGTGCCCTAACTATCGGTATTAGGTATTTGTCTATTTCTTTATTGAACAGGTTTACTTTGACCAGAGATTGACTAAATGAGCATTCGTGTAAAGCAATTGCTTCCTAGCTTATCGCTCTGTGTTTTGGGGTTTAATAGACTGTTGGATGGATGGGTTGTCTCTTGACATGAATTTGGGCCCCAAATTCCAGATTCACGATGCAGGGCAGGGGGGCACAGAGCATGGGTGGATGGGTTTTCCACTCAGCATGGGTTTGCCTCCAAGCATGGAAGTTTTCCTCCAAGTAGACCCTTAACTCTCAGGACAATCCACAACATGCATGGCCAGTCTCAGCTAATCAAACACACAGGGGATGAGCATGGAGCATGAAGCACATTCTCACCCTTAGCTGGTCCCTCCAGGTCAGGGGGTAAATACGCTGGCAGGGTACTCTGGGCAGGCCTGCACTGCCGCCGGAAGTACAGAACTCATTCTGTGGATAAATGGAAAACTCCGGTTCAATCACCGGATGTGGCTAGCCCAGCCTCTTGCTTAGCTCTGTCAGGGAGATTTGCTTCCAGTCATTTCCAGCGTGCATCGCCTTCATGCTTGGCTCCACTGTTCAACCGATAAATTGCAAAGCCCATCAGCATCATAGACACTACTAATCTGGGTAGGAGAAGAAATCTACTGCTGCAGCAGCCCTGGCATTATGGGATTATGACTTTCATATTAGTCATGCTCAGGCTTGCAAAGCCTCCCTTGTGCAGAATCTGGGAGAAAAATTAGCAAAGATGATCTGATATGGATCAACTCTCACCGCTGGATGATGAAGCTAGCACCTTGTCCATTGGGGGTGATAGTTCTCTCCTAATTTTTAGTACTTATTAATTCCCTCCAAATAGCATTTATAGAACATTTATGACAGGTCAAGGTAATATCTTGATTTGTGTACCTGAGAAAGCATATTCAAATTAATGTTACAAATTTATAAGGAAGCTGTGAATTATAAGAAAGATATGAGAAGGAACAAACAAGTAATCGGTTCTCTCTCTCTTTTTTTTGCCAGCCCTGGGCCTTGAACTCAGAGCCTGAGCACTGTCCTTGGGTTTTCTCAGAGCTAGAGCTCTACCACTTGAGGCAGAGCACCGCTTTCAGCTTTGTTCTATGTATGTGTACCGAAGAATCAAACCTGCATGCTAGGCAAGCACTCTACCACTAGGCCAAACTCCCAGCTCTACATTTCACATTTTAACTTAAAAACTAACTGCTTTCTCAGTTGAACTCAGGGGTTCACATTTTTGGTACTATGTCGCTTGAGCCACACTTCTACTCGAGGCTTTTTGCTTGCTAGACCTTTCTGCCTGGGTGGGGCTTCAAATCACGACCTCACTCAGCCTCCTGAGTAGCTAGGATTATGAGCACAAGTCATCCAATCTCAAAAGACTTTTTGGAAGGGGGCTTAATGCTTACTAATTTCCAAGGTACTGTAATAAAAAGACCGCTGAAGCCACCTAGTTAGTTATAGCCACTGGTAGTTACTGCCTACCAGTAGTGTTCTTTGCTGATATACTACATTAAATCAGAGTTTTTGAAAACCCACTCTGATTTGACAAATCATAGTAAAAGAAAACAAGGATCATAACCTGTCTTGTATATATTTCATGGATATATGGAAGAAGATCTCTTTATAGTATTTTTATGATTTAAGTGAATTGCTTGCATGGTATTCATTTAATAATAATCTAAATGAAGTATTACTACGTTTATAGCAAAGATTCTAGAATAAGAAGGAAGACATATCATTCAAAAGAGATTAGCATCCAACTCAAGGAAACAATTATGTCTTGGCACCAGTGTCTCCTGACTCTTATTCTAGCTATTCAGGAGCTCAAGATGTAAGCGGCTTGACAGGGCAGAAAAGTCCATGCGACTCTTATCAATAATAAACCACCAAAAAGCTAGAGGTGTGGCTCTAGTGGTTGAATGCCAGCCTTGAGTGAAAAAGCCAAGTGAGAAGTTAGGGCCCTATGTTCATGCCTCCACCCAAAAGCAACCCAATTATTTTCTAAATCCGAAGACAACTATCTTTTTCATCTACGATCTTCGTTCACTGGTCACTAATTTTTATTATTTTGTAAATAATGTCAAGAAAACTTTGAGAAATCCTCTAACAGTATTAATGTACAATGCAATTTAATATATATATATATATATTTGCTTTACGTGCACCCTTTCTCCTTGAATGAAGTTACATTGGTTTTGCTTTAATCTTGTCCCCATCACATAGTAGAGAAGATGGTTTACCTAATTTTGTTTTGTTGGTCTTATATTTCTGGAATAATGTATGACGTGTGATGGAACCAAAGCAAGATTTCCTTCTGTATGTTCCGGGGCTTACATTTAAAAAAAATCACAAGAAGTGTTGCTCTCAGGTCTCGGATGAGCTCACCTGAACTTGGCATTTATGGAACATTCCCACATTAATCACACACATCCACAACGCATCGCATATAGACTTCCAGATGCGTTTGAGGCACCTCAGGCCAAAGTGAAACTGCACACTGCTGCACACATAATTTATGGACGGTTAATTTCTTCTGTGGAACATTAACGTAGTCAAAGCTACTGAAAAAGTGAAACCTACATACGGTGAAATGTTCAATATTACATTAAGCTTAAATGCCTTATTTATGCACAAATAATTTTATGGTTCTGTTATGTGAGGTTAACTTAATTTAAAATTATGGAAGATTGTTACTTGGGCAAGAGGAACTGTGAAACCTAACAATTGTCTCGGTTCAAATGAGAAAAGCAAAGGAAGATTTTGGACACATTATTGATGACTTGCTTTCACTTAAGCCAGGCCACAGATTTTACCTTTGACTTCAGGGTTGGTATATCTGACTGGGCATGGCATTGGTCTTTTGAAAAAAATGTTGCTCATTTGGAAATATCTTAAAATAATTATGCTAGGTGAATAGTGGACAGACTGCACATTTACACACACACACACACACACACACTTCTGCATTACTGATAATAACTGAAAACAAGTTAAGTTGTTGAGGCAGGAGGCAGAGGAATGGAAGGAGTAAGTCATTACAAAGGGACATATGAAAGCTTTATGTATTTGTTACTTTTCTTGATTATGGTAGTTCTAGAAAACCATATATATATATATATATACATATACACACCAAAAATCACCACCTTTTCTACCACAGGTTATTTCTTGACAAAATAATGTTGCTATCTTGTCCATCATTTGACTTAGTAAAATACATTATGGTTAGTGTTGCTGATTGAGTATTTGGCACCACCTTAAATTTTGTGACTAGATGTCCCCCTTGCTTGCCTCTTCAGTAGTAGACCCTCCATGACATCTTGGTTCTGTAGTAAGTAGCCATATCCAATCTCCTTTATCCTATTTGACTAACCTCCCACCCTCTCCTATTTCCTTCCATCCCCAAATTACAGAGAGGAAGATTCATTATAAGTACCTTTGAAGAAAAGAGCATATAATTTGAATAGATATACCAGACAATTACTTAAAAACTGGAAGCTCAGGAACATCAGTAAGAAAAAGTATCTCTTTTAATCTGCCTTTGGCATCACATCCCATTTTGGATGAAGGCAAAATTTAAGTAGACAGCATAAGGAAAAAAAGATCAATCCTTCTTTGACCTCCCCTCTAATTCTTACATTCCAATAGAAAAGTCCAAATCAAAATAAAACAAGTTCCCAAATATCACTTTCCAAAAAGAAATAATAAGAAATAGTTTCTTGTTCTTGGTTTTACACTCTTGAAAACTTGTTTCTTTTCCTCAACAAATTATATCTTGTGTAGTTTCCACTTGGCCTCACAGGAATGCAAAGCTTTATTTAGGTATGTGAACTGGGGAACAGAAGCTTCAGTGAAAGTCAAAGTGTCTATAGTGAATAAGTGGTTTTGTTTTTACACATGACTTAAAATAGTTGCATTCTCCCCAGTGTATAATGCCTACTTGGCTGATATTTCATGAATACTGAGATAGAATAAAATGGAGAATAAAATGGTATTTGAGTCTTTCATTAGTAGTTGTAAAGTAACCAGAAAGTAATTCTGTGGTGAGTACGTGTATGTATGCGTACGTGTGTGTGTGTGTGTGTGTGTGTGTGTGTCCATCTGTGTGCTAGTCCTGTCTCTGAGCTTTGTTTCCTTCAAGCTAATGTTCTATCGCTTGATCCACAGCTTCATTTTCATTTTTTGGGTGGTTAATCAGAGTTAAGTGTCTCAAGGACTTTCTTGACCTGTTTGGCTTTGAACCTTGATCCTCAGATCTCAGCCTCCTGAGTAGCTAGGGTGATAGATGTGGGCCACTTGCATTCACTTGTCTCATCCCTAACATTTATTCTAAATGACGCACAAAGTTGCTCTGAAGTTGGTGCTACTTTCTGTCTTCCATTTACAGATGGAGACATCAAGGGGCTGGGGGGAGGGAAAGTGGGAGAAAAACATGAGAAGGGGTATCAATGTTCAAGAAGTAGTGTACCCACTACTGATGAACGTAACTGTAACCCCTCTATACTTACACTGACCACAAATAAAGACATAAAAACTTCATGATATACAAAAAAAGAAATCAAGCCAGAGACATTAATGAATTTCTCAAGACCACATGATGAATAGCTAAAGAGCTGGAATTTGGATGCAGGAAATCTGGCTCTAAGTTCAAGTTTGTAAATTTGAAGCTTGCTACACTCTACAAGCAAGCGTTGTAGATGGGTAACTGATAGCTTAGTGGAGCCAGAACTAGATGTCAGTTTGGGGTAATATTATTTTCCACCACAGTAATCTCTGATTACAATAATCTTTTGTCATATGACCCTTCATAACTACTTGTTCACCTAAGTACAATCCCCAGCCTGCTACTTAAGGGCATCTAAATGAGGAGGCTTCCTTGTATCCCCAGACAGTTGACATATTTCTGTTGAGAGAACATGGACTTGCTATGGCCAGGCCCTGGGGCTATCACCTCTGGTAACACCCAGGTCTAGTTACATCTTCCCTTGGCTTCTAATTCTTTGTCAATCCTTCCTTTTTCTCAGAAGTCTTCCCAGACACGGCAGAGCATTTGTCTTTAACATCTTAAGTTTATTTTGGCAGTACTGGGGTTTGAACTCAGGGCCGCGAGGTTTTGCTTACCACTTTCACTCAAGGTTGATGTTTTATCATTTGGACTACACCTCCCGTAATGGGCTTTTGTTGGTTAATTAGAGATAAGAGTCTTGAGGTTTTGTCTGTCTATGCTGGCTTTGAACCTTGAGCTTCACATGTCGGCTGACATGTGAGTAGCTAGGATTATAGACTTGAGCCACTGGCACCCAACTGTTTTGAATAGAGTCTTGATTTTTGCTTGGCCAGATCTGGACTGAGATTCTCCTATTTATATTTCATATATATATATATATCACTTTTATTGTTTGAAATGAAATCTCACAGAATTTTTCCCCAGGCTGGCCTCAAACTATGATCCTCCCTATCAATGTCTCCTTAGTAGTTGACATTACAAGTATAAGCCATCATCGTACCAAGTTAGACCCTTACTTTTCTTCAAACTCCTAGTGGATCAGTGTCTGGAACATTCCTTCCCTTCCTTTTCAAACAAAAAGACAACTTTTCAAGTCCCATGTGAGTATGAATACATAGCATGCAATATGAGGGATCTTGGTCAAATATTCTCAGCTTTGGCAGCTTATTATAATTGTGTGAGAAAGTTTTTAAAATCCCAGTGTTCAGGGAATGGGCACAGTGATACATACTTGTAATACTAGTTACACAAGAGGTGGAGGGAGAAGGGTCATGATTCTAGATTGGCCCAGCTAAATGTGAAAAACTATTGGAAAAGCTCAGTAAAAGTAAAAATAAATAGTGGCATTATGGATACAGTGGTTGAATGATTTCCTAGGGAGCAAGAGGTCCTTGAGTCACATCCTAGTATTACCGAAACCCCAGACAAAACAGAGCAATAATATTCAGTGTCCAGACAGCAACTCACAACAAAGGGCCTGGAATCTCTGAGGAATGAGTGTGGTTTCCTAGCTATTCTATAAATTCCGAAGATGATTCAAATGTCCAGGGAAGTCTGAGAGTTGCTGGTGTAGCAACTGACATCTGAAACTCTGTGACATATTCATCAACACACTTTCTATTATTTAAACCCTTGTTAGCCTCCATCTACAGGTATGAAAGCAATTAAAGGCAAGCAAGTGCTTCAGTATTTCCAGTTTTTCTCCACATACAATGTGGATCATGGATCAGCTACCCCAGTACCATTTGGGAGCATGTTAGAAATGCAAATTCTGAGGCTTCCTCCCTAGTCTTCCTGACTTAGGAGGAGCAGGTTACTAAGACCTGCTGGTGCCCGGATGCTGGTGGCTCAAGCCTGTAATCCTAGCTATTCAGGAAGCTGAGATTTGAGAATAGCAGTTTAAGGCTAGCCCTGATGTGAAAGTCCATGAGACATTTTTTTTTGCCAGTGTGGAGCTTGAACTCAGGGTCTGGGCACTGTCCTTGAGCTTCTTATGCTCAAGGCTAGCACTCTACCACTTGAGCCAACAGCGCCACTTCTGGCTTTTTCTGTGTATGTGGTACTGAGGAATGGAACCCAGGGCTTCATGCATGCTGAGCAAACTCTACCACTAAGCCCCCTGTGAGACTTTGATCTCCAATTAATCATAGAAAACTGGAAGTGTGCAGTGGCTCAAAATGATAGAGCGCTAGCCTTGAGTGAAAGAGTTATGGACAATGCCCAGGCCCTGACTTCAAGCCTCATCACACACACACACACACACACACACACACACACACAGCTACTGGTGCTCTGTACTGACGAATATTTGACCCAGAGACCACCTGTAGCTTGTCATGTAGGACTCGACCCTCAAAAGACCACAGAAAGAAATATTCTTTCATGAATGTGTGTACTTCTACTTCATGACATCACGGCTGTCATATGGGCTATTCTTTGTCTTAGACCTAGAAAAAAACCAACCCCAGACTATTTTCTTTTCATCCTGTCTCATTCTTGGCAAATATTTTTACTAACAGTCATCCTAGACATAAACAGCCATTCTAGCTCCTGGTGGCATGTCTTTAACTCCTTGTAGTCTTCACAGTCACCTAAAACCTTGCTCTCATGCCCCCCCCATTAGACTTATAATTCTAATTCCTACCTTTATGGGGCTAGGAGATAAAAGAGGCTATGTAATTTTACAGCTTAACATGGGCTTAATAAGTGTGCTTCTTTTTTTTTCTTTTTTTTGTGTGCTTCTTTTTAAGAGTAGAGAAGGTTCACCTTTTGGTATTGGCATTTATATGCCAACAGTAGACATGAAACCCACAAAAAAGAGAATGTCTATCAATGATTGTTTAAAGTATGACATGTGTCTATTTAATAATACCATGTAAAAAGAAAAAAAATTTGCCAGTCAAAAATCAGCAGTTGTATAGATATAGGTTTGCTAGCTTCCTCACAGGGTAGCTTCCAAAATAACTTTTTTTATTTTTGGTAGTACTGGCATTTGAACTCATCTGCATCTCATGCTTGACAGTTACTCTTACCTCTGAGCTTCCAGACATTTTTTCCACTTGTAATTCATAATGTCATACTTCCTGCCCAGGATTGTACATGGGCTATACTGGCTTATTTTAGACTTCCTGTTGTAACTAGGTGATTTGTCACCTAGTTATACCATGTCTAGTTCTCATTTGGGAACAAGAATCACCATATCTAGTTCTCAGTTGAGAAGGGGTTTTGTGAACTTTTCTTCTCAGGATGGTCTTGAACTAACTCAGCTTCAGTACTAGCTAGGACTACAGGCATAAGCCATTGTGCCTGGCTGACTAGGATTCCTTAAGAGTATGTTCAAAAGATTGATCCAGTTTACAAGATCTTCCCTACTCAGTTGGAAATGAAGCCAGGCTGAACTATGCAGTGTTACTAATAAGACTTGAGAAGCATGGGATTGAACAATGTCAAATGTCTTCACTAAATTTCTCTTAAGTAATGTAATTTTATTTGACATTAGTATATTTGAATAAGTGAACATGTTAAAATGTGGCATCATCTCTTTTGAGTGTGTGTTCCAATACGGGGGCTTGAATACAGAGTCTAACTTACTTGGCTTGCTTACCCATGGCTGGCACTCTACCACTTAAATCATGCTGTTAGTCTGGCATTTTGATGGCTATGCAGATGAAGTTTGGCAGTCTTCTTCCCCCCAAATCCTTCTCACCTCAGCCTCCTCAGTA
Source organism: Megascapheus bottae (assembly GCF_031878675.1). Lineage (NCBI taxonomy): Eukaryota > Metazoa > Chordata > Mammalia > Rodentia > Geomyidae > Megascapheus > Megascapheus bottae. Next base: position 955,089 of record NC_143547.1, read on the forward strand.
GGTAGGATTAAAAGCATGAGCCCAAAGCACCCTGCTATGTGTTACCATTTCAAAGACATAACCAAATAAGATGTGCCATTACAGTATATATTGTTTAAAGAGTAAATTGGCACCAGTTACTCACACCTATAATCTTAGATTCTCAGGAGGCTGAGATCTCAGCTTAGGTAGGAGAGTCCACAAGACTCTTACCTTAACCAGAAAGCTGGAAGGGAAACGGCGGCTCAAGTGGTAGAACATCAGCATTGAGCCAAAAAGCTGAGTGACAGTACCCTTGCCCTAAATTCAAGCCCCAGTATTGACACGCGCACGTGCGCGCATGCGTGCGCGCGCGCGCACACACACACACACACACACACACACACACACACACACACACGGCCAAAAGTTCCATACAGTGTAGTTTTATAACAACCATGCTACTTTGGGGCAAAATGGCAGCAAATCATAGACTATAGAATGGATCATATTCTTTTCATTGCACATTTGTGTGGGTATGGTGATCAGTATGCATTTGCATGAAAAGAATAACTCCCACTGGGTGCTGGTGGCACATGCCTGTAATTCTAGTCAGGAGGCAGAGGCCTGAGGAGCATGGTTCCAAGCAAGTCCAGACATGAAAGTCCATGAGAATCTTATTTCTAATGAATCACTCAAAACCAGAAGTGGAGCTGTGGATCAAAGTGGTAGAGTGCTTGCCTTGAGCACAAAAGCTCAGGGACAGTGCTCAAGCCCTGAGTTCAAACTCCACAACCAACAAAAAAATAGAAAAAGGAAAGAAAAAAACCCAGAGTAGTAGTTATAAAGAATGAACAGGAGAATGTACACACCTCTGATTTCCAGCAGGCTCTAAGACCTCAGAGAAGGCTTATTCTGTGGTTTGCTAATGCATTGCTCCCACTGGGAAAGCTGCACAAATAGACACCTTCAGGTGCAGCCTCACCAGCCACTACGGACTATTATTATAATTTTAGAAGCAGAAAGAATCACTGATGTGTATCATAGTCCATGAGCTTCTTGCCAGTGTTTTAGTGATTTCTCCCCAGAAAATATTGTCAAAAGGATCTCCAGGGGCTAGAGAAAGCTGAAAATGGACCAGAAAAGTCTTGTAAAGTGGTTTCTAATTTGATAAGTGCCTTGGTAAGACCGGAGAATTTTCTGGCTAGGTGGCGTGATTTGGGTTGTCAAAATTCCATTTCAGTTACTGTACATGGATTATGTAAACATTTCGGTTTCCTTAGAAATGGAAATAGAAATGGCCCGTGTGGCTTTAAAAGAAGGAAAAGCGGCATACTCACGAGGACTGGGAAGCCTTCCTTCTGAGTAAATAGTCCACCACATCAGGATCTGTCTCTAACAGGCTGATGAGAACTTCGTTCTGGAGATCCGGGGAAACCTGGAGAAGCCAAAAAAAGGTAGAGACATAAACAGATCCATCCCAGAAAGAGACAAAGCCATGGTCTGGGCAGCTATATGATCATTGAAAACAGAGCTTTAATCTGAAGGAATGTATGCTATCATACAATAGATGTACCTGCACACCAAGGTGTCTCTATAGCAACACTATTTGTAAGAGTACAACGATGGAATCTGCCTAGGTGTCTGTCAACTGAGGAGAAGATGAAGAAAATGGAGGATGTGCACACAATGAAATATTATGCAGCAAGAAAGAAGAATAGCATGATGCCACTTGCAAGAAAATCGATGGGACGGGAGGTCATCAGGTTGTGAAAAATAAACCAGACTGAGAAAGACAAATATCACTAGAACTCTATGGACAAACACCTGATGTTTTTCTATGCTGAATTCACAGTATATTAGAAGATGGCCCTGCCACTTGTATGGCAAATGTTCTACAAAGGAAGATTCCACTAAATGTAGATTCAACACAGCTCTGGCCTGCATTTTTCTATTCCATAGATGCTGCTAGTTCAACCAAAGGAAACTCAAATTATTGAGAGAAAATAAATGTTCTCATTTTCTCACACATAGGCTCAGAGAGAAGATTTTTGAAAAACCACAAGGACATGTCTTCTGAGAATAAGTGGTTGGTGGAAGAATTTGCCTCTGCCTCTTGCAGAATACAATTGTCCTTAGCTCTGAGAAGCTGGAAACAATCTTATTAATACAAGCAGGGTTGAGAAAACAAGAAAATGCTTTCCTTCTCTCATAAATCTGTTCCTTTGACTTCCTTCTGAATCTTCCTTAATGACACTGTCAAAGCCTAGTTGGTTAAGCTCAGACTCTCAGAGCTGTGTTCTAATCTCTTTATGTCCTATACCCCTCCCCATACAGAGTCAAAAGGTCTACTTGATTTCATATCTGTTTCTGCTTCCCTCCTCTTTCCCTTCCAACTACAATGACCTAAGTTCAAGCCTTCACCACCCCTTTGTATTGCTCATCTGTTGACCATTATCAGCTCCTATGTCCCTCTTCTTACAAAAATGATCCCCTAGATTCCCTCTGGAGAACCAAATGCTGCCCAAACCATTGCTCCAAGGTGAAATGCTCCCCCTTATCTAAGCCAACGATTCTTTCCATTCCCAGACCAGCACAGTGGACTGAGAAGTGGGCATGTGCCTCCATTACAGGCAAGGCCAGCTCATGAGAACTTCTTTGGGGTTCCCAAGACTGAAAATACAGGGCCTAGAACCAAAGGGGCCCTGACAAGGTCACTGACAATTGTGCAGAGGATAGGAAATGGAACAAGAGGGAAGTGGTTTTCTCTTGCTAGCATTTGAGAACAGGGTTAAATTCTGCATGTCACCACATTGGAGTGGCATTTTTTCAGCAAGTTGGGCTGTGAAATTCCTTCTTTTAGATCATTTGAGTTTGTTAATTAATCAAGAAGTTGATTAATCAAGGTACCCACTACCTGATGAATGTAACTGTAACCCCTCTATACATCACCCTGACAATAAATTGCATACATATTTTGTGGGCTCTTGATGTAAAAAACTTGCTTACTTGTGCTTGAGTTAAACTGTACATTGAAGTACTTCTCCACATAGTTATCAGAATGGTCTGATCGAGATACTAGCTTGCCTTCCTTGATATGGTTTTTTTTTCCCCCATCTTTTCTCCCAGAAGTCATTCCCACAGACTGTCTACCTCGGTACCAGCAGGCTTCTTACTCCAGCTTTGGACCACATCTATTCCTTTTGCTCATTGCATAACTATTTGATGCAGACCTACTAAGTATCAGGTCATAGATGTTGGGATTCAGTGATCAACTTCAGATACGAATCTTGGTACCAATAGAATTACCAGGAAATAAATGAGCATGTGTGGAATGTACAGCATGGGTTCTATGGGGGGAAAAGGAAGAAATGCCAGGTACAGTGGCTCACGCCTATAATCCTAGCTAATCAGGAGGCTGAGATCTGAGGATCAAGTTTCAAAGCCAGCCTGGGCACTAAAGGACCTGAGACTCTTATCTCCAATTAATCTCTAGAAAATAGGAAGTGGGGCTTGGCTCAAGGGTAGGGCAGTAGCCTTGAGCTGAAGAGCTCAGGGACAGTGCCCATGCCTAGTACAAGCCCCATGGCCCACAAAATAAAGAGAAAAAGAAAGTAAAGAAGAATAATGGGAAATTCTGGATGCATATAATTTCAGATAGGATGGTCAGCTCAGAGAAGGTGATTAGAGAACCAACGTTGATGATGGAGTTGGAGAAAATCATTCTAAGAAGAAGGAAAAAAATTCATAACTAAAGGTCTTAGATTAGGCACAGCAAGGAAGCCAGCAAATGGAATATGGTAAGAAAGGAGGTACTTGGAGGAAAAGAGCCAGGCATTCAGAGCCAGGTATTGTAGATTTCTCATGAGAAAGACCTTTGTTTGAAACGGAGAGTTTGACCTGGAGAGCAATATCAACTGTCCTTATGGTGGCTGATCAGTTAAAATACATTGCAGGCAAGTCAGGAGTGAAGCTGGGAGAGTAGACAGGGGCTCTCTGATGACAGTTCAGAACCAGGATGGGAAGATGATATGAAGTATTTGCATCCTGAAGACAGTACAGGTAGATAATATTTAGATGGAGAGAGAAAAAAAAGAGAGAGAGGGAGAGAGAAAAAGAGAGAAAAAATGATAGAATGAGAGAGAATGATAGGTTGAGAGAGAGGGAGAAGAGCCCTTCAACTTCAGGGGCCCGCACAACTAGAAGGACAGAGTGGCCATGGTCTGCCTCGGAAAGGCTGCAGAAAGATAATGTGAGGTTCAGGAGTTTGGCTTTGATATGAATAATGTCAGCATTATAAAGATATTCAAATGGAAATATCTAATGGATAGTTTGGAATAATCTAGTTCACAGGAGACATCTGGGCTGGAAAGAGAAAATTGAGAGACACCCAAAAATGTAATTTAAAGCTCTATGACCAAACGTGAAGCCTTGGAAATGAAAACAAAAAGAGGAAGCAGGAATTTTGGATCTAGAGCAGCATATTTTATTTTTATACTCTTACTTTATTAAGTAAATTACACTAATAAAAAATTGATCAGCCCCATATTCAAGGTATAGAATCAGCCTAGATGGTTTAGCTTTGAGAAAGCCCAAGGACAGTGATTGGTCCCTGAGTTCAAGCTTCTGGACTGGCAAAAATGTTTAATGTTAGGTGTGTAGCTCAGGGGTAGAATGCTTGCTAAGTATTTGCAAAGCCCAACAGTTCATCCCAGCAATACATACACCCACACACACACACGCACAAAGAAACAAAAATCCCCACAATTAATGGCAGAGGATAAACAAAAAGTTATATATTGAACTCATTTTGAAAACATCCTGGGGCCGGGAGTTTGGCCCAGTGGTAGAGTGCTTGCCTAGCATGCATGAAGACCTGGGTTCGATTCCTTGGTACCACATACATAGAAAAAAATAGCCGAGAGTGGTGCTGAGGCTCAAGTGGTAGAGCTCTAGCCTTGAGAAAGTCCAAGGACATTGCTCAGGCCCTGAGCTCAAGCCCAGGACTGGCAAAAAGAAAAAGAAACATCCATGACCAAATAAGGAAAAATGCTTTCATTGTGTAGTTATTTTAATTGAAAATTTACTTTGCTTAGACATGTAATAAATTTATTGCTCTATGACCCAGAAAATAAGAGTGCTTGTTATTTGAAGTGCTTTGAGTATCTAAATATTAATTCTCTGAGACCATTTGGTGTGTATAATAACAATTATCAACTTGATTGATTAAAATGATAACTTTCATTATTAGAATAGGTTGTAGTAATCAACATTATTTTAAAATATGTTTCTATTGATTTCTCATAAATTATTCTACATTTTAGAATTTTTATTCATTTAATCCCCCCCCTTTTAGGTAAAGGGACTTGAACTCAGGACCTGGGTGGTGTCCCTGAGCTCTTTGGGTCAAGGCCCGTGTTCTACCACTTTAAGCCATTTCTGGTTTTGTGGTGGTGAACTTGAGAGAAGAGTTTGCTTTGAACAATGATCTTCAAATCTCAGACTTCTGAGGAGGTAATACAGGTATGAACTACTCTCAACTGGCAAGCACTTATAATTCCTGGAGTTCATTTTATGTAGGTAATGTGACTTTTATTTGGCAACAAATACAAATAAAAAGTTGGGACTATAAGTCTATCTATAATTTCTTTCTTAGAAATGGTTTGAGTTATAGCTTCTTTTTTTTCCTGGTCCTGGGGCTTGAAATTAGGGTTTGGGCCCTGTCCCTGAGATTTTATGCTGAATGCTACCACTTTAGCATGTGAGCCATAACTCCACTTTCAGACTGGGCTGGCTTTGAACTCAGCCTCATGATTAGCGAGCATGTGACCCACTAGTGCACAGCTACAATTTCATTTTTAAAGACCTACACATTTTTGGCTTGGAGAAATTCTATACAAAGAAAAATAGTTAAAGATGTAGGTTCATGTATTAAAGAAAGAGCTACCATCACTTTCCTATGTTTATACTAGACTAATTATAGCACATAGAATTCATTAATTTAATTCATAGTTTATCTTTGTTATATCAGGAATTATCTATAAGTCATATGATAAAATCACATTTTTCCCATAAAGAATGGTTTATTAAAGTGGGGCCAGTGAGAGCTTTAGGTAAGGGAATTTGAAATGATGCCTGGACTTCTTCTAATATTTTTCTATAATTGTACATTTCATTGCCTAGAACTTAATAAAAAAGTTAATATTGCAGCTCAGCTTAATTGAATGAACATTCATTTTCAATTAAATTAGGTGTATAGTCAAGAAACAAGGCAAGTAAACAAACTGATAGAAAATTGCAACTTAAGTAAGAAAGAAATGATCAGGAAGATCATTCACATTTGCATTTTTTCAGGAGTTAGGATGCTTTTCAAAAGTTTGTTTGATGGAGTTCACAGACTTTGAGCTCCATTTGGGGTCCTGAAACTTACATTTATGTAAACAGAGACAGAAATCATGTTTAAGATTCTGTATCCACATCTGAAAATCTGTCCTATTTTCCTCAATGAAGGTGTTAAGAGAATCAACAGGTGAATAGTGGAAAATTCTCTTATCCATTCAAAGAAGATTGGTAGTAAAACTTTTTTTTTACAACTAGACAAATAAGCATTTAAATGAAAAAACAATGAATGTAGATATATGAAATGGACACTATTCATTTTCTAGTTTTGATTTTTGAGGCAGGGGCTCACTGTGTTACTTAGGTTGGAACTAGTTCTATAGCCTAAGCTGGCTTTGAATTCATGAACCTCTCACCTCAGCCTTTCCAGGGCTCACATTACAATCATGAATCACGACGTCCACTTGTTCAGTTTTTTCTTGTCTAACAGTTATTTATCTCTGTCTTTGTATCCATTAGTCAAGAGAAAACTCACTCTTCCTTTTTTGCTTTTTGGTGAGTAATGTCATGGGAATTTTCTCTCACCATGTCTCTGTTCTTAACCTCTCTGTGAATTTCTAGAGTTACAGTCTGTGACCCTCACAACCCTTCCACAGCAACAGTCAGCAAGTCAGAGAGTGTAGTCTCTCCCTGCCATTGCCTTTTCTTCCTCCAGCCTTTCAGTCTTCCTGCTAGTCACCTCGTTAAAAGGCTAGTTTCCTGACCTCAGGAAGTTGTCTGACATGTCCATCTGGAACTGATACCCCCATGTCTGACCCTGACCAGGCATTCCAAGGAAGGCCTTGTAGGAAGTTCTTGAAAAGGGTTTCCTCTGTATTAGAATGAGAAAAAATTCCCCCTCCCCGGAATTATATTCAAGTTTGAACTTAGGGCCGTGAACTTTCTCATCTTGCTTATTCATCTACCTCTTGAGCCAGGCCTCCAACCCCCAGCTCTTTGCTAGTTACTTTGGAGATGGAATGTGGCAGACTTTTCTGTCAGGGCTGGCTTTCATACTATGACCCAGTGGATCTTAGCCTCTTGAGGAGTTAGGATCACAGGTCTGAGCCATTGGTACTCATCTTAGAAATAACTTTCTGTAAGTTGGAAGATGATCAGGAGAGATGCTAACAACACTGTAGCCATTTTGAAGCCAAAGATGGCTGGGCAGAGAAAACAAAGTGCTAAAACTGTTCCCCTTGAAACTTCTTTCCTATGTGAGATAATGAAGCCTCAGGCTTCAAGTCCCCTGTAGAAGTCTAACATTTCCTACATGTTGCCTTTTTTCTTCTTCTACCTTGGCTTTCCCATGATTTTCTCCAGAAGTCCCAATGAAGACATCCGTGAGACTCATTCACTCACTTCCTCTATTTTATGCTCTTCCATAACTCAATGGAATGGTGAGATCAGGGAATGGTGCTGTAATGGCTGAAAATGATACTAAGCAAACCACAGCTATGATCTGGATGGTGTATGCTAGTTCTACTGCTCTTGTTCACATGCTTCTCTTTTCTTTATAAGTAGCACAAAAGTTATGCTATATAGCACAGTCCTCTTGGCCTTCATTTCCAGAGTGAGCAAATCCATTTCATCTCAAAGCTGAGGGCTACAAGAAATTTTCAATGCAATTAAGCCACTGTTTCCATTAATAAATCCCAATCAAAAGTATGCCTCCATAGTGAAATGAAATTTGTCTTCTGTTCTAGAATTTTGTACATAGCCAAATGAGAACTAAGCAATAAGAGAGTGAAAAGACCTATGATTTTATTTCACTCAAACAATTCTTTTTTTTCACTCAAACAATTCTGTATATTAAAATAGAGCAACAAAACCCAGCTCACAGTGACTGCACTTAATTTATTACTGCTTATCAAAATCTCTACTGGGTTTTGGTCAACTATTTAGTACTTTTAGGTATTTTCTAAGGGTGCCATTTATGGTTTTGTTTATCTGAAGGCTCAACTTCTTAGGTTTTAATGGGTTCCTTCAAAGCACAATGCTATTCCAAAAACCCAAAGAATTTTGCACTCTCCTGCTTTACAGAAAAATGTAAACACTGAATATATGAAGGGATAAAACTGTCACAATTAAAACCTACCCTATCAAATTAAAGATGAGACCTTGAATGATTGCCTAGGGCATAAGCACTATGAGGTAGTTTATTCCATAAACTACGGAGAGGAGAAATTGGTAAGGGTTTTCTCCATTTAGTAAGTCATCACAGCAAGCTGTTAAGTGCTCCTCAGAGAGCATTTCCCAGGACACAGCCTTCCCGCACTTGCCACTGTGTGTTCCACAGCAAGATACCACTTTGCACTTGACCAAGAAGGATGCTTTGGCCTTTAAAGCTCTAAGAGACCCCAGCAAAAGTAAATATCACTAGAAATCAAGATGACATGTTTTTTTTCAGTCAGAAAGCACTCTAAAAGAAATCTCATTGGCTGTTTATGGAAGCAAAAGTGCAAATCAGGGCACGCCCAGCCTCCCACATTTTACATGGCTCTGTTGTGACAGGTGGTTCAACATTTTAGGGGGATTGGTATGCATTTGGAGAAGCGAGTTGCATTCAATTCAATAAATATCTCTTAAGTGCCTGATACATGCTAGAGAATGTTTGGAGGTATTGGGGCATGCCTTAATGAATAAAGGACAGTTCTGAGATAAAGCAAGACTTGTGAGACTACCTTGAAGGATGACTTAAATAGAAAGATGAAGAACATTTAGTAGTTGTGACTCTAGGGGGACTAAAGACAGGAGGGAAAAATCTCAGCAGCAAATGCTTCTACTTCCTTCAGCCTGAATGCCAAGGGCAGACTGTGCTGAAATGATCAGAGGGCCTGACTATCAAGTGCGTGACTAATTTGATCAATCCAGCGGTGTTAATATTGTGAAAGGTCCCCTTGACTTCCCATTTCCAAATTGGGTCAATACATTTTCTCTCTTTGTTCACAAATGGTCACTTCATGTGAGAAGACACAACAGTATCCCTTTCTTATGGGGAGGCATGAGGTTGTAGAAATAATTCACTTAGTTGCCCCTTGCTTGGTGAGATGAACTTGGTTTGTTCTTCATGAAATAGTGGTAACGTTGAGGCATGCCATTGATGTCTAAAACAAATAGTCTGATCTCTAGAATCACACATTTTTGTTACATAAAAATGCAAATCAAAGATAATTATCAGGACACACTGGCAGAATTCTGGATAACTGTTTGATTCCTTTTGACTTGGCTTGGAAAAGAGGCTGTAAGAAAACACATTGCCGCTTCACACAAAAATATCCACTCCCATCCATTCTCTGCAAACGAGTCACTGAAATCAGTTGAATAATAGAGGGTAGTGGAAATGGGGAAAATAAAGAGAGAGCAAGGCAGTCAATCTGATTCAAGTTCTGTAGGAAAGTATAGAATTCCATGGCACAACCCTTTTGAACAATCAGCCTTCTTTAAAAAATGGCTGAAATAAAACCTAGGTACATAAGGTCATATAGGATGTGACTAAATAAAAGGATCTCTAGGATATGGAAACAAGAGCTTTATTTTGTGTGATTGTTGTTCTTAATGTACTGTGTTTATTTCTCTTTTGTTGCTCTTTGGTTAATCTCATATTGTTACTGACTTTGTTAGCTGGTATATTGTATACACATTTATTTGATTATTTGAAAAAGGAAAGGAGGGGGGACAAGATGATTGGGAGGGGTGGGAGCTGGAAATGGGGACAAAAACATGAGGAGGGGTATCAATGTGTGAGAAGTAATGCACCTACCACCTGGTAAATGTAACAGTAACCCCTTTATACATTACCCCGACAATAAAAAATAAAATAAAAAAATTAAATAATGGCAGAAATGTAGAATGGGTTCTGTTCAAGGTGTGGGTACTAGTGGAGAAAAGGAAGGTGAAAGAGGCTGACTATGGCCCAAATGCTTTATGTCTACATATGAACAATGAAGCTTGTTGAGACTGGTTTAGGAAGAGGGGAGGAAGTGCATCTGATTAAGGAACATTGTGTATGTATCTGAACATGTTAACATCAAGTCCTCTTTTATAACTAATTGATGCTAATAAACATGTGGGGAAAAACAAAATATCATCTCAAAACAAGGAGAAACAACAAATGTACTTCACACTAGGGAATGAAGAGCAAAGTTTGGCTTCTGAGCTTGGAATCCTCATTACAGCCCTGACCTTTCCTCTCTGTAGTACTCATTTGGAATTTCCCATGTGCACTGAGCGAGTCCCTATCTCATGCTGATGAGCAGTGGAGTGGGAACACACTGGCTTTCCCACGTCTCCACTGCACCCTGGAGTTTTCATTAGCCTACAAGGATGGCGCCTTCTCTTCCTTGCCCTTCCCCATAAACACTCTAGTAGGAATCATGTGATACCAGGCGTTATACTGAGCTGACAGTTGTGTTCTCTACTCTGCTCTGAAGTTCTTACTAATTCCAAGAGCTACGATCCACTTTGTGTGGGATCTTCAGTATCAGTTACAGAAGTCATGGTTTCAGAATAATTAGTGTGTCAAGGATTTAGTCAGTGAATGCTTTCTATTTAGGATAATACCAATGAGCATTTCTAGAAACCAATGATTCTTTTATTTCCAGTATTTTCAGAGTGTCATTTTATGTTACCCAGTTTTGAAATAGTTGCTGGTAGCAGAAATGGAGAGTCATGATTCTGAAGTCTGGGAAATCTCAGAAATATGGATCATGAACTAAAACTACAACAAAAGAACATTTTGTCTATTAATATACAGCTGCAATAATTACTCAACCAGTAACTACTGAGTACCATCTTCTACCAAGTACAATCCAGGAAAGTAGATGCATTAATCTCACTGATTTATGACAGCCAAAGGAAGGCTTAGGGACATCAAATGTAGGGCCTAAGGTTATAATGGCCACTAAATGACCAAACAGCAATCTGAATTTTGCTCACTCATTGACACCTAGATTTTGGCAACACATAGTCTTTTCCACCAGCCGGTGTTTCCAAAAGTCTGACAGGAATGTTGTGGAGCCCTCCTACCCCACCCCCAGAGGTAGTCAGTAGAAAGTGTAGTTTTCTGAACCCCATGTCAGAGTTCCCCAAGCAGAGGTTTTGGAGAGCAGCCTAGGTTTCTGCATGTCATCATCTCTGCTGCTTATTTGTTTGAGATAAACGTTTACAGTCTGTTGCCTTGCCTTTTCCATACATCGGGCATGATGTGTGTTACCACCACCTATTTCCAACTCCAGGACTTCTCTACCAGAGCCCCAAAGCAAGCAGTTGCTGCAAGCCTTTCCTAGTCCAACTGGCTCCCACCCCCTACTTCAGATAAAATGACTGCAGTGCTGAGAGTGGAACCTAGGACTTCCTGACATACCCAACCCTCAGCTCCATTATATGTTAGCCTTTGAACCATGCATCAGCCTTTGAATCTAGGTCTCCGTCTCTTCTGTACTCTGGATCAGCTCTTTTCTGCCTTTTGCCAGTAACTCAGATTTTAACCACATCAGAGAGTCAATCTTAGCTTTGGAAAATGAACGACCCTTGGAACAATCTTTGGGTCCCTGACAAACCTAGGTTTCTAGATTCCTCCTTACTAGTCCTATTATACAATTAGGAGGTATCACGCTTTCAAGGACAAGCTGATCACAATCTCTCCTTGCAAGTATCGCTTTCCTGTATTAAGAAGGTAATGTCTCCATTACTGACCTTATCCACCTTTCTAAGAACTAGAAAGTTAACTACGTTTAGCTCTTGGGCCCTTTTGAAGCTTCTTTAAAAAGGAAAACCAAAGTTACACATGTATGTGTTCATATGGGCACGCACATGCAAACACACATATACATGCAGAAAGTTGTCTTCTTTCTCCACCCACACAGACCAGTTTTGTTAACCAAACATGAGCTTTAGTATAATCAAGAAGATTCTGAAATGTCAATTATGTTAAAAAGCATCAAAAATGAAATTTGTAGCTTTACCCTTGATAACCAAAGAAATAGAAATCCAAGAAGATGGGATCATGTAGTTAATAGATAGCAGAGATAGGATTGCAGTCAACTTCTCAAATTCCAAGTTATTTCTATAGATCCAGGCTTGGGATTTTTGTCTACCCTCCCCCTACAGTCCACTGTTCTTTTCCTCAGCTTATAGTTCCTATGATTCATCTAAGGAGATCAAGAACGATTATATTAATGATGAACTTACTGTGAGGAGGATACACTTAATTCCCTTACGTCTAAACTTTGCACACTTGTATAGGTAGCAACTGGTAATAAGGAAATCCTACATCATAGAACTGCCATTGAACCATTCACTTATTTAATCAATATTTATTTTGTTCCCATCATGTCCTATAATGGGAACGATTACAAGATTAATTCAATAAAGAAAGTAGATGGAAATTGACAAATTACATTCTGGGGAGGAAACAACAAACAGAAGAAGTTAGTGAATCTCTCTGCTAGTCTTGGTAACTGCTAGGGAAAAAAAGTAGGAAATGGGAATAGGGAATGAATTCCTCTATGTGTCAGGGAGTTTAAAGGCAGTGGCAGAGGAGCTGCCTATTAGGAGAGATGGCAAGAAAGGTCTCTTTAAGAAGTAAAGACCATAACATAGGGGCCAGGCATGGCAGCTCAGGTCTATAACATTTGGGGGATGAGATAAGGAGGATCATAGATTCAGGCCAGTCTGGGAAGAAAGTTGGTAAGATCCCAGCATAAAACCGGAGCTGGTAGCTCACGCCTGTAATCTTAGCTACTCAGGAGGCTGAGATCTGAGGTTAGTGGTTCAAAGCCAGCCCAGGCATGAAAAGTCTGTGAGACTCTTTTTGTTTTTAACCATTCCTGGGCTTGAGTTCAGGGCCCAAGGCTAGAGCTCTACCACTTGAGCCACAGTAGCACGTCCAGCTTTTTTTGTATGTATGTGGTACTGAGGAGTCAAACTCAGGTCTTCAAGCATGCTAGGCAAGCACTCTACCACCAGGCCGAACTCCACTCCTGGCCCCAAGTCTATGAAACTCTTATCTCCAATTAACCACCAGAAAACCAGAAGTGGCACTGTGGTTCAAGGGGTAGGGTGGAAGCCCTGAGCTGAAGAGCTCAGGACAGTGTCCAGACCTAGAGCTCAAGTCTCATGACCAATCAAAAAAAATCCCCTAAACTGCATATGGGAGTGTGTATTTCTACTCAAGAAGTGGAGGTAGGAAGACTGGGCTCAAAGGCCAGTCCAGGCAAAAGCACATGACCATAAAAATAATTAAAGCAAAGAAAATGCCAGGGGCATGGCACAAATGGTAGAGCACTTGCCTAGCAAGCATGAGGTCCTGAATTCAAACTCTATTACTAACTCAAAAAAGATTATTGAGTTACCACCTAAGAGAATTTCCATAGCAGTCTCTGCAGAGATTGTATTTGGAAAGGTAAAATACTGATATTTTTCTGATTTTCTTAGTTTTGGAGGAGGTAATGATGAGTTCTGATAGTATCTGAGGTGAGAAAAAAGGCACAATGCTTTGTGGTTTCATATAAAAGAAAACATTGCTTAAAATACAGAATTTTGATAATCAAAATAGGATCGATGAGAGAAATTATTTTGTTAAAAAGAAGTCCAGAGAACATGAAGTAATGCCAAGAGGACTTGGCAAGATGATATGTGACTTAAAACTTCATGAAAATGTTGAAAACATCAGACATTTGATTCGTCTAAATATGTAATTAATTATGAGGATTTGAGAAGAAGTGTGAAATTTGTATAGACAATGACTAATTCAACATTTTTGACAGCTGACCATTCACAGCATTAGGACAATGATTCAGAGAAAAAAAAGAAGAGCAAGACATTGTACCATCTCAGTGAATTTTTCACCGTGGTCCATCCATTTCCTCTGCCTCCTGAGCATCTAGCCCAAATACACTTTTCAGATTTCCTTGCAGCTAAGTATGCCTGTAAATATATTCTATCCAATGGGATTTCAGTATATATGATGGATGCTCTTTCCAGATTTGACCATGCAATCCTAGGTATGACATAGTCTCAAAGTACAAGGAGTTTAGTTCATAAGTTGCAACCTGGAAGGCTGCCTGCCAAATATCTGATTAAGCATGATGTCAACAGAATAGTTCTATGATATTAAAGTTCTGTGACTCAAGAGAGCTCATGTTAACCAACTAATACAATTAGAATTATTCATTAACACTTACAGACATTTACAGTTTGTATAATACTTTCAAAGATTGAATGATTCTGTAACCACTCTGGGCTTTAAATCCTATTTTTATCTTTTACAGGAGTTGAAATTGATGCTTACTTGAATTAGTTGTTCATTGCCCCATAGGTAAGACACAGAAGGAAACTATTCGAAACAAATGGCTCTCAGATTTTCAAAATAAATTCATATATGACAAACATAGGCGCTAAGTGCTGGTAGCTCGCTCTTGTCATCCTAGCTACTCAGGAGGCTGAGATGTGAGAATTCCTTTGAAAGTCCATAAGAGTCTTCTGTCCAATTAATCATGGAAAACCTGGAAATAGAGTTGTGGCTCAAGTGATAGAGCATCAGCCTTGAACAAAAAATGTGAACAGAGGCTGGGAGTTTGGCTTAGTGGTTGAGTGCTGACTTAGCATGCACGAAGACCTGGCTTCGATTCCTCAGTACCACATACATAGAAAAGCCAGAAGTTGTGCTGTGGCTCAGACGAAAGGCCAAGACAGTGCTCAGGCCCTGAGTTCAAGTCCCAGGACTGGCAAAACAAACAAACAGGTGAACAGACAGCACCCAGGCCCTGAGGTCAAGCCTTAGTGCTGGCACAAAGGGGAAAAAGCATGGAAAAAGAAATTGAATACAAGGCATATGATAAGCTTAGCCTAACACTTATGGACATTCAAAAGAAGCAAGTAACATTCTTAGATGAAGGAGCCACCATGCTCTAGTGGAATAGATGGGCTTGACAGTGCTTATAGAGTAGCAAAAGAAATAAAAGAAGAAACACTGAGCTATTTCCTGTAAATTCTGACATGCAATATGAGCGGAGAACAGAAATAGAAGAGAATTGGCATTTGTTCTAATGTTTCAAGGGAAGTTGGAGCAAGCGATGCAGTTTTATGAAGGAAAACAGGAACTGGTAATTCAATACAAATCCAAAAAATATTTATTGAGTGCTTGCCAGATGGAGGGCCTTCCAAAAGTGAACAGAGGATACACTGAGCAGATAACAAGGGCACAGCCCTTGTTGGAAATGCACTTGTAGTCTGTTAGGGGAAATGGTCATAAATGGCTGCAGCATAATGTTGAGTAAGATAAACATCAACGAGAACAGTAATGAGGATCAAGAGCTAGCGAAGGAGCATGAGAAGCACACAGGAAGGAAAGGTGAAGCAGGGGCCTGATTGTTGGGATTGAGCCCAGAGAAGGAGACGCCACTGAGCTTGGTTACAAACACAGAAACTGATGAAGACCGTACATTGAATGTGAAAACATTTCTATCAATATTTTGAGCGAGGACTCCTGTTATGAAGACCATTCCATGTCTTCCAAATGTAACTGTTCTTTAGAGGACCAAAGGAAAGTTTGTGATTCTGGTAAGTAGGTTAAGCAAGGAATCACAAACTTACCGTCGGACACTCTAGTTCTGAAATGTTTTCGTGTGCACTTGTATTGGGGCTTGAATGCAGGGC
The DNA here is from genome assembly GCF_031878675.1 of Megascapheus bottae. Lineage (NCBI taxonomy): Eukaryota > Metazoa > Chordata > Mammalia > Rodentia > Geomyidae > Megascapheus > Megascapheus bottae. The sequence continues at coordinate 971,085 of NC_143547.1, forward strand.
CTCATACTATTATTTGGATTTTTCACTCAAGGCTGGTATTCTTCCATCTGAGCTGTACCTCCATTTCCAGTTAGGACACTTCTTATTGTCTCTAAAACTATCTGACTTCCAAGGAATTCAGTCACTCACTAACATCGCGAAACAGAAAGTGATGAAATGGAATTTCTCTGAACAGCAGACAACCAATGGACAGTTCACTGAGATGGCTTGTTGCTCAAGGGTCACCTACCATGAACAGGGACTCATAATTTTCAATCATCTTCTGCACGACAGCAATAATGGCCGTGCTCTCTTCAGCTCGGGCAGAGCTCTGGACCGAGAATTCTTTGTCAGATGACTTTTGTTTGTGTAGCAGATTGGGTCCAAAGATGGTGGCCAAGTTTAGAGATGTCATTTTGTTTCCTGTGACCTATGGGACAAGACAAGGACTATCATTATGTTTGGTATTTGACATTATAGGTGGCCAAATAATCTCTACAACTTTTTCTTTTGCATTCCCCCTCAGGGCCCAACACCCTACCCCTCCCCCCCACACAAAGATAATATTATCTGTCAGAATCCATCCATTTCCCTTTTGCTTTGGACCTTGGATTGAAGATAATAGACCAGGGGTCATAGTAATAGAGTACTGAATAAAAATGTGTAATTCGAAGTTATTCACTGAGAGGCTAGTATTATATAAAATTTCTCTTTTGTCTGTACTGAAAATATCAATGCCTATCTATTCATCCGTCATCCTTTTCCTCATCACCTCTCCATTGACCTAGCTACTCAGTAACTACATTAGGCTCAGTGAATTATATGGGTTTTACTTATTTTCAAACATTTTCAACAATCATCATAACACAGGTAGTTTGGAGATAAGTTTCACAGCCCTTCTTGCCTGGCTAGCTTTGAACTGCTAGGATTACAGGGGTGATCCACCAGCCCCTGCTCTCATCGTGTTCTTGTAATATACCATTATAACAACTGGTAGAAAATATTATCAAAAGCACATTTTGTGAGTTTGGTTGTACACTGTCTTAGGAGTCATTTCTGTAAGTTCAATGATTATAATAAGAAATATGAACATTCTTGAAACCCCAGAGATTCTTTTTTTATTTACTTCTTTTTCACCTGGGAGGGAGTGTCTGGGTAAGTTTTGCCAGGCCAGAGTTTCTCTACATTGACACTCAGAACATTTGGTCCTTTTCTTGGGGGAGTGTTGTGTGCATGGTAGGATACTGAATGGCTTCAGCTCACAAAATGCTAGCAGCCTCCCTCCATCTTCAGCTGTGCCAACTGCAAGTGTATCCAGACATGGCCATATATATATCCCACAGGTCTTAATTTACCCTGGTTGAGTTTTTGGTTTGTGTAAATTTCTCTTGTCACGATTATCTGAGATTCTAGAGCTTTCAGGAATAAGATTGGCTTTCCCTGTGGTGATCAACCCAGCCTTTCAGAAACACATAGGAACCCTGTATAGAATTTAGAAGTCCTAATGAAAGCCAAAGAGGGTTCCCTGAGTCCCATCCTCATGTAGGCACACATCAAACGGTGACCTGCCTGGTTCTGCAGCCCCTGTATGCAATGTGGCTCACTTTACTTTTTTTGCCAGTCCTGGGGCTTGAAGTCAGGGCCTGAGCACTGTCCTTGGGCTTTCCTCAAGACTAGCACTCTACCACTTGAGCCACAGCATCACTTCGGGCTTTTTCTGTGTATGTGGTACCGAGCAATGGAACTCAGGGCTTCATGCATGGTCAGCAAACACTCTACCACAAAGCCATGCTCCTGGTCCATCGCTTTACTTTTTTATGATGTGTTTTCAGGTAAATGCTTTGCTGCCAGGGAGAATCATTTCATGTAGCAAACACCAGGAATTTGAAAAAAGTATTCTGGTTTGCAGGACTTTCAGTGATCTTTCCTTTGTTTGATTTCATTTTTCTAAAACTTGGCAAGTTTTCATTTTATTTTTCAGTTCTCTTCCTGGAAATTCATGGTTAAGGATAAAGTTAAGTAAGTATCATTTTCAACTCCTTCCTTTTTTTTCTGAATTTGAATTGGCATTGCTTACACACTTTCTCCTTTTGTGAAAGTACTGACAGATGGAAATTTTTGTTTTCTTCTTAAAGAATGCTTAGTACAAGGTTAGCTGAGAGTTCAGAGTTCTGCTTTTGTGCTTTTCCAGTTGCTATTCTGGAAATGTGATGCAAACTGTCTCCATGACTTCACATAGATTCAAGCTGCAGACCAGGCTGCTGTGGTTTGGAGATGCTTTTGGGTTGTTTAGTTTGATTGCTCTTAAAGTGGACAGGTGACTTGCTTCCAGACACCCACGCTTCAGCATCAAATTGTACATATACAGTAGATCTAGGCAAGCTCTGTACTGACGGCTAGGCCATTATTGCATGGTTTCACTAGCCAGACAATACAAAGAAAACTTTCATCTTCACTGAGCATCCTAGATCATGTCTAAGCCTCATATAAATTGCTCACATGTATTAAAAGTCTAGAGAAACCATATGAGAGGCTTGCCACAGATTATTCCCAGCCCTTTCTCACTGTAAGCTTATGGAGCAGTTGTTGTCCTTGTTAGTACAGCGAAGCCCAGGGTCAGGAGGTAGGGCCGTAAGCAGAATGCTCCCGACGGCACCCACCCACGTGTTCCTGATCCCATTCACTCCTGCTTGGCAGACCTTATCATGGCAAGGGAGATGGAAAAATGAGTACTAAAAGGAGGGTTGGAGGAGACAGTGGGGAGGGAGGCACCTATTCTGTCAAAGTACCAAAGCCAACTTCTCATTTCCTAGAGTCACACACCTCTGCAAAGATCAGCTCAAAACTCATTCTTTTTTGCCTCAGACCCAAGTCCTTTGAGAATGAGATGCCACATGAGTGAGGACTCATACCACATTTTGCAGGAAATGCCAGGGGCTTATGGGACTCTGAACAAAATTACTGCTCAGGAGGTTTCCATTTTGCCACTACATTCTTTGTAGAAGAAATGAAATGTTCCTTACATTTGGGAAATTCTCTTTTCCCTATGTTGCAAAACAAATGGAAAGCAAAGTAAAATGGAATAAAACAAAGCACAAGATAATGATTGTACTCAGTACAATACCACTGTTTTCCTCCAAAATAACTCCAACTGATTAGTAAAGGGTTTCTCTGCTATCCTCCTTTTAGACATCTTTACAATCCCATAAGCTAATCAAATTGAATTTGAAGCATCTTCTAGAGAGGAGATGCTGTTTTCATTTTCAAGTGAGGAGGCTCAGGCCATCCCCAGCTCTCACTCTGGTCCTTCCTCTTTGTTAGAAAGTAAAGGTTCTGCATGAAGTTGCTCTCAGGGCTTCAGAGTCTAATCTGGCTTAATTGTTTTCTATGTTACAATCCACAACAGCAGCACACTAATGAATACCTACCATGGATGAAGAAATAGGTAGGAGAAAACTTTGAAAAAGCTTTTTTTTTTTTTACCATATTTTATGTATTTATTTTTCACCTTACTCTAATCTGTTCTATGATCTGTACCTGCTCATGCCAAACCAAATAAAAATACTAAGCAAAGAACCTCTCTCATTTCCGTCCCTTAACTCACTCCAGAGTTGTTTAATGTTCCTTATATCGTGTTTCTATGGCTCATCTTGTTGTGTCTCCTCCATGGAACTCTTCTGTACCTTATAGTCCATTTTTATCTTCTTTGCTCAATTCTTGCAGTGATTGCAGAGTATTATCTAATTTTAGGTTTGCCTTCAGTCCTCAGCTGCTCCACCTCCTAGATGCTCAGTACACCCAGAAAATCCAGTGGAAAATGCCGGAACCACAAACACTGGTTTTGAATCACACCACATGTGATTCGCATACTTGCATAGGTCATTCTTACATAGAAAGGGAATTCATGTTTTGTGTGTGTGTGTGTGTGTGTGTGTGTGTGTGTGTGTGTGTGTGTTGGTATTGATAACAGATACCTTCTATCTTACTTCTTTTTCTAACAGGTATGGATTCTATCACTTGTTATCAAATCCTTCTCAAGATTTACATATGAAAAGAATCAACCACCTACTCTTAGAGAGGCATTCAGTACTGCATAAACCATGGCCCAATTTCCTGGTGTCCAATTCACTAATACTATGCCCTGCAATTTTCACTTGGGTTCCAGAGGGGCTGTTTGCTGTTCTGTTACTTGTCACCGTTTCAAAGAAGCAGTGTTATCCTTAGATTTCTCTTGTTGCTTTAAACATTGATAATCCATCATTTTGTTATAAGGTTTAGATCAAAAGTACCTGGAAACTCTTCTAATTCCTTGCTTCTTTGTACATAAACTTTTTCTGACCAGGTTGTTTTCATTTTCCTTCTAGTAAATTAGGCCACTGGGACAGAGTGCAGTGCTACATGAAGAAACTTTGTTTTTCCTTTAAGGACAGTCTTTCTATGTCCTGAACTCGGCTTATGTGGTCCTCCTTCCTCGGTCTTTAAGTATTTGGGATATAGGTGTATGCCCAAGTTATATGTAGCCTTTATTTGAAGTTTTATTCCCTGAATTCCAGTGGGGAAGCCTCGCTTTGAGAAGATTAACAGATTTACTCAAGAACACATGACCAGCATATGACAGAACTATCAGATGTTCTCAATGAGGGCTGATTCTGCCTCCCCTCGATGCAAAGGACTTGGCAATGTTTGCAGACATGTTTTGGTAGTCACAGCTCATGTGAGTGTGGGTTATTACTATTCATATCTACTAGGTAGAAGGCAATGGTGCATCTCAACACTCTGCAATAGACAAAGCAGCCCTACAGCTAAGATGTATTTGGCTTTAAATGTGAATTGCGAAGAGGCTAGAATTCTAAGTTTTATTTTAGTTCTTCTAAATCTTACATTTATTTTCTTAGTAAGTTAAGTAGATTAGGCTTACAGCATAGCTGGGCATTTACTAGTCAAGAACCAGTCTGACCACTAAGCAATATGACTTTTTGTGAATTAGAATAAAGAGGTCCTTTCCACACAAATTTTATCATCTGCTGAATTGGTGTCCTAGTAACTTTGTAAATCTTTGGGGAGTACAGTATATGGCATCTCTTCCAGAGATGCAAACGGGGCTCACTTATATGACCCTAGGAAGGTTTCCTGTAGGATTCACAGTAGATCACCCAACAATTTTGGCCCTCGGTTTCCATCTCTGAAAACATGGAGACAATGGTATTTCTCTTGCCATTTGGATTAGCTACTGGAACATAAAGTCACATATAGTAGAAGAAACATAAAGAGTAGCTAATATTCTAGCATTCTAATGTTCATTTCAACTGATCCATGGAAATTGCCTTCTTTTTTTTGCCATAGACAAAGAAGAACTGTAAACTCAACTTTCTCCTTTGCACATAGTAGTTAGGGGATATCAGAGAAGGGCAATTGGTGCATCTTCCAACATAGGGTCTGCCGTCACTCAGCCAACAGGCAGTTGCAGTCTGTAAGGGTCGATACCCAGACAGATAATATAAGTATGTATCAATTATGAGAATTATAGCATACCCATCGAAGGGCTGTGCATACTGGAATAAGGCATCAAGGCCTTATTTTATAACCTGAAGCCAGTAGGGGTTTCACTAATTATAACTCCTTTAGAGATAAATGAGAAGTTCCATTTTCACACTCCCAGGAAGGAGGAGGAGGAAAAAGAAACACAGTAATACCTTTCTGGATTAGAGTGAAAAAATTATATATGACTATATCTTTTGGGAAACTGCATTTGCCATGCTCAGAAAGGAAATTATAATACAGCTGAGCTTTGCTTAGTAAGGAGTTAAATAAAAGGTTTTGCGGTTGAGCTTAGCAGGATTTTGGCCTCTTCTTGTTGATTTACAGTGCATGTTAGTATATCAAAACATCTGGAATCTCCTGGGCAATCCAATATCAGAGAGACAACATTGGGAAAAGAGTCTCCTATGAAGGTCACCCTTTAATTAGTGTGCTGGTTAGATTACCCAAAATAATGGTCAGAATCTCTTTTGCCCAGAGGTGAAGCCCTAAAACATCTAGAAGCAAAGAGATCCCTCTCACTAAGTCCTCAGACTGGGAGAGTGTCAAACTGGGCCTGAGAGAGACCAGATTCAATTAGGACATGTCTATTGGGTCGGTAGGACTGTGCTAAATTTTCCTCCGGTCATTGCCACCATTTGCCATTGCAATGGCAAGATCAGCACACTCAGTTCCTACTACACCTGCCTCGAGATCAGACACTCCATTGCATTCACAAGTTCCTGTTTCAGAGGGAAGGTTTAAGGAGAGAAACCACCCTTCTAAAAGGAGATGCTACACTTCTTTCTACTAGTGAAGATGGCAGTTCCATAGAGAAAGAAAGAGTAAGAAATGGGTAGCATAGTTTGTCTTGTGGAAGAAGCAGGTCAAAGTGGCATGAACATTAACCATCTTCTATTGTATTTACTCCACTTTTACGTAATTCCTAGCACCACTGTTGCTCATTAGCCTGTCCCAAATGGAAATTCAGAGTTTCCAGGAAAGCACCATCATGTCAAACAGCAGCCTTCTTTTCAGGCACTCTCTAAACATACAAGGAGGTGAACTTTTGTGCTTCCTCCTCCAGAAGAGTGTGTATTAGTCTCTTCCATGTGCACAAATATGGGGTGGAGAGGTGCTACTTTTCTCCACCTGGAATGTTTGGCCATAATGCTGTGATGGTGTCCGTGGCGGTAGTAGGGTTATACCTCCTGTCCGTCCTTGCTGACATTGTCATCGGCATGGCTGGCCACGATGGAGAGGAACTGGAGGAGGCGATGGAGGGTGTCACAGTTGCAGGGAGGTAGAAGGTAGATGAGCAGTTGCAAGGTTCCCAGCTGTTCCTCTGGCTCCAACACTAGGCAAGGAAGAAAGAGGTGCTCTGAGTAAAAAAAGACAACTCGCACCATTCCCGAATGAATGAAAGATGTGTTTTTAGCTATCTTAAGAACTATCTTCATGCCTTCTTCACTCATTCTCCCACTGCTTTAGCAATTTAGCTGCAAGGTTTTATGGGGGATATTAAGAGGAATCATGGGAAAGGTAACCCCATATCCTTAGTTTCTTCTCCTTCCTCACTCTGGTATTATTCATACCATTTTAATAGATTTCAGCCCATGGTTGGAACATATTCAGTAGCAATGGCTAAACATTGGTGAATGTTATTGAAATTCAAGGTTATAACAGCTTTGAGGTCTTTTTTGATAACTAATGCACAAAGAGCAGGCATTTTGTTGGTAATACCCAGGACGCATGGTAAGAGATGCTGTCTTTTTTTCTCTACTGTGACTCCAGTTGAATTATAGCATTGGAGGAAAGATAGGTATGTAGGTGGACACAGAGCTGACCTATACCTTGTTCCCGTCCATCTCCTTTCCTTCTCCATGGGATTTGTATCTATAGAAGCTGTGTGTTGAAACTTCTGGCACTGAGCTATGACATCTTACTCTGAAATGTTGCTCTGCCCCCTTTTTCACTCTGGGATCCTTGACTTTCCCTTTCTTCATACGAGGAATACGAACTCATGTTGTAAGCACAGGCCTCAATGTGAACTTTCCCTGGTACTTCAAAGCAACAATTTATAGCACTTTGTATTGTCCCACGATCATTTGAACCCACCCCAAATTCTTCTTAGCTATTGTGATTCATTTTTATTGCAACTTTCTTCTTGATCATTCTCTTCTGAATACATCTTTAAAAAAGTCTCTCAAATAGCCCATTCCTTAGAGACCAATAAATAGAGAAATAATTAGAAAACACATGCAAAAGGTTTTGGATTTGATTGAGTGAGATGGACATCCTGGCATTCTGGGGGACCCTTTCCCATGGATACGAACAGAGAATGTTGATGAATGCTGTGTACAGCTCCCTGGTGAGAAGGGGGTCTGGCATGTCCCGTAGAAACTCCTTCAACAAAGCCGCCACATCGTGAACACTGTGCTCCTCTTCCAGGGAGACATCAATGCCACGGTCAAATTCCTCACGCAACTGGAAAACAATGGTTCAAGTGGTAGTCACATAAAGCTCTGATAAAAAATAACATTTAGTCAATAATGTCAATGTCCAGTGATTTCTTAAAAAATGTTGCAAGGCATGACATCTGGGATTAGGTCTGCACAGCCCCCCCCCCCGCCCCAAGAAAAAGAAGTGAAAAATGTCTCACCTTGACCTGAAGACTAAATGTACACACATGTATTTGGTGATACTAGGGTTTGAACTTAGGGCTTTGCCATTGTTAGGTTCCCTTGTTCAGCTGGTGCTCTACTCCTTGACTAATACTTCCAGCTTGGTTTTTTGCTGGTTATTTGGAATATGGAATGCTTTTTATTATTTTCTGCCTGGACTGGCTATGAAGCATGATTGTCCAGATCTTAGCCTCCCATGTAGCTAGGATCCCAGGTGTATGAGCTACTGGTACCCACCCAGCCTACACACACACACACACACACACACACACACACAATGTGTTATCACATTAAGATATCTGAGGATTTGTTTTTAGTGATGGGAGCAGAGGAGCAAGAGAAGTTCTAAAAGTAGAAGAGAACTTAACTGCAAATGTAGGAGGAATTAATTAACCTGTTACACAGCAGTTCTATGTATCTCCAATCCTGTCATATTCAAATTTTGTGTACCAAGGCAAACAAGAAAGCAAGAGGGTTAGTCTGTAAATTATGAAAGCAAAAACCCTAATTGGGTATTTGCATTGAAGGTTCAAATGCTGACAGTATGTAAAGAAAAGCTGTCTTCAACTTGTTAAACTAGCCTTATGAGTAATCTCCAGAAGGATTCCCAGACTTCATTGTGATATTATGTCTATTAGTACTTAAAGCAAGAGAAAAATAATTTTAAGAAGTAGAAATAACACTACACACTAGTTTCATTTCTGATTGCTCAACTTCTTTTGTATATTATTCTCTGCTGTGGAAAGAATTAGACAAGTCCACAAATTGAGATATGCAATAAGTGTCATTTGCTTAATCATTCATCTATCTATATGTTTAACAAAAATGTATGGAATTTTTCTTGGTTCCAGGTCCTATGATTGATTGGACATCAAAGTACAGTGGTAAATATAGCAAGAGGAAAATTCTCTCCTCTCTTCTATCTCTTCAACTAGTAGTAGACAAGGTGATAAGGGGATACTGAGAAGTGACACAATAAAATAAAATCGTAAGTGATTTAGAGCATATTTCTTAACTTGGAAATCTGGTTCTAAGTAACCACCAATTATAGTTTATTGGATAATCCCTAAATAAATTTTCATACAAAGAATTTTCTTTTGGTAGCTCCAGATATAACTAGAAAATAATTTCTGCCCTCACCATCTGTCTACCTGATGAGAATACCCATTACTGTCTTGAATCATTCACTGATTCCAGACAACTCGCCATCAGCATGTGTAAGGCAGCCAGAATGAAAAGGGATTCCATCTGCCCTCCTCCAACTGTCACCATTCATACATACCATGCTTCTTTTCTGAACACACACAAACAGAAAGAATGGGCTGTGAAAAGAGCTTGGACTATGAAGTAGGAGTACTTGATTAAATTCGGTGAGTTTTGGGTCATATTTTATTTATATATATTACATCTACAAGGGGGATCATTGTGACATAGAATATACCTAGATGAAATTCACCTCCACCTTTCCTCTCTTCTATTATCCTTCTGAAAACAATGCCAGTGTTGTGTTTTCATACATATATACAAAAACTTGGATGACATTCACCCTCATTTGCCCTGTTTATTTGCTCTTCTCCTACCTCTTGGTATCTATCCCCACCAGAATCTGTTTTACTTTCCTTTCATTCATTTTTGTTAGTGCTTACGAATTGTATAAGGTATGTTTAGGATGGTTTTTCACACATGCATACATGGCTCTCTGTTTCCCATCTCCTACTGGTCAACCATTTTCAGTGAGTTTCTGTATGCCAACTTCATGTACAGACTTGAATTAAACTTTTAAATCTTTCTAGACATAAAGAAGGGCTCAAGGAGACTACTCTAGCTAGAGGGTTATAGATTCAATATCTGTGAAATATTCTGTAATTCTGTACAGGTGATGTTTAGGAAACAATCCTGCAAATATTATTCCTTCATGCCAATGTTGTTGTGAAACATTAAATATTGTTTTGCCTCCTGTAGGACTAGGACAAAGAAAATCCAATTAACCAACCAGAAACCATTCTTCATTTGAAAGTCCTTTTTATCTTGACAAGAAAAGATACATGAGGAACATTGTTTCAATTACTTAACATGAACAAATACCATTCTTTATTAGCTACAAGAGATTTTTACTTGGGGTTCATTTCTGAGTTGATGAATTCCTTATTTCCTTCTGCTGGAACCAACAGTGAGAAAATAGCATCTTCATTTTCATTCACTAAAACATGAAATTTTTTAAATGAAGCTATTGTGAACACACACACATGAACATCATTTGCCAGTCTAATATCAATTTTCTTTTGTACAAATGCTACACAGGACCAAAGGAAACCAAAGAGCAAGTGTTGTTTTAAGTAAAATAAATTGAGAGTAAATAGTTACCTGAAATCTCAAAAACTATTTTGTGAAAGTAATGGCATAAATAGAATCTTATTTGATATTAGTGTTAATGGCGTATTATATGGCATTTCAGTAAAAATTGGTCCTATACAATTATTTTCTGTTTGCTGTTATTTTTACATTAATCATTCTCACAATCATCTGCTTTTATAGTTTCAGTAAAATACTTGTAAACTACTTTTCTTTTGTCTAAACCATGGTATGGACAATTCCAGACATTTTTCTATCAATTGTCTGATCCTAACTGTCTAACAACTTTTCTGAGCTTTTGCATTAGGTTTTATTTATTGGGTCTCCGCTGTACTACAATCAATTGTAAGATGAAGAAAAGGTATTCAAAAGGAGATTTTATTAAACAAACTCTGTCCAGGATAATTCAGTGAAAAGTTAAGTGAAACAAACAATATCATCTTCATTTTTAACTTACTTGTCTCACTCTCTTTTTTGAGCTTCCAACTCGGAATATCCCAACTGTTTGGAGACCTATAAATAAGCAAATAAAATTAATAATAATGACTTTTGGTTTGAGACTCTGGAGCAAATCAAAATAAAAAGGAATGCCAATATATAACTGTGATATGAAAGACAATAGAAGCTTAATAGTACATTGCAATTGTTTTCTATCTCATGGTATTTATATTTAATTCTTTAAACATGAGAATCAATGCTTTTATATTGAAAATAGACTGTGTTTATATTACCATCTTGCCATATTAAGTATTAATGTTTTTAGTGTGTGCTGGTACTGGAGCTTGAATTCTGGGCCTTGGCTTTTTCACTCATGGCTGGTATTCTACCCCTGGGTCATGCTTCCAATTGTGTCTGGATAATTGGAGATAAGATTCTCTTGGATTCATCTGCTTAGACTAGTTTTGAATGGAGATCCTGAGATCCTAGCCTCTTAAGTAGCTAGGATTATAGGTGTGAGACACCAGTACTGGGCCCAATATTAATATTTAATAATTGAATCTCCAGGGTATTTTTAATTAGAAAAGTTAATCTTCATAAATACCCCATTTATCATATCTGTAGCTTGAAAGTGCTATCCTGAATTTCTAGAATATTCTGAGAGTACTGTAGTGAGAAGATGGTTATTACTAGTTTAGATAAATACACATTGGTTCTTTGGTGTTGTTGCTCTGTCTTTTTTCCGTTTTTGCCAGTCCCAGAGCTTGAACTCAGGGCCACAGCTCCACTTGTGGCACTGAGGAATCAAACCCAGGGCTTTGTGAATGCTAGGCAAGCACTCTACCACTAGGCTATGCTCCTAGCCCTGTCTTTTTTTAAAAAGGACTTCTGTCCTAGTATAATTATTTGCCTTTTGCTTTCCCATTGGGTTTACTGGTAGATTTATAAGCACATTCGAATTATTAGAAATAAGGGAAACCATGCAGCCCAGGTTTCTTTGAGTCTGGCTTACTTCACTTAACATAATTTTCTCCAAGTTTTTCCATTTCCTCCTTGAAATTGCTATCAGTTTGTCTGCTGCATAACTTGAGAACAGCTCCTAGACTCATTTATTGCTTCTACATTGCCAGGGCCCTTCAGCTTGAATGAGGCTCCTAAGGATAGACTTAGAACCAAATTGTTTTGCTGGGATCTTTTTTAAGAACTCTTGGAGACTAAATAGTCCAGATAGCATCAAATTGACACCCCAGCCCCACAACAAAGTTGTTGAACCTATAAAGCTTTAGGTAAGCATTTACACTGGTATACTTTCTTCACAAAGGAAATTTTGATACAGAGCCCTATTAAAGAAACAAAAATTTGAAATTTGGTACTTGAAATTTGATAGGGAAGGGGGGAAAACCAAGACGGGTGAGGGGTGTGGGGGGCGGAGGGTAATGGGTACCAAGACATGTGAAAGGGTATCAATGCATGTGAATTAATGCACCTTCTATCTGGCAAATATCATGTAACCCTTTTACTACTTACAATAAAAAAAGACAAATGTAACAGCAATAATTACAAGATGATACTTTGGAAATGAACTTTACAACTTGGGGGTGATTGTGGGAGGAAGAAAAATAAGAGAGGTAATAATGTTCAAAAAATGTACTCACTACCTGATGTATGTAACTATCCCCTCTGTACAGCACCTTGACAACAAATTTATATTAAGGAAGAATGATGCTTAAATAAGTGATGGTTGGCAGACAAGCCTACATACCATGTTTTTCCAGATGCTGACAGCAACTGTCCACCAGTCTGGGGACCTGTCTGTAAATAGGATTCAGACTGAGTTTCTTATCTCTGGCTTTTTCTTTCTTACTTTGAGCCTCAGCAGGCAAGGAGAGCTGTAAAGCTTCCAGTAGTCGAGACTGGTTGTCATCCAGATCAGTGATTGAATCCACTGACATGGCGCCCTGCAAAGGACATACAGACATGAAAAAGAAGAAGAAAATGACAGGCAGAGAAAAGAAAAGCAGCTGTTTCTAGACATTACCCAATAACTACTTATACTCATGACAAATGTTCTCAAAATAAATCTATTTGATCTAATTAATTGTGCTATTTATACATTAAGAGAAAAAATGTTTTTTTTTTGAGAAAGTTAGGAATTCTTTATAAGGTAAGGTATTGGACAATTTCAATGCTAGACACAAATTTTCAAATGGAAGCTAAGCAGTGGGAAGCAAAAAGTTAAAATATTTTGACTTAACTAGTTCTTGAAACAAGAAAAATTACATATCCAATGAATAAGGTTAAGCCAGAGAAATCTTTTGACTAAACAGAACACCTAAACTATGACTTAAAAAGATGATTTCTAAAGGAGGAAGATCATAGAAAACAGTCTTAGTTTATTTTCCCCAGAAACAGCGCACACACACAGTATTTTACTAGAGACAGTCCCTGGACACATAAGAGAGTGGGCAAATGAGATATGAGGTAGGGATTATTAGGAAACCTGTGAGCATTGTGGACCATTGGAAGCTCAGTTTCCCTGGAGAATTCTAGGAGGCAGTGTAGATCATGCACCTAGAATTAGTCTTATCAAGTTATTTATACACTAAGATTTCAGAAACAATGATTAATGACAGAAAGCCCCTGGTATAGCCTGGGAAGTGCTTACAACCTTCCATCTGCATGTACTGCAAATTTCTGGCCATCAGATAAAACCCCCCACAAAGAGATGAGGTGTTGGCAGATAAAATGCAGGCTGGCATGTTAGGAATTGTGACCTTGTATGCCACAGCCATCCATCCTTGATGAAGTGCATAGTAAGTTCTTGGTTGCTGAAATGCTAGCAGAGCCTGGTGAGAAAAGGGAATCTAAGATTGCTCAGGTCCTAGATTCTCAGAAAGCGCAAATTTAGAATTTCAGCATTGCTATTATATAGGTTTACATATAATATGAGAGACAGGCTTGGGAGAAGAAAGTCATAAAAATTAGGTATTCCATATATTTTTCATTTCTTCATTTCTAATCATCAATACCACAAAAACCAATGAAGGCTCAGGCTGTTTTCTACCTCAGATAAGGTGCAGAATATTAAGAAAGTGAGTTTTCTACATTTTGGCTATGGGACGCCTCAATGGACAAGTGGATTAAGAAATGTGGGCTGTGTCCTTTTCACGCTGATTAAACAGTAAACTGTTTTAGTAACCCCTGTCCAAGCTTATTGAAAAATAGTATGTTAGGCTGGGAATTGCAAAATTAAATTGTGTTTAATTAATGGAGGATCTCAATGCTGTACCATTTGAACTTGGACTTCAAATATATTATCTTTTTTTTACAAAAAAGAAATATGGGGTGTACGTGTGTGTGTGTGTGTGTGTGTGTGTGTGTGTGAAATTTTACTCATCAATTAGAAAAATGATATTGTATCACAGAAATGGAAAGAGTTGGAAAGAATTGTATTGAATAAACTGAGTTAGACCCAGAAAAACAAAGGTTGCATAGTTTCCCTCATTAGTGGCAGACAGAACATATCTATACATTTATAAGTAAACATGCTGGATGGAATACAAGCAGTCACAAATGAACTCACTGAATTATAAAAGACACTATGAGGAGTCGAAATAGGTTTTTTGAAAGACCAAATCAAAGCCCCCCAAAATAAGCACCAAGAAATGGGTACTTACAAGGGGGGTGGGGCTAAGAAGAACTAGGTAGACAATGAAGGAGGAGGGGGAAAGGAAGTAGTGAAGAATTGATTGTATATACCAAAAAACTGAGAAATGTAAGGAGAGAGAGCATCAAAGGAGGAGGGATGAGATTGTTGAAGGGAGTGATGCGTATTCGGTTGCACTTATTCTTATGTTGCTTTATTAAATACTTCCGTTGCATGACAAGAAATGTACTTACTAACTTACATATGTGAATGTAACTCCTCTGTACATCACCTTTACAATAGAAGTAATTTTTAAAAATGTAATAACTAAAAGAAAATGGGTTCTAAGTGGGGTGTGTTTACACTTTTAACTAGGGCTGTCTGCAATGGCTGGTGTCACAGAGTCAGGTGAGGAGAAAGGGATAGAAGAAATGGCTCGGTGACATAGGAATTCTTAGAAATATATATTCTTTTGTTCAGTCAATCGTCTGCTTTGAAAACTTCAGTGCTATGTGAAATGGCAAATAGCACACAGAGTCTGGAACATACCGCTTACTTGATAATTAATAAAAATCTCCTTATAATAACTATTTGTTATTATGTAGGGGATTCTATGGTTCTAAGGGGAAAGGCTACATGGATAAGGGAAATTCCTGTTGTTTACAAAGATCAACAATCAACTCATTTGTCCAAGTATATTTTCAGAATAATAGTAGAGAAATTAACAAAACCCAATGGACAATGGCTCAAAAGCTGTGCACATATGGCCATATAGGATGACACGAAGTGAAATGAACTCCAGGATATGGAAACAAGAGATTTATCTTTGTGATTGTTGTTCTTAAGGTACTATGTGAAGTTATTTCTTTTCTAGTCATTTCCCCTATTGTTTAGCTCGTGTGGTTACTGTATCTGATTTTGGTACTTGGTATATTGTCTATATTTTTATTTGTGTACTTGAAAATCGGAAGCTCTCCTTACAAGATGAGTAGGAAGTGGTGGGGGAAGGAAAATGGGAGAAAAACATGGGAAGGGGTAACAATGTTCAGGAACTAATGTCCCCACTACCTGATGAATGCAGCTGCAATCTTTCTGTGTACCATCCCGACAATAAAATAAAATAAAACCCAATGGGACCTGCCATTCAGCTTCACTGTCTTTTGTGGAAAATCTGGTAAGTTAGCAGAAGACGGCTGAACATAACAGGATCAACAGCAATGGCGGGAACTGCTTAGGAGAGGGAATGAGTATAACTAGGAGGAACAACACCTGGCTGCTTTAACAGGAATCAGCGAAAGATTTGAGGTGTGCATGGTGCCACTTCTCCCTGAACAGAATGGACACAAATGACATGTCCAGTCTTCATATGAGCAAAGGCACAAGAAAAGCTCATACACCAGGAGAAATCCTGGCCAACTCACCCTCCTTCTGGACCGAGGAGCCGGTTCTGGAGTATTTGGGGACGTCGACTCATTTGGTGTTTCTGAGGTTGAGCTGAGAGATGAGTTACTGCTGGAGAGTTCTTTGTTTTGTCTTTTATTTCCAAATGGGAGAAGGGAAGCCACAAAATCAGATGCATCCTTCTGTTCATCTCTCTGTGAGTCCTGCTTAAGTTTATAGGCCCGGTCATTAGCAATAACTTGGGATAAGGGCATTCCAAATGCCTGTGGGATGAATTCTGCAACAACAACAACAACAAAACCCCAGATATTACATTCAGAGATGAACCAGACCCGTGAACAATCTCGTTCATGTATCACACTGAAGGGCAGACATATTAAAATGATGTTTATTGGAGTATTATCAATACACATAGAGTTGACTTTGTGTTTTACAGAAGAGACAACATTTCAGTTTTCATAAGAAAACTGGTAGGTATCATCACATAGTTTGCAAATCTAGATATCTAGGATCTGTCAATCTGTCTTAAGTCTGTTTTAAAGGAAAGAACTTTAGAGAGAAGTGTGGCTTTCTGATAAAATGTACATAATAGTTTATGCTGATGAACATACAGTTTTACCAACTGCCAATCTCAATCTCTAGTTTATATGAATGAGAAGCCTGTGAAGACTACAAGTTACAAGGAGATTGCATTTATCCTTTCATTGGATGCCTACTTAATATCATGCCAATTTTACACTGGAGGAGGGGCGCATAAAACTTGTGAAAGGTCTAATTCTTTGGTAAGTTCAGAGTGTAAGATATAGTTAAGGAGGTCAGATATGTAAATAATTATGACTGTCATGTATTATCATAGAGGTGTTTGAATGCAGTTAATTGAATTTAATTTGAGGTCCTCCATAAAAGAAATAGCACATAGAATGATAACTCTAGTGGAGAAGCAACTTAGAAACATTATGGGAAGAAGTTTTGGCACTTCTTTTTTTTTCTATCATGTTTCTTGTCCTCATATCCTATCTCCAGCCAGCTGTGTGAGGTTGTTACCCTCATGATCTATAATCCAGTCAATCTGCTGGCCACATGAAGAAGTAGACTCTACCACACTATATCCAGAGGGAGGTCCATGATATGATTTGTTAAATTCTCTATTAGGGAGAATTTTGGAGAAGTGACATAATATAGAAGTACCTGGCTTTATTTGGAGGTATACATAGAGTTAGTTACTTTCTGCATCTCTGTAGTAAATCCCTTTGAACACATGTACATGGGAATTTCAGGTTCAGATATTTTGTTGGCAACAGTACAGAGCCATAGTTAAAAGTATTTTTCTTTTTCATTTTTTTTTGGTACCAGTCCTTGGGCTTGAACTCAGGGCCTGGGCAATGTCCTTGGGTCTTTTTTTAAAAATAATTTATTTTTAGTAGAGAGATGATATTCAGAGGGATGAGTCAGGTAATGAGTATATTTCATTTTGTGCGGTGTCTTCTGTTCCTTCATTCTCTCCCAGTCCCTCTCTTCTGTCTCCACCCACTAGTTGTATAGTTCACTTTCATTAACGTCTAGTGAGCTTCACTGCTGCACTTTTTTTTTACTGTTTTCCCCTTGAGTTCTATAGCCCCCAACCCTCCTGAAGATACATACTTGAATACACCATTGATGAGGAAATCAAGGCTAATGCTCTACCATTTTGAACCACAGCAATTCCATTGTAGCTTTTTATAAAGTGGTTAACTGGAGAGGAGTCTCATGGATTTTCCTACCCTGTCTGGCTTCAAACCAGAATCCTCACATTTTAACTTCCTGAGCAGCTAGAATTGTAGGTATGAACCACTGGAAAACAGCTTAAAATATTCTTAAAATTTATTCCAATATGTTAATTTGAAAATTAGGTCTCCTAGCAGCAGCAAATTGGAGTCTAGTCTCTTCCTTGTTTTTTTTTATAAGCTCTATGAATGAAATAAGAATGATCAAGGGAAAATAACTCTGAAGTTGTTTGTTCTTTGAACAAAAAGCTAATATGAAATCAGGTAGAAAAGGCTTAAAAGGTTTTTCTCTTTGATTTATGGCAACATTTTAAACTAGGCTAATGGCCAAGTCTGTGTTAAGAGCAGAAATAACTTTAAAGCCTGTAGCAGTAAAAAAAAATAGACCTTAATTTCACTTGGGGATTTTGAGAGGTTTTTTTATGCTTCAGCACAGAAGGTAACACATGATAATAAAAGCATTTGGAATTTCCCCTTTGATGGATGAATGTGGCTGGTGTGGGACCATCCAACATTGATTACTGAACATAAGGCTATTCTATGTTTCTATTACTAACAGAATTAGGGAGCCAACAAGTTAGTACTCAACCACATCCTTATGTACACCATAAGGATGGGCTATACTATCTTGTCTGCATAAACAATTACATGCATATCAAAAAGTTTGACAGCCACATGGCATACATACATACATACAAATAGATAGGGAATAGTAACCAGTAAAAGAAAGTGATAATGTATCAGGTAATATGTGTCTGCTCACATACGCACATGCACAGTAGGGATTTTCTCACAGAAGAGACTTGTTTCTTAGCTACTCTTCCATATAGGGAAGCCCAATAAAACTCATTTAGAAATTTCTCATATCTCTGAGAAAGGAAAAAAAATATATAATATGTATATTTCCTTCAGAATCTATCATTTTTAATAATTGAAATTCTGTCACTATACTTGTAAACTGGAATAACTGAATACAACTACCAATTAGACATGAAATACATCAAGTCATTTTCCCCAATTTACATCCTTCATTTTCCACAAGGAGATATAACTACCCATAATAACGTATTTCTTAAAGGTTTTCTTGCCTGCATGTGTTTGTTCTTTCCATGATAGTCTTTTATCTTTCCATGTTCATTAGTATATATTGGTTTCACAAAATGGGTTCATTATGATGTTTCCATGGATGAATACAATGAGTCCTGACCCAACCCACCTCTTCTGTGACTCAATCTCTCACCCTCCTCACATTGTCTTGGAACAATATCAGCAAGTATCTTTGTTGTATTTCCATTCATGTGTATAGACTATGTTAATCATATTCATCTCATAAATTCTCCCTTTGCTCTCTTGCTTCCATATGTACCAACCCCTCCCTCCGAATCTGTTTTATTTGTAAGGACGAGTTTCCTCATATGAGAGGCGGTGTATGATTTCTGACTTTATACATTTGGCTTATTTCATTGAACATGATGATGATTCCTAGTTCTATCCATTCTTTTGCAAATGAAACAAGTTCATTCTGTTTTATGGCTGAATAATACTGCCTTATGTATACACAAGTGCATTTTCAAGGGTAGTTTTTATGCTGTTTCTTTAGTTACTTTTATTTTTTCCCATGACTTTCACAAGTTTCCCATAGGAGAAACTATTCTCTCTGCTCTGACGTATGGAGCAGTAGATTTTGATGGTGTCACAAGGCTGTCAGCCTGCAGACCAAAAGTTGTGCTGTGATCCACATGGTCTTTGTGAGAGCTGGTTCCTTCCTACCCCTGACTGGAACCACTGGAACTCCTCTTGGTTCTCTCTTCTCAAGCAATAGCACTCAATGATGGCATTCAATATATTTCCTTGGAGAATTTTTATGGTGATTGCCAATGATACTCAATTCTTCTACTATTATATTTATTGGCATATATTCAATTGTACAAAGCAAGGGGTTTCATCATGAAGTGCCCATATTTGAATATAATGTATGTGGTCAAATTAAAAATGAAACAAATAAGAGTTGTTGCAACTAGTCATATAGTTTTATGTCACAGCTCACACACAGTGACATGTTTAGACAGTGACTAACAATAAAGCACTGAATAATAGGATTTTGGCACAAAAACTTCCCAAACTAAATTTATCTCATAGTTTATGCTGATAAATATACAGCAAAATCTGACATATTTGGGGAAAAGGAGACTATTTTCTAGAATTATCCCACACAAAAGCCTAATCAAATATGTTCTGACTAGGAAGCAAAGCAACTGAACAACTTAAGTGGTTTCAACCCTTTCTCCGCAAATTATTTGCGATTTGAAGAAAAAACACTTTGCAAAGTTCTGAAAGCCTTTAAAAACACATTTGTGCTTGCTAGATAATTAAACTAGTGAAATTAAGGAATTGGAACTATTTGGTATGAAAATCGTTCCCTAAAGTAGCTTCAGTCTTGAATTTGTTCCCATGTACCAATCAAAAGTTCTATAGGCCCTGTTTAAATGGCAGGGGGTACACAGAAGTGTCACATGATCTGCTGCTTTATCTCCAGGAAATTAAGTATTTTGTAGGACATGATTCAATCTGATAGGACCCAATTCATATAGTGGCATATTAAGTAACTTATGAATCACTTTTTTATTGGGAGAGTATTTCAACCTTAAAATTTTTTTCCTCTTTATTTTTAGATGGCCTAACCCAAGAGGTCATTTAGCGTTTCCTGTTTTCCTTCTTTTACTCTTGGATTCAAATGATGATCATTTTTCACATGTGCAGCTGCTAGAAATTCAAATGCTAATAGTCAATGGGAAGGAAATAATGTGACCAATTAGAACCATGCCCAGCAAGCCCATCACCACTCCCGTGCTCTGGTCCCTGGGCATCCATGCCATGGCCCCACTATTGACATGAACATGGCTTTAAGTTTAGAAAAAAGATGCCATGCAATTATTCCTCACTTTAGCCTAGTATATCTTGCTTTTAAACCGAAATCTACTTTATAAAAAGCAACCCTTTTTATTTGCTATAAAGCAGTCTGATGCTTCTGTTAGTGGGATGGGCAATGCCTTTTCTTTGGAACCACCAGGAGTGGTGTTTTGCACAGTCAGTTCCTTGTATGGTAGTACCGACAAGCTTTCATTGAGCTTCAGTAAGTGCTACTTGGTGTAAAACATGTAGAAAGCCCCAATATACACTGCTCAATTCCTTCCATGGCCCTTTCTTCCCTGCTCAATCACATTTTTGCTTTTTGCTATTTTGTATGCAATCTGAGCAATTGCAGCCTCCCACAGCCCCTGCCCCACATCTCACACATTATCTTGAAGAAATGTAAGTATTCATCTCCCTCTGCACAATCTCATTCTGCTTTGTTTAACCTGAATATGTACTTTTAAACGAATCACTTGAAGTTTATATAGTATTTTTTTAGCGTTAGAAGGTAGTATTTAATTTTAGAACACTTAAATCATTTGGTTAGCAAAGTAAAATAATCATACGAGTATTACAATGTTAAGTGTAGGAGATATACAACTTTTCATTTTGAGCTTAGAGAAGCCAACCAGACATCCTGGTGACTATTTTCCCGAGTTTTTTTTCTTTTAAATTACATATTGTCCACATTTTTTATTTTCATTAAACTCCAGTATCAATGTCATTTTCTGAGAACAAAACAATGTTAAAAGATAATACAATGCTACTTTTGTACCGTCTACAATTTCATGTTTCCTGGTTTCAGTTAAATACAGTACAAAACTATTTAATGAAAAAATCCAAGAAATGAGACATTTGTTTAGTTTTAAATGATTTTTATTGCAGTGTATCACTACTTTTATTTTTAGAATTGGTTATTGCTGTTGATCTCTTATTGCGAAAACTGATAAATTAAACTTTATAATAGATTTTTTGTCAGTCCTGGGGTTTGAACTCAGGACCTGGGCACTGTCCTTGGGCTTTCTTAAGGCTAGAGCTCTGCCACTTGCGCCATAACATCACTTCTGGCTTCTGTGTATGTGGTTCTGAGGAACCTAACCCAGGGTTTCATGCATGGTAGGCAAGGACTCTAAAAGGCCATACCCCTGGCCCTTTATAATAGGTTTTTATGTGTGTATGTGTATATGGGAAATCATGGGTAGTTGAACAGCCCTTTATTTCCAGTTTTCAAGTAACAAATTCTGCTTGATAGTTCTTACTGCTGGCACAATCTGAGGTTATAAGTTACACATTGGGAGCTGACATAAAGAAGTCATACCTGAAGTACCATTATAGACCAGTACACTCAGACTCTGGAGTGAGGATCTAGGCATTAAGATTTTTTTCCCATCGGTCTAGGGATGGATCCTGGGGCCATGTACTTGCTAGACAAGCATTTTGCCGCTGAGCTACAACCCAACGACCTTGTGAATTACAACTTTTAAAGGTTCTTTTGTACAGTTAGGATGAGTGACACTTTCATCTTTCCTTTCTTTTTTGCCAGTTCTGGGGCCAGAACTCAGGACCTGAACACTATCCTTGGGCTCTCTCAAGGCTAGAGCTCTACCACTTGAGCCACAGCACCATTTCTAGCCTTTTCTATATATGTGGTACTGAGGAATTGAACCTGGGTCTTCGTGCATGCTAGGCAAGCACTCTACCCCTAGGCCAAACTCCCAGCCTTGTCTCTCCTTTCTAACTTAAAGTATGACAATTATCTGGTCAAGGGAATTGCTATTGTAATCTAGTAACTAGAGACCAAAGATGCTGCTTAAACATCCCACAATGCACTGGACAACCTCCATCATAAAGATGTTTTTCCAGTCTAAATGTTAAGTGTACCAAGGGAGAGAAACCCTACTCTATGAGAAACAAAACAATGGTTTTCCATTTCTAGCCTTTATTTCCAATGTCATCAACCAAATCCCATGATGCTTTAAACACAGTTCAAATTCTGGGTACAGAGACTGGTATCAGTGGTGTGGAGTCAGCTCTGTCTGACTCTGATCATGGCACATTTATATTTTAATCCTAGATTTCATTACTTTTGAAAAATAATTTTTGAGCAGAAATTCAAACATTACATGAAAGAACACCAAAATGAGACATATGTCTCTCCTCATTCAACACTCATTCATTATGTCACAGAATGAAAATGCATTTAGACCACCACACCAAACAGCAATCATGATGAAGACCATAAAAAGCGAGCCACCAAAAAATGGAGGGTCCAAATGGAGCACAGGTGCCCATTATCACTAAAGAATATTAGTCAAACTGACCACAAACACCTCTGAAATACTGGTTGAAAGTGTCAGTTCTGTAAATAGTCATGGAAGGAGACAAAACAGTATGATGAGAATCAGCATTTCTCAAAACCTATGGGGCAAAAAACTAAGCATGCTGTGAGCGAACACAAAATTGCTGGGAGTGGCTCATCTTTAGTTAAACCATAAGGCTGAGATTGTTTCTTTCCAGTAGTCATGGTAGAGAAACCCAAACGCTTTCTCCTTTAACTAGCCCCGCTTCACTGTCTGGATTTGCCAGACAGCTGGTTAGCGTTAGTGCTGCTGTCTGTGGCTACTTGACCCAGGGCTTCTTTATACATAGTTGATTGGCCAGAATAATTGGAACCATGAAGTTGGCTGAAATTACATGCTGCTCAAACCAGCAGAATTCATTAATGCAGTGCAGTGTACTCAAACATAGAAGAGCAGACCAAAACAGCTCTTAATGACATTCCATCATAGAAATATAGTTTACATAATAGAGTTGAAACATATAACTCTCTGCAATTAAAAAAATTCTGCCAAATTCAACCATTAGGTTCCATTGCTTTCATTATTTTGTCCTTTACCTTTGTCTTTGTTTTTCTCCTTTCCCAGGGAGTCCAGTTTCTTTCTCAAGGATTTCTTTCTCTTTTGTCCATCTGTAAAGATTAAAAGAAGTTGTAAAAATAAACATACAAGTGTTATTATTACCTTATCAGTAATTCCATTTGAGTATGATTATGACTTTTACTTCACTCAAAGTTTGACTGTTTTTGTGCTAGTACCAGAGCTTGAGCTCATGGCCTAAAATATGTCTCGGGTTAACTTTTTCATTCAAGGCTGGTGGTAGAGCACCAACCTTTCTGGTGATTAATTGGAGAAAAGCAACTCATGGACTTTCCTACCCAAGCTGGCTTTGAACTGTAACCCTCAGATTTTAGCCGCATATTGCAGGCATGGGGCCCTGGTGACTGGCTCAAAATATGACATTTTAAACAGAGAAATGCCTCCCCAATGCATGACTCATCCTAGTTTGGATAGTACATATTGCCAGAGTCTTGGTATATATCTTGATATCTTCTTTCAGTCATGGGAAGTACAAAAAATTCCTCTAATTGCAATTTATCTTTAATATGCAGCTAAGTTTATTTATGCTATCACTTAAGTCATTTCCTATTCTCCATGGGAATGGAAATCAATGTCATCTTGAACTCATCTCTGTCACTGAGTCAGCAGTACATTCATGAGCCAGGACAGTATAACTGAATGAAACAGATCTATAGGGGAAAATCCAGAGAACTCGGGTCTAACTCTTGCTGTACCAACTTGATGACTTTCAACAAGTATTAGTGTCCTCATTTATAAAATGAGAATTTCTTGACGGTTCTCGTAAGAATGATATAAGTGAAGCAATGCATGAGACTTGCCTAATGTACAGCCTGACAAATAGCCACTAGATTCAGATCTAATTTTTTGTGAGGGTATACCTAAACCTATATCTTCCTATTGATGGATAATGGCCTTGTCTGTAAGTGGTGGTGACAGTCTTTCCATGTAGCATCCATACTTGCCACAAATGCTTAACTTACTAAATAATAAAGATACCACTCGTAATAGTGGGCAGCTGCAATCAAATTCTTGGGATGTCATCATATAATATTGGCACTTATAATTGCCAGAACGTGTTTTGGGATTATGCCATCTGTCAGTGGAATGTGTGAGAGGTGTGAATCAGAAATCCATATTCTGATTGCATGATGGATGGAGTTGCAGTCCGTACCACAAGGTAAACTATGTTGAAAAGATGATTAAGAATTGTTTTATAAGACATTATAAAAATGTTATAAAGACAGTGATTCCACCCCCAATCCCCTCCAAAGGCTCAATATCAGCAAAAGACAGAATAAGCATTTGTAAAGCCATTGAGCATTCCTGGCAGGATTGTAAAGACTCCCACATCCTGTGAATTTGTGGAGTCTAAAGAGCACTGGAATGTAACTAAGAGTCATGCTTAATTTCTCTTTCTTTTCAAAGCTTTCAAAAATGATTCACCACAGAATGAAAATGCTGTGTTTACTCTTGTCATCATAAAATTTGTGTAGGGGAAAATTATGTAAATCAGTTGTAGTGTGAAGAGCCATCACTCTCTTTCATCACTTTTTATGTTCACAGTGGCAACGTTTAAAAGATGATCTAACTGCCAGAGACTTTGGTGACTTACTATATATGCATCAAATGAAACATACTAATTATGCAAGATGCTAATTCATTCTCTAAATAGGACTGAATGGTCTTTTACTTTATAATCAATGTTTTGTTCCTTACCCATAAAAACCATTCAATGTATGGCATTGTCCAAAAAGACATGTACTCTATACCTGATTTATGTAATTGAAACCCCTCTGTATATAACATTTATAATAACAATAAAAAAGTTTAAAAGCATCCAATGTAGTAACAATTCTCTATTTGCTGTGCTGTGATTTGAATTCAGGGTTTTGAATTTGCTAGAGAGGTGTAATACCTCTTTTTTTTGCTTGGGTTATTTTTCAGATAGGATATCACATAGTTGCCTGAGGTGAAGCCTCAGAAGAGAATTCTCTTATCTACAGCTTCCTGCATAGCTGGAATGACAGATGCGTGTTACCACACCCAGTTTATTTGGTTAAATAGATGGAGTATTGCTAACATTTTGCCCAGGTTGGCTTAGGACTATGGTCCTTCCAGTTTCTGTCTCCCGAGTAGCTGAGATGATAGACATGAGTCTCCATGCCAAGTACTGATAACCAAGTTTTATTTCCAAAACATAATCTATTTTTTTAACTTAAACAGCTGACTGAGCAGAGTGCCTAAACCATACATTAAAGCTTAAGAGATTTTGCTAAAGAATAAATAATGGGTAGAGTCTAATATTCAAATAAAATGTCAAAGAGACAGGATACATACACAACAGGGAATAGTGTCTTATAAAGTAGAATGAGTTTAAAACACTAAAAATTAGGAGATGTATCACCAATAGATGTGCATAGCTACAAACATATGGTTCAAAGAAAAATTAGGAGGCCAACTCTTGTGCAGTCCACAGTCCAGCTCCCAGTTCAGATATATACTGTTGCTATTACTCTAAGAACCATCCATGTGCCACCCTCCTCACCACATATTACTTCATGTTGTTTTTTGTTTTTTGGTCAGTCATGTGGTTTGAATTCTGGGCCTGGGCACTGTCCTTGAGCTCTTCAGCTCAAGGCTAGCACTCTACCACTTGAACCACAGTGCCACTTCTGTTTTTTTTGAGTGGTTTCTGCCCAGGTTGGCTTTGAACCCTAACCCTTAGATCTCAGCCTCCTGAGTAGTTAGGATTACAGGTGTGAGCCACCAGCATGTGGCTCATATTTTTCTGAAATAAACAATTGTTGACCTTTCTTTGTAGTTTTTTCCACCTATAGAGAACATGGTTCTGCTTTTCCTCCTTGGGAATCCATAGAGAAGGAATCACACGGAAGATACTCTTTTGCACAACTTATACAAAATGACAAATGATATATGATAACTTGAAATCATGCCATGCTTTAGCATGCCATTTCTTTCTTTTCAAATTGTCAGGGCCATGACCAGAGCCACAGAATGAAACTGTTCATTCCTTCCCTTCTCCTTTCTGAGCATGGAAAAGTCTGCCTTGCGATAAATCAAAAGCCTGCTGTTTGTGAAGAATGTCTCATCTTTTGTTTCCCTGGAGGACAGAAACAGAATCAAGAAGTTGCTGTACCCTACAGAATAGTTTATGCTCAGCTGGCTCCTAGGATGCCTCGCATTACAGTAAGGGTGATAAATGCGATTGCGAATTCATCTTTGCTCTCTGTGACAACAGAATATTATAGGCTAGGCAATTTAAAAACAATAAAAATTCATATGGCTGTGGCCAGGTGTTGGTGACTCATGCTCGTAATCCTAACTACTCAGGAGGCTGATATCTGAGAATTGTTGTTCAAAGCCAGCCTGGGCAAGAAAGTTTGTAAGACTCTTTTAAAAAATATTATTTAATTTTGTTGTAAAGGTGATATACAGAAGGGTTACAATTACATAAGTAAGGTAATGAGTACATTTCATGTTGAACTTTGTTACCCCCTCCCTCGTTTTTCTCCCACTACCCCTTCCTTTGATAGCCCCCCAATTGTAAAGTTCATTTCCAACCTATTTTTTTGTGCATATAGCTGTTACGTTGGTTCACCATTTGTCCTTTTTTCACATTTTGTTATCCCCCTTCCCTTCCCCAAATCAGATAAACAAACACATATATATATATATATATATATGTCACAGGATCACTGGAATCAAAATCAGTGACTACAGGAAATAAATCAAAGAGAAAAAAGGAAGAAATTCATACAGTACATTAAAAACAACAACAAAAATTCCTCTTGTTTCCATATCTTGGAGTTGATTTATAAAGCTGCAGTTAAAAACCACAACATCAAAAAAAAAATAAACCCAGCTTGGTACTAGCAGAGGAACAGGCCCTGAGGACCAATGCAATAGAATTGATGACCCAGACATGATCCCACACACCTATGGCCACCTAATCTTTGATAAGGGAGCCAAAATTATCAGATAGAAGAAAAATAGCTTCTTCAACAAACAGAAAGCCCACAGATTGTGAGAGATCTGCATTAACTATAGAACAGACAAGGGCCATATCAAAAATATACATAGTGCTCAAAAAATTATCTGCCCCCCCCCAAAAAAAATCCTTGTTGGACTCATCTCCAATGAACCACCAGGAATTCAGAAGTGGTGCTTTGGCTCAAAATGGTAGAGTGCTAGTCTTGAGCAATGGAGTTCAGAGACAGTACCAGGTCCCTGAGTCCAAGCCCCATGGCCAACAACAATAACAACAATAAAAATTATATGGCATATGGTTCTGGAGGCTGAAAAGTCTAAGACTGAGGGTTTGAATATGATTTATGCTTTCTTTGTCATTATATGGTAGAAAGCATACATGGGTATGATAGAGGAACACATGAAACTTATAGCCTCATGCTCTTTCATAATTGACATTAGTCAATTCATGAGTATGAAGATCTCATGACTTAAACATCTCCCATAAAGGTTCCACCTCCCAATACTGTTGCAAACAGGATTAAATTTCCAACATATGCTCTTTGAGTGCATATTCAAACTATTAGCCTTTTAGGGAAATACAAACTTTCCAATGATCAATTCCCATATTTCTATTTTCTAAATGGTGACGGACAAGCTTGTCAACTGACAATGTGACTATTCACTAGTTTGTAGTACTCCAATTTTCACAGGGCAGAATCATGCTTCATAGGTTTTTTTTCATTTTTTTGGTCTTGAGTCTTGAACTCTGGGCCTGAGTGCTGTCTCTGAGCTTTTTTTTCTCTTAAGGTGAACACTCCACCACTTGATCAACAGCTTCACGTTTGGCTTTTTGCTGGTTAATTGGATGATCACATACTTTCCTGTTGAACCGGCTTTGAACCGACATCTTCAGTTCTCACCTGAGTAGCTGGTATTAGAGGTATAATCTACCAGCACCCAGTTAAAAGGTCTCTTTTGAACAGTCTTAATCTAGGAGGCAGGATCTAGTAAGAGGAAGCTGGGTACTGAGAACTGCCCTCTGAGAACATTCCTTTGAAGACATATTCTCCACTTCTCTGTTTTGTGTCTGCCAGTAGATAAGTCATTTAGCTCTACCATATGCTTCCTGTCACACTGTGTCCCTTCACTACACATGGGCCCAGACACATGGAGACAAGTTACCATGGACTACAGCCTCTAAAACCATCAGCCTAAATAAATCCTTCCTTTTTTGTCTCAGGTGTTTTTGTCCCAGTTATGGACACTCACTCAGGGGCAACTGTCGCATGCACTGAATGATGAAGATGAAGAATTACTAAATGTCTGCTAGGATCAAAGCCTTCTTCTGATTTTACCATATATACAGCCAAGAATCCAGACAGTAGATAGAAAGGGATACATTCAGCTCCTCATTGTTCACATGCTATTCCATATATGCAATCGTTTATAAAATCTTGAGCCCCAAATTGGCACTAGTGGCTCATACCTGTAATCCTAGCTATTTACGAGCTGAGATATGTGGAACATGATACAATGCCAGTCCAGTGAGGAAAGTCCATGAGACTGTAATTAACTACCAAAAAAGCCAGAAGTGTAGCTGTGGTTCAAATGGTAGAGCACTAAAATTGAGCCATAAAGCTCAGGGACAATGCCCAGGCTCTTTGTTCGTCCCACTACTGGCACCAAAAGCAAAACAAAACATAATCTGAGCTCCCAAAACATATAGATACCTGGATTTTTACCTCTTAAGAAATAGAGAAGAGCTGGCATCTCTTTGTCCTACATTCCTCACACTCCAGGCCACTGTGCCCATTAATGTCTGGCAGGCCTTGCAGTTTACAGCACCATTTTGAGCCTACGAAGATCCTAGCTTGTTCAATTCTTCAAAAAAAATCTTGCTGAGGAAAGTTTGAAGGAATGTCATTTGGCATCACATCTGGCGCACTATTTACTTGACCAGAAAAATAGATTCTCAGAGAAAGCAAACCAAAGGAATTCATAGGCAATAAGTGGAGCTCAGTGAAACAATGAAGAAAAGAATGAGCAAAAAGGAAGTATATGGGAAGTAGCCCTTTAGAAAAAGCATGTAATCTGTGCCAGGGTTACTCAGACTGGGCACTCACTAGTGGCATGGGAAACCAGATGACGCTCTATTTTGGGCAACTCTCTTGAACACTGTAGGATGCTAAGCAGCATCTCTTGCCTCTTTCTACTAGATGGCAGAGCACTGCCCCAGACTGGTGGCTCATGCTTTTAATTAGCTACTCTGGATACTGAGATCCGAGGATTGTGGTTCCAAGCCAGCCTGGGCAGAAAATTTCATGAGACTCTTATCTCCAATTAAGCAAAGAAAAAGCTGGAAGTGGAGCTGTGGCTCAATTGGTAGAGTGCTAGCCTTGAGTAAAAGTTGCCCAGGAACAGTGTCAAGGCCTAGAGTTCAAGGCTCAGGATCACTGAAACAAAACCAAAACCAAAAATAAAACTAGCTAGAGGGAAGCTGTGACCCAAATCATATGAGTGGGAGGCATAGGTGTCTTTTCCTTTTGTTACCAAGCTCAAGTGCTAACCAGACTCAAATAGCAAAATGCTTACAAATGATTAAGCCTTTAGATACTAGGTTGCATTTAGGACAAAATGACAATTTCATTTATAAGGAAATATGTCTGCCTACAGTTATCTTTCTACCAATTTCCTAAGACTTCAGAGGTAGGAAATCAGTGAATTACTTTAGTAAAGAGCAATCAAGCCCTAATGGGCCCTTCCATCTATTCAACTTTGTATTGCAGTGTATATGTATATGTATGTGTGTGTGTACATGGAAGTGATATCCCCTTCAAGAAATCTTTCATCTTACAGAAGACTGGTTTTTAAATGAAGCTATAGTTTATAGGAGTTTCCATGTCTATATCATTTCCTCCTTAGCAGTTCTTCCATAAATCATAACTGACAGATGAAGGTAAATAGGAAAAAGGTGACCAAGCCATTTGTTTTGCTATAAATCCCATTGAAATAAAGGTTGTGTTTTTTTGTTTTTGAAAAAAAAATCCTGCTAGCACCTTAGAAGCTCTGATTTAATCCAGGATCTGTTTCTAAAGGTTCCTATATCTTCCTGGGAAAGGAAATGTTTTTACTCCATTCTTAAATAATAGAGATGCCTCTTGTTATAACTGAGGCTCCCCTCAGTATTTGTGAAATATAATAATCCCCATAGTTTATATGTTAAAGTGGTGGTAAAATTAACAAAGTTGTGGTCAGAAAATAAAAGCATTCTGTGCGTTTTTCACTGCTTTCCTGAGAATCCACTCTTGGAGGTCACCATGCTTTCAGCTCAATTAAACACTAAAAAACCTTTTCAGTTCTGCGTAAATTATTTTGGCAGGGCAATTAATTCTATTTTTTAGGGATGTTCAAGAAGAAAAAAAACAACCCTCATGATTTCTTGAATCTCAAAGCAAGTGTTTTCCTAGTACAGAAAATCATTACGCTACTTGATTTGTTAGACATCTCCTCATTAGGTGAAAACATGAGGTCAGGGAAGCTGATCTCATGGTTTGGATGCCATGGGTTTAAAAGCTCAACTATGGTTTTTCCTTGACTAGGCGTTCTTTATAATCACTGCCTAATATAACAACTGGTCTTAATTTAATTATACTGCCGAAGAATCTGTTAGTCGCTGTCATTTTTCTCCAAATTCAAATTCTATGAGTTAAAAGAAAAGATTTTTTGAGCAGCTTATACGCACATGTTTTAAAAGGCAGCACTCCTGCTATCTTTTCATAAGCTAAAAGCTGGCCTATCTTTGCAGTCTTCAGAATTTATATCTCTCTCACACAATCCTTAAATGGAAAACAATATTCTTTAGCTTGGTGGAGGTAAGCCCTGTATTTGCAAGGAGAGAAGTTTCCAAATATCAAAACCAGAAAAAAAGGCTTTTAGTGTCATTTACTCAAGCTATCGTTCTTTCCTGAGGTGTAAAGAAAGAAATAAGGTAGATAGGAAAACAAAAAAAAAAGATTTAAAAATACCCTGTATGTGGAGTTTCATCATTACTTCTTCTAAAGCTAAGTTGAAATGGTGAAGTCTTACAATTGTACACATATATACATACACAATACATATATGCATACATACATGCTTACATACATACACACATACATACATACATACATACATACATACATACATACATACTTGGGGATGATTCTTGATCAATGTAAAGGGCTAGTTTTACCTGTTTTGTTTTATAATGAACAATGAAGAAGGCAATCAAATATCTTTAAGCCATTGACTTTAAGTCTTGGTAACTCCTTAAAAGGTCTCCCAGTTGCTCCTATTAAAATAACTTTCTCAGATTCAGAAACTGGACACATGTGGCAATTAGATGAAAACTATTTAGGTGTTAAATTCTTCCTGTTTCCTTCCTTGTTCTTTGCTATCCTTTGAGCCAAGAAATGTGCTATGATTGAGTTTTGATGTACTCCATTCTGTTTCTATGATACTTATTGAATAGTAGACACATGAAAGGCAATTATAAGACACAGTTGAATGAATATAAGAATAAATGTACGAATACTAAGAATAAATATGAAAATGAATATAAGAATAATTTCTACCCTACGATTCCTATGCAATGCCAGAGATGATATTGTTATTACATGTCTGTGTTTTCTAATCCAAAGCCATCCCTATGCTGCTTCACTCTTCTCATCCATCCCAATTCTTCTTTGTCCCATATTCTTTCTTTTTTTTTGTCACTTGTGGGGCTTGAACTCTGGGGTCTGGGTGCTGTCTCTGAGCTCTTCAGCTCAAGGATACTGCCCTACCCTTTGAGTCACAGTGTCACTTCTGATTTTCTGGTGGTTAGTTGGAGATAAGGGTCTCACAGAATTTAGTGCCTGGGCTGCCTCTAACAGCAATCCTCAAATCTCAGCCTTCTGATTAGTTAAGATTATGGTGTGAGCCTCTGTACCCAGATCTTTCTTTTTTCTTTTACTTTTTTTTTGCCAGTCCTGGGGCTTGAACTCAGGGCCTGGGCACTGTCTAGTCCTTGAGCTTTCTCAAGGCTAGCACCCTACCACTTGAGTAACAGTACCACTTCTGGCTTTTTCTGTGTATGTGGTACCAAAGAATTGAACCCATGGCTTCCTGCATGCTAAGCAAGCACTCTGCCTCTAGGTCACAATCCTGTCCTCCTTGTCCCATTATTTTTACAAGTTCATTTTCTGGGTAGTCATGTATCCTAGGCTGGGCCTTCATCCCAGCTTCAGGAAAGGATTCTTATCTCAAGCCAATTCCACCCTTTATTTCTGTATGCCAAGAGGAGAAAACACACCAGGAGGCCACATGGAAAAGTTTTCTCTGCTAACAAGGTGCTTGCTAGCCAGATATGCTGGGATTCAAGTAAAATTCCTGCTGCTCAGGAGGGAGAGACATGAGGATTGTGGTTTCAAGTGAGCCCCAAGAAAATTGATGCCCTCTCAAAAATAAAAGAATAAGAATTTCACAAAGCTGGAGGAATAAGATCAAGTGGTAGATCACTGAGTCCCTGGATTAAAAAAAACAAAACAAAACGGAATAGAGTTATTGCTCTTCTCTGCCTCTTTTCTACTGCTGTAGGAATAGTAATGCCAAGAGCTCCTATAGCAACTCTAATCGTGAGGGAACCAGCCAAAGAACAAACTGACCCACTAATGTTAGCAGAGAAAAAGACAGAATCACTGACATAATGAGCCACAGAGCGAACCTAACTCTTGCTGGTCAACTGCCTTGAAAATAGCTACTAATTGTTCCATCATATTAACATTATTCTTTTAAATCAAAGGTTGGCCAAAGTTTCCTGCAAAGTTCTACACAATAAATACCTTCAGTTTTATGAGCCATATACTGTCTGTTAAAATTACTCATCTCTACCCTTGAAACATTATAAAGAAGCTACAGGCAATACAGAAATAAATGGACATGGATACATTTTTGTGGGCTTTCTTTTTTTTTTTTGCTGGTAGTCTGAACTCAGGGTCAAACTCATTTGCCATGGCTTGCATGTTTAGAGCTGTACAACTTAAGCCACTTCTCCAACCTGGCTTTTATTTTATTTATTCAGAAAAGATTTAAAGTATCTTTAAGTCATTGTACAAAGAAGTTTCAACTCAACTTGTCTGTTTATGAGTACAATGATTCTTTATCAATGTCACCCCTTCCAGCCTTCTCACCCATCTCTCCCATCCCAACCTATCAGTCTGACGTTTTGCCGATTGTTTTGGGGATAGACTCTTTTGGTCTTTCCTCTTGGTCTGTCGTCAAATGGAGATCTCCAGATTGCAGGCTCCTGGCAACATAGATGAGTTCTTTTGGTGAGTTTTAATAGTAAGATTCCGTTTATAAACTCAAGAAACAGGCTGGGTTTATTCCATGAGTTTTAGGTTGTTACTTCTATCTGAAAACTCCTTAAATTATTTTTCCAGAGTTTTCCATTTGTAACCATTTTGTATACACCCACTAATCAAGTGTTTAAATAATCTTGAGGGCATTGACTGAAAAATGTGGAAGTTCAGTACAAAAATGGCTTAATTAACTTATCTTATTTTCTAAGAAGGCCAGAGGTAAGCCAGTTCTATGGTTCATTAATTCAGCAATTTTCCATAGTTTTTTTTCCTCTGTTATCATCAGTGGGTCACTTTGTCCTTTGGCTGGTTCTCTCATGATTACAGAATTGCTATAATAGCAGCTCTTGGCATTATTGCTCTTAAAGCAGCCTTAAGACTCAGAACAGAGTCCTTTAAATAATACGCAAAGTCTGATTGGTTCAAGAGCAATTTAGCATTTAAACACGTTTGCAGTACTAGGGTTTGAACTCAGGGATTATGCTTACTAGACTCATGCAGAAGCAGCTGGGTGGTGTCTCCAGCCTTGCTTTTATTGGCTACTTTTCCAATGGGGTCTTGTTGTATATCCTGATACATGCCTGAACCATGATTGGCCTATGTAGGCTTCCCATTGATGTGGGGAAAACAGGGGCCTGCAATGTAACTTCTCTTGGAGATGGAGTCATGTGGAATTTTCTGCCCAGGGTTGTCTGGAAGCAAGAGTTTTCAGTTCTCAGCATCCTAAAATGATTTGGTACAGTAGTGCAGGACACTGTATCCATCTAAAGGTTAAGAAATTGTCTTGTGAACTTTTCTTTCTAGCAGCCTACAATCATGCTTTGTTTACTCTCAGTCTTTCTAGTAGCTGGGTTACAGATGTGAACTACTGGTGTCTGGCATTCTCTCTCTCTCTCTCTCTCTCTCTCTCTCTCTCTCTCTCTCTCTCTCTCTCTCTCTCTCTCTCTGTCTCCCTCTCTCCCTCCTTCACTCCTTCTTCTTCTTCCTCTCTCTCTCTCTCTCTCTCTCTCTCTCTCTCTCTCTCCCTCCCTCCCTCCCTCCCTCCCTCCCTCCCTCCCTCCCTCCCTCCCTCCCTCTCTCTCTCTCTCTCTCTCTCTCTCTCTCTCTCTCTCTCTCTCTCTCTCTCTCTCTCTGTGTGCCAGTTATGAGCCTGAATTCAGGTCCTGGCCACTGTCCTTGAGCTTTTCTTCCCAAGGCTAGCGTCTTGAGCCATAGTTCCATTTTGGTGCTTAATTGGAGATTAAATTTTCATGAACTTTCCTGCCTCGGCTGGCTATGGACCACAATCCTCATGCCATTCTTGCAGTAGTTGTTGCTGCTATAGCATGTGTGTGTGGTGTGTGCTGGGAGAAAAAGATATTGTTTGAGAATATAAAAGAAACTATTTGTGAATACTGAGGCATAAAGCTTGTGGCTTAACGAATCATGCACCTGTTTGGTACACTCGTGAGCTAATTGGGAAGGCATCCAAGAAGAAAATTAGGAAAGTACTTGCAGGAAAATCACTCTGTTCATCTTGGCCTTTACTGAGGTATCTGGATGAAGCAGCTTCCATATGAAAGTATCACTAACGTTAACTTGGACAGATAATATCCATTACTATATTTTTACAATTATTTGCATTTTCTCTATCAACTAACTTGGAGCTCTTCAAAGACATGGTCGACTTTTTATTGGTTATATCTTCCACTGCTTTTCTGTGCTGTATATCCAGGTTGTTGTTAGTAAAGAAGATGGTGAAACAGCACAGAAAGCCCTATAGAGGTCAATCCTAGTGTTTGGCTGTAGCTGGACAGGCACTGACAGTTGGGTATTAATCTATCAGGTTCATTTCCATAGCTTTAGAAAAACAGATCCTTCTGTCCTACTAAGGCCTTCAGAGGCACTGTAAAGAACAAGTAAAAAGTTTTCCATACTCATATTTTTGTTTCTTTGCTTGAATTGTCCACTTTCCATTCAAGCTGCCTTCTAAGACTGAGTTATCAAGCTGTCAGTAATAATGTAATAACATAATAATGAATCAATTTAGTGGAATATGACAAACACTAAAAGGAGAAATAGAGCAAAAAAGATAACAGGAGAGGGTATTATAGAGGATATCTCTGGTAAGGAGATACACTTAGTTTCCTATCAGGGTTAATTGTTTGGTTCATTTTTTTTCCAAGTCTGAGAATGTAAAATATATTCCTCACTGCCAGTCTTTAGAAGAGGCTGTCAAAAACAATTTCTATTTCTTTTTTTTATAAGAAATAGTATTATAAATAGCTTCAATATTGAGATCAGTATGTCTTAGACTCATTATCCACCTGCCTCTATTCTCCTGAGTGCTATGATTACAGTGTGTTCCATCATTCCTGGTCCCCTAACTTCTGTTCTCCAACTTATAAACCTTCCTTTGGATAGTATATTAGTTTCCCACCACTGCTATTACAAATGACCACAAACTTAGTGACAAGCACCTCAAATTTAGGATCTTACAGCTGTGTAGGTAAAAATCTGAACTAGATCTCCCTAGGCTAAAACCAAGATGTCAGCAGGTATGTATTCCTTTTTGGAGACCCCAGGAGAGAATCTGTTCCTTTTACCCTTGTAACAATCCATGCAATTACTCTGGGTCTTCTCAGAAAATTCAGGATATTCTTCCATCCCAATGACAAATTCTCAAACTTGCTAAATTCTATTTGGTATGTGAAATAACATATTCACAGGCTCCAAGGATTAGGATGTGGCTGTCTTGGGGAGGTGTCATTGCTATGCTGACCCTAGATATTCTCTCTCTCTCCCTCCCCCCTCCCCCCCTCTCTCTCTCTCCTCTCTCTCTCTCTCTCTCTCTCCCTCCCTCCCTCCCTCCCTCTCTCCCTCCCTCTCTCCCTCCCTCCCTCCCTCCCTCTCTCCCTCCCTCTCTCCCTCCCTCTCTCTCTCCTTCCCTCCCTCCATTAAGCTCAACTAGAAAATTCTAAGTAGGGCTAAGTAATTTGAAGTACAAAAATGAAATGGTTGGTTTTAACACTTCTGAATTGCCAGGGAGTTTATTTTGCATTTTCAATGTCTAGTTACTACCCCAGATGGACTTTGGGCTGCCCCCAAGTCCTGCAACATTGCTAGTTCGTTAAATTCCCTCTTTTCTATTCCTCTGCTCTTTCCTCAAATTTCCACATTCTCTTCCATATCTGTACTTCTAACTGATAAAATGCTTCCTATTTCATGGGGATGAAGATGCAAACAATAGTGACATTTCACACAATCTTCCACCATCTTCTAATTCACCTTTTCCTGTGCCCATATATCTGTTATATTTATTATTATAGCTCCAGAAAATACAAAATGGTTCATTTGTACTTTGGGTTCACTGCTGTCTTGTTTTCCATTTTAGGAACTCATCCTATTAACATTCCAACCCTGCAGACCTCCATTCTCTGTTGAATTCTGATATCTAACAGCTATGTTATGTCATTCTTCTGGGTTCTGCAACCACCCGTCATCTAGAAAGAGTGGGCTCCACGTAGAAGCCTGCACAATCACTTTTTAGGTGACAGCAAAAGGAAATAGGAACTTGATTTATCTTTGCATTTTCACTTTATTATATCATAAAATATGGTATTATCTCTTTAGTTTGAGGCCTTGGCCTCAGCTACTTATTTATTTTCCTGGGAAAATATTTGTGTGAATCTGACAATGTTTAGAACCTCTACTTGAGGGGGGGGTTGCTTACATGGTATTAAATGACTACATTCTGCTCAGAGCTACTGTCATAGAACTTGGCACAAGGCACACATTCAAAATATGCCAATAAATGTTCCATGATTATATTACCCCCCCATAGATTCAGAAACTCTTGGGAAATGCCATATTTTTTCCACCCAGTCACACAACTAATTCTGTTCTTCACAAGTGAGAAAATGTGGAAATCATTACTTCTCATGTTGCTAGAAACTACCAAAATATCACTTACGGTTCCAAAGTGTCTTCTACCATCTTAATAGTGTGAAACTTTCCCTTAATGGTGCTTGAAATCACATGATCTCAGAAAACTGCAATGAAAATGGAACCTCTAGCAGACAGACTTTAGAATATTGTTCAGTAAAGATTATAGGAGGAAGTGTGCAGTGGAGAGATGGGTGAGTATGTTGGAAGGGGTGATGATGATCAAGTTATATTGTATTCATAAACTGTTTGCTAAATGGCAACTCCTTTGTAAAACTAGCTTGAGATAATAAAAACTCATTATCACAAAAAGATTATTTAATGCATTTTAAAAGAAGCAAAGACAGAGAATGAACAAACTAACTGGATTTTTTAAAAGCAAAGCTAAGAATATCTATTCACTGATAGCTTATCTGATTTACATTCAATCCAGAAAAGTAAAATAGTTTTTTCAAATGTTGACTTAGAAATCAAATTAAGATAAATAATACTTTTGTCCAATCCTTTAAATTGAACGCTCTGAAAGGTCTTTCCCACTGCTTACTATGATGCCCTGTAGACTGTTGAGCTATTACATGGATTCCCTGAGTGTGAGTGTGTGTGTGTGTGTGTGTGTGTGTGTGTGCAAACACACATGCATGTTTCACTACTAGGGCTTAAACTCAGAGCCTGGGCACTGTCTTTTATCACTCATGGTTAGCAGTCTATTCCTTGAGTCAATTCCATTTCCAGCTTTTTGCTGGCTAATTGGAAATATGAATTTCACACCTAGTGTCACTTGTGGTATCAAACCAGTATCCTCAGATCTCAGCCTCCTGAGTAGCTAGGTTTATAGATGAGAGCTGCTGATTCCTAGCATATTGGTTGCTGGGAAGCTATGTAAACTGTTGACAAATACATGGCTGACCTTTTCAGACCCCAAGTTGACCTTCCTTTTGGCAAATGTGTTAGCTGACATGCAAACTGTTCTGCTTGGGCATGTCTTTCAAAATGGAATGCCAGGCAATGACCAAGAAGCTAGTATTTCCTTCCTGTGTTATTATGAGTGTGGGAAGGCTTTACAAAGCTTGCAGCTTTGGCACAGCAGCTGCAAGTTTGCAGCGTCCTCAGCAGAAAGGCAGACAAGGCACATGTGGACCTTACCTTTGGGAATGGTGATCTGACAGCTCAGGTCACAGTCCTGCTGTAATTGATAAAAAGCCACTTCCTGCAGCCGGGCCCGTTCCAGCTCAGAGAGACTCTGGATGGGGACTGACCTCAGCCGCACGCTCCGGCCTGACATGCTGTTCCAGGTGAAGTCACCCTGAGGGCCAAGGGAAAAACAACAGTTACACATTTGGCCTGCTTCTCACAAACCTCATCCTCTCTCTTAGTCATTAGTCAAAGCCATGAATTTCCCAGACAATTGCAACCATCAAATCGAATGTAGATGCTGCATCATACAATCTTATCTGATGATGCGTCCATACATGCTTAGGCTGACACAAACTGCTTGGAAAGTGGCAGCAAAGATTCGATGCCTTCTTTTTTAATAGGGACGCAGAGAACTTTTTATTTTTGCATGTTAGTAACAAGGAAAAAGTATGTTTATTGCTAATTTCTATTATGCACATGAGATATGAAAGGGCAAATATACTTTTAGAGGCTATCATATCCCACAACCTTACTACTTAATCCATACAATAACATACGTGAGGACATAATCAATATTTCTATCCAATCTTACATAATATTAAAAGTAATATCATTGTGTAACAAAATATGATTCTAGCCACTCCTGTTCAAATATTTTATTCAAATATTTTATTAAACATGGTAGTTTTATATATCTCACATGTGGTTCTGTATACTCTGAGTCATCTCTAGATTATTTTTAATACTTAACAAATTATAAATAGTAAGTGAACAGTTGTTATACTGCAAAAGAATAATAATATAAAAAGTGCTTGAAAACTGCTTTTTGCTCAAAAGGACCAACTTTTTATGTTGGCCCTTCTTATGTTCTTCTTCATTCTATGAATGAACAAAAACCGAGGCATCCAAGTCAATCATTTTTCTGTCACCTTGAAATCTTAGGAGAGTAAGACTTACTAATACCATGTTTACAAACAGGGATGGAGGAAACTACCCCATAGGAGAGAAACATCAGAACACTTCCAGGACTACCAATAATAATTCAGGAACTCTTCCTGAATTATGATCAGCCAGATCACTTGTGACTGGGTCTACTTAACTATGTATTATTCCCCTGCCCCCATAATCCTTTGTCTATTTAAATCTAAACCTCATGTCCATGTTCTTAAGATGGCTGAATTACTATCTTCCTGTGCCTACCAGTGCCAGATAATAAATATTTTCTACCCATTCACCATTACTGGCTTTTTATTTGGTGTATAGGGCCGAATGGGCAGACTTGACATGTGAGAGCCCAGGAGTTGGGCCTGGGGTTCAGTGTGCATGACAAGGGGAAAAAGGTCTATAGATGTCCGATATAGATATGTGTGTGTGTGTGTATACCTGAGGCTGAACTTAGAGCTTAGGTGCTGTTCATGAGCTTTTTGGTTCAAGGCCAGCATTCCGTCACTTGAGGCACAGCTCTAGTTCTGGCTTTTTGGGTAGTTAATTGGAGATAGGAATATGAAGGATTTTCCTACCTCGGCTGGCTTCAAACTACAATTCTCAGATGTCAGCTTCCTGAATAGCCAGGATTAGAGCTGTGAGCCACCAATGTCTAGCTACATGTTAACTTTTAATTGGGAATTGTTTTTACTCAATGTTAGTTTAACCTGTGGATGTGAAATCTAAGTATAAAGAAGGCTAGTTGAACTTGAGCATATACTTACAAAATATACAATGTTTTTATTATAATAATACCAAAATTAGAGTAATGTGTAACATATTACATGTGATAGAGTGAAAATGATGATAAAACTGAGCCTTGGGGAGTTTAAGTAATTTTTGTCCAATCATAAGGACACAAACTAAAAAGCTATGGCTTTAAAGTCTTATAACAAACTGTAACTGCTGAGTTTGTTTCAGTAGCACTCTAACTACAGAGTATGACCAATGACCACGTTTATTTATAGAGACCCTTGTTGAAATACTTAGAATGAAACAAAAATGTCCATAATCTTAAGAGTATGTTTGGATACCCATAGTCATACTTCTGCTGCCCACTGAGAATGCTGGGCTCTCCACTCAGTGCAGACAGTGAGAAGGCCTAAGAAAAAATAGCACAGATTTCTGACACCCAGTGTTCCCTTACAAAAGAGATTTCTTATAAATCACAGGTGATAGCCATAGTGAAATAGATCTCTCCATAATTATGAAATTGTCTGAACACAGAGAGGCACTGACCACACAGGCAACAACTTATTGCAGAATCTTGTAAAAGTTTGGTTGAAGAAGTCATTCACTTAAAAGAAGGCCATTGGAGCCAGATGTAAGGGTTGATCACGCCTGTGATCCTAGGTAGTCAGGAAGCTGAGGTCTGAGGATCACGGTTCAAAGCTAGCCTGAGGAGATAAACTTGTGAGACTCTAATCTCCAATAGCCAGCAAAAAGCTGAAAGTTGAAGGTATGGCTTAAAGGGAGGAATGTTAGACTTGATCAAAAAAGCTAAAGTAGGCATAGCATCCCACAACTGGATTGAAACCTCAGTATTCACATACTCACATACACATGCACGCACACACATATACATACATGTGTACTCACATACATGCCTACACACATACACATACACACAAAGAACAAGTGATAAAGATTAGCTCAGATTCTTTTACTCTTGCACATACTGATTACTTTCTACCCAGAATGTTTATTCTTAAGCGTGCATAGCATTATGCTATTTTTTCCATTATGTTCCTCTTTATATGAGGTCACATGTATTTCTTTAATTAGTGGAGCTATTATACTCTAGAAGGAGCAGAAAAGGGATATGATAAGTAAAAGGTATAGAACATCAAATATTGACAACAAGGGGAGTATCAAGAGAGGAGCAGTGTGGAAAAAGATTTCCAGTCCTAGACAGGGAAGCCAGGCAACATTTGAGCAAGGGCTAATGAAAGCAAGAGCAAGTGTCAGTCGTGACATGTGTTAATTTATGTCCAGTGGACGATGGTGAGTAATAGTTCCCAGAAGTGCTCAGAGAAGATGTTATGGAAAGGGCTGAGGGGAGATGAACAAGTGAGCAAAATGATTAGCTTATTCAAACTGAAATAAGTTCTTCCAGGACCAGTTTATTATAGATTCCGCCCCCCCAACACCCTGGCTTGATATAGCTACACAAAGCACAAGTTTCAACAGTTAGGGATTGTTTGTGCCCTTTCCTTGCATCCACTAAGCTTAGGATATCACAAAGTATATTTTCAGTGAATTGCTTTTTCTCTGCAAATGGTAAGTCCCAGATGACTTGGTGACTTTTAGATAGGAACATAGATACCTAAGGGAATTGATTGCTGTTGGAAATGTCAAAATATGACCATATGTCTATTTTTTGAAAGCATTTAAAATGTGACTAGCAATGGGTTTTAATTATCTCTGGCAGGGGTGAGCAAACCTTTCTTTAAAATTAAGCTGTTTTTTTTTTTTAAATAAGGGTCAGATAGTAAATGATTGAGGTTTTGTGAGCCTCATGGCTTCTGTTGCAATAACTAAACTCTACTTTTGGAGCACAAAAGTAGCCTTAGGTAATTTATAAGTGAACAGGTTTAGTCAATTTCATTTATAAAAACAGGTGATAAACTGCATTTACAAGATGTGGTATAGTTTGCTGATTTCTGAACTATTACTTACGAGGGAAGTAAACCAATTTCTACAAGGAATAATTTGCTTTTGTTTACTTCACCCTTCTGCTTAGTTGATTCCAACAGTATTTATATTTAAGGAACATCTATTATATTCTAAGTACTATTGTAGATTTTGGATTACTGTGATGATGATACAGCCTTTGTCTTCAAAGGGTTAACCTTCAGGTAGGAAGACCACAGTCTAAAAGGTACACAGATGGTGATATTAGAAGTAAACACCAAATGTAGAAGGTGCCATCTGTTTGGAAATCAAGGAAGTCATGGTAGGAAAGGTAGTAATGCAATAAGGATTCGAAAGTTGAAAACGAGAGATAAAAGTTTGTCTAGTGGAAAGGCAATTTTGGAGAAAACAATGCATCCTATGACAGCAAGTGAGTTTGAAAGAGTAGGCCTAATCAGGACGTTGTAATGTGGGGAGAAGGGACCAGCAGGGGTGGGGTGAAGCTAAGCAGAAGTCAGGGCCTCTAAAGCATTCTCTGTGGGCAGAGCCAAAGTATATTCAATTTTTATCTATAGATAAGGGCTAGTCACTCAGGAACCTTGAGGAAGAGAGGAACATGGTCAGAAATGGGAAATGTGATTGGAATAAATTTGAAAGAAAGAGCAAATTAAAGACGCTGACA
The DNA here is from genome assembly GCF_031878675.1 of Megascapheus bottae. Lineage (NCBI taxonomy): Eukaryota > Metazoa > Chordata > Mammalia > Rodentia > Geomyidae > Megascapheus > Megascapheus bottae. Next base: position 1,014,424 of record NC_143547.1, read on the forward strand.
AGATACTACACTAAGTATGATGTGATTCAACCTTGAATAGACATTTTAATGAGCTACAAAATGCCAGAGTACAAGGGTAGAAAATCAATGTGATGCTCTGTGATTCAGGGAAGAGCTAATCCAATATATTCATGCCCAACCATTATCCTCCAGAGAAGCACTGACATGAACATAAAAGGTCAATGTCACCACAAAGTGACAAACAAACACCCACAAAGTGTACCAAAGCCCATCAGTCCAGCTTAGAAAGTACTCCTGGCTGTTTCTCAACTCTAAAAATGTGTGCACTAGGCCTGCCCTTTTCCTTGGTGATTGTTTATCTCAGAAACAGATGACTCAATGTACGACTTTCTCAGTCCTATTCTTGAGTGGCCATCACTAGATTCTTTTTCAATTCAATGTTATTGTCAAGGTGATATACAGAGGGGTTACAGCTGCATACATAAAGTAATGAGTACATTTCCTTTGGAACACTGTTACCACCTCCATTTTTCTCCCACTTTCCTTCCCCACAGCCCCGTTGGATTTTTTTTTAATGAGTGAGTATGGATGATTCTAAATTTGCTTCAATTAAAAAAAATGCAGGCACTGTTTTAGATTCTATATTTTGTGATTTTTGCAGTCTTGAGGACCAAATCCATCTTACTAGGTGTACATTCTATCACAGTGACACCTCCAGGTAAATGTACTTGAAATTACAACTGGCACTATGTCCCTGAATAGCTTGATAGTTGTAAAAACATCATTTACTTCTTTGGTGCAATGCGACAACATTAATAAAGGGTGACATATATGATTTAAAAAAAAAGAGATACCATAGCAGTTCTTTGTGGGGGTCGATGCTGCCCACAAAGGAGAGACATATGTCTCGAGACCATTTTTTAAATGGTCACAGCTGGGCAGGATGGAGGTATATTTGTGCTATTAGGTCATGCAGGCTGGGGATTCTGCAATTCACCCTACAATGCATAGCAGGGTCCCCTGCAGTAAAAAACTATTTGGTACAAAACGTCAGTAGTTCAGAAGTTGATAAACCCCAGCATGGTGATATTCGTTCTGCTATTAAGTTCAAATTACAGAGAACTCCCTCCCTCAAAATGGTGGTAATAATTATGTATACAGTTTGCTAATCTTTCAAGGCATGAGTTATATTCTTATGCATATCCTGTATTATTATGTACAAAAACAGAATCACAGGTCTTATTTTGAACTAGCTTAGAGACAAAGAAATACCACAACTTAGAAGAAATACAACAATTTGGAAGAAGCAATCAATAAAAACTCACTCACAGCATTACCTAAGGATATTATCTTTCCTGTCCAAAGTAACTATCTCCACATGTAAGAAAACAGAAGCAAAAGACAACCCCCAAACCCAACAACCTAAGGTCTATGACTTATCCAGAAAGGTCATTCCTTTGAGCTAAGCTGTATCTTTACAGACAGATTAAATTGATCCCAAAATACAATTGACCAAAATAATTTTGGTTTTGGTCATGACCACACTATTTTCTTATAGTCTTTCTTTTCTGGTCTCTAACTGCAGCAATTCTTTAGCTACATCTAGCTGTAAGTTACCTAGGACTAACGGAACCCACAAGGGTGATACAGAGCAGCTCAAAGTGTGGTCTATGGATGCAATGTTTCCGAATCACTTTGGATGGATGAACATTGTCTGTCATGTAGTTTCTTAGGCGCTGAGAAAACCTCAGGAATTAGAGTCTCTAGAAATAGGAACAAGCCACCTTTCTTATGAAGCAGCACGCCAAGATGATTATTAGTTTTGCATGATGGAGATTGAGACCTTTAGGCTGATAGAGCAGACTGGGGTTCAATTGATGGGAACATTTTAGCAAGATTTGGAACATCTCTGAGCCTTATTTCCCATAAGTAGTGGAGAAAAAGCAAGACAACTCACAGGTCCATAGTGATTGTACAAGATAATGCAAAGCGTTTGCGTGTAGATGAGCTTACTAGCTTCTGACAAGCTATGAATAGGTGGTAATTTAAGTTGTAATTAATATGAATCACCATCACTCTAAGGTTGCATGTCCATCTTAAACTTGGCAGTTCTAGTGACACCAAAGTTTTTAGAAATATGTGGCAAATCTGCAAATAGATAGTTTCAGTATGTGTCATTTTTTCTAGGTTCCAGCTGGACTATAGTTCCTTAAGGTGAGATGCAGAAGAAAAGATAAATACGTTGGGACCTTGGAAAATAGTCTGATCTTTAGATCAATCATACCAAGGGCCAAGTTTCTTGACATTTATTTCTTAATGAGATTGATAGTCATTTATTAATAATTAGTAAAGCCAAGTTTCCCAGGCAATCATAATGTGTTGCTGAAATGTGGCAAAAGTTTAAATACCAAGTCCACAGCCAATATTTCTGAGAAGGTCTGACTTGCTCTTTATAATTCCAAATAAACACAAGGTGATAAATGTCAAGCAACTCCCTTCTTCATGAGCTTCCAGAGAAAACAGCATGTTCATATGGCTGTCATACCCTTGGTTACAATTTGTTAAAAGGCTATTCCTCTGTAGTTCAATAAGATAACATTTGCTAACTTTTTTTGATTCTTCAAGCACTCCTCAATTGATCTTTCTGGGAAAAAACTCCTATATACATTTTTAATATTTGGCTTATTGATTCTGGCCTTTTCAAATAACAGAGGCTTTTCTTCTCTTTTCTGTTTATTCTGTGCCAGTACTGGGGCTTGAACTCAGGGCCTGGGCACTCTTCCCTCAGATTTTCTAATCAGGACTGGCACTCTACCAATCGAGCCACATCTCCACTTCCAACCTTTTGATTGTTAATTGGAGATAAACAATCTTACAGGCTTTACTGCTGGCTTCAAACAGGCTGGCTTCAAACTGCAGTCTTCAACCCCAGCCTCTTGAGCAGCTAGGGTCACAGGCCTTATCCAATAGCATCTGATTTATTGATTTTTTGTGAAGTAGGAATTTTAGAAGCTCATGCACAGTTGGTGAGGATGGTAGTAATCCATTTTTTAAAGCTTTTCCTTTGACATATTAGCTATTTATTGCTATATGAGGAATGTCCAAACATGTCACAGTAGTATGTTGAAAACAATTCCACGTCATACATTCAATAAATACTTTGTGAGTTTATTCTATAGGCCAGATTAGGTTCAGGTCATTGAGTTTCATTAGTGAACAACCCTGTCCTTCTATAGCTTCTAAGTTAATGCAGGGAAATATAAAACAAAGAAGTTATACAAATTACAAGGCTATAGGATCTAGGGAAGCAGGCAGTGAGGAGTATCAGGGCTGCAGAGAGGACTTTCTGGGGATCCTTCCTGAGAATGGGATACCTGAGCCATCCTTTAAGAAGGTGATGGAAGGTTGGGGAATATGGCCTAGTGGTACTGTGCTCTCCTAGAAAGCATGAAGCCCTGGGTTCAATTCCTCCATACCACATACACAGAAAAAGCTGGAAGTGGTGCTGTGGCTAAAGCGGTAGAGCACTAGCCTCGAGAAAGCTCAAGGACAGTGCCCAGCCCCTGAGTTCAAGCCCCAAGACTGGCAAAAGAAAAAGAATGTGTGGGGACTGGGAGTTTGGCCTAGTGGTAGAGTGCTTGCCTAGCATGCATGAAGACCCAGGTTCAATTCCTCAGTATCACATGCATAGGAAAGCCAGAAGTAGTGCTGTGGCTCAAGCCTTAAGGAAAGCCCGAGGACAGTGCTCAGGAAAAGAATGTGCTGGAATAGGCAGGCAGATTCTGATTGGCATAAAGGGTGATGCACTAGTGGTTACAAGAAAGGCCTGCCTGAGTTTGACCTCTAGTTATGTTACTTGACATCTATGTGGCTGTTTTTTTGTGTGTTTTCAGCAATCTACTTACCTGAGTCATGACTCATTTTCTTCAGCTACAAAATGGGAATGATGATGGTTTTGTTGAAATCTGTTGGCTCACCAGGAATCCTCAAACTGCTGTCTGTTAGTCAAATCTTGCCCACTGAGTGTTTTTGTAAATGGATTTTTATTAGAGCAGAGTCATGCTCAGTTCTGGAGATATTATCCATAGAAACCTCTAGCTGAGTACTTGCAAGAGAGTCTGTCTGACCCAGTAGGCTGAAAAGACTTACTACGAAGCCTTTTACAGAAACTTTTCTGACCACTAGACTTAAAGAAAAGGATCATGTCTCATTAGGATTTGCCTTTTGGATCAATATTTCTTTCCTATCTTGATTTAATCACTTGGGTAAATAAATCATATTGTAAGACTATGTTTTGAGATCTGAGGAACTCTGTACTTCGCTGAAACAGATGTGATTATCTGAAAATGCTCTGGTCACCTAGATGACTGATAAACCCAAGAGCTAGAGAGGAACAATGTCAGCTCCAGTGCAGGGCTACAATTATCTAGAAAAGCAAGTGCCACTCATATCTTGTACCCAACGGTTAACATAAGGAGATCACTGCCATATATTGGTAGGGCCCAAGTATAAAAATATTAAAATGCCAATTATATGTTTAAATTTCCTGAGTTGATGTGTGGACTTTTCAACCAGCTTTGGCAGACATTCTTAATTTTAAGCTTTACTGAGATCCTGGAGAGGAAAGGGTAGAATAACCTGCACAGATCCCAGGGCTGTAGAAAATGAAATCATCTGTGTGAGGGGAAAAATGCAAAAGGTATAGTGCCAGAATTTGACAATTTTGTTTGCCTTTCTATAATTAAATGTAGTTCACTGAAATTAGACCAAACCAGAGATGAATTAGATCTTGACAATTATAGATGGTCCACCGTCTGCTGGTAACCATTCTAAATGCTTTATTTATGTTAGCTTATTCAATTTTTCCAGCAACCCTAAGGATGACAACATCATTATCCTCATATTAGAGGTGAAGAAATTGAGGCATAAAGCTTAAGGGACTTGCCAGGACCATCACTGAATAAATGATAGAGTTGGGACTTGAAGCCAAGCCTCAGTCTCTAGAAGCTAAATTTAGAACCACTATAATATAGATAGATAGATGATAGATAGATAGATAGATAGATAGATAGATAGATAGATAGATAGAATCACTTCTCAAGGTAAACCAATCCAAATCCTTTGCTTCCTAAATAAGCATAGGGATGGCTATCATTGAAGAAACTCCTACAACAGTAGTGTGAGACATGAGGGTTGAATTCTATTTTTTTTTTGCCAGTCCTGGGCTTGAGCTCAGGGCTTGAGCACTGTCCTTGGACTTTCTCAAGGCTAGCACTCTACCATTTGAGCCTCAGCACCACTTCAGGCTTTTTGCTATGTATGTGGTACTGAGGAATTGAACCCGGGTCTTCGTGCATGCTAGGCAAGCACTCTACCACTAGGCCAAACTCCCGGCCCCCTGAATTCTATTTTTTTAACCAAGCCTTTTCATCAGAAGACTTTAACCAGGCAAGTGAGACTCATTTTAAAATCTAGATTAAGCTAGGCACTGATGGCTCATGTCTATCCTTCTAGCTACTCAGGATGTTGAGATCTGAGGATTGCAGGTCACAACCAGCCTGGGCAGGAAAGTCCATGAGACTCTTATCTCCAATAAACTACTCAGAAAAAGCCAGAAGAAGCACTGTGGCTCAAGTGGAAGTGGCTCAAGAGAGGCTCAGGGATAAGGCCGAGGCCCTGAGTTCCAGCCCCAGAATTGGGGAAAAATTCCAGATTAATATGTTCCTTTTGTAAAACACACCATATCAGATTCGTAATTAGCCTCATCTAGTACCTGAGTTATTCTCCAAAACCTGTATCTATCATGCTCATAGCAACTAAAATGTATCACAGTGGTCAAGCCACTTTATCTTGTCAAACCTCAAACCAGCCTGTGCCTGAATCTTGCAGAAGTCAGTCCAATTAAACTGCTCTGTTTAATTGGAGAACATGCCTTCCTGCTTCAATTGCTCATTTCATGCTGCTGCGCCATCACTAATTAATCTGAAAATGAAATGCTTCTCAATCTCTAGTGGCACAGATAATTCTTTTGTACCATGTATCTTATATAGTGATCAATTCACTTTTCTTTTTTAATATATATGATTATTTTTATTTTTAATTTAATTTTATTATAAAGGTGTTGTACAGAGGGGTTACAACTACATGAGTTAGGAAATGAATTCATTTCTTGTTGAACATTGTTATTCCTCTCTCATTTTTCTCCCACTTCCACATCAATCCCTCCAAATTGTAAAATTCACTTCCAACTTAGTGTTTTTTTATGTTGTACATTCCTTCTATTTTTTTGGAGGGGTCAGGGTAATGTATAGAGGGGTAACAGTTACATTTGTCAGGTAGTGGGTGCATTTCTTCTCACACATTGATACCCCTTCTCATGTTTTTGTCTCCCTTCCCTCCTTCCACCCCCTCCCAATCATCTTGTTTTCCCCCCTTCCCTTCTCTATTTCAAATAAACAAATAATTGTATATACAATACACCAGGTAACAAAATTAGATACAGTAGCCATTAACCATAAGGGGATAAAAGAGAAAAGAAGTAACATAGTACATTAAGAACAACAATCACAAAGAAAAATCTCTTGTTTCCATATCTTAGAGTTCTGGTAAAGGTGATATACAGAGGGGTTACCGTTACGTAGGTCTAAGAAAGACTACTTTTTTTTTTTAACAGTGTCACTCCTTCCCTCACTCTCTCCCAGTTTTCCTCTCCCATCCTCACCTGCAAGATTTATAGCTCATTTTCAACATGCTGACTAGTGAGTACCACTTCTGCTTTTGTTCATACTTTATGCCCTCCTTTCTGTGTGCCCCCCTTACCTAACCAAAGAAATATGAACTCACAAACAAGACAAAAGGTAAAGAAAGCAAAAACAGCAACTAAGACAAAAAACCCTCTTGTTTCCATTTCTTGAAATTAATTGCAATAAATATTATTTTGTATGATCCAATGAACATAGCTATTGAGCCTCTGTGATCTCCTAAAAATATTCTCGTCTGCTGTCAATGTGTGAATGTCTAGAGACTTGTATACTTTTATCATGTCCTGGTGTACTTTTGTGTTTTTTCACATCCAGTGTGTTTCTTCCCAAATTACAAAATGAATATGAGAGAATCATAATCTTGTATCAAAAGCATCTTCAGGAAAAAGAAATATGTATACCTGTCTTCTATGACCTAACTGAACTAAGCTTGGAGTAGGAACTTAAATCTGTTCTTTTGTCTAAGGAAAACTTGTGTGTGTGTGTGTGTGTGTGTGTGTGTGTGTGTGTGTGTGTGTGAAATGTGCATCCTTACATGACAGAGTGTATCAAGTATCAGAGAAATGGCCCAGCTGGCATAGCTGTGACTCCTATGATATCTATTGTTGCCAGAGAAATCTGCTACTGTGGATTATGAGACCCCCCCTAAATTGCAATGTTTTCATTGGACCACTAGAAAGCTCTTGTCCCTTTATACTAGAGGAACAGAGACTGCAGGGGTTGGGGGGGAAGGAAGTCAGAAGGAGAAAGAGGAAGAGTAGGAAGAAGGGAGAGAGAGAGAGAGAAAAAGAGAGAGGAATGATGAACTGTCTGGGAGGGACAGGACAAAAAGAATGAAGAGAAATTGAAACTAGATTTCCTGCTTATTTTAATAAAGCAATTTTGAAGAAAAATACTGGAGTTAAGAAAAGATTCCTCAAAGAAAAATCCCCTGGTCCACAGGGATGTACAAATGGTAATTGGATTATAATTTATTAGGACTCAAGTAAAGAATGTTGGCTGCTTCTGGTAAGTGCCTCCCCCATGTGGAGAACATGATCGGCATATGGAATGTTCTCTTTGTTTAGGAAAAATGGTCACATCTTAAATATTAAAAAGCAAAACACTGATTTCTTCCACAAACTTTCTAAACAGAAAGGTTCATTTCCCTTCATACTGAAGCATAACACATGCTCTTCATTTTATTCTCTTTGCAGAACAATTGTCCTTGAGAGGTTTATTTCCTGAACAGAGGGTGTGGAGGTCAGTGGGAATGCACCCATGTGACCATGATTAAGAGGGTGCAGGTGGGGGAGGGGCAGGGAACTAAGGGCAGAATCCAGGAACAAGAGGGAAAATGTAAGATTCAAAACATCCAGATAGCCAGACACAGTAGCTCACGCCTGTAATCCTAGCTTCTCAGAGGCTGAGGATCAAGGTTCAAAGCTAGCCCTGGCACAAAAGGACCTGAAACTCCTATCTCCAATTAACCTCTAGAAAACAGGAAGTGGGGCTGTGGCTCAAGGGGAGGGCAGTAGCCTTGAGCTGAAGAGCTTGGGGACAGTGCCCAGGCCCAGTTCAAGCCCCATGATCCACAAAAAGCAACATATCCTGAGCAATGTATTTCACATGACACTGAACCAAACCGAATTAGGTTCAACTGGGAATCTTTGTTTCCCAGTTGAGACATGAAGTTATACTGTAATTCTTTCATGGGTCTCCAGTGAGTTCTAACCAAAAAAATCACTGTGATTATAACTGACAAACTAAAATGAATTCTTGGAAGATTTTACTGATTCCAATTAAATACTTCTGTGACGTTAATCATGAAAGCCACTCAAAGTTTTTGTTGCTGCTGGTATTTCTTTAGCATGAAGAAATAATTTAAAACAACAAAATGAGTTACATGGTTTTCATTACTAGGATGATGAACCTGAAAAAAACACATAGTGAAAGCTATCTCTTACTAAGTGTCATTATTTCACATAAAACTGATAAATATACAATTTACTTTTATTATTAGGAAAATAATCTTTTAGTTTGGGAATTGATGACAGCAACGTGTGATCTGATTGAATTCTTACTGTCAGGCATTGTTCTAAGCATTTTACAGGTATTGACTCATTTCTCTGTCAAAAGAATTTTAAAAAGCTACATTATTATCTTTCTATTACAGATGAGCAAATAGAAACTTAAGTTATTTGAAATTGGATAGGGAAGTGGGAAAACAAGATGAGGGGCAAGGGTGGGGGAGGGAAATGGGGACCATGACATGAGAAAGGGTATCAATATTTGTGAAGTAATGCACCTTCTATCTGGTGAATATAATGTAACCCTTCTATTAATTACAATAAAATATATTTAATAATACAAAAATTGAATCATAAAAAGAGGGTTAAACTAAGTGTGGCTTTCAAAAGAAATGCAGGAATAGAAGGAACATCGCACATTTGGCATTCTTTCGAAAAATGCATTTAAGCCAGTAAAACAAAGTGTAAAGATAAGGAATGCTCTTTAAGATTTAAATATCAGCCTTTTAAGCAGAACCAATAAGAAGCCCAAAACAGTCATTCAAAAAGTCCTAGAAATAAATACCAGGAAGTAATTAAAACCAGAAAAAAACGCTGAGAACACAACAATCATTTTTTCAGGTTTTTTTCATATATTTTTTATTGTAATTAATAGAAGGGTTACATGATATTTGCCAGATAGATGGTGCATTAATTCCCATACATTGATACCCTTTCACATGTCTTGGTCCCCATTTCCCTCCTCCCCACCCCCACCCAACAACAATCATTTTTAAAAACCATTTAGCCCCTCATAGTCAACGATGTCAAGAATAATTTATAAGCCTTAGAATCTGGGCCACGAAGAATTCACTGCTCCTCCTAGGCTCTTACTCTAACTTAATTCTGTTCATATCACTGATGGTGTCTCACATACTAAAGGCAAATATACAGAAGTATGCTGTCAAACTGTTTTGAGTTGAGTACATTTCTGATTTTAGCACTCTGGCTTAAAACTGCCCCCCTTTTGGTGCTAGTCCTGGGAAATGACCTTGGGCCTGGACTTTTTCACTAAAGGCTGATGCTCTACTATTTGATTCACTACTACAGAGTTGAGCCATTAGCATCTGGCTTAAAATTATAGACTGTGCATGAAAAGTACAAATAGTGAAGGATATTCCGGTCTCTTCTGTTACTTTCAATAATGCAGTGGAAATTTGATGTCTTGTCCACATGCTGATGGCTTAGGACTGTCACCCTAGCTACTCAGTAGGTTGAGATTTGAGGACTGAAGTTTAAAGCCAGCCTCGGCATCCAAACCCGAGAAATTGAGAGAGTCTTATCTCCACTTAACCAGTAAAAAGCCAGAGTGGAAATCTGGCTCAAGTGATAGAGTGCCAGCCTTGAGCAAAAAAGGCCAAACAAGAGTGTAAACCCTGGAAGCCCTCAGAAATCGACATTGGAAACCCTTTTCACCAAGATGGCGTCAATACCGAAGAAGGGAGCTCCTGCTCCCCCTAAAGCAAAAGCCAAGGAAAAGGCTTTGAAGGCCACGAAGGCAGTGCTGAAAGGTGTCCACAGCCACACAAAGAAGGAGATTCGCACTTCACCCACCCTTCTTCCGTATTGACGCCATCTTGGTGAAAAGGGTATAAATACATATCTTTTTCCCATTTAAAAAAAGTGTAGACCCTGTACCAACACACACACACACACACACACACACACACACACACACACACACACACACACACACGGTGTCTTTTAGCTGCATTATCAGTCTGCTTTGGGATTCGTCAAAATGTACAGAAGCTAAGTGACAAGCACAGGGAAAAAAGACTTCCTTGATGCCACTTGCTTGCTTAAATGCAATTGTCTTTCCTCTCCTCATTCTAAGCTCTCAGAACTTGATCTCATTTCTAATATCTTCCTATGACTCCTATGACCTATCTTCAAGAGGAGTAACTGTTATATCCTTCAAACCTAAAATCTACCATGATAACAAAGTGTTAAATAACTCAAAAGCTACTGAAAACCATACATCATTAAGACCCAAACCACAACCAAGAACATCTCACATTTCCTGAGTGCTTATTGCCTTCATGAATATTCACTTTACTCTAGGGCAATCATAGAATTATGCCTGTTTCTCAGCTTAATCAGCTTTCTTAGAACCACGCAACTGGGAAGTAAAAAGTTGAGATTCATACCCAGCAGTCTGCCTCCAACTGTAGCATGCTTAACCTCCAGGGTGCATCCCAGCATGTCAGTGACCTTCTCATCACGTAATTTCTTGAAAGACATGTGCACAAAGTTTGTATGGCAAAGAACCTCCAACAGAGATATAAAGTGTGTCTTCAACTAAGAGGATTCTGGTAAATCCATGGAGGGCTGCTTTGTATTCAGTTTTTAGAGACTCATAGCATAGACATAGATTCAAATAGTGGTAAGCAGAAGGAACAAAAGAAAAAAAGTACCATGGGTAATGGTCTGAAAAAGGAAGGTGAAGGTGATCTTTTCCTTAAGGAGAGAACAGGCCCCTGAATGGGAGTTCCTTCACAAGTAGCTTCAGAGATAGGTGAATTGTGGGAGATGAATGAAGCTGGATGGTTCCGAGAAGATGAGAAAGGGATGAAGTGAAGCCAACACTGACATCTGCAATATGAGAGAAGAGGCCATAGGAATGGCATCAAGAAGCAATCAAATAATCAGACCTCGAAGAAAACTTTCCAGTCAGTTTGATACACCTGGAGAAACACTGTTGAGTGTAATATGTGAAATGTGCATTTCATTTTATGTACCTCTGAGTATGGAGCAATTCTCTGCTGGTTCTCACAAAGGAATCTGAATGAGATACTGGTTCTGATAAGTTCCAGAGACTGACTTTGTTTGGCAGTGGCTTTTTCTACCCACCTAAGGAAAAAGTTCTGATTTATGAGACTGGACAATGCAGGTTTCTCCCGTGTATGCTCAAGGAGAGATTACCCTTCAGGGTTAACATGTCATGTGAACTCTTTGCAGGAGAAGTCATTTATTCCGAAATGGAAAAGTTCATTGCTCACGAAATAAATATAGGGAGGCAATCTAAAACAAGATTATGTAAAAGATAAGGGAGGCTGAAATAATGTTACTCAAAACTGAAGAATTGGATCCCAAATCAGATATTTACAAATCAGCAAGAAATAAAACAAGCCTAGAGGACAGATGAGTATCACATTTAGGAGATCGATAACTCTATAAGAAAGGTCTTAGGCAAAAACAAAATAGGTAACAAGGAAAAACTGTCAAAGTAAATTCTTTTCTACTTTCTGTTTTTAGTGCTGCATTTTACATTTTTTTATTAATTGCCCTCAAACACTTTTCAAAGTCTGCTCTCTATTGATTTCTTGCCTAATGAGAAAGAAAAACAATTTCCTCGATATTACACTAGACTTTCGACATGTATTACATTAATGAATTAGTTTTGAGTACCAGAAAATCTGGAGCCTTCAATCACTTCTAATTTGCTGCCTAAAATATGAGCATGGACAAGGAACTTTTTAGTTTCAGTTTAAGATAATTTATCTTAACAAATTCTTCTGATATGTAACCCAAGGTCATCATATGAATGTATGAATTCATTCTGAGTGGAAAGGGGCAACATTTGGATTTTATTTGATCATAATTGCTTTGAATTTAAATACTAACAAGTGGCTTGTGGTTACTATACTGGCAGCACAGGCATAGATTGATTCTAATGGACACTTCAGGGTGTTAAGGCTGGGATTCGGGAGATGATGATGTTGAAGGATTCAAGAGAAGATGGTATTGTTTACAACTGGTAGAGCAGTTCACAATTTCAAATAGCAAAGTAACCATATCTTTTTAAACTATCATTATCTATTTAAATCAGAGCAGATAGATCCATAGAGATTGCACAATAGCTCATTTTCTTTGATGTATATAATGAGAAAACTCTCAGAAAAAGGTGGGGTTAATGACACAGATTTCAGTCTTCACTATGTGCTACTTATTAGGATGTTTCAGTGTTTATTCCAGCTATTTTTGCCAGTCCTGGGGCTTGAACTCAGGGCCTGGGCACTGTCCCTGAGCTTTCTCAAGGCTAATGCTCTACCACTTGAACCAATGCACCACTTCCAGCTTTTTCTTTGTGTATGCTACCAAGAAATCGAACCCAGGGCTTCTTGCATACTAGGCAAGCACTCTACCAATAGGCAACACTCCCGCCTATTCTTTCAGCTATTTTTAAAGTAAAAGATACATATACTAATGAAGACCTAGAGACACTACAGATTTATACAATTTATATTATATATTATACTAAATGTATATTATATTTAGACTAAATTATGGGCCTATATTAGCTGACATAAATATGAATACACCTATACTTAATGAATTATAAGTCAAATGTCCTTTTAAAGTAGCACATATGTTAGATAACATCAAATATGTTACATTTATACCTTACTAGAACAAATATTTGCAATATCTGAGTAATAATACCCAGTAGGTATTTAAAGGGCTACATACTCAGGCATATCTTGCTTTGAGTAAAACAACTATGTGAAAATACATACTGAATAAAAGATATGGTAATGATTTCAGATATACTAGTATGTGTTTTCTGTAATGATCTGAGAAATTAAATGAAGTTATTTCTTACATTCTTTTTTCCCATGTCTCTCTCCCTTATGCCTGAAAAGCCACCAGTTTCAGTGGTTTCTTCTTCGTTTAACAGCTGTCTTCTCCTTCGCCATTATCTCCTCTTTGGCAATGTGCTCTCACTCTCCTCCCTTGCAGGCTCCTTCCTTCCATGTAGCATGACTTATTTTGTCTCTCCCGTTTCAAAAACTATCAATGACTCGCTTAGCTTTCCGGATAACATTCTCAATTCTTTTTTTTTGCCAGTCCTGGGGCTTGAAATCAGGACCTGAGCTCTGTCCTTGGGCTTTCTTAAGAGTATAGCTCTACTCCTTGAGCCACAGCAACACCCCTGGCTTTTTTCTATGTATGTGGTGATGAGGAATTGAACCCAGGTCCTCCTGCATGCTAGGCAAGCACTCTTCCTCTAGGGAAAATTCCTGGCCGTCAATTTTTTTTTAAATTGTGTTTTATTATCGGGGTGATGTACAATGGGTTACAGTTACATTCATCAGGTAGTGGGTACATTACTTCTTGTACATTGATACCCCTTCTCATGTTTTTGGTCCCCTTTCTTTCCTCCTATCCTCTCCCACTCATCTTGTCTTTCCCTTCCCTTTCCTATTTCAAATAAACAAATAAATGTATATACAAGATACCAGGTAACAAATTCAGATACAGTAACAACATGAGATAAACCATAAAGTGAAAAAAGAGAAAAGAAATACCTACATATAATAAATTAAGAACAACAATCACAAAAATAAACATTTTGTTTCCATATCCTAGATTCATTTCACTTAGTCTCATCCTATATGACCATATGTACATAGCTTTTGAGCTATTATGATCCTCTGCTAGGAAAGTACTAGATGTGTACTATTACAAATGAGAGAAACCATGGAGCCTATGTTCCTTTGAGTCTGGATTACTTCACTTAATATGATTTTTCCCAAGTATTTCCATTTCCTTACAAATGGGCCGATGTCATTCTTTCTATTGGCAGCATAGATTTCCATTGTGTATAAGTACCACATCTTGTTGATCCAATCATCTACTGAGGGGCATCTGGGTTGGTTCCATATCTTTACTATGGTAAATAACGTTGCAGTGAACATTGTTGTGCCAGTGGCTTTTGTATTTCCTTGTTTCTGGACATTTGGTTAAATGCCAAGGAGTGAGATTTCTAGGTCATAGGGGAGTTCTATGTTTAGTCTTTGAGGAACTGCCATTGCTATCCAGAGTGGTTGAACGAGTTTACACTCCTACCACCAGTGTACTAGTGATCCCTCCTGGCCACATCCCCTCCAGCATCTGTTGTTATTAGATTTCTTGATAATGGTCCTTCTAACTGGTGTGAGGTGAAATCTCAGAGTTTTTTTTAAATTTACATTTCTTTTATGGCCAGAGATGTCCAGTATTTCTTCATGTGTCTATTGACTATTCTTATTTCATCTTCAGAGAAGTCTCTCTTTAAGTCTTTACCCTACCTTTAATGGGATGGTTGTTTCTTTGAGGATGTGTTTTTGAGAGATTCAATTTTTTGAACTGTAGGTATATTTTAGATATACCTATATTTTAGGCACTTGTCTGTTGCATGGCTTGTGAAGATCTTCTCCCACTCTGTGGGCTTTTTGTTTAACTTGCTAGCTATGTCCTTTGCCGTACAGAAGCTCTGCAGTTTAATGTGTCTCCTTTGCCCAAACATTCTTTAATTTGTTATGCCTTTGGGCCTTTCTTAAGTAAGTTTTGACTTGTGCCAAGGAGTCCTAGTGGATCTCCTATTCCTTCCTGTAAAGTTTTGACCTTATCTGCTTTTACCTCAAGGTCTTTGATCCATTTGAAATTCATTCTGGTGCAGGGTGACATAGAAGGATCCAACTTTAGTCTTCTACAAGTGCTTAACCAATTCTGCCAGCACCATTTGTTGAAGAGGTTGTCTTTCTTTTTTTCCACATATTTTTATTGTAATTAATAGAAGGGTTACATGATATTTGCCAGATAGATGGTGCATTAATTCCCATACCTTGATACCCTTTCACATGTCTTGGTCCCCATTTCCCTCCCCCCATCCCCACCCCTCATCTTGTTTTCCCCTCTTCCCTATCCAATTTCAAATAACCAAATACAAATAAATCCGATATATCAGGTAACAAAGTGAGATACTGTAACAATATGAGATAACCAAGGGACAGCAAAAGAGATGAGAGATAACATAGTACCTTAAGAACAACAATCATTCATTATATGGCTTATGGTTCTATATCCTAGAGATCCTTTCATTCAGCGTCCTACTATATGGACTTTTGTATCAAGGTTTTGCTCTATTGCAAATTTCTGCTAGGAGAGCCCAAGGTTTCTACTGATTATGACAAATGAGGGAAACCATTGAGCCTAAGTACTTTGAGTCTGGCTTACTTCACTTAATATGATCTTTTCTAAGTCTTTCCATTTCCTAACAAATGGGGCGATGTCATTCTTTCTGACAGCAGCATAGAATTTCATTGTGTACAAATACAACACCTTGTTGATGCACTCATCAACTGAGGGACATCTAGGTTGGTTCCATATCTTTGCTATGGTAAGTATTGCTGCAATGAACATTGTTGTGCTGGTGGATTGAGTATGTCCTTGTTTCTGGATGATTGGGTAAATGCCAAGTAGTGGAATTGCTGGGTCATAAGGGAGCTCTATATTTAGTCTTTTGAGGAACTGCCATACTGCTTTCCATAGTGGTTGAACGAGTTTGTACTCCCACCAACAGTGTCGTAGTGATCCCTCCTGGCCACATGCCCTCCAGCATCTGTTGTTTTTAGTTTTCTTGATCCTGGCCATTCTAACTGGAGTGAGGTGGAATCTTAGAGTTGTTTTGATTTGCATTTCTTATATGACCAGAGATGTTGAACATTTCTTCATGTGTCTATAGGCCATTTTTGTTTCTTCTTCAGAGAAGACTCCCTTTAAGTCTTTGGCCCATCTATTAATGGGATGTTGTTACTTTGGAGATTAGTCTTGGATTGATTCAATTTTTTGAGCTGTTGATATATTTTAGATATGAGGCTTTTGTCTGTTGTATGGTTGGTGAAGATCTTCTCCCACTCTGTAGGCTTCCTAATTAGTTTACTAGCTATGTCCTTTGCCATACAAAAGCTCTGCAGTTTAATGCAGTCCCACTTATCCAGCCTTTCTCTGATTTGTTGTGATTCTTGGTCCTTATTAAGAAAGTTTTGACCTGTGCTAAAGAGACCTAGTGTGTCTCCTATTCCTTCTTGTAAAGTTTTCAGAGTGTTGGCTTTTACCTCCAGGTCTTTGATCCATTTGGAGTTAATTCTAGTACAGCGTGACAAAGAAGGAGATCCAAATTTAGTTTTCTGCAGGTGCTTAACCAGTTCTTCCAGCACCACTTGTTGAAGAGGCTATCTTTCTTCCATTCTATTTTTTTTGTCTCCCTTGTCAAAGATTAGGTGGCCATAGGTCTGTGGTTTAATATCTGGGTCCTCAGTTCTATTCCTTGGTCTTCAGGCCTGTTCTTGTGCCAGTACCAAGCGGTGGCCCATGTCTGTAATCCCAGCTACTCGGAAGGCTGAGCCTGGAGGATCACTTGAGTCCAGGAGTTCTGGGCTGCAGTGTGCTATGCTGATCGGGTGTCCGCACTAAGTTCAGCATCAATATGGTGACCTCCCGGGAGTAGGGGAACAGCAGGTTGCCTAAGGAGGGGTGAACCGGCCCAGGTCGGAAATGGAGCAGGTCAAAGCCTTTCTTCTATTCTATTTTTTTGGCTCCCTTGTCAAAGATTAGGCGGCCATAGGTCTGTGGTTTAATATCTGGGTCTTCAGTTCTGTTCCATTGGTCCTGAGGCCTGTTCTTGTGCCAGTTACAACCTGTTTTGATTACTATAGCTTTGTAATAGAGTCTGAAGTTTGGTATTGATATTCCTCCAGTGCTGTTCTATTTTTTGTGGGTCATGGTGCTTGAACTCTGGGCCTGGGCATTGTCCCAGAGCTCTTTAGCTCAAGGCAACCATCCTAACCCTTGAGGCACACCCCCACTTCCCCTTTTCTAGTGATTAATTGGAGATGAGTCTCACTGTCTTTAGTGAGCATGAGCCACCACACCTGGCTTCAGCACTTTTGTTTCTGCTAAAGATTGTTTTTGCTATACAGTGTCTTTCATTATTCCACATGAATTTTAGGATTGCTTCCTCTATTTGACATTCTCAATTCTGTGATGAGGACATATATATGCCACAGCTGAGTCCTGGGGCTCCAAGAAGCCCTCACTTACCTCACATTTCTCAATTCTAGCCACAGGGAAGAGCCCTACAGATCACTCAATTCCAATTCACCACCCAGTGCTTACAGAACATCACTGCCACCAAGAAACCCTCTTGTCTCCACTACAGGAAACTACTGCATGAAGCATCAAATAAATAAGAGTATCACACCATCAGTAGCACACTCATGTATCCTAAAGAGATACAAGCAATTCATTAAAACATGGCCAAATGAAAACTACTTTACACATTGTAAATAAGGCAAATTTGCTTCTTTGAACGTCTCAAATGACGCAGACACTTGAAATTATATCAACAATCACTTGGGTATGTCTCCTTAAAGGAGGAAAGAAGAGAGTTTGGAATGTTTAGATATTAGTTATACTCCCAGAACATTCTACCATCCTTCTGCTAGCCTCCTATGAAACCATCACACTTAGTCTCCATCTTTCACATTTCAGCCATTTGTGTCATAGTAAACACTGCCGTTATTTGATTCTTCCAATTTGTGTCTTCTCCTGCTGGTTAAAATGTTTACTCCCAAAGGAGAGAAACAACCTTGCTGATGCACTTACTTTTCATACTTTTGTGTATTTGGTGGTATTTGGACGAGAGTACCATTTCTGCTACTATACATAAAACTATTTGTCCCTACTACATAGAAACAGGACTAGCAGATACTATTTATATTGAGGTCATTTGTTTTAAAGTATCTAAAATCCTTTCCAGTAAAAATGGAAAAACAATAACAATAACAACAAAAAATACCATCTCAATTCCCGGCTTTTACTATCAAGTGTCAAACATGTAAAAGGGGAAATTGAAGAGAGAAACCAATTTGCAGAATGACACCAAATGCCAGGTATGGCATAAAAAAATCTTGCGTGCTGGCACTGATCTGATTTTTTAGTAGCTATTTTATTTCCTTCTTTATATCCTAATTGTAAAAAGATAATCTGAAAAGTGTTTTACAAGCCAAGTGACAGTAGTTCATGCCTGTAATCCTAGCTACTCAGGAAGCAGAGATCCGAGAATTGTGGTTTGATGTCAACTTGGACAGAAAGTCTGTAAGACTCTCATCTCCAATTAACCACCAAAAACTCAAGCAGATATATGGCTCAAATGTTAGAGCACTAGTCTTGAGTAAAAAAGAACTTCAGTAGTAGCATCCATGCTCAGAACTAGAATAAAAGTGTTTTAAAGACATAGAACCATGATCCTCAGATCTCAGCCTCCTAGGTAGAGGATTATAGGTGTGAGGCACCATAGCCCAGCTAGGTTTTTCATCTTGAGCCCTCTACTTTTCTTTTTTTCATATATTTTTATTGTAATTAATAGAAGGGTTACATTATATTCATGAGCCCTCTATTTTTCTAAGAAATATTCTCTTTTATATTCAAAAGTACTATTTTAATTAATGTATTATTTCTGTAGCTTGATTTCATTTACAATACTTACATTATATATGAATATACTAAAAAAAGACATAGCTAAAAACTTAGGTTTTGATATATAAGAATATATGAAAAATAACATATATTGAAACTTACATTCTTTTTGTGGATAACTTCACAGTTATATTCTTAATTTTCTTGTTAGCATCATGAGTAGAACAAAGGTTTGCATTATAATTCTATAGATGTGCACAGTATACTATGAACAAGTTCAACTCCTCTATTATATTCCCTTAACCCTTTTTCAAACATTATTTAGTGAATTTCATTATACTATGCTAACATTTAGCACGTAGAATATGGAGAGAAAAGGTACTGGGGAAGTAAAGAGCATTGAAACCTGTGTTAATGAAAACAAACTATACGGTTGTGGACGAGGCTCAGGAGTAACATGCACAAAGCTCTGGGTTCAGTCCCTGGCACCACACACACACACACACACACACACACACACACACACACACACACACATAGTGAGCTCTACTTATCATGTTTTCCTGGTTCAGCATGGATCAATACTTCATTCTGTTTTATGGTGGAATAATATTCACTGTATGGATATACCACATCTCATTTAGCCACTTATCAGTTGATGGACATTTCAGTTGTTTCCACTCTTTGGCCAGTGTGAATAAAGCTACTGTGATCATGTATCTTCATTTAGCTTCATATATATATGTATATCATGTATCTTCATTCATATATATATATATATATATGAGTGGAATTATATCATATGGCTCTATATAGTTTTAAAACACAAAACCAAAATCTTTTTTCTTTTTTATATATTTTTATTGTAATTAATAAAAGGGTTACATGATATTTGCTAGATAGAAGGTACATTAATTCACATACATTGATACCCTTTCACATGTCTTGAAAACCAAAAACTTAAACTGTATGATTCCAAATAACAAAGGTTGAAAATATATTTTAAAACAAATGTATTTTTGACTCATTTCTTGAATTATAGATATTATCAAAAAAATGGGGGGCCGGGAGTTTGGCCTAGTGGTAGAGTGCTTGCCTAGTATGCACAAAGATCCGGGTTTGATTCCTCGGTACCACATACATAGAAAAAAGCTGGAAGTGGTGCTGAAGCTCAAGTGGTAGAGCTCTAGCCTTCAGAAAGTCCAAGGACAGTGCTCAGGCCCTGAGCTCAAGCCCAGGACTGGCAAAAAAGTGGGCAAGCACAGTATTTCACTTCATATCTACTGGCCACCAGAATTATTTTAAATCCTTTAATTTCTTTTTATTTTTCACAAGCTAATAATCATGAGTGCCTTGAAAATTTGAAAGGGCCTTTGTGTTTTTTTAAATGAGCCACATATTGGCTATACCAATAAAGGAAGCAATAATTGATGTTTATATTGTAATACTAAATACTGTAATACTAAAACTCAATTGCTGATACCCAGAAGAATAATTTTCTATGTTTAAGTACATCTCAGATCTCGTTCCTTTTAGGGAGAAATTCTCACCTAGATCAGGAGATAAACTAAAAATAAAATTCTGTAAAGACTGGATCAATGGAATTATTACTCTATGTTCTTTGACTTTGTTGCTTTTGGGGTAAAGAAAAATTAGGAAAACTTAATATGTATTACAAGATAGTCATTCCACACAATGACAGTTCATAGGATTAGGAGGAAATAACATGAAACTAAGCACCCGAGTTTATTTCTGACTGTCGTAATACTACCCAATACCTTCCAGTGTTCAGAGATGGAGGAAAGAAATGGTACAGGTAAGTTAGAATAACGGCTCTCCAAAGATGTCTATGTCATAATTCCTGGAACTTCGGAATGTATTACCTTACAGAAAAAGTGGATTTGAAGACATGCTTAGGTTTGCAACCTTGACAAAGGAGCTATGTGTGTGTGTGTGTTTGCTAGATTATCCAGATGTGCTCAATATAAGCAGGTTAAAATAGAACCTCTTCCAGTAGAATTCAGAGTAGGGGGCAAGGGGAGGGAGAGACATGACTACAGAATAATGGTTAAAGGGATGCAATCACACTGGCCTTGATGATAAAGGAAAGGAGGTTACAGAAGCTTTTGATTTTCTGATGCTTTATTTATGAGTATCAAGTGAGAATTAACCATAAATATTTCCTAAGAGATATCATTCTCCATTTAGTAGTGAGTAATTTTATTATTTAAATAGAAGTATTTAGCTAACCACTGGAAGTTTACTAATTCTGTTTTCCATCAATTCTTTCTACAAATGATCATGTGAGAAGGAACAGATAAACATAACCAAATGCCAGTCTTCCTTTAACAGCACTTAAGAAATGCTGTTTCAGCTGGGTGCAGTGGCTCACACCTGTAATCCTAGCTACTCAGGAGGTTGAGCTCTAAGGACCACTGTTCAAAGCCAGCCCGGGTACTAAAGTCTAAAGCCCATGAAACTCTTATCTTCAACAAACCACTAGAAAACCAGAAGTGGCACTGTGGCTCAGGGTAGGGCAGTAGCCTTGAGCTGAAGAGCTCTGGGACAGCATCCAAGCCCAAAGTTCAAACCCCACAACTGACCAAAAAAATCTAAAAAAAGAAGTGCTGTTTCATATTGTCCAATACTTATTCCATGAACTGTAAGTCCATGAACTGCTCAAGCCCCAGGACTGGCAAAAGAAAGTAACTGGAATGAACACTGAAACATAGGAAAACTTAGCTTTGTCTTGTGTCCTGAAGATGAGACACAGAAGCAGGACAGATGGCAGTAGCAAAGGGTTGCATGTCTAGCTTAAAAGTAAAGTTTTTTCCAGGGAACACTTTTACTGTAACTACTCAAATTATAATTGTGCAGACCATTTGACCCACCAATTCCATTTTTAATAAACTGTCTTATGGAACTGCATATGCATAATATACAAGATATATTCACACATGTGTTTATTTTAATACCATGTTTGGCCAGACTAGCCAAAATGAAGGTCATGAGATTCCATGTTGACCACTAATAGCAGAGCGTGGTGGAACACAGCCATTATCCCAACTATGGGGAAGTACGCTGGGCGCGTGCAGTAGCATGTGCCTGTTGTTACATAGCATGATTGG
This sequence comes from Megascapheus bottae, assembly GCF_031878675.1. Classification (NCBI taxonomy): domain Eukaryota; kingdom Metazoa; phylum Chordata; class Mammalia; order Rodentia; family Geomyidae; genus Megascapheus; species Megascapheus bottae. The sequence continues at coordinate 1,036,567 of NC_143547.1, forward strand.
AGGTCAAGCCAGCCCAAGCATAAAGTCAATAGGACCCAATGCAGAGACGGGCTAACGGTGTGATTCAAGTGGTAGAGTATCTGCCACCAAGCTTGAGTCTCTTAGTTCTATCCCTAGTACCGTCAAAAAATGATATTCCCAAATTTTCATACTGCCATCATTCAATACAGCACTATCATAACCCCCCAAGTAGCCGGCAAAGTAGAATGAATAATTTGTGGTCTATCCACATAATGGAAAACTACATGACAATGAGAATGAAAAAAAAAAAGAAAAGGAATTCTAACCACCTACAACACTACTGATGAATCCCACAGATATCACATTGAGGAAAATAATTTCCACAAAAGAAAGAACATTCAAGCCAAGTACAAAAACAGTTCAAACCAATTTTGGCATGAAAAGAACAGGAGTTACATCTAGAGACAAGTGAGTGGAAAGAATCTCAGGGTTCCCTGCATGGTATAAAGTACTAAGTTGCAAACATCTGACATGTGAACTTTTTAAATATATACATATATATGTGTGTGTGTGTGTGTGTGTGTGTGTGTGTGTGTATAAATACATTAATTGTACTATAGTCTAAGGTCATATGATTATATGATATATATTTGTATTATATATATTATACAAGTTACATAATATTAATTTATATTTTATATTTAGAGAACCATCAACAATGTATGTGTTATTCAAAGGATAATTAACTAAACTACAGGTCATCTAGTCAATGGCATCGTGCACAACCATGAAGAATAACGAAGTGTGTTTTCCTTTATAAACCTGTAAAGATGTCCACTGAAGGATAATTTAAACAAGTTTCAGAAGTATATAAATAATGTGTCTCTTAACTTTCTCAGAAAGATTTGGGATTATATTCTCGAACAGTTAATAGTGGCTATCATTTGCTGGTGGGAATTTTAGGGGCTCTGACACCATGCCAAATGCATTTCTATGTTATTGGGATTTATTTAAAAGACATATATTATGTATATACCGAGCTCAAAAGAACATATTGAAAATTAACATAAACAAAAATGCCTTTCAATTTGAGATAGCTATTATTTTCTCATTTCGGAAGATTTGGATTTTGGATGAATGAAGGAAATGGTAATGGAATAAACACAGTGCCTTGCCTTCAGGGTTTCTAACCAAACCCAGTGATAGAGGCCATGTTGGTTGGTTGCTGGCAGTCTTAACAATTGATTCAAATTAGCACTTGTTTGCAGGCAGTCAAATCTACTTGTGGTATGGCCACCGCAAACCGGATTTTTGGCCACACAAGGAATGTGTCCACAAAATGGCAAAACAACTAGATTTGTTTGATTAAATGAATAAAACCATATACTTGGAGGAAAGAAAAAAATCAAAACAGCTTCACTCAAAGTAACCCATTCAGATGGGTGGTTCACAAAATGCACTAAATTCATTGAATCAACATGCTAGCAGCCTCATGATGATTCTGTGAAAAATCCAGTTTGAAATTAAATACTTGTGACCATGCAAAACACATTTTGTCCTCCACTGGCAAATGTTTTGTGTGATTACTGTAAATCTGCTATTGTGCAAAAATTTGGGGGTATAATATTATTTTCTGAATCATAAATGACATTGGGTTGTGTTCTTAATTCTACCCATGACATTGAACGAAAATTCACCTAGAAAGTCAGATCCATTGGTTTGAACAAAGTTGATGAAATTGTTACTTTTCACATAAAGTCCAATAGACAAACATAATAGTTAACTCAGTAGAACAGACTACCTTCTGTGGATCTCAATTCTGGTTGCACATAATCAATAGAATAAAAATTTCTGGAGATAGAATCTGGCCATCAATGTATTTCAAAGCTTCTAGGATATAAAACAAAACAAAACAAAGCAAAAAAAATAAAAACAAAAGCAGACCAAAAACCCAAAGCAGATGAGGACACAGCACAGACCAGTTACATTTGAAAGTTGGTAGAACAACTATTTTTTCTAAAAGCACCACAAATGTTTTTCAATGCAGTCTGCAGGGAGAATCACTGCTTCTTAATTTCTATTATAAAAGAAATTGGGATACTATAACAATATGAGATAGTATCTCACTTTGTTATCTCATATATTGAATTTATTTGTATTTGGTTATTTGAAATTTGATAGGGAAGGGGGGAAAACCAAGACGGGTGGGGGGTGTGGGGGGGGAGGGAAATGGGTACCAAGACATGTGAAAGGGTATCAATGTACGTGAATTAATGCACCTTATATCTGGCAAATATCATGTAACCCTTTTACTAATTACAATAAAAAAATAAATCTGTATAAAAAAAAGAAATTGGTGGTAGCCTACTAAGAAACATTCTTAAAACGAGTCCAATACTAGCTATCTATTCTTTTCTTTAATTTTGTTAGAAAATAGTCATTCAATATTCAATCATGTTTTTGGCCAGTCCTGAGGCTTGAACTCAGGCCTGGGTACTGTCTCTGAGCTTCTTTTGCTCAAGGCTCTACCAGTTGAGCCATAGCTTCAATTTTGACTTTTTGGTTGTTATCAGAGATAAGAGTCTCACTCACTTTTCTGCCTGGACTGGCTTTGAGCCATCATCCTAAGATCTCGGTCCACTGAATAGCTACGAGTATAGGTGTGAGCTACTGGCAACCATCCTATTTTATGAGTTAATGTTTCATGAAAATTACATATGGATGATCAAGTTAAAATGGATTTACAATAAGATATTCTTGCCATAAGCTAAAATATCATAAATCAAAATATTTAATATTTCTAACCCACAAAAGACCATAGATTGCCCTACTTTAAACACACTCAGACAATTATATTAGTTTATAGGTGGGTGAAGTCATCTAACATAAAAACCTTGATGTCATTCATTGAATACTGTACTGAAAGTGAAAAAGTGATTGCTTGTGTTAGGTCCACATTAGCACCACAACCAAGTTTAAAAAGTACAAGTTGAGTCATCATGATACATATCCTGAGATGCATGAGCTTTAGTTACATCATTTCATTTGATAGGCACAACAATTCTGTGTAGTAGTAGTATATTGTTTTCCTCATTTTATACCTGGGGAAGTTTGTAGCAGAAATCTCTTGGTTTCAGAAAGAGCAGAGCCAAGAGTCCACAGCCTGTGTGTTGATATAGTGCCTACACACTTGAAAAGTGTGTCAAACAGTACCTTATAAGAGAAATCCTCTTACAGGCATCAGAAATGGAAAAAAAGAGTGAATGTAAAGTAGTGTCTGTTCTACACACAGCTTACAGGCTAGCTAAGAGGTCAACGTTTGATGGCCAAATTCAAAGGATTCAAACCTACAAGTAGGTTTTTCTGATTAGGGATTGGTCTTTCCAACAAAGAAAAATGCTCCATGGGGGAAGAGATCCACACTCCTGTTCTCAAAACAGGGAAGATGTTAGGCCAGGGAAGTGTGAATTGCAAGTGGAAATAAAGTTGCAAGTGGAATAAAGAGGTAGTTCTGAGTAAGTTCCTGGGCCTCTGACAATCACAATAGTACCTAAAAAGTTAAGCAGAAGGCAAACATTCTGTCAGAGGGATTTGGCACGAGAAAGACTCTACTGGTCATTGCTGGTCTTGAAGAAGAAGGAAGGATATCATGAACCAAGCATTTGGGGGAAACACTGAAACACTATAGTCTCTAGACATTAGGATTGTAGCCAAGTAAAACACATTTCAGACTTCCGATTTATGGCAACATCATACAATAATAAATTTGTATTATTTTGAAGCACTATGTTTTTAATCATTCATTAGATCAGCAATAGGAAGCCAATGAAATTTGTGCTCACAACTTTAGAAGAGGTGAAAAGAATATGGGGAGAAAAAATGAAGGGTAGGCCGAGCGATAGTGGCTTGTGCCTGTAATCTTAGCTAGTAGGGAGATGGAGAACAGGAGAATCATAGTTTGTGGCTAGCCAAGGCAAAATGATCACAAGATGCTATGTCAATCAGTGTCTAGGAATGGTGGCATGCACACGCCATTCCAACTCTGCAAGAGGCGAGTGTTGAAATGATTGTGGTTCCAACTTAGCCAGGGCAAAAACAGTTCATGAGCCCCCCAGCTTAAAAGGATATAGAATCATAACAGCTCTAGCAGGAAGTTTAAGTAGGAGGATTATGATCCAGGGTAGTCTGGAGAAAAAGTGAGATCCTATCTTAAAAAAAAGATAACCAGAGCCAAAAGTGTTTAAGGGAGTGCTCTAGTGGAAGTTGTAGAGTTCTACCTTGCAAGGTGAAACCTCAGTACCAAAAAAACCAACAAAAACAACAACAACAAACAACAAAAAACAAACAAACCCAAACTGGTGGTTTTTAACCAAAGCTATCATCTTGGTCTTTTATTCCTAAGGATTGAATGAGAAACTGCCTTTTAGCAAGCTTCTCAGGCTAGTCACATGATTTCTAACAAGTCCCAGCTACTGGTGGTGCCCAGTGGTTCCCAGGTTTAAACATTCATCAGAATCCCAGGGAAGCTTGTTACAACACAGTCCACTGGACCCCACCCCTACAGCTGGGAGTTCAGTAGGTGTGGGTGTGGGTGTGGCCTCATAATGTGCATTTCTAAGAGGTTCCCAGGTGATGCTGATGCTGCTGGTCCCACACTCTGAGAACCATTGATTTAGACAATTCTATCTGGGTGAAGGAGAGGAAAAGAAGCAACATACTATTAAAGTAAAACCTACAACAGCACCATTTTTTATAGCTGACATTTCACGAGCAGGTGACTGACCTGTTTACAGTCTGTACTTCATGCACTCTCTGCATGGAAAGGGCACCACGGAGTGGCAGGATTCTGAGTAGCATTTGTTGGCAAAAGTTCCCACGCTTCCAGAATATGGCAATATTAAGTGTGTTGAGGTATTTTCCAGAAACCTCAAAGGACTTATTCATCAGCATTTGATGGTTTTCTCACAGTATTCTGTATGGAATAATAGACAATTGTCCAGATTGACATGTTCCACATGTTGGGAGAGAAAAATGAGTTAACTTGTATTGAGTTGAGCAAAGCTTCCCAAGCACTATTGGCATTTGAGGTTAGATCTTCTCTTGTTTTAACTTTGGAGGATGCCCTAACCATTGCTGGGCATGTAATAACATCTCTGACCTCTCTATCGCCTAGAGGTCAGTAGTCATCCAACCCCAATGCCTCCAGACATTACAAAATACCCCACCGAGAGTATAGTATAGTCATCCTCAGTGGAGGCCTATTGGCTCATTTCACTGTTGTGGATGTTTTTCAGATGATGACTTTTGGGGTTATGGTTGTGATTTAAGGGTAAAGAGTTTGCCTAGCATGTGTAAGGCCCTAGGTTTCATCCCCAACGTGATAATTTTAAAAAGTAAGAAAATGTAAAAGTGTCAACTACTTTGTAATAAAGACATTTGGGAAACAGGTACTGAATCCCACAGCATAGCCAGATGGACAATCTTGAGGGATATGAACTCAGGCTTTCTTAAAGCTGCTAAATAGGAAATAGGTCTATGAATGTTTCAAGACAGACCACTATGTAGTAGACTTTTCATAAAAAATTGCTGCCATAGAGACTCAACTCTGTCACCTCAGCTCTATCAATGCTACACCATAAATAGAAGGGTAGAAGACTTGGTAAAAGGGGAAAATTTTATAAATATGCATACTTAAATCTTGAAAATATCTGGGTGACAGTGGCTGAGATTTGAGGATCACAATTTGAAGCAAGCTTGGGCAGGAAAGTCCATGAGCCTCTCCTTTAGCTAGCCACTAAAAAGCCACAAGTGGAGCTGTGACTCAAGTGGTAAAGCACCAGCCATAAGTGAAAATGCTCACGGGACAACATTCAGGATCTCAGTTCAAGTACCAGTACTAGTACCAAAAAAATCTTGAAAATATTACCAACTATGCTTTTTAAAATAAAATCAAGTCAAAGTTTAAGGAATTGAGTAATAGCTCTGAAATAAACAAAAGCTAAAAGCAACCTATGTGAATGCTTCAATCCATGGCAAATAAGAAAAAAGCTAACATTCTGAATTCACAGAGAACTCATGTAATAACCCACTCATAAATACAGCCTGGGTTTCATGAAAAAGATTTTATCCTGTTATACAAAGGGAACCAATTCCTAGAGGGTCAAGGTTATGCAGACTCAAGTAGTTCAAGAAAACATTTTCTTGAAATTGAGAATAAGAAAAATGCCAATTCCTACTTCAATAACTTGACGATTCCTTCTCTGAATATGGTGGATCCTAAAAAAGAACCATACACACACTTTCCTCAACCTGTGTCTTTGGTACTTTCTCTTTTTTTTTTGAGTGTGTGTGTGGGGTCATGGGGCTTGAACTCTGGTCCTGGGAGCTGTGCCTGAGCTCTTCAGCTCAAGGCTACCAACCCTAACCCTGAACCACAACCCCACTTCCCATTTTTCTAGTGATTAATTGGAGATAAGAGTCTCATGTTTTTTAGTACCCTGGCTGGCTTTGAACTGTGATCCTCAGATCTCGGCCTCCTGAGTAGCTAGGATTACGGACATGAGCCACTGTGCTTCGTGTCTTTATTACTTTCTGAGCAGAAACAGGTAATGCTCACCTTCTGACACTGTGAAATGTCCCTGTTCCAATGGCTCAAATGCTTCCTCTCTTTCCTCAGATTACTCAGATTACTAGGATACAATCAAAGTGGGATTACCCACTTGTTTTCATGAGGCATTGTACAAATCGAATCTCATGCTTCCTTTCGTTGCTCAACAACTGTGTACAGTCTGTAGAACAATTTTAAAGCTGTCTTATGTAAAACTCCTCTGAAAACTATTCATAGATCTTTATTGTTTTAGCATAGTAGGATCCAAATCCATAATAAGACATTTTTTGAATTATTTGTGTCATGGTTTATAATGAAGGTAAAGACCATTGGCATATGCCACTTAATTTTATTTTAAGTAACACTGTATTTTGAGGGAGCTTAAGAATGGTGATTTTTCCCAATGGATCTATTTTGGACAATAACTTCATTTAGATAACTATTGGGGCCAGGTATAATGGCTTATACCTGTAATCCCAATGTTGAAAGAAACAAAGATTAGGAGAATCACAGTTCAAGCCTGGTCTGGGCAAAAAAATGTCAGCCATAATCTGTGGCAACGAACAGGACAGGCATGGTGGCATGTATATCTCATCTTCTTAGCTACATGGGAAACATGCATAAAATGATCAAGGTGTGAGGTTGGCATGGGCAAAAAGCATGAGATACTTTTTGAAAAATAAAAGCAAAAAGGAATGATTATGCTATTCAGGTTGTAGAGTGTTTGCATAATAAGGTAGAGGCATTGAGAGTTCAAACTCTGGTATTTCTCTTATAAGGAAAGAAGAGAGAGAGAGAGAGAGAGAGAGAGAGAGAGAGAGAGAGAGAGAGAGAGAGAGAGAGAGAGAGAGAGGCAGGGAGGGAGGGAGGGAGGGAGGGAGGGAGAGGGATAGGGAGAGGGGGGAGAGGGACAGGGAGACAGAGACAGAGAGACAACGAGAAACAAAGAGAGAGACAGAGAGAGACAGCGAGAATGAGAGAGTGTGTGCGCGTGCGAGAGAGAGAGAATGAAAGAGAAAGAGGGAGGGAAGGAAGAAGGAAAGAAAGGGGGAAAGGAGGAAGAAACTAATGTAACTGCAAACCCTTGGACATCACCCTGCCAAGAAAATTAAATTAAAAAAAAACTATTATGTTTCTTTTTTCTTGTTTGTTTCTTCACTATTTTTTGCCAGTCCTGGGGCTTGAACCCAGGGCCTGAGAGCTGTCCTTGGACTTTCTCAAGGTTAGAGCTCTACCACTTGAACCATAGCACCACTTTAGGCTTTTTTCTATGTATGTGGTACCGAAGAATTGAACCCGGGTCTTCGTGTATGCTGGGCAAGCATAGCACCACCAGGCCAAACTCCTGGCCCTTCACTGGTTTCTAAAAAGAATCAAAGAATTTTGAAACTTAAGCTCTACAGTGTCTCTAAACAGTCCCTAAAATTGTAGTGTCTTTGTAAGTGCATGCTGGGACTAAGCTCCAACTTCATTTCCCTCTCCCCTACACACCCAAATCAGTTTTTATGTAGCTAGAGATGTGTGGTTTTCTATGGGGGTCACTTGGCCTACAGTACATGTGCTGTATCTGGTCACACGTCTGTTCTGCCATATTTTTGAGGTGTTTCTTCTGGCACTTAGAAGGGAGAGGCCAGGAATGTTTCTCAAAATCCCACAGCAAGGAATTATGTACCCCCAAATGCCAAGACTGCTAGATATTCTGAGAGGTCTGTTCTCTAACCACATGACATATTGACAGCACATAAAATATTCTGAACAGACAAGTAGATAGAGACAGAAAGTAGGTTGGTGGTTGTCTGGGGATAGGGAGAGGGGAGATAGGGAGTAACTGCTAATGGCTGTGGGATTTCTTTTCAGAATTTGAGTATGATGATACTTTCAAAATTTGCAAAGTTATGAAACATATTTAAAGCCACTCAACTGCACATCCCAAACAGCTACTTTATGACAAATAATTAGAAATAAGAAAATGATAATTTTGCATTGATCTTTCATTAAATATAATTAATTCTTAAGGAATTAATATTACAGTGCATTTTATTATGTCTTGGTTTCCCTAGATAATAATCTGTGCTTCCCAAAAAGAAACCCCATGCTCTTTAGTCACTCTCTTATTCAACCCTTCTATAGCCCCTAGGAATAACAAATGTACTTTCTTTATGGAATTTCTATTCTGAGTACCTCCTATAAACAGAATATACATGCTTGTCTCTTTTCGGTTTCTTTTACTTAATGTCATATTCAAGGGCCTTTCTGTGTCACAGCATGTATTACTACTTTATTCCTTCTTTCTGGCAGATATTAATCCACAGTACAGATACCAAGGCATACATTTAGCCATGTTTCGTAGGCCTTGGGCATAACAGATACTTGATAAGTATTTTATTTTAGAGAGTTATGAATTCTGGAGATGTATTGAATGCTATTACAAACAGATTTCACAGAAAAAGATGGTGGTAAGAGTAAAATGGGATTAAGATGATATACCAAGCAACATAACAAACATGGCGAGCTTCAGGTACCAGTAGCTCATGCCTATAATCCCTGAGTAGGACAGTCTGTGAGATTCTTATTTACAACTAGCTACCAAAGAATCAGAAATCGTGGTGTGGTTCACATGGTAGAGCAGTAGCCTTCAGCAAGAAGGCTAAGGGACAGCACCTAAGCCCAGTATTGTCATAGACATAATGACCTCCTTGTCATTCTAATCTTTCCTTCACATTATACTAGAGGAAAAACAAACATAGCAGAAAACCTTGTATCAATCCCATAGAACTCTCAAAAAGGGGATTGTCTCTGTTTAATTTCATCCAAGTAAAATTTCCCTGTAATAGAAAACATATTCGTAGAACTAATTTCTGGTCTTATCCTTGATTTATTTCAATTCATAGAATTATATAATTTTGGGTTTAGATAATATTTCAAGTAGACATTCCATTTAATTTTTTAAAGAGAGATTTGGATATAATTCCTGTTATCAATGCATTTTCTATGTTTAAAAGGAAGTGTTGAAGAGACTATCAGTTGGAAAGACAGTTGGGCTTGTGTCCATGGTAAAAGGGCCCTTAAGGGAAACAATGGCTACAATGATAACACAGCCAGAAGTGGCGTGTGACATGGATCATTTGAAAATAGTATTCTGATATTTTACATTCATGCTCTTGTAGGAATTTCCTGAAGAGATAAAGATGAAATGTATGCAACCTAAGTGTGAAACAGTATAGAGTTTGTCTTTCCAGGAACAATAGAAGAAAACTCCATAAATCAAATGTATTCTGACTGTCTGGTGGGCAATTTCCTCCTCTAGCAACTACTAGTCACCTTCTATATTAGAATTAATATTTAAGAGTCAAAACACATGCTGAAAACTCATTCAACCCCTCTGGAAAGCAGTATGGCAGTTCCTCAAAAGACTAAACCCAGCAATTTTACTACTTGGCATTTACCCAATCGTCCAGAAACAAGGACATACTAAATCCACTAGCACAACGATGTTCACTGCAGCACTATTTACCATAGCAAAGATATGGACCCAACCCAAATGCCCCTCAGTTGATGAGTGGATCAACAAGTTGTGGTATTTGTACACAATGGAATTCTATACTGCTGTCAGAAAGAATGACATTGCCCCATTTGTTAGGAAATGGAAAGACTTAGGAAAAATCATATTAAGTGAAGTAAGCCAGACTCAAAGGAACATAGACTCAATGGTTTCCCTCATTTGTCATAATCAGTAGAAACCTTGGGCTCCCCCAGTAGAGATTTACAAAAAACAAAACCTAGATACATAAGGCCAAATAGTATGACGCTAAATGAAAGGACCTCCAGGATATAGAAACAAAAGCCCACATAATGAGTGATTGTTGTCCTTAATGTACTATGTTATCTCTCATCTCTTTTGCTGTCCCTTGGTTATCTCATATGTTTACAGTATTTTACCATGTTATCTGATATATTGTATATATGCCTATTTGGTTATTTGAAGTCAGATAGGGAAGGGGGGAAAACAAGATGAGGGGCGGGGGTGGGCAGAGGGTAATGGGGACCAAGACATGAGAAAGGGTATCAATGTATGTGAAGTAATGCACCTTCTATCTGGTGAATATAATGTAATCCTTCTATTAATTACAATAAAAATACATGAAAAAAAAAACCTTGCCGAGCCAGGTGTGGTGGTACAAACCTAAAATCCCGAGTACTAGAGAGGCACAGATTGGGGAGTCTGGGGGTCCAGTTTGGTGAAAGCCTGTCTCCACCAATAAGCAGGGCAGAGTGGCATATAGCTTGCATCCTCACTAAGTGGGAGGCATAAATAGAAGAATCATAGTCCAGGCCAGCCAAGGCAAAAAAAATCAAGAATTTATGTGAAAAATAAAGTGAAAAATGGATGGAGGCATGGCTGAAGAATACCTGCCTAGGAATCACAGGGCCCTTAGTTCAGACCCAAATGCCCTCAAAATAAAACAATAAGCATTACAAAAACATAAATGCTAAATAACACTAATAGTGTGCCTCTACTCAGGGTTTCTTATTTTCCAGAGGGTCTGGTAAGTGCACAAGAGTCAAATATATTGGTTAAAATCAAGCATTCTAGGCTAAAGGCCTAACTATCATTCAGACCTAGCCTGTCCTCTGCCAAAGATCAAGTTTTCTCTACTTTGGCATATTGCCTTTCTTTAAAAACTACTGGTCTGTGTATCAGTGTTGAACTCTGGTAGGAAAGTACAACTTACTTTGGTGCATTTTGTCCAATAAACAGAAATAGAAGTGCTTAACACAGTAATATAAAAACAAACATTACTGTGTTACCTCTGTTAACACAGATGTAACATTTCACTCCCGACAGTTACCAGTTAATTATAACCCAAACAACACACAGTGCATCTGCATATAATTTCTCTTATTGAAAGTTGCACTACCAGATATTTAACAGATGCCTGCAGACCTTTCAAATTACAAGCTGTACGAATTCTTCCTGTGAATGCTTATATTATTAAGACATTATCTACTTATGATCTAAAAGGGCCTTCTCACATTTTAAAATATTACTGGGGATATAGCTTGTACTTTATGTTCAATTTACCCACCCTCCCTCCAAGAAGGAACGTTAACTAAACCCAGGGTCTATGTCAGTATCATTTAATCAATACTCTCATAGCAGAAGTGAGAAATAATATGTCCCAAGTTTCTTGTACTTTCCCCCTGCCTTTATTGGATTCATGGATTATTAAAAAGTTATAAAATCTTGCCTACCTAGGACATTTCAGAAATGAGTCCTTACTGTTAATATTTTGGTGACTATGTGCCTACATGGAGAGAAGTGGGAAAGAAAGCAAAAAGAATTTAGACAAAGGAACTTTTTTCCTATCCCTTATAGCTGCTAGCCAGGAACTAATCCCCATTATGCTTGATTTGCTAATGAGGATGAGTTAGCATGGCTAACTTTTCTACATTTTCAGCAATTAGTTGTCTGACAGACTTTATATGAGAGTTCTCTGCCCCCTCCCCCACAACCCTCTTATTTCCAAGGAAATATAAGACATGAAGTCTAAGGGCTGTTATGTGGCCAAGATCCAAATGTTTATCAGAATTCATTAGTGATGAAGTGCCAAAATTCCAGAAAAAGCAGCTAGAGAATATTTTCCTTTGAATAAGTATCTATAGAAGAAACATAAAAATTGTCTTTGGCTCACTTTCTCAAGAATAGTTACTCCTGAAATTGTTCCAGCATATTGGACAATTCTGAGCAGGCTTTAATGGAAGTCTCAAAATGGAGCTTCTCCAACTGATAAGGACTTTAGAAGTCTTAGCATCTGATGTCTTACTCTGCTCCTCAAAAAGCTGCTGATATCCAGGAAGCAAGCCAGGGAACTTAGCCAAAACCAAAAAATATCCTCCCAGAAGTTAAAATCCAATTCTGAATTTCTTATGCTTTTCTCACGGGTGAGCCCCTGGGAACAGGCCACAGTGACTTAGAGCATTCCTTTACTTTAAGTTGATACATCCCTCTAACGAGCTTGGGCCTATGTTTTCTCAGTAGACCAAGAATTAGAAACAGCAAATTAGAAGGGGAGAAGTTTCTAGCCTAAGCAACTTGGGAACTGCTAAATGTGATGGATTGCAAATCAATACAAAGAATAACAGCTGAAAAATTTTTGCCAAAGATCTAAATTATAATTCAAAAATGTGTTTATTTACTTATTTTGGAGAATAGCTTTTAGAAGCAATAAGATACACACATACCATTTGTCCACCTGTTGTAATAAGAATAGTCTGGGGTTCAGAGGTAATTAACCCATGGATATTTCAAATAGATACATAAATAATTAAAGACACATTTTGGAGTCATTACATTTATCCCGAGATTTAACCATATAAAACACTTATTGCTAAAAATTTTGTTTTTAAGTTGTGATTTGAAAAGAAGAGAAAAAAAATCGCTGACTTCAAAAATCTTGACAATTACACAGACAATGCTAGAAATGTTATAGCCTCTGTGTAACAGCATAAATAAATTCTGTTTTCTTTTATAAAATCAATAATGCATCAAATAGTTGGTCACAGGAAAAAAATCAACTTAAATGTTAATTTTGGCCTTGAAACATTAATTTTAATAGTTTTTTGCCTAACCTGTACTATTGTACAGGTATGGGGGTAGAATATGATATTTCAATGTAAGACTACAGCATACACTAATTTGAAGGCACAGCTCAGTGGTTGGTCACCAGCTTAGCAAGTATGAAGCTGTAAGTTCGAATCTCAGTACCATGGAATAAGTAAAGGAACAGTAAGAATATCTTACACACAGATCAAGTCAGGAGGGTTAGCATGTTCTTCTGATCTTCGCAGTTGTGGCCTTTGGGCTCCCCTCTTCTAGATCTTAATAAAGTATTAGGTTCATATGAACTATAATAATTACAGTAGTTGTAAAGACCAGTTTTTGATCCCTCTATCTAAGACTATTATCCAGTCTCTTCTTATTCCTCCCATCCACTATTCTTTGCCTCTAATGATCACTAGTCCACATTCAAATGTGATATTTTTAAACTTCTATAAATGAGAAGGAACATTGGACATTTGTTTGTCTGAGTGTTGATTGTTTTACTTAACAGAATGTCCTTGAGTTCATCCAGTTTGCTACAACTGAAAGAATTTTATTCATTTTTATGGCTAACTAATATTACATTATGTACATTTACCACCTTTTCTTAATCCATTTATCTGTAGATGGACACGGTTTCTATGCCATAGATATAGAAGATGATCATCTTAGATCTCACTTCTTAGCATTTTTGAAACATTTACTATGTGGCAAGTGATAGGAATGGGGCAGGTAAAAAGTTAATTTAGAAGTTCTTCAGAGATGGCTTCAGTTCTCACACCTGTCCCCTTAGTTAGGGTCCATTATTAGCTTCATCGATATAGGAGGAATCTGAGGTTCAGACTAGCTAAGTAATTTATCATGTTCCTTCAACTCTTGTTGAAGTAGGGGTCAGGACCCAAGCAAATAGAAGTTTTATTTCTTCACAACATATTACACACTTCCATGAATATATCCATGTAAAAATAATATATGTATGTACAGACTTTAGAAATACTACCTAAGTATCAAAGAAAGCCAGCTATAACACCAATTGTGTCTGGGTATATATTTGGTATTCACTTTAGTGATTTTAATATTTGTGGACAACTTATTTCCTGATAATTCCCACTGTTACCTATAGTTTTGCTTCTCTATTGATCACATTCTCGATTAAATGATAAATGTACATTAAAAAAATCAAACTGGAGAGGTAAAACATGTATGAATTTAAGAGCTAAAATAGAAGAGGTCTCTTAAATGGAGAATAAACTTGGGTATCGTTGCTTAAACAAAAGAAAAAGATGTTAAAAATGCAAGAACACTGCAACTTAAAAGACAGTTAATAGGCTCTGAAAAAGGAAGGAAGAGGGCTCTGGGTTTGCCAATATGAGAAAGAACATGGGGCTGGTGTGGGCTAAGAGGCCTACATGCACTGAATTAGGGAAGCTGTGGCAACATCACCTGCCATATATTTGTCTGTAAGAGTCCAAACAGACTTTCCATTGTGCTGTCTGACATGTTCTCTGTCCCTTGCCTTCCTTTCAAATCATCCCTAGACGTTTTGTTACTGTAATAACCTTAAAGCCCTGGGTGCCTTGAAGGAAGATGGGTTTCAGGATGCTGCTAAGAAAACAACCAAAAAAGGCCTTTGTGCTCTCTTTTGATGACATCAGAGTGGCAATACAGGAAGAACCATAAGAAAAAGAGAAAATACCTTCAATAGAAGCTGAGAAAGAGCACTGAGGATCATGAATTTATGATCCCAAAGAAGCATACTAGGGAAAGTTTTTGCTTTTTTACCAGAACAGAAAGCTGAATCCATGTATTCTGATCTCAAAAGACAGAGAACCCTAGTGGCCATTTTGAGTACTAGAAAAACTCGATCTTTTTTGGGGGAAAAAAACCAATGTTTGCTCAAACTGTGATATAGACGATGGCATATTGCTTCTTAAGAATAAAAATGAATACATCAGCACATTTAGTCAAGTGATTTGCTGACTTCAAAACAGCCTGGTGGATTTTTTTTCCACTGAAACCTGTTATTGCCTATAATGAAAGACTCCATATACAGTAATCACAACATACAGTCTCAAGGTTGATCACAGCATGTGAAAAATCATGACACAGGGATTTTTAGTTACACTCAACACATTTTTACCTCCTGGAATCTGATTGGTTGTTCTAGATGCCATGAACCATATAAATTGGGCTTGCAGTTGGATGCAAACCATCGGATCAAGCATCCCTGAGTATCAGAGAGATTCACTCAGAATACATTCAAAGGTATGTGGACTTGATTCATGGTATCCTTGATGTTGTGCTTGTTTCTTTCTCTGCATTGCATGTTTAAATCTTAGTTACAAGTATATTTCACATTTCTAATACTTTAGGCCATAGACATAGTTACTTTCTTCAGTTGGCTCATAATTAAATTATGCCCTGATTCTATAGATGCATTTTTTAGTTTCAAATACAGTAAATGGTTGGTGAAAGTTTAGTTCCAGAATATCAAATTTCTTTGGATGACAGTTTCACAGAAAAATATTTATTTTACTGGCTTATGAAGTAAGATAAAAATAATGTTTTTACAGGCTGTGATCCATTTCTTTGAAAAATTAATTTAATTACATCAACTGGAACCAAGAACAAAATGTTTTTTTCTTATTAATACAATTCTAAAATAATAAACAGGGTTAGGAGGCAGAAAACTGACATCATTACATGTATTTACTTTATAAAATTCAAAATCAGACAATATTCATCTTTTAAGATGATCTTTCTACTTCATGTCCCAAAGGCCTTATTTCAATAATTAGAGTGTCAAACAAAAAGAAGATGACATTTACTGAAGATGGAATCTTTTAGGTAGAAATCATTCAAAATTTACTGAATAATCACAGCAAGTTGGTATTATCCTTTCCCTTTGATTCAACTGCATCTTTTGTTGCATACCTGGAGTTCAAAAATGTATGAAGCTGTATAGATGGGAATATCTAGAACTAAACCTTAGTCTCTCCCTGATGATTTTGACAAGTGGCATATCTTCTCTCAAACCATTAGTTTTTGCTTTTAGCATTAATAATGTTCAGGTGAGCTGTATAAGTAGATTTATGTATCTTCCTGCAATAAGAGTATAAAATTCCATGCATTTTGCTGATCTTAGTTTGTATGACTCCACAGCCTGTAGAAACATCATTCATGTCCCTGTAACTTGCTTGGTCTTCAAGCTAGTTTAAAGGCATCTTTATCACTATTGTCACTCCAGAAACTATGCTGTAGGATAAGAAATGGAAATCCCTTGTGAATGAAGTCATATCACAAAGAATGACCCCAACTTCTTTACTAGTAACATGCTAATGTAGATGACACAAATTTTATGGAGCATTAGCCATGTCCATGTTTTAAGAATGATAAGAAAACCCAGTGTTGACTTACATTTCAGATCCATCCAGAAATGGGGACCTGGATTCTGTTTGCCTGCCTCTTGGGAGCAGCTTTTGCTATGCCCGTGAGTATAAAAACCCTTGTTAGAAGTTTATGTCTAATTTCACATACTTGGAAATAAAATCTGCCATGTAGTTGTCAAATTTCAGGGTTAGAAACAGTAAAGATCACATATACTCAAATCTCTGTTTTGAAGAAAGCCAAGAGCTTCAAAACAAAATGAAATGAAAATGAAGATATCTTCACCAAGAGATTCTATCTAACTCAGTAAAGGTGGGGTGGGGCCAGGACTCTGCATTTTAACATGTACATGGGTACCAAAGAGATTCTGCTAAAGCAATTAGCTTATAAATATACCTTCTATCACTTCTGAAGAGATCCATGAAAGGTTTTCAGATAAAGGATCTAGTTAGCCTTAGGCAAATCCTACAAAAATTTCTCAAACCCAATTTCTCACAAGTTTCCCAATCTCTTCTTGTCCTCTCAATGACACTGCTATTTCCCTTCAGGAGATAATTTTCCACAGTAGGACTTCCCTTTCTGACATCTTCTTGGTTCTTCAAGTTCTCCACAATTTGGTGCATCTGCTAAGATTTTAGTGCAGTTGCTTAGAATCCTGCCTTATACCCAATATTTCTCCATGTATTTTAAATTCAAATTTACCAAAGACCACGAAGCCTGACCTACTCTCTAGACACAGGTACATGGAACGGAGAGCTCAGGTCACATACTGCCAATGCTTTTCAGTGGCATAAAGAGCAGTTGATACAACCAGAAGCCAGTAAGCTTGTGCACCTGCCTCCTCTCTTCCTCTGTCACACATAAGACCAAGTTCTGTGCTCTGCCTTTCTGAAACCCTGCATTGTGGTAATTTCTAGTCCCAAGAGGGGCCCCTGCATTACAAATTCAACTATTTTTTCCACTCCCCAATCTAACAATCCTACTCTATCAGGGCTTAGATCTAGATAGTACAGGACAGGTATTACCTGACTAAACTAATTTACACTTAGGTAAAAATGAATAAATCCTCATAAAATACAAGCATTTTTAAAGGACTCAACAGAGCCTACTGTTAATTATCTCCATGTCTCAAGGAGATTTTTCTGCATGATGTTGTGGCTTCTCTGTTGCCTGCATCTCAGAGTCACCCAGAATTCCACAAGGCAGGCAATGGTCAATTGTGGAAAGCACAGAGAGTCCTGGTTTATATATTTAGGTTGCTTTTTATTGTGAGCTTTTACATTTTTTTCTTCCACAGACTGTTAACAAGCATGATAAAATGGGTTGGCTTTCAATTTCATAAATGAACATTGATTGTTTAAGGGAGGGATTTAGCATGGTTCCATTTTACTGTATCTTCCTCATTCTCATATTAACCAACAATTCCTATCTAATTAATTGCTCCTTTTGTTAGTGTTGATGTGTAACTTATGTATTTACTTTGCATGCTAATAATGAAGCATCCCTTTGATATTGAAGCATACAACCAGTTGATCTACAAGGTAGTCTTTGTAAAACAATTCTTTTCTTGGTATTTCTAGCTGGGTAACAGAAACACACTTCTAGCCCAACACAGATGTAGTTTCACCAACAATAAACTGGTGGGGGGGATATGGCATTTGGTTTTGTCTGTAGATCACTAGAGAATAAATACATGCTGATTTCTGCTTCTAGGTCTCCCACTAAGATATCATAACTCTTGGGAAAATTATTTAGCTTTTGAGAACTCTTTAAAATAAGAAGGCTTCTTCCACAAAGCATTCAAATAAGAAGTAGATTTCAAATATATTCTGCACTATGTAGATTTTAAGTAGTTTTACTCTCTCTTAATATGAACAATTGCATATTGACAATCTCTTCCTTTCTCTTCCTCTCTTCTCTCTCTCTTTCTCTCTCTCTCTATTTCTCCCTTTCTCCATCTTCTGTTCTCCCTCCTTTCCTCCCTCATGTTTTCCTTTCCTCTTTTCTATAAAAGCTACCACCTCATCCTGGGCACCCTGGTTATATCAACTTCAGCTATGAGGTAACTTTTCTATTTACTAATTTTGACCACTGTTTGAGTTAAAAATGCCCTGAGCACCTTTAAAGCATAGTTGTGTTGATTTCTCATTCAAAATGTTTCTCAAAATGGTCACATTTTCTCACTAGCTTCCTAGTTCAAGCCCTGGCATACAGTCTCGATATCCCTCCTCCCTGGCCACTCTGACACAGTCTCTACTCTTAATTATGACCACAAATTTATCCACTGTCAACTCAGGGGAGGCACTGTGGTAGGGGTAGACAGTGAACTTGGCTTGTACAGCCTTGTTATAGTCTTAGCCTAGTTAAGATGTTAAGATTCCTTCCAGCTGGAAAGTTCTGGATTCTAAGACACTTATATCCTGTGTGTGTGTCTCTTTAGCCTTGCTGAAAGAATTAGTGACAAATGGTATATGAGAGACTGCAGATCGCTGGCAAGCATGAGTTCTGGAGATCAGGTTCGAGGTATTCCTCAACCCCAGACTGACCAAAAACCTTGGGAAAATTGTTTTCTCTCTTTAGAGACTTTGTTTTCCTCATTTGGAGAGTGGAAAGAATGATAATCACATTCGAAAACAAAGGGGTATTTGGAGACTAATATAGCTAATGGACACAAAAAGTGTGGTGTCATGTTTAGCTTGAGCAAGGTGACTCACTTTTTTGTTGTATTGATAAAATGCTGGACTGTTGGGACAGAGGCCTCTACCTGAAGTTAAACAGATATATTGTTCCCAAAGGGATGGAACTCCTTTTGCTCACAGATTCAGGTAACAATCTGTGAGTCTGTGCAGACAAGCTGAAGAAAAAATGTTAGTTAAGAAATAGAGGCAAGCTTTTTGGTTAAACCTTTAAAAAGTTGACCTACTCCATCAATCAAATATATGCCTTCAGGAGGAGGGAGAGTGTTCCTGACTCCTTTTCTTCATGGTGACATCAGCTTTCAAAAAGAATGATATTAATATTACATCCCATGAGTATGTCATAAATCTTGCTTGGTTGTTTTGCTCTTGCAATGGAGAGCTGGAACTGTGGAATCAAACATTATGACTCCTTTTGTAACTTGAATCCAATTAATGACCTTCTTTAAGTCTTCATGACCTTGTCTATACACGTGACGATGATGGTACTTGCCTTGGAGCCTGTGGAAACCCATGTGTGTGATGGATGTAACATGGCACCTGACACATAAGAAGCACCAAACGAGTTTACCTTCTTCTTTCTTTTGTAGAAGTCACATTCTCAGGCTATCAATACTGACAGGACTGCATTAGTGAGTCTATATTTCATACTGCATTAGTGAGTTTAGAATTTAGTTTATATAAAGCTAAATTAAATCAAACGCATCCTAATGTCTCTTTCTCTTAAGGTGCTTACTCCTTTGAAGTGGTATCAAAGCATGATAAGGCAGCCGGTATGTAGATGTTTTCTTCTTTATCCCCTTAAGATGTTCGGTATGCATTTTTCCCTTGTTACATAGTGAGATAACATATCTACTCCCCCGACAGCCACTATTGGGAACTTTAGTGTGTAAAAGGTCATATCTGTGTACACAGTTAAAGATTCCTGCAAAGGAAAAAAAATGACTACAATATTCATATGGTCATAAATGACAAACACTGCTACTTCTCCAGTTGGAAATCAACTGAGCCGATGGTAAACCTGACTCTCTGTTTCTCACCAGTATCCTTCCTATGGTTACGAACCCATGGGTGGATGGCTGCACCACCAAATCATCCCCGTGCTGTCTCAACAGCATCCCCCGAGTCACACCCTTCAGCCTCATCACCACCTCCCCGTGGTGCCAGCTCAGCAGCCCGTGGTCCCCCAGCAGCCAATGATGCCAGTTCCTGGCCACCACTCCATGACTCCAACCCAACACCACCAGCCAAACCTCCCTCCATCCGCCCAGCAGCCCTTCCAGCAGCCCTACCAGCCCCAGCCCGTTCAGCCCCAGGCTCACCAGCCCATCCAGTCCCAGCAGCCTCTGCACCCCATGCAGCCCCTGCCACCACAGCCACCTCTGCCTCCGATGTTCCCCATGCAGCCCCTGTCCCCCATTCTTCCTGATCTGCCCCTGGAAGCTTGGCCAGCAACAGACAAGACCAAGCGGGAAGAAGTGGTGAGTATACCTCCAAGCCACTAAAAGGCAGACCTTGGGCAATGGCTCTGTGTGATGGGCCCCACAGTCATAAATTCTCCAACAACTCATGTGGTTACTCCACAGGCCTGTGATGCTAGTAGTGCAAGCATGTGTTGTAACTTTATATTACAAATGTATTTACTTACATGGATTGGTAATTAAGACCACAGATTTTAGGGTGAGTTTAAATGCTATAATTATTGAAGCCCAACCAGAATATGATTTTCCTGAACTACATTAATTTTAAGAGGAACAGAAAGTGGGAAGAACAGAATTTTTTTTTATTTCAAAGGTTCAATTTCCTTGAATTAACTATCAGAGTTCTCTGTAAGCATTTTAACTCTGTAGAGAACTTTTTGTAGCAGGAGTTGCCACAATTTAGCAGTTAATCTATTTATGTGTCTACACATGCAATCTAAATTCATAAATGCCACGATTATTATTATATGTGCTACTGAGAAGCAAAGAGAAGCAGCATAGAAATGATCTGAATGGGAAGTCAGTGTACTGGGTTCTGGTCCTGGCTTTGCCCTCAAAGAGGAGGCAGTACTTTATAAGTGAATTCAAATTTACAGATTTTTTTCCCTCTTTAAAATGGGGAAAGTAACTACATCAAGTGACAATATATATGTCTTCATAATTATGAGCACATGTAGGTAGAAGATACAATTTTTGCAAATGGACTGGGATTGAACAATCCCATGTCTGTCACTGATTATTCTAGTATAAACTATGTTTTTTTCTGTTTCTATAGAACATATACTTACTTATATATTTATTAATAATAAGCATCACAGACTCAAGAGTGTGCTCATACCTTGCTTGCTAAAGCTCTTCATAAGAAGATGACACTGGGAAAATAATTGAAGTGTTAAAAATATAGTGTCCTTCCCTGTTTAAAATTAGAGTATAAATGATAAATTATTAGTTATTTTATACAAAATGAAATTAGATCATGAAGTCAAAGTCTGGTAGGCATGAAATGCCTGAGGAAAAATGCAATGCTTCTTGTATCTTCAGATAATAGGCTGTATGTGCCCTATAGGTAGGGATATAATATTTGAGGGCAATCAGATAATAAACTTCAGAAAGTATAGATTTCAATTCAGTTGTTGTACATTGTTTTTGACAAAACAGAAGCCAAAAGTGTTCTGTAAATGGTATTCATTAGAAGATGTTTATAAATTATTTTAATTGTTGCTTTTGTTATTTTTTTTTCAGGATTAAAAAATCAGAAAAAGAGAGCTGAAGTGGAAACTTCAGTTGCCTTTAGGAATAACACAAGAACACAATAATTTGTGCCTCCAATTGCTTTACTTAGCCATTTCTGTACCTAAAAATAAGTATCTTTAGCAGACAATAAAATGTTTTAAAAAATCATTTATGTCTTTGTGTTGAATTCAACTTAAAATCTCATGTCACTTGAGAACACTTTGTAAATGAACATTGGTGAATAAGGTAGGAACTGTTTACTATTAATCTAATTTGGCCATTTAACAGACTAAGTTTTTATACTACCTCAAAATATTTTTTAAAAACAAAGTGCATTCATGGGTAATAATTACATATGAAGTGAAATACAATGAGACTCAATCTGAACTAAATAAAGTTAGTTTTGAAGAAAAAATCTCCATATTAGGCAAAATAAACATCTAAAATGCTTATATTGTAAAACAAATCAGGACTTGAAATTCTGACTCCATACTTCACACCAGATTACTAATCAAAACCTAGCCTTCTGATCTCATTCCATAAAAGGTTTTTAAAGGAAATTATGTGATATATATGTATATAACATACTGAATTTAAAACTATTGAAGTAATTATTCTTCCTAAGAAAAAATTAATAATGGAGCTTCAAATAGGGAATCATGATAGTTTTATATACAAGTCATTTCTCTCACTTCATAATCTTTCAGATGATAAATTCTACTGCATAGTCTTCCAAACATTAGCAGATGCATAAAATGGATTCAAATCAAGTTTTCTTTCCCACTCATATTTATATTTGAATCCGTTTTTTCCTCCTACACCCACACAAAATTGTAAACAGTTTTTGAAGGGTTTATAGTACACAGCACCCACAGGAACTTTAATTCCAGTACCTTTGTGATTAAGGCCTCTTAATCATTTTCTGGAATGAATAAACATAACTTTACTGGGAGAGTGTCAATGCTACAGCAAAGAACTTGATATTAAAGAACTTAGATTCAATAAGAAAAGGTAAGAAAACTTCTAGTCAATTGGCACACAGCAAATTTAATCAATTGAGGAAATATTCACCAAGCACTCTCTAGGACAAGGTATTATACCATGTGCTCTGAAAAAATCCTTAACGATGGTCTAACTCTTGACTGTTAATCTAGAATCCATCAAAGGGGTAAAATAAGCCCATCCACTATGATAAAAAGTAGGCCAGATGGTATTAATGCCATGACAAAAGTACAATCAAAATGCTCTGGCAATGATAATTGCCCAGCTGTCTTCCAGCTTTCCTCACCACACCTTACTTGCTGGCAGAGCTGGAACAAATCCCAAAATAGATAGTCTTCTACTCACTCAAGAGAGATGGGCCCTCTCCACAGCTTTAGGTAGTGAATGCGCATTCCTCCATGCCAACTAGGGTGGCAGCGATTGTTTGAGGGACTTTGGGTATTATCAAAGTTGTGATGGACCCTAAATACTGATTGAGCCAAGTATCCTAGGAAAGGAAAAACTAGAGAAAAGTTTACCTTCTAATTACAAAAATTATAGAGATATTTGCTAGGAAATACCACTGAACTATATTTTCTTATTGCCTTGCAATAGTTATCTGAGGGGGTTTCATTGTTACATTGCTCCACTATTTTTGATTGATTATTTTTTTTTCATAATATGATAGCTGGAGCTATGTCTGTTGTCTTGTGACCAGGAAGAGGATGTAGAAAAATGAAAAGTCCCCATATTCTTGATGGCATCATTCCTCAATGCAGCTGAAGTACCACTTCGGATGCCCATGGATTAACTAACCTGAGAACCACCTACAGCTACATGTTTTGCTCTTTCTACAAAGAGCAGGAGCTGTTGGGTTGAGTAGAATGATCATGTTGGTGACATAAGTCAAATGAATAACCTCGTCATCTCTTTACAACCTCATATTGAAAATGGGGGAGATGATAGCTGTTTCAGACCAGATGAGAAAACATGGAAAACGTGTGTGGCGGATGCAACAGAAAACCTGACTCATAGCAGCCCTGGGCACAGGCTTGGCTGCTTTCTTTTCTAGAACTCACAGTCTCCGACTGTCACTCCTGACAGGACTCTTTTAATGAGTCTGCATGTCATACTTCATTAGGGAGTTCATATATTGGATTAAATTAAATTAAATCAAATGCATTTTAATGTCTCTTTCTCTTAAGCTGATAATTCCAATGAAGTGGTACCAGAACCTGATAAGGCAGCCAGTATATAGTTATTTTGTTTTTAACTCCCTTACCATATTAGGCATGTATTTCAACTCCCTTTCTGAATCAAATATCATATCTACTCTACAAGTAGCTAGTTAAATCTTGTACTGCTGAAGTTCTAATGGAGGTTAACTAGATTCAAAGTATAGGGAGGTTATTGGGAAAGCCAAACCTTTGAAAAATTGGAATTGCAATAATACTTCATACTAAATGAATTCTCTTTTCATTTTAATAAGTGCTCAAACTGTTGCTAACCTCTATCTCATCTGTTTAATTTTTGTACTATTCTCTGGCTATAATGTAAGCTTTACAATATGGGTTATAAATTATACAGAGGACATTTGCTTTGATAAATAACAAAAGTACTTATATCTAACTTATCCACTTATTTCAATAACATTGAGGATTTAAAGAACAAAATTATCTGAATGTAATTTTAATGTACCCAAGATAGTAACAGTTATTACATTTCCAAATCAAAATATAGCTATGTAGAATGATAATGCAATGGACTCTTGGAAACCAGAGATGAATATTAACTGAATTATAATGCACTGAATATCTACATTGCCAAATGTAACAGCACTATCTGGCTATATAACTTTAAAGGGGTTAAATAAAAATTGAAAATTCAGTTTCTTGGTCACAGGTAGGCTATTTATAATGCTAAACATACACATTGAATGAATTTCTACCATATTGGATAGCATACACATGAGCCATTTCATCATCA
This sequence comes from Megascapheus bottae, assembly GCF_031878675.1. Lineage (NCBI taxonomy): Eukaryota > Metazoa > Chordata > Mammalia > Rodentia > Geomyidae > Megascapheus > Megascapheus bottae. The sequence goes on from NC_143547.1 coordinate 1,061,500, forward strand.
CCAGTGAAAGTGGATCCAACAGTGCTGTTCTATACGGTTCTTTCAGAAAGAAAAGAACAATTTTCATTAATTCAAAGGATTTAAACAAAAGAAGAAATACTACAGTTTTACTGGCTGCAGCTGAATATCTCAGTTATCCATAATTAATTTCCTAGGCATTCCAGTAACCACATTCTTGTATGAGAGTTTTCTGAGATCTACAGAAATCTCATTCTGTTTCTTGGGTCAAATCATGCACATCAAAATAGTTTCTCCTCTGGTTCTCTTTTTAAAAAGCAGACAAATCCATAATTCCAGTACATTAATTTCCTTGCTTGCATGAGAACTCTTTTAGCATCAAAGGTTGTTTCTTTTCAGGCCTATAATCAACCATATCCATGCTGGAGGTAGAACGTTCAGCCTGCCCCTGACTTGGTGCTTCACATGCCAAGAAGCCAAGTTTATGCTGATTGAAAGATACAAGAGAGACATTTTGTCTATCCTGAGAGTGATTTATTGCTTATAGACACAAGAAGATACTGATAGTTTTCTATTTCATAGTTCAAAGTAACAATGTAATATTGGAGTCTGCACATACACATAAACACAGACAGACAGACATACACACACAGTTTACCTATAGTGAAAAAGAGTTGTGGACAGACATAAAGCCATTTTAGCAACTTAAAATTTTATGAAAAATATCTCTACAGTCCAACCTTTTAGAGAATACACACACACACACACAGAGAGAGAGAGAGAGAGAGAGAGAGAGAGAGAGAGAGAGAGAGAGAGAGAGAGAGAGAGAGAGAGAGAGAGAGAGAGAAATTTTATTTTGTTACCGAGGTACATAACTATTTTCCCCTAAAAATTTTTTTAGCAAGAAAAGGAAGATCAAGTGACTCATTTCATTTTCAAAGAAATCTAACTTAATTCCACTTTTCCTAACTACACAGAAATTTTAAATATATACTTCCCCCCTAAAGTTTTCCCCTTGGTAGTGAATTCTAGCAGAAAATACCAAATCTGAGCTAAAATATATGCTAAAATAGCAGACAAGTGTTCTTATTATAGTAGGAATCTGAGAGTCTATGGGTTAATATAGGAACTACATGGAAATCAGGATTTCAACCAATTTCCTATACTGAAATAGAAGTGGCATATGGCAATGTCCCAGATTGTTTTAATAAAATATTAATCAGCTGTTTTGCTGTGAAATCCCTGTTAGTAAGAGTTTGTACTTATTTTCTGTGATTTGGCTTCTAATTCCTTTCTCCCTGTTTGCTCTGGAGCCTTATCAGTAGGGATCATTGGCTGACATTTAGCTCTTCAGAAACACTTCCCTGCTGGGAGGAGTCCATGCTAGCTTCATGTGAAATGTCTGACTCTTCTAGAAGATAAATAATAATTAAAAATAAAATTCACTGGGAGGGATGAGATTTTTTTTAAGTTCTGAGGAGATCTAACATGGCAGACTAGAGACAGGGCAGTATCAGAGCTCTGTTCAATCCAAAATACAATGTTCTAACCTGGAAATCCAACTTGAGAATGGACACCAAGGAAAGGCAAGCAGTCAATGCCTAGAGCCAATGAAGAAAAATCAAACTTAGAACAGAACGTGGAGAAAAATGAACAAAAAAGTTGCAAGGAGAATACAAGAGTAGTTTTTTGGGTCCCAAAACATTAATACCAATAAATTGCATCTATGCCCTTTCTGAAAAAAATATAAAATTAATAATGTCCCTTTATAAATACCATTATCCTATCATCAACAACTAAATCTATAGCAACAGTAAAAATTGACAACATAAGGCCCAGTATTTATTATCTTCTCATTAATTAAAAAAATTCTAACAATATTAAATAGACCCCCAAATTTCAAAATATCCAAACCTTGTTTTCTCCCAATCATTTCCCATGCTTTATATGTGGTTATGGAACGGGAAGGGAGACCCTTAGGGATCACTTAATGTCCATGCAATTGCAATGTTGGCTTCTAATGTTAGAGGTGGGTCAGAGGATTGACTAACTTTATAAATAGACTGTCAGGTCCATAATCATAAGCATGACTTGCCTTCTGTGGAAATTTAAATGAATCTCTGAGCCCCTCTGTACCTCAGTATCTTCACCTATAAAAGTGTACTGATGTCTACCAGTCTCTTCATGTTAATGATCCTCAAATTTAACTATTTTGTGGGAAAGGGATAGACAAATGAAGAGAAGAGGATGGAGAATGTAGTCAAGAATTCAATGCATATTACACAAAATTAAGAAGACTGAGAGAAAGCATGGGTGTGGGGGGATAAAGTAGAATGCTGAGAGGTAACATTGATAAGGAGCATTGTGTTCATAATCTGCCTTGTTAAAGGGCAACTTCTTTGTACAACTGCTTAAACATAATTAAAGAGAATTTTTTAAAAAAGGAAATAAAGGGCCGGAGTTTGGCCTACTGGTAGAGTGCTTGCCTAGCATGCAGGTTTGCTTCCTCAGTACCACATACAGAGAAAAAAGCCAGAAGTGGTGCTGTGGCTCAAGTGGTAGAGTTCTAGCCATGAGGAAAGTCCAAGGACAGTGCTCAGGCCCTGAGCTCAAGCCCAGGACTGGCAAAAAATGTACAAAAGGAAATAAATCTTCTTCTAACTTTATAGATTCCCACAGGGAACATAGTTGGAAGGAGTGATGCAGAACTTTGGAAGTATCATGGAAGATTTCTATGTTCAAGGCTCCAATGTGGAACATCTTTATCATTTATCAATGTGTGGTCTCTGACATATATCACCTGTTTGTGATCATGCATGACCCCTCTCTTTTCCTTCACAATGTACCTGGATGCTGCTTTTCACCCCCAAAACAGCCTTTGCTCACAATTACCCACCCTGAGAGTAACAAGAATGTGAATCTGCCAAGTATGCATTCTGGGCTACAGAAGATTCAGCGGAAGCCAGACTAAGAGATTGCCTCTCTCTGAAAGTCTTTCTTTCTAAGGGCTGAGTCCTTGTCTACAGTGACTCCCAACTCAGACCCATATCTCCTGCATTGCTGGTTCCACATAAGGATTTTTTTTGCCAACTAGTTCCCATACAATGCTAGATGGGTTCCCTGGGAATATTTGGCAATGCCTGACTTCCAAATTGGGGGCGGGGTGGGGGTATATCCTATGTAGCAGTCAGGGATGGTGATAATTATCTGATCGTTTGAGGACAACTTTCCAACAAAAATTATGAGCTTGCCTTGAGCATCAATACTGCTGAGGATAAGAAACTACCTTAGAGAACTCTGAGTCACACTGTGTAACTATGTACTTAGAACTCAATGCGCAGAAGAATGAGATTCTGAACAGATCTAGAAAACCGTTTGTATATTATTGACAGCACTGAAAAATGAAAATTGAGAGTTCAAATATTAAAACTGGTAAACTTGAGATAGGACCACATACAACAGGCTTTCACTTTTCTGTGCATGAAGTAACAGCAGCAACTTGAGGAGTGATTGGAATGGTAAAAGGGAACATTCAAGATTAAGAAGTTTGCTTCAGGAAGAATTCTAAATCAAAATCATCCTGCAAGAATTATAGTGGTTATTTTCTTCCTCAAAAGTTACTAAAAAGTGATCAAAGTATGTTATATTCACATACAGAAATGTTATAACGAAATCTCTTACTTTGTACAATGAATATACACAAGACAAAATGAGTTATTTTGGGGGAGGTAATATAAAAGTGGCTACCTGAGTGATAAAGGGAAGAAAAAAATCCAACTATTAACCACAAGTATACCTACTGGATTAAATTTAAGTGTCATTATCTGGAAAGAATTCTGTTACTTGAATTTGCCAAAAATAATGTGAAATAAGTAGCTTTGTCTTCAGCAGAGAAAGAAATTAATTATAATTAATATATATATACACACACACACAATTTCCATGATTTTCAGAACTAGCACTCTTTAAAAGTATCATTTGATAAATATAATAAAGTTTTTAAAACAATTACTAAACACCCTGCAGCTGTAGAGCATATAAAGTAGTATGTTTTATGGAGAAGGGATCCTCTGTGTTTGGGTATGGGCCTTGGGCAACCTAGGATATCTGACAGACTCAAACTACAAAACACTTCACCTGTCTAAATTGTGTACCAGACTCAGGATACTGTTGAGAAGGAAGATCACTATCTCCCTCATTGTCGCCATGGACCACACATTAGGAGAAGAGCCATGATGGAGCCTCAGTTCAATAAAACCTCTTCTAGGGATCTTCTTTCACTATTTCACATGGCTGGGATTGGTCAGGGTTAGCGGTTTCTCAGGGTATGCTAATACATTTTTATTCCAAGTAACTACTTGTTTCTACTAGTTAACAAGATGCCTGAGGCGCATTTAGAAAAATGCCTTGAAATTGGTCAGTGTACTTAGTATTTGCTCCATGAATTGTCATCAGCATTAAAAATCCAGGACACTATAATATAAAATATGATATAAGTAAATCAGAATCTTTACTGGGCCCATAATTCAGGCACTGTTCTTGTCTCATGATATATAGTAATTAGTTCACTTAAATTGCACATTATTCAGAAAACAGTCGCTGTTTTCAAGTTATAGACGAGTTTGCTAAATTTCAAAGCCATTTACAGAAGAAATACAAATACAAATTCAAATGCTCACACTGTATCACCTTTTTGATGAGTTTTATTTGAAAGGTAAATTAAGTTTGTCATCTGCTTCTAGGATATGAGTTAACATAACCCATATATATTTCTAACAGCAAGAATTTAACTTGATCAGAATTATGAAACTCCTCTGTCAATTCTGGCCTGTTCATCTGACCTACCAAGGATGCACAAAAGAGAGAATTGCAGATCAAACCAAGGAACTCTTAATCTAGAAAGTGCTCTGTAGTTACAGGGGGAGCGTAGCCTTTGGTGTAAATCATCACACAGGGGTGAGGTTTACATAAGCCCTCTGTAAACCTTGGCAAGTATGATCACACGAGGGCAGTGTTGCCATGACAACCAGGGGAGGTCCAATGATTCCAGCGTGGGCATGCACTTGAACATACACAGTCCTCACATCCTCCTTGTTTTCAAAGACTTGACTGAAAACATGCAGTGGATGAGTGTTCATAGGAACTAACCAGAAGGTATACTCTCTCATCGCTTAGTTTTGAGAAAGGTTCAACATGAAGTAATTGTATCTTTTCTAAAACCAATGGCTCTGTCCTTCCTTGATCTTCCTTCCCAAATAAAATCCTCAAATGACATAGGCAAAATACACAAGAAGACCTTTCAATGATATTCTAAAATTCACCAGGAATGATATCAAATCAGAACTAATTGCTTTGCATATTCTTTCTACTTCACATTTAATGCCCAAGTAACAATATATGCAAAGGTTCAAATATCTCAAAAGCTTCTTATATTGCAGCCACAAATATCAGCTATGGAAGCAGCAGGCTAAACTGGATCCTTCTACAAGGTCCTGACTAGAGATGGAAATGTTTGTACATTTACACAGCTGCACACAGTAACAAATTCAGGCTCTGCAGGTTTACAAAATCCCATTTTCTGTCTGTGATGAGAAACTTGCCCTCAACCTGGTTTCCACAAATGATTTTTTTGAATCTGAAAAGAATACAAGAGAGCAACTTCAAAATCTATTTATCAAGACAAGTCATCAGTTTTCAAACTACTTATAAAATCATTGCTAAAATACAGAGTTCCTATCAGTAGGATTTTACAAGGATAGTTTGAAAAGACACTCACTGCCTTTGTGACTCCCCCTGTCCCTTTCTGGTAGAAAAAAAAACAAAACTTCTTGCCAATGAATAGTAATAGGTATTCAGGAACCTGCAATGACTATGAGTTGATTTATTTGATGGCTATTATTAAGATAAGCAATCAACATCATCATATAATGTCATATCACACAGCTAGGAGTGTTGCCTAGTGGTGGAATGCTTGCCTTGCATGAATGAAATCCTGGGTTCTATTCCTTGGTACCACACACACAGAAAAGCGGGAAGTGGAGGTGTGTGTCAAATGGTAAAGTTCTAGCCTTGTGAAAGCTCAAGAACAGTGCCCAAGCCCTGAGTTCAAGCCCAAGACCTGAAAAAAAACTAGAATTTAGCCTACTGGAAATGATCATGAACTAAGAGCAGCAAATTTTCTTCCAAGACAGCTTGACTTTTAACTAAGTAATAATCTATATACTTACCTAAGTGATAATCTATATATTTATATAACTATGTAGATATAATGGCATATGAAGAAATATGCAAGAGAATTAAAGTGGAATGTAGACATAGTTTAAAATAGTATTCAATATATGAAAAAGCTGTGATTTCATCTTGGTGATGTTAAAATACAGTTTACTTATTTTAAAAAAGACAAAAATAACAGGAATAAAAATAACAACAATGGCCAAAGCGGGTACAAAAGAACCAAAAACAACAAGAAAATCACACAAAAAGTAAAATTCAAAATTTCTTGTTTCCATTTTTTTTCACTTCAATTTGATAAGCATCATTTTATATGATCAGATGCACATAGCTAAGGGAAAGCACAGAAACGATCAGAAAATGGGTGACCTAATTCAGCAGTGACACTCACCAGACACTATGTTGTAAAGGAACTAACAATTTGTGGGGGAGAGGAATTGGGAGGAAAAACCTTGCAGAAAATGAGGGAAACGGTGGCACTGTTCAAAAAGAAATGTACTCATTACCTAACTTATGTAACTGTAACCCCTTTGTACATCATCTTTACAATAAAAATAAAAGCCAAAAAACAACAGCCCTCACAACTCACCAAATAAACTAATATATATATACTGTTATTTTTAGAAGGATTCCAAGAAACTTCACCTTGTGCTATGTGAAATCATCAAGTAGCTAAGCTCTATGGACATTTTGGTAACATTCTAGGTGAATTTTGAGTTTTTTTTTATTAAACCATAAAATTGCAATCATAAGAAGAATAATAGCCTTGGTTTGGAAGCTCCAGCCTATAATTGTCGTTAGTTGGGAAGTGGAGCTCAGGGGATGGTGGCTTGAAGCCCGCCAGGGGAAAAAGAAGACTCCATTTCCACCAACGGCTGGGCATGGTGATATACTCTTGTTATCCTAGCTATAGGGGAAACTCTAATGGCTACATGCAATGTTGCACATCCGTCACCCCTAGCAACATGGGGAAGTACAAACAAAGTAGGAGGATCAGAGCCCAGGCTGGCCTGGGCACCAAGTGAGGCTCTACTTCGAAAATAGCTGATACAAAAGAAGGCTAGAGTTGTTGGTAGGCCAGCATAGACAGATTTTAGTTTCTGAGAAATGGTAGAAATGAGAGGAAGAAATCATTTAAATAGAACATGAGGAGCTGGGAGTTTGGCCTAGTGGTAGAGTGCTTGCCTAGCATGCACGAAGACCCGGGTTCGATTCCTCAGTACCACATACATAGAAAATAAAAGATGGAAATGGTGCTGTGGCCTCAGTGGTACAGCTCTAGCCTTGAGAAAGCCCAAGGACAGCGCTCGGGCGCTGAGTTCAAGCCTCAGGACTGGCAAAAAATTTAAATAGAACGTGAACTCATATGAATGATGACACATATTTGAAATGCATTACGAACACCTACAACTCAAAGGTTAAAAGACCAACAGCTCAACTAGAAATGGGCACAGGATCTGAACAAATATTTCTCTGAAGAAGATATCTGAAGAAGTAGTCAGTGAGCTCATGAAAACATGTTCAATATTACTTATCAAGGAAATACATATTGAAATCATGTGCACTACAATGGATTAAAAATAGGGGGACTTCTTGTACATTGCCGATAACAATGTAAAATGATTTGCAAAAGAGTTATTAACTTCAAATGACTCTGCATTTCAACTCTCAAGTATTTAGTTGAGAGATCTGGGTGTCTAAGTCTGTAGTAAATGATGTATAGTAATGCTATAGTAGACATATTCAAAATAACCTCAGACTAAAAACAATGTAAATGTTCATCAGATAAACTGAGGACAAGCAAAATGTTCCGTGTGCATACAATGGAGTATCATCCAGCCATCAGAGATAAAGAAGCACAGACGTACATTGGATGAAACTTAAAACTATGATGCTGAATGCAAGAAGCCAGACACAAAAGCTTACTTGCATAATTCCATGTGTAACAAATGTCCAAAATAGGTTCATGTAGAGTGATAGATTAGTGGTTACTATGACTCAAGAGAATGGAAGGGACAGTGGATAGTGGAGATGAATGGTGTAGCCTTCTGCATCAATAATTGTGGTAAGTATAAAAATGCTATATTAAAAAATGGAACAGTGGCCAGGAGTGTAGCCTACTGGTAGAGTGCTCACCTAGCATGCACAAAGCCCTGGGTTTGATTCCTGGGTATCACATACACAGAAAAAGTCAGAAGTGGTGCTGTGGCCCAAGTGGCAGAGTGCTAGCCTTGAGCAAAATGTGTCCAACGACAGTGTCCAAGCCCTGAGTTCAAACACCAGGACTGGCAAAAAAATGAAATAGTGATTCTTGTTCTCTTACAATAGCCCTTCCCCAACGACTCTGGGCTCTTCTGAGGTTACCCTTACTTCTGAACATTCACCTGTATGACATAGCAAGAGTTACAAGGAAAGCAAGTTCCATCTCAGGATGGAACTACTACTAGACCTTGAACCTGGCGACTTCTCAACTTCCCTTCTCAGTCACTGGTGGTACGGGTACCACCCTAATGAAGTCGCCCACACATTCCTGACTCATCTGTCCATTCTCTTCATGCTTATGGCGCCTTTTATTAGAGTTCTTTGCAATTGTTAGTTCTTGCACACCATTTAATCTGTAGACCAAATGCTACAGTGGAATCTATAGCTACAGTAGCTACAGTGAGTTCTCCTACATAAAATTCACTTAATTTACCTTCTCCTCTCCTCTTCTCTCTTCACCTCTCCTCTCTTCTCCTCCCCTTCTCTCTCCTCTCCTTTCTCTTTCCCTCTTCTCAGGACCTCTCTTTTTATTTTCATTTTTCTTTCACAGAATCTATTCTTCCTTTTGAAATCCATTTTTTAAATACAGCATTGCCTGAAGGGCCATTGTTCATTTTGACTATTATAAATGAATTACCAGGAGATGACAATGAAGGAATCTAAGGAAGAGAATATTGCAGTGGTCACGATGTTAAAGAAAATCCCACCATTCTTATGACAGCTCATCATGACTAAGAATACTATACTACAGCTTGTGACAAATTTTAATTATTATTTTCAATATAATTATTACTACTTCTTTATTTCCATATCCTTATCTCTCCAAAAGATTTTTGGGCACAAAGGATTGGGGCATATGCACACTATTTTATGAACAAAAACTATGCCTGTGCTTAAAATTTTGTTTGAAATAGTTCACTCTGCTACTAGAACTGAAGTCTCAAAGGTATGATTCACTAATGGCTCTAAGTAGTTATAATATGAAGCTATTTAAATCTATCACATTTTGGACTAATAAGCAATTCTAACCTATTCTAGATTTGTATACAAAAATTTCAAATCTTAGTCAGGTGTGGTGGCTCATGCCTGTAAATCCTAACTACTCAGGAGGCTGAGATCTGAGGATTGCTGTTCAAAGCTAGCCTGAGCACTAAAGTCTGTGAGACTCTTATCCCCAATTAACCACCAGAAAATTGGACATAGCATTGTGACTCCGTGGTTAAGGTGGTAGCCTTGAGCTGAAGAGTTCAGGGACAGCCCAGGCCCAGAGTTCAAGCCCCATGACAAAAAAAATCAAATCTTTAATTCTTGCCAGTTTTATAAGTGAAAAGATGGTGGAAGTGTGAAGTAGGCTTCCTTGCATAAGAAATCAGTGCTCCCAAAAGAGCCTGCCCATGCTCATTCTGTACTAAAAAGGCTTCTCAAAGGCTTCTCAAAGATGCATGGGTGCTGTGGGTAATATATGTAATATAAGTACCTTCTGAGGTACATGCTATAGTACTTATTAAGGGGAAAAGTGAGGGAAAGTCAAAGGATTAATAATTTTATTCATTGGCTTCCATTCAACAACTCTGAAAATGTGATCACTACTTAGGTTTGCACATTTCTATGGAAAATGAACTGTTTGGCAAGCTCCATGAAATATGAGACTAATACAAATGTTTCATGCTTTCTTAAGACCTTCTGCCACTAACTGTGTGGGATTGGAAAACTTGTGATTTAATGGTGATTTAAATACTGTAAACAAATACTTTTCTATATCAAGATGAAGAAATATAGTTCTTTGGATTTCAAAGCATAACTTGAACTAAAGTTTCTTTGAGTTTGGATTAGGAAATCTTTCATGGAGCCATGAACCTCACATTAAATAAGCTGAGTTTAGCAGGGCTCTGTTTTGAAGTTGCACATGTTAATGGGATAATTTATTTTATACTATGGAGAAATCTTTGGAAATTCAATCGATCCTAAAGTTGTTAGAAAGTAGTTTTAAACTTGAAAGAAATGATATCAAAAGAGATAAAAATATTATTGTAACAACCCAAGTAATTATATAAAAGTACATAGTGGTGAATTCCACTGAAAAGTTCATGACTCTCTCATATCTCCAAAACAATCTGAGTTTTATGGAGTCAGCTGTTCAACTGCCTCTTTTACGCTTCTACCTGGTATCTCAGGGCCATATCAACTTCACTTATCCAGCAATGAACTCCTGACTTCCCCTTCTGGCAGATGTGTTTGTACCCTAGTCTCTCACATCTTGAGAAGTGTTTATAAATCATTTATCACATTGCCTGGCATGCATCACTCACTCAATAAATGTTCATGTTGTTATTGATGATGAAGATGACTGAGGATGAAAATGATTTTTATCTACCCAGTTAGTAGAGCCAGAAACAAAATAGTGTTTCCTTATTCTTTTCTTGACCTGACATCTCACATTTAATCTATTATGAAGTCCTCTCAACTCTATCTCCAAAACAAATGAGGAATTTGACCTTCCTCTTCATCTCTATTTTCATTGATTTAATTCCAGCCCCTATGAAACCAACCTATCCCATCATTCTTGCCTTTGCCCTACTAGTTGCTCTTGGGGGAAATCAGAGTGGTCTTCTTAAAGACAAATATTCATTTTAAGATGGCTGGGTGCCAGTGGCCCATGTCTGTAATCCTAGCTACTCAGGAGGCTGAGATCTGAGGATGGTGATTTGAAGCCAGCTAGGGCAGGAAAGTCAGTGAGACTCTTATCTTTAATGAACCACCAGAAAATGGGACATGGCGCTGTGGCTCAAGGAGGTAGAATACTAGTTTTGAAAGAAAGAGCTCAGGGACAGTGCCCAGGCACTGAGTTTAAACCCCATGACTGACAAAAACATGCCTCACAGCAAGTCTGCTAAACCACTGTATAAGGTAAGTAATATTTCATCCTATAGATAAGTAAATGAGCAAAGAGAAGTCAGAACATCTTCAAGATACTTTACTTTCAGAGGCAAAGCAAGGATTCACATTCTAGCAGTATGGAACCAGAGCAGTTTGTTCAACTGCTACACACAGTTTTATGCCATTCCTAAGCTTTAAAAAAAATAACAAGCAAGGTAAAAGTACTGTCAATGAACTTCAATAACACTTCCAATAAAATCCATCCACCCCATGCCAGAGTATCTGGCTGACTTCCTCAGTTTTCCCTCCCATGCCCTTCTTCCCCTTTGTTTTCTAAACACTTAGGGCTAATAGGGCCAAAGAAATTTTGCGCTGCTTCTGGATTTCTGCCTGCTTGGTTGCCAACGCCTAAACTTCCTAGGCATTTTCCCAGGGCTGAGCTCCTCCTCTTTCGGTTCTCTGCTTAAATCCCATTGGCTCTGGAAAGCATTCCCTGACCTTTCCAATCTGATGCCAATGTTCCCTGGCATGCGGCTCTCAATACCCTGTTAGTTTTTTCTTAGCATGTATCTGTTTGTCATTGCTTTTATATCTCCATTTGATGATTGATTGTTTTCTCCTGGACTGGACATAATAGTAATGACTGATCATCACTTCACTGTATTGCAAACTAGCATCCCACTTTGCACACAGTAAGTATTAAATTTGTGATAAATAAATGAGTAAACATAAGAAGAATTCGATGCTAGAAAACATCATCTAGACCTTAAGTCCTCCAAGGGTGATCTTTTGTTAAAATAAGTCCTGGTGCTCTGAGCTATTTTGAGTAATTATTTATTTATGTTTCATTTATTTATTCATTTTTCTGTGGGCCATGGGGCTTGAACTCGGCCTGGGCACTCTTCAGCTCAAGGCTACCACCCTACCCTTGAGCCCCACTTCCCATTTTTCTAGAGGTTAATTGGAGGTAAAAGTTTTAGGTCCGTTTATGCCCTGGCTGGCTTTGAACCTAGATCCTCAGATCTCAGCTTCCTGAGTAGCTAGGATTACAGGTGTGAGCTGCATAATTAAGGTAACGAATACATTTCTTTTTGAACAGTGTGATCCCCTCCCTCATTTTCTCCAATTTTACTCTTCCCCCTAACTTGGTGCTTCCTGAAGGTGTAAAGTTCATTTCCAACACAGTGTCCAGTGAGCATCACTGCTGCATTGACTCATCATTTGCCCCACCATTTCTGTGATTCTCCTCCCCTTCCCCAAATCAGATAAATATGTACAAAACAAAGGGTACAGAAATCAAAACCAGTGACAACAGGGAATAAACCAAAGGTGGGAAAAAGAAATAACAAGGAAATGACTTCAAATGGTACACTGAAAAATAAAACCTTTTCCTTCCGTTTCTTGGAGTTCATTTCAATCAACATCATTTTATATAGCCATATGCACATAGCTATTGAATAACTGCTGTGATCCTCTGCTAATAACAACTTAGACATATTCTAGTTACTACAAATGAGGTAAACCATGCAGCCTATGTTTCTTTAGCTCTAGCTTGCTTCACTTAATGTAATTTTTATATTCTTGAGATGCTTTCCATTCTTACTTCCTTTGGGAGGTCTCCCTTCACATAAACTTCCACACTTGGAATCCTTCAGTGGTTCTCCAGCACTTTGTAAGTCAGTCATAACCTGTCAGCAGAAGATCTCAAGCCTTCCATCGGTTGAACCTTAATTCACCCTTCTAGCCCCTTGTCTTGCCTTTCCTTCAGGCACACAGTATCCTACCATTCCTATATTTTCTTGAGTTTCTATCTTAGCATTCTCTGTTTATCAATTGTGAAGTTTCCTTTACCCTCTTATTTAATGCAAAACACCCTCTTATTATTATATTCTGCTTGTACCCACTGTGCACTACATTCTATTCCCATTTGTTTACTCAAGAGCATGCTTCCAGCTGTCCTCTTAGGCACCGTTCCCATTCTTACTTCAGCTGAATGGTGGTTCTTATCAACATTAGAACATATCAGGCATATCCCACCAGACAAAAGTCCTGGATCAGAATTCTTTATAGCCATTGGCCAATTTTTCTCTTTTACATGGCAAACCTTCTTCTGAGGATATATGCATATGTGTATATATATGTATGTATTCTACCTTCTTTTTCAAAATTTGTAGATGCCAGTTTCTTAAACCCACTTCAATCAGGTCTCTACCCCTATATCAACATTACTTTTACTAATGTTATTAATAACATCCACAGTTCTAAGTCTTCCAATTGGACCTCAAGCTTTACCTACTCAGTCTATCAGCAGAATAACTACACAATTTCCCCAACTCAGAACTCTTCTAAGACTAAAAAGAGATGGGATTAATAATTCTAATGATTAATGATTAGGCCTTATCTGGAATCTACCATTGGAAATAGGACAGTGGCCTACGACAGCCAATTGCTCAGTCCCTTTCAGATACTATCTTCATTTGGCTTTGTGATGCTACATCCTCTTGATCAACCCTGTATTCCTCTGGCCATTCATTCTCAATTTCCTATTCTTTTTCCTTTTAGCTCTTGAATCAAATTCAATGATGGAATTTCCCATAGTTCCCCATTATTTCAATATACTCATCATTCTATTGCTGACTCAACAAATCTTATTGCTATAAGTGATATTCATACATGGATAGTATCCTAATTTATATCTTCAACTAGAACTTTTTTCCTAAATGCTCTGAGTTCTTCAGATTTCTGTAACGTGCTCCTTTCTGGTATTCTCTACTAAAGTCCAGGGTGAACTGAGCTTTCTGCTAGCTCAAACTTTGGCTCTATGACTCTCCATAGTTGATCTGGAAGTAAATTTTCTTGACTTCATCTTCAGAATATATCTGGATCTGAAACTCCTATCATCTCCATCACTTCATTCTGGTCTAAGCTAACATCATTTCTTGTCTTGATTAGTAATAAATTTGCTGGATGATTCAGCCCTGTAAACCTCTCCTCTAAAAGCAGTCATTTATCCTATTCAAACATGGCTTTTTTTAAAAAGAAAAATCTTTCTATTGTCAGTAAGATACTTGCTATTCCTTTCTAGATAAACCAGAAAAAATACAGGATGGAAGGGCTACCCAAAATCCAGTAAGCACTTGAATTGCTATATAATTCTTATTCTTTAGTGGTTCATAGCATTCTCACTGATGCCTGAACTCCTTTCTCTCACTCATAACGAAGTAGCCTTGTTTTATGACAAGAAATGTTGATCTCATTGACAGTGTACAGAACGGTTATTCCCCAGACATTTTGGAGCTAAGCTGATCTTGGTTATACTATCTCTTCTACCCAAGACTAGTTCTGCAACATAGGGTCAATGCCATCATATCTTCTCTGACTCATAGCCAGAAGCACATGAGGAAATGGTGGTTGGGAATTCGAAAGAAAACAGCCCTTTTTCTTTCACATCTAGGGTTTCTCAGCCTCAGAATTATGGGCATTTGGGGTCTGATAATTCTGTCTTGGTAGTAGGTGTCCTGTGCATTGTAAGTTTAGCAGCACCCAGAATGTCTGCCAACTAGTTGCATCTCTACAGTTGTGGCAACTAAAAATATCTCTAGATATTGGCTATATATCCCCTGGTAGTGGTAGAAGGAATTACCCTGGTCAAGAATTGCTGATCTAGTTAGTAACACATTTAACCCCAAATTGCCACAAATTCTCTTCCTATCAGCCTAATAATAACACTTAAAATACTGGAAGAAATTAACATTGTGGGGAAAAATACTCCAAAGTCACTGAATGTAGCCTACCATACTTGTTTATTTTTAGTGGCATGAGACTTGAAAATTCCTATTATTTCAGCTGATTTTGGTAGGTTTTGCTCTTATCAGCTAAGATAATGAAAGAGGTCTTAGGCCCATCATCGCAGTTCAAAACTCCTTGCCTTATTTCTGGGCATCTACAGCTTAGAGAAATGACCCAGACTCCACCTTAGGGCATGTTTCCATGGCTACAGTTTTCCATGATGGATGGTAAATAAATGGCTCATTTCCCCTTTTGATAATTGCTGCTCAAACCCTCTTGTTATGGAAGTGTAAAATTTCAGAGGAGGAAGGAATTTGAGAAAAGAAGAAGTAAGCTAAAACTGATACTTAATGTTTATTTAAAAAGTGTTCTTCAAAAGAGGATCAAGCATTATGCCTCTAATATTAGGAAAACTGCCATTATCTACTCCAAAGCACTTTCTGAACATGACAAGTGCCCGTAATTGTGTGTAGAAAGGAAAAGGAAACATTTTCTTAGAGCCACATACCCTAGTCATTTCTCCTTAAATGATGTTTTTAGTTAACAAAATATTTTCTTTTCTAAAACTTATCTTTAAGTAGTTGTACAAAGGAGTTGCCATTTAATCAAATAGTTTCTGAATACTGTACAATGCATCTTGATCAATGCCATCCCTTACCTAAGTGAGAATTCAACAGGCTTTGAATGTCTAAATCTATTTCCAGGAGACTTCTTCTCATTTCCAAAGGCAGACCTATCATCTAAAGTTACCATCTAATAACATGGTTTTTAATGTGAAAAGTATTAAAAAATTGAGCTTTTGTAACTGGTAGACTATTAAATTCAGGGTATAGTGAGAAGGTAAATGTAAACAGTTATAATCCATCTTTTTTATCACCCTGTTTCATATATGTTATTATATTACTTTTGACTATTATAAGAATGGTACCACTTATACCCGTAAAATAGTCAAAATAAAATTTTTAGTATAAAAATCATCCTTAATCTTAGAATTAGTCATTGATTATAACTTACTGAACATTCTCCTAAATATATATATTTTTTCATACTGAGATGTCTCCCCAGATAGTGTCATTATTTTGTGAGGTACCACAATATAATGGATACAATTCATAAGTTTTATCAGCTAGTGGATTCTCTATCCATTTTAAGCCATGCTGAAAGTAAATTGCCCTAGGAAAAGAAATGATATAGGGCTAAAAAAATCTAAAAGGAAAATTCAAAGTAATTTTTTTAAACATGGACCAACCAGAAGGATATTACTAGTTTCAGAATTCTGTTTACATTTACCTATGGATAAAAGTACCAAAGCAAGCAGACCTAACAAATGATGAAATTATAACAGACAGAAGCCCTGGCTAAGGCAATGGGAAGAAAGGAACAGATATGTTCTGTACTGAAGAAAACTATCCTAGCAATTGAGTAGGGGGCAAACCATTTAGATAAGCCTAATGGAGAAACATTCAACAAATGAACCTCAAACAGCCTTTCCCAGTTTTTGAAGTCCCAGAGTCAATGTCTAGCAAAAATTAATTTATTCCTTCAGAAAAATCCAGTAATAGAAACTGCAAATATCTGTAGCTTTAATGTGTGTAATTATATTCATGTCTGTATTGATACCTCTTCATGTATTGTAATGGCATCTGTACATTCATCCATTTGTCCAATCATTCATCTGTCCATCCATATCTCCAGCTGCCTATATATATGTATATACATATGCACAGAAGTGGTTATCACATATGCTCTGTGTGTTAGAATCCCCTAGAGATCTTGTTAAAGCCAGGATTGTTGGTTCAATCAGTCTTCGTAGTTTCTGATTTGATAAGTATCCAAATGACCTGAATATCTGCATCTTTAACACAGTTCCAGATGACAATGTAACTGCTGTTTGGGGACTTATACTTTGAGAACTGTTGCTGACATCTGTACCTATGGTTTTCATTCTTTATCATTAATTACCAATGTCTGTTTTATGGAACATGGCATTACCCACATATACTCTAGCTTTAATTCTTTATTATCAGTTTTTAATATCATATGCTAAACTGTTAAATATTATAAAAACAGATACTATGGTATATTAAGGATTCTCACTTCTTAATTTAAGAATATACATTTAATGATGCAAAAATTATTTTATGTATATTTTTCATCCATAAGAGTGGTTCAATTGTGGCCCATCCTTTATGCTTACTTGATTGTTACTACCATTTGCTTTTAAGTTGATGTATTTACATCTTAATGATTCAGATTTATTTTCCAAACAGTGAGATGAAACAGAGACAGCTCAAAGGCAGCTTCATTTTGAAATTGGCTAGGCTTTTGTAAACAATCTCTTGACAGAGCAATTTATAATTCTCTAAACAGCTGGGGGGAAATATCACACAGAAAAGCAGATGTTATTCTCAAAACCTCCCTTTTTTAAGGTATACAATCATTGTCTACAGTACTGTCTCCACCACATCCCTTCAAGTAAATGTTGGCTTCGTCGATATCAACCACGTTACCCACATTGTAGGTGGAGGTCAGAGAACAAAGCTTCTCAGAGACAGCTCTTTCATCTGCTTCCTTGTGTTAGTTTAACAGCTCTTCATTTAAGGGTTGTGTCAGTTCATATTTGCAGTATGCAATGGGAACACGGTTCCACAGATGCCAACTTGAACCTAAATAAGTGTGAGGTCTGCATCCCCTCAGGGTCAAGTTAAAGAGCATGGGCTGTGTTGACTCAGACTTCAGAGTATCCCAATTAGTGGGAGACAAGACATGTACACACAGAAATATAATCAGTAATTTTAATGAATAAACAGCCACAGGACTGAGAAAAAAAGGGTCATTTTGTGCTGGTGCAACTGGGAAAAGCTTCATATTCCATTTGTTCAAATTTTGAGCAACCTTTTGAAACAGGAAGCAATCAAAGCAAAGATTATCTGGATCTAAAATTTAATATGTGAGAAGAAAGGGAATAATTCTCACCGATGATGAACTTCACCACTGAAATTATTCTAAATTATAGCCACATACAGTTAATCATGAAGGGTCTCAGAAAAGAACAGAAGAGAATAGGAGGAAAAACCGTAGGCCCACATCGCCAAAGGGAAAATATATATTTTGACCAGTTCAAAGAAAACATTTCTTTTATCCTTTACTATATATACTTAATATACACTCAGAGATTATAGACTAATTTTAATTTATATGTAAGTTCCCCTTTTCTATTAAACATTCAAATCATCCATAAGTGTGGGCATTTTAGTAAATATTCAATGACTGAATGATTCATTCATTAAATGCTGATATAAGACTTTCACTAAAATGTCACAATAGAAAAGAACTTAAATATTGCTGTACAAAAAGTGTTCATTTTGTCTCGTTGCTGATGGCTCACACTCAATCCTCGATACTTGGGAAATCTAAAGGTCACAGTTTGAATCCAGCTTAGACAGGAAAGTTCATAAGACTCATTTCCAATTAACCAACATCAACAAGCTGGAAATAGAACAGTGGTTCAAATGGTAAAGCATCCACCTTGACTTAAAAATAATAGTGAAATCGAGATAAGGCCTTGCGTTCAAGTTCTAGGACCAGCACACGTACACCCCAAATTTGCATTTCAATATTTCTCGATATGCATAGAAGTGGTATTTTAGGTATTGAATACACATCTGGTACTTGTCAATTTTTTTTAAAAAAATACCACTATGTGACTTTACTATAAGCAAAGCAATAGATGACATGATAAGTATTTCTAAGTATTCTTAGATACAATTTAATCTGTAATTCCAGGTTGTTTAAAAATTTGTTCAATTGGACTGAAAACTTTCAAAATGCAATATTGATACAAAATAGTGCAAGACAGGAAAAAATGACTATCTTTTCTAAAGATTGAAATACTTCAGACACTAAGAATTACATGACAAGCTGGGAGTTTGGCCTAGTGGTAGAGTGTTTGCCTAGCATGCACGAAGATCTGGGTTCAATTCCTTGCTATCACATTCATAGCAAAAAGCCAGAAATGGTGCTGTGGCTCAAGTGGTAGAGCTCTAGCCTTGAAAAACCCCAAGTACAGAGCCCAGGCTCTAAGTTCAAGGCCCAGGAGTGGCAAAAAGGATAACATGACATATAATTTTACCAGTAACTTCTCAATAAAAGGTGTGAGCCAGGCAAGGTGGCTGATGCCTATAATTCTAGCTACTCAGGAGGCTGAGATCTAGGATTGCCATTCAAAGCCAGCCTGGGCACTAAAAACTGTGAGACTCTTATCTCCAATTAACTACTAGAAAACTGGAAGTAGGGTTGTGGCTCAAGCGGTAGGGTGGTAGCCTTGAGCTGAAGAGCTCAGGGACAGCGCCCGCCCAGAGTTCAAGCTCCACGACTGACAAAAAATGTGTGAAAGAGGGATAAGATTGATTGGAATATAATGTAAAGATATGTGTAATATCATAAGAACTTCTTGCCCTATATAAAACTATAAGATAAAAAAATATATGAGGATAAAAGACAAAAAGAATAACTGAATAAAACACCAAACTAAATCTGTTGCTCTTAGTACCTAAAAGTTCGTCTGGTAACATATGAACAAATTTTCAAGTAAATGTAATCCTAGTGAGATCAAGCTCATGCTAAAAATATAGTCGCTACATGATTCCCAAATGCAGATTCAAATTATGATAGCAGTTTCTACATTCTTCCTAACAAGCAGATACAAAGCAAAAATGAAGTAGAAAGCACATTTATAAACAAGTTTGTATGAAAATTTCAAAAGCAATTGCCACAGAATGTAGTAAAAATGTTCTATTCTTATCATTAATGGAAATTGACCATCGATTTTCTAGCTGTGGATTGATCAGTCTCCTAGTGAGAAATCTTTGTGAAGGAATTGCAGTTAAAATGACAACTCTGGGAACTGTGATAGGGAGCTAATTAAAACACTATATATTCTTTGTTCTGTATTGAGACAGAATGAGTAATATGGCTGATGCATCACTTGGCTGTCGCAAAATATCCCAGGTTTGAGGAACATCAAGAAAATCAGTGGAGAATAAAGAAATATTAGAGTAAATCATCTCTACGGTACAGGATTTCTCCAGCTTAATATTCTTGGCATCTGAGGAAATAAAATGCTTTGTTGTAGACATTGTACTGTCTAGTACAGGAGGTCCAGAATTAACCCTGGGCTCTAAATTCCAGTAATAAACTGCTTTCTTTCCATGTGAACATGAAACGTTTTAAACACTAGAAAATATATGTTGGGGTGAGAAGGAAGCAAACTTTCCCCAGAGTTCTTCAAACAATAGCAATACATCACCATTATAAAGTTAGTTGATGAGTTGTGGTAAATATTCTAAAATTGACTACAATCTTATCCTCACAGAGAGATTGCTCTGTCAAATTGGGAAGGGTGAATTCTTTAGAAATATTTTTAAATCCCACTAAAATACTTCCAAGCATAAATGGAAGCTCACTCACAATGTCTTTTAGATGAAGAAAACTAATCATGTTTACTGTTCAAATATCATAAGTAATGTGGCTAAGCATAGTATAACCTAAATTACTAGAGTTTGATATTAAATATCAGAAAGAGAAAATGCTAATCATTTTTAAATCAGTTACTAAGGAAATAGATGGAAGAAATAAAACTTCCTTATAAGATCTGGAAGTATACTACAAAAACACTTAGTTACAATAATAATTTAATTGTGATTATTTGACTTTAGTAGAACTTGCTAGAAAAAAAGGAACAAAAAATTTAGGATAAGTGGCACAGAGATGGTGATTCCCCTTACAAAATTTTTAGTTTGGCTTTCTGAGTCAGAGCTGACCTCTCTGTAGCCCTGGCTGATTTAAAACCCAAAATACTGCACAGATTCTCTGTGAATCAATGATCCTCACACCAAGTGTCAGCACACTGGGCTACTTACAACATTTAAATGTGAGATATTATTATTCTAAAGAAAGACAACACGCAAGTTTTCTTTGCTTTTTTAAAATATGTGAAAAAGCCAGGCACAATGGCTCATGCCTGTAATCCTAGCTACTCAGGAGACTGAGGAATTGAGGATTGCAGTTCAAAGCCAGCCTGGGCACTGAAGTCCATGAGACTCTTATCTTCAATAAACCACCAGAAAACCAGAAGTAGCGCTGTGTCTCAAGGGGTAGGGCGGTAGCCTTAAGCTAGAGAGCCCAGGGCCAGCGCCCAGATCCAAAACAAAAAAAAAAGTGAAAATTGAGAGATGGGTAGGGTTGATTGAGATGGGAGAGGATGATGAAAGAGGTGGGAAAAAGTAGGAGAAAATAAGCATGGGGTAACACTTTTCAAAAAGAAATATACTCATTACTTATGTAACTGTAACAGCTCTGTAAAACACCTTTACAATAAAATATAATTTAAAAAGTTACATTATACTCATAACTAACATGTTGAATTATGACTTATTTCTATAACTACTTAAAAAATTTGAAAAACAAGGGGCCGGGAGTTTGGCTTAGTGGTAGAGTGCTTGCCTAGCATGCACGAAGACCCGGGTTCAATTCCTCGGTACCACATACTTGGAAAAAGCCAGAGGTGGTGCTGAGGCTCAAGTGGTAGAACTCTAGCCTTGAGAAAGTCCAAGGACAGTGCTCAGGCTCTGAGCTTAAGCCCAGGACTGGCAAAAAAAATTTGAAAAACAAAATGAGAATGTATTGATCATAATAAAATTGGAGATCAAAATGGTTATGAATAGCTATTTAAATAATAATGCATTTACTGACAATGCAGAAGAATTACTCAAAATTACCAGGATATATTGGAAAAAATTTAAGAATAATTATTAAACGTCAAATGGGTGCAACATTACTACTTCAATAATAAGGAATCAACAATGAAAGCTATTATTATTTTTCTGTGTTGTTCATTTCTTTTATAATTTTCTAATGAAAGATGATTCTTTATCACTAAATGTAATTACAATATCATACCACCAAAAGACATTTCATGCAATTAAATACACAAATCAGAAAAAAAAATCTTTGTTAGTATGTAGATACAAATTATTCCTTCAGAAAATATTGTCACTGTTTTTCATTTTCCTATGCCATAAACATCTGAAACCTAAATTTGGGCTTTTGTAGTTACTCAACATTTATTAGTGAAGTTATATGATTTAAAATTGTATGTCATTTGGAAGAGCTGACACAGAATATCTTTTATTTAATAGTTATGTTTGTTTTCTTAGGTTAGTGGTTTCCAGCTATGGTGACTTCACACCATGTGGAGCAGGTCAGGTATGCCTGGATACGAATTGTAGCCAAGCATCAAGTGGGAAAAGGATATTTCTCTGGTATCTCGTGGGTAGAGAGCAGAGACTTTGCTAAATCCTCTGCAATACACAGGACAAAAAAGAAATCCTCCATCTGAGAAAGCCTCCTTGTGGAACCAACCCCAAAACACCTAATTCAAAATCGTACCATGAAAACTGCTCTTTGGAGAACTTGTGATACTTCAACAAATGGATTTTTCTTCTATGGCAAGTGGGATTTAAACTACTCTTCTTGTTATTAGTGACATTGCACAGAGTAGGAAACACAATGGAAGGTTGTAGAGGAGAAATCTGTGCTTTGATAACCAGATAAAGTAATGCCTTTACTGTAAAACAGCAATCACTAGATGGGCTCAATAAAAGCCAGCATAAAAAAAATCAATAAAGATAAAGCTTGAGCAATGAAATTGCTCTTCTATTATCAAACACATACTGCGTTGCTTAGGAGTCACTATTAAAATTCACTTGTAACATTGTTAACAAAGTTTGTTCATTTTCAATAAAAACAAATGCTTACATTTTCTGCAAAGGCCTCATTGAGAGGCAAATAGTTGTTAAACATTGACTAAAATTTATCTTCAGTGGCTTATAGCATCTTTCCCAAATGGTGCTTCTTTTTAAATTAATTCATCAAATAAGTACATGGGAGACCACTTAAATCATGTGAAATGCTTGCACAAATAATCCACTAATAATATGGACATATACATTAGGTTACAAAGATACCATACATTCATCCATGCAAATTTGATTTGCAGTTTTATTTTATTTTATTCAATAAACATTATTTTATATGATCAGAGGCACAGAGGCCTTGTGCTTTTGTGATCTTCCCCTAAGAGTATCCTTCTTATAGCCTCACTATATGTGAATGCCTGGAGTCATGTATAATTTATAGTTCAATATTAAGGGTTTTATATTAGGGATTCGCATTGTGTAAGTTACTTGTGTTTTGCTCTAACCCAAAAAGAGTGAAGGAAAAGAGTGGAAGAAGTGAGAATATGATTCCCATGTGTGTACTTTTCTTGAGTGTCTGTGACATTCTTACATCACAGATCGTCGGCATTTTAGGAAAAAGGCGTCAAAGTTCTGTTTGTGGTAGTCAAGTCCAGGTGTAGGAAAAAGACATCTGATAAATTATTTTGCCTGTGAAACCAAACTGTACTTTTCTTAAACATTTCATTAAAATGACTTAAAAGGAGAAAGAAGTTCCTCTGAAATTTCAAATAGTTCAGGACAAATCATATCAATCATGTACCTTCCAGGGTGAATTACTTCAATCGCATTGTTTTATTTTAAGGCCAAGCTAAATCTAGCCATTTAAATACTGGAAGAGATTTTGAGGTTGCTGTATATTTTGCAAAAAAAAAACCCAACAAGTACATTTGAGATCTATGGGAAGGGATTGCCAATGGAGAGGCCATTTCAACAAAAGGCTAGTGTAGAGTTATCTTGGATATCATGACAGGCAAGAAACAAAATTCCACAGCTATTTCTTTTCTTTTCCCTGTATGGTTTGTCTCATGTTGTTACTGTATCTTTATGTGGTACCTGGTTTGTTATATATACGTTGTTTATTAAAAAGGGGAGGGTAAGGGAAAAAGATGAATGGGAGGGGGTGAGGGAGGGAAAGTGGAAGAAAAACATGGAAGGGGTAACAATGTTCAAGAAGTAATGTACTCACTGCCTGATGAATGTAACTGTAACCCTGTTACCCTGACAATAAAATACAATAAAAATAAAATAAAGCAATAAATAGAAAATAAACAAAATTCCACGTAAATATACTGTGGATTCATTTTAGTGGTTATTGATTAAGCCATGTAGTAGGTGCCAGGAGTGAAGATGATGGGGTAAAAAATAGAAGCAATTGGTTTTAAACTTGACTGTACAATGTAGCAAGGAATTTGAGATGAAATAACACCTGGTTTTGGGAGTGAAACTGATGCCACAAAGGAGAAAAAAATCACCTGGGATTACCAAGACAAGGGAATGGGATCTTCATTTGCAAAGACTTGCTGACTGAAGATATCATCTAAATCTTTGGTTAATCTTTATTGCAAGACAATTATCTGGAATGACAGGCCAAAAGCACTTGGCCTATTTCAGTGGACAGGCATTAATATGGCACTCTTTCAAATGATCTTGAGTGACAGTCTATGCTGAATTCCTTACATATTACTGAATTTTTATATGTAAGCACAATCATAGTTTTATAAATGCTATTGTTTTTGCTAATTGTTCTCGTTATAGTAGGAATATAAAGGATATCTAAAGCAATTTTAAAACTTTATACATTCATGCCAAACACCTGAGTTTTATTATTCTTTGTGGGTGGTAATAACAGGAAGATGTCTCACTGATTGTAGGACACATACAGATCTGAAAAGACGAAGATTTACACAATCATGTAGAAGATGTAGTGGGAAACCAGCCTCAAATATTTTCTAATCCAGAAGCAGTGTTTGGTGAATAATTTAGAAATAAGTTACTTACATGGTCAAAAGTAAAATTCTCACTCTAGTTAGGATTTTTGTGAAGGCTAAGATTCTATGTGAACTACTGATGAATATTTATTCATCAGTACTATTAGCTGACTGAACACTGAACAACTGTCACTGATCTTTTCTGCCAAGTCTCAGAATTCTCCTCCATATTGCTTCAAATCAGAAGATGTTCCCTAACAATGTCAACAGTTATTACCTTGTAAGTGCTTACTCTCGTAGAATTTCTGGTCTCCTCTCATAGTTTTGAATCTGAAAAAGTCTTTATTCTTCTAGCTTGCTTTGTGATGTTGTTGTCATTAAGACTTTGTGAAATGTATTTCTAAGTCTGGAGTTATTTCAATGTCTTGGAGGTTTTCAAAAGTATCTGAGATTTCCATGTGCAAAAATTCCTATTTCATGCCAAGTAGTGGAATTGCTGGGTTATAGGGGAGCTCTATGTTTAGTCTTTTGAGGCACTGCCATACTGCTTTCCATAGTGGTTGAATGAGTTTGCACTCCCACCAACAGTGTAGTAGTGATCCCTCCTGGCCACATCCCCTCCAGCATCTGTTGTTATTAGTTTTCCTGATCCTGGCCATTCTACTGGAGTGAGGTGGAATCTTAGAGTTGTTTTGATTTGCATTTCTTTTATGACCAGAGATGTTGAGCATTTCTTCATGTGTCTATAGGCCATTTTTGT
This sequence comes from Megascapheus bottae, assembly GCF_031878675.1. Classification (NCBI taxonomy): domain Eukaryota; kingdom Metazoa; phylum Chordata; class Mammalia; order Rodentia; family Geomyidae; genus Megascapheus; species Megascapheus bottae. The sequence continues at coordinate 1,087,104 of NC_143547.1, forward strand.
TTCTTCTTCAGAGAAGACTCTCTTTAAGTCTTTGGCCCATCTTTTAATGGGATGGTTGTTACTTTGGAGATGAGTTTTGGAGTGATTCAATTTTTTGAGTTGTTGATATATTTTAGATATGAGGCCTTTGTCCGTTGTTTGGTTGGTGAAGATCTTCTCCCACTCTGTAGGCTTCCTAATTATTTTACTAGCTATATCCTTTGCCATACAAAAGCTCTGCAGTTTAATGCAGTCCCACTTATCCAGTCATCCAGAAACAAAGACATACTAAATCCACCAGCACAACAATGTTCATTGCAGCACTATTTACCATAGCAAAGATATGGAACCAACCTAGATGCCCCTCAGTGGATGAGTGGATCAACAAGATGTGGTATTTGTACACAATGGAATTCTATGCTGCTGTCAGAAAGAATGACATTGCCCCATTTGTTGGGAAATGGAAAGACTTAGAAAAGATCATATTAAGTGAAGTAAGCCAGACTCAAAGGAAATTAGGCTCAATGGTTTCCCTCATTTGTCATAATCAGTAGAAATCTTGGGCTCTCCTAGCAGAGATTTGCAATAGAGCAAAACCTTGATACAAAAGGCCATATAGTAGGACGCTAAATGAAAGGATCTCTAGGATATAGAAACATAAGCCATATAATGAGTGATTGTTGTCCTTCATGTACTATGTTATCTCTCATCTCTTTTGCTGTCCCTTGGTTATCTCATATTGTTACAGTATCTCACTTTGTTACCTGATATATCGGATATATTTGTATTTGGTTATTTGAAATTGGATAGGGAAGGGGGGAAAACAAGATGAGGGGTGGGGGTGGAGGGGAGGGTAATGGGGACCAAGACATGTGAAAGGGTATCAATGTATGGGAATTAATGCACCATCTATCTGGCAAATATCATGTAACCCTTCTATTAATTACAATAAAAAAGAAAAAAAATTCCTATTTCAGTTTCATTTTCAGCACATCCAATCCATAGAGTATTAGTACACATATCTCTCAACTTCAAACTTGAATGTCAAAATTTAAATTTCCCAGGGTTACAGAAAAGCTAATTCAGTGAAAAGCAATCAATTTGATAATCACAGAGGTATTTTTGATGATTCATTAGGAGAAGTGATAGAAATGTATTTTCCTCTAAATGGCAACTCTATCATCTTATTAATTCTACTAATTCCACCACACCCACACAAGAACAGATACCAAATGCTAATATGTAGAGGCTGAAAAACCTGGGACATATTGGCACCAGGGTAATGAGAGCATAACAGGGAATTCCTGGAGGAAGTGATGAACGAGTGATTCATCAGTTTCATGTAAAATGGTATTTTATAGGTTGACCCTGAAGCTGTGATTTTTCAAAACTTCATGTGTTGGTTGATGTAGTCCATAATTTAAGATTATTAGCAGCAGTTTTTCTAGCACCAGGCAACCAAGGAAGAGAGATGAATAAAAACAATGTGAAGCCACATTTACCCTTACCTACCCAAAACTGAGAAACAAACTTAATAGCAGCTGATTTGATAATTATATAATTCAACTAGTTAACCTTTATCTCTGTTATCTATCCCACTTCCTTGTCACAAGTTATCCAACTATTGTATCTTTGTTAAGGGGTATTTACAAGTATGTCCTGTCCACAATTTTATAAAACATGCTAAGCTGGGCTGGGAGCTTGGCCTAATGGTAAAGTGCTTGCCTAATATGCACAGACCCAGGTTCGATTCCTTGGTACCACATACATAGAAAAAAGCCAGAAGTAGTGTTGAGGCTCAAGTGTTAGAGAAATCCCAAGGACAGTGCTCAGGTCCTGAGCTCAGGCCCAGGACTGGCAAAAAAAAAGTAAATGCCAAGCCCAATCTCTACAATGAAGGCTGACAATTATTTAGCACATATTAAGCACCAAGTATTGTTCTAAATCTCTTACAGTTCTCCACTATACTGGCTAATGTGGAGGGGCTGAGGATATAATACTCAAGAAGTAGAGAGGACAGATGGGGGAGAATGATGGAAAGGATGACATAGTTGAAGGTGCATTATATTTATATTGACATGGATTTGAATTCCTTTTGTATAACTACTTAAAGATGATCGAAACAAATAAACAACAAGAAAAAAAGCCTCAGTTAGAAAGGACTACTTAGCCAGGCACCATGGTATGTGCTTGCAATCCCAGTACTTAAGAGGCTAAAGCAGGAGGACGAGATGTTGGAGGCCACACTGAGTCACTTAATACAACCCTGTTTCAAAAACCAACCAAACAAACAAAAAAACAGAAAAGGAAGGAAAGGAAAAAGAAGAAAAGGAAGAAGAAAAGGAGTATTTAGTTTGAGTTTTTTAAGATTTATTACAGAGTGTGGTTAATATCGCTAGTAATTAAATAAGGAACATTTCTAGTACATTTCTAAATCATCAAGAGAGCAAGTTTCAAATGTTCTCATCACAAAAGGTCAAATATTTGAGGTGATTGAACATAATTACTTTGCTTTAATCATTTCACATTGTATTCAAAATCATAACACCAATTTATACTCATAAATATGCACAACCATAATTTGACAATATCATAATTAAAAAAAATACTGAGAGTCACAAGATTCCTCAAGGGGTCCAGAGATGTGCCCAAATCTTAGAACATGTACCATCCAGGCAACTCCAAGAGGATGGCCTAATGCTATAAAGCAGATAAACGTCTTTTGCTCCAAATATTCACTAAGGGTCTTCAGTATGCCAGGCACAGAGGTCTATTATGCTCTAGACATGCTCCACCACTGAATCGTCACAGCAACACCATCATTTACCATTTCATAGGGAGACAGGTGTAGGAACTTTCCCACTGATCCCCAGCAAAGGCAAAATGCAAATAAAGAGCTGTTACTTCACCAATCATTTTGAGCCATTTGGCACATGACAACATCATCTGGGGATCCAATGAGAAATCATTAGGAACTGTTCTTTCCTCCATTACCACAGAACTAGCCTGTTCTCCTGAGGGCCTTCTTCCCTATTCTTCTCAATTCTCATAGATTTGTCTTGACCTAGTTTTTTCCTGAGTATGTTGTATGTATTAAATGCACCTAACATACTAAAACTAGCAATTTCAAGGTTATGTGTCAGTAGCATTTAGTTTATTCACAATGTTGTAGCACCTCCACATCTATCTAGTTCCAGGATATCTTTACTATCTCAAAAGACAGCTTAGCTCCCATAGAGAAGATTTCCGTGTTCCTTATGCCCCTAGCTCCAGCTAACCACAGTTCTATCTCTATAAACTTACTAATTCTTTCTTGTAATATAATGTTATAGGATCATCTGTATCTGGCTTCTTTCATCAGCAGAATGTCTTTGGGGGTCTATTTGCACTGTATCATGTAACACTACTTAATTCCTTTCCATTGACAAGTAATTTTCCATTGTATGGCTAGAACACACTATTCTTCTGTTCATCTATATTTTGGTTGTTTTTACTGCTGAAGAAAATTCACACAGATATATTTTATTCGGTGACATTGGTTTTGAACTCAGGGCCTCATACTTTATCATCAACAATTACTCTATATTCTAACCTTTCTTTGTGTTGATTATTATTATTTTTTTTGCCAGTCCTGGGCTTGAGCTCAGGGTCTGAGCACTGTCCTTGGACTTTCTCAAGGCTAGCACTCTACCACTTGAGCCTCAGCACCATTTCCGGCTTTTTGCTATGTATGTGGGGTACCAAGGAATCGAACCTAGGTCTTTGTGCATGTTAGGCAAGCACTCTACCACTAGGCCAAACTCCGGGCCCCGGTGTTGATTATTTTTGATATAGGATCTCACCTTCTGCACAACTGTGCACTTATACTGTGACTCACCTAATTTAGACATGCCATTATAGCTTGGATGACAGATGCATACTACATCCAGCTTCTTTGAATTGACATAGAATCTTAGGGACTTTTCTGCCCAATCTAGCCTAGACCTTTGATCCTTCCAATCTCTGCCTCTTATGGAGATGGGATGACAGATTATCAGTTGCTAGCCCATCTGGTGAAATAAGGAATCTCACACTGCCTCCTCTGCCCTGGATGTTTCATCTGGGTCACTTTGAAGGGATCTTATCTGCATCCTGTCTGTACAAGTCTCGTCTGCTTCATGCCGTACATCTTCCTGAGTCCCCAAGTCTTTGAATGCTTGTATCAGCTGCTATAATATTTGATGAACGGGCTGAGTGATGGTCTGCAGGCTGTGAGCAGTGTCAACACATCAGGATGAAGCATTCCCTTTGTGTTTGGATTTAGCGTTACCAAGCAGGGCTGCCCTGGGGATCTAGTCAAACAGACTGAAACAGCTTGACTACAAAATCTTCTCTCTGAAAGTTCATCTTGGAGGAACTCAGGACAAGTAACTCAGCCTTTCTGTACCCCAGCTTCTTTATCTTCCAACTACAAATAATCTAAGTTTGCTTTGAGGATGGATATGAACAAATACAAAGCTCTAATATAAAGCATACTGTGTAGTTCCTGCCACATGTGTTTCATCTGGAAGTTTGTGAGGTTGAGTGGCACACACTTCATTCCCAGCTACTGAGGCCGCACATATCAAGAGCATCATGGTTTGAGGCAAGGCCAGGCAAAATGGTAGTGAGCTAGTCACCTACATAAATAGAGCCTGGGGCAAGGCATTCATCATCCCAGCTAAATGTCATCTTTAAATAAACTGGGTGCTACATACTTGGTCATCTCAGCTAGGCAGGAGGCATAGGTAGGAGGATCATGGTCTGAGGTAGGACAGATAAAAAAGCGTAAGACCTGCCAGGTGCTGGTGGCTCATGTCTGTTATTCTAGCTACTCAGGAAGCTGATATCTGAGGGTCGTTGTTCAAAGCCAGCCCAAGAAAAAAAGTCTTTTTAAGACTCTTATCTCTAATAAATCACTCAGAAAAAGCTGTAAGTGGTGCTGTGACTTAAGTGGTAGAACGACAGCTTTGAGGAAAAGAATCTCAGGGACAGTGCTTGGTCCCTGAGTTCAAGGCCCAGTTCCCAGGACTACTCCCATCCCCCCACAAAAGAAAAAAAAACAAAACAGAGAGGGACTCTATCTGTAAATAGCAGGCAAAAAATTGGCTTAGGAGTAGGGCTCAAATGGTAGAATGTCTGCATAGCAGAAATGTGGTCCAGAGTTCAAATCCAAGTAATGCCTCCTAAAATAGAGGACAATTTATTAAATGAGTAAAAAATGAAACTGGCTGCCTATCTTAATCTGTGATTGAGATAAACAACAGAGACATACAGTTCTGCAAGATGCAATGTCAAAGTATTTAGTGAGGCCTACCAAACTTTCCATGTAAACTCCCAAGCCATATGTCTGTTATTGATTTACTATGAATTATTCTTCCATTGTATTAGCTTGGGAGGTCTGAGGTCAGCCTAAAAAGACTCTTTCAATCTAACCCTGGCATCTCATTTCAGCCAGTGTTGCCATGGGTAAGATAACTGATAACTCTGTTGATTGGACTTCCCTGAATGTGTGGGACTGATTACAGAGAAATCATAGCCGTAACTGGCTCTGCTTATTTTAAAATTAACTTCGAATCTGTGTGTAAACAGTTAAGAAATGGAATGTATTCTTCAATAAATGAGAGCCAAGTACCTAAATATAATAAAAATTTCAAATAATACATTTACTGTATCATCTATTCATTTCAATTCCTTTATTGGATCTCAAAGTTTTAGCTACAGTGTTCTTCAAGAACTAGACTCCTTGTTTACTCTTTGCGACCCTTTCTCTGCTGCTCTTATTCTGATGAATAAGCTCCTCCCAGATCTAGCTCCTGGAAACCTGCTGTCTCTGAATAAACTGAATTTATTCAGTTGTTTTTTTTTTTACATTCTGTTCAGAGTGTCCTCATGACATTTGATTGATGCTAATGATCCTTAAGTCAACTTTTCTGATACAAACACAAAGGAGAACACAAAATGTTCTAGAGGGTAGATGCATTTCCTTGTTAACAGTACAGGAATAATGCAGCGGAGGTATACACAATAGGAAGACACCGATTATGTGGCTGGGTTGCTGGGCATTCAGATGCTTCTTCTGTCCTTATTTTACTTGGTGAATACATCAAAGCACCTCTTTGCCAACACCCACTCAATTTCAATCATGGTGAGAAACTGTACTTTAAATTAAACTCTTAATCTTGAAATATAAGACAAAGAAATCTCTTGGAGCCTTTACCAAGACTCCCTGCAAAGGTAGTATCTTAGAACTTCAATATGTTACAATCCAGAAGCTGATGTTGATATAATTCAACCACCATATTTAGAGCTCTCCAGTTGGAGTTATACTCATTTATGTGTCAGTGTGTCCATGTGTGTGACATTTCATTCTAAGCAATTAGACCACATGTAGATTTGTGTGACCACCATAAAAATCCAGACATGAAGCAGTTCTACTATCACAAGGATCCCTCATTCTTTGGTTTTATTGTAACTCTAACCTTCCCCTCAGATTACTACCTTCTTCACCTGGCCATCACGAGTCCACTTCCCATTTCCAGTATTTTCTCATTTAAAGAATGATATATGAGCTGGATAAAAGTGGTTCACAACTGTAAACCTAGCTAATCAGGTGGCTGAGAGCTGAGAATCCCAGTTCAAAGCAACATAGGGAGGAAAGTCCATGAGATTTTGTTTTTAATCTTGTATTAACCTTAAGAAAGTCAGAAGTAGATCTATAATTCAAGTGACAGGACACCAATCTTGAGAAGAAAACCTAAGGAACAGTGTCTAGATCCTGAGTTCAAGCCCCAGTTCTGGCAAGCATGTGTGTGTGTGTGTGTGTGTGTGTGTGTGTGTGTGTGTGTGTGTGTGTGTGTGTATGTGTGTGTGCGGGTTCTCACACACACACAATGGTACATGAATGAAATTAGTGTATAGTTTGAGGCTCACTAAAAGCCCTTGCTGTTTAGCCAAGTTGTAGAGTATAATAATAGTCCATTCCTTTCTTCTTGCTAAACAGTATTCTGTGATCTGATCCTTTCACAGTTTTGTTTAACCAGAAATGCAGTGTCGATTTCAATGCAATCTTGTTAATGGCACCAGTGCTACAGAATATAATGTGACTTGACAAAAAATTACATGAGTGACCTCATTTCTTATTATAAAGCCTCTATGTTGAAGTGAAAAATGAGGTCAAATTTCTCTGTAATTTAGATTAAAGATTGTGTGGGTGTTTCTGTCTGTCAGCTAAATATTTCAGCTGAGAATCACCAGATAAATCCAGCTTGGAATTATCCAGATATTTACCTCCAAATATTTTAAAATTTTAATTTATCACATAGAGGATGCCTCTATATGAACTAAGAGGTTGTATAACCTAACATAATAAGTGACCATACTTATTTGAATTCAGTTTCTAGCCATTTTCTCCTTTAGGGTTGTCAGGGAACAAATGAGAATACAATCACTGAATTTTTGGCAAAGGACCCTTATGCTTTGTCTGCATTTCCCAGCTTCCTCTGCACCTGGGAGCAGTTATTTTAGGACTGTCTAGACAATCACCCCAGCTTTAAAGGTCTTTTCCTTTCTTTTCATATAGTCACCGACCATTGACAAATAGATGATGCTGGCACTTTAATATCCAAGATACTATTCCAATAGACACAGGAACAATGACACATTTGCTTTAGCTCATAAAATCAAGAAGTTTTGATGTACAACCTCAGGCTTCTACCCACTGGTCAAGTTTCAAACCAACAGGAAACTCAGTCACTGTCCTCTATAAAAATAGCAGCAGATTCTTAGTTTTTGTTGAACTGTATAAAATGGTCACTATGGCAGGTGCTGGTGGCTCATGCCTGCAATCCTTGCTACACAAGAGGCTGAGATCTCAGGATTGCAGTTCCAAGCCAGCCCAGGCATGAAACTCTGCAAGACTCTTGTCTCCAATGAACCATCAGAAAATAGGAAGTAGAGCTGTGGCTCAAGTGGTAGAGCGCTAGTGAGTTGAAGAGTTCGGGAACACCGCCCAGGCCCAGAGTTCAAGCCCCACGACTACCGAAAGAAGGATCATTAAAATAGCTAAGTGATCATTTTAGACATATAAAACTGGTACTATCATGGGGCATCAGTGGCTCACACTTGCAATCCGGGATACTCAACAGGTGAGATCTGAAGATCAGAGTTCAAAGCCAGCAGAGGCAGGAAAATCTGTGACAATATTATCTCCAATTAATTACCAAAAAAGCTGGAAGTGGAGCTGTGGTTTAAGCAGTAGAGCGGTAGGCTTGAGCTAAAAACCCCAGGGACAGTACCCAGGACCTGAGTTCTAAACCCAGGATCACAAAAGAAAAAGCAAAGGTACTACTACCAAGTGACATAAATCAAGAGACTGGAGAGTTTGAAGGTAAAAGGGAGGGGGATCTGGTTTCATTGCCCTGCTTCACTTCTCAGGTAACATACATTCTTGTCACTAGGCATAACTCAAAATGCACTATTCCTGCTGGCCACTGTGACAACACTAGGAGAATAGTACGAGGGGGTACAATCCTGCACCCTGACATATTCTTCGCATTTCTGCCTTATATAATTTCTGCATCAGTAAGATCCCAGGGAGATTTGCTCGGAGAAAACATACTTCCCTGATTCATAGTCCTTCCTTTCAAGTTTTCCAGAGGACACCAGAGACCACCTGTCTCTAGGTTCTCAACTGGGTCATGGATGTTCTTAGTGGTACTCTCTGATGGTTTAAATGTTGATTTTTGGAGGAAAAGACATACACTAATGAATGTGTGTATATTAATAATCCTATATTGCATGCAACTATAATATAATATACAATTACATTACATAATATATATTACATATACATTTACATGGTATTTATTATATGCATATTTTATAACTTGTTTCCTTATATTTTATGACATTGCTTATTTATTTTTCAATAAATTGTATTCACCTTCTAATTTTTCACTAATGTTTTATCATTTTAAGTCACATTCCAGAATTTTCTCCACCTTCAACTCTGTTTTCTCCACTGCTGATACACATGCCTCAATTAGTTCACTGGTCCGAATTCCAAAGAATTTCTCTTAGAGCTCCAGAAAGAAGAGCAGCCCAAGGAGATTGAGTCAAGGGTAAAGGAGTTTTACAGCAATGCCACTTGTGATGGAGGATCTTGTCTGTATTCAGCACTGGATTAAACACAGTAGTAGCAGATTACGGTTCTGCAGAGAAAAAAAACTACAACATCAAGTAGAAAGAGGTGACAGTGATCAAGATGCACTGTATTCATAAACTGCTCTGGTAAATAGCAACTCCTCTGTACAAGTATTTGAAGTTAATAAAAATACTTAAGAAAAACAACTAAGTAGAGCAAACTGAGTGTGAAACTAGGTCAAAAGATGTGGAATCAGATTGTAGGAAACATAGTTACTAACAATGCAATTGGAATAAATTGCTTGATTTCCCTATTTTCTACCTGGAAAATCAGTTAATGACACTTTTGGATTTACCTTTACTGGCACTTGGAATTTAATCAAAGAATGGTTAAGAATTTGGTGTCAATGTATGTGAATTAATGCACCTCCTATCTGGAAAATATAATGTAACCCTTCTATTAATTACAATAAAAAATATATGAAAAAATTTTTATATCAGGTAGAGAGAGCATAGTTGGAATGCTTCAAATTTAATAAATGCAAAGCAGTAGTGTTAGTGCACACTCACTGTGCATCTATACTACCTGGCATGGTGAACAATATCAGTCTCAGTGTATTACTACTTTGTCCCTTTTTGATGGACAAATTCGACTTAAAGAATCTAAAATCAGTGAGATCCTGGTGCTTCCGATTTGTAATCCTAAATACTCAGGAGGATGAGGTTTGAGGATCATGGTTTGAAGCCCAGCCAGGTAGGTAATCTGAATCTCTTATCTCTTATCCATAATTAACCAAAACGCTGGATGTAGAGCTATGGCTTGTTAGAGTGTCAACTTTGGTGGGGAGATCTAATGGACAGTGGTCAGGCCTTGAGTTCAAGCCCCACTGCCCCCCCCACACCATTGACACAAGTCTTCACTGCAAAATAATAAGTACAGAATAATCATAGTCCCAAACTAAAGCATTTTTCTCCAGTCATCAGCAAGCTCTCATTTCCCAATTGCCACTATTTTCTCACTTTATAATTTTTCACTTCCTCCTCACACTTTAACACAATCCAATCTGTGTTCTACTTCCATAATCCACATAAAAATATTACCTGACACCATGCTGACCCTAAGGTCAGAAAAGAGTTTTTCAGTTCTTATTTTCTCTGTGGCCTTTGCAGTATAAAGCTGACCTTTTCAGGGGTCTGCAATCTTGAATTAGTTCCTTCATCACCTTTGTTCTTTTTTCTCCCTTCATAAGCTACTTGCTTAGAGACCCTTTTTTTTATTAACCTCCTCCTTTTTTTATAGCTCTAAATGTTCCACATGGCCCAGTGCCAATCGACATCTCTTAGTCATTTCTTCCCACGATTTGCCTGATTGGAACCTATGAAGCTCCTAAACCAGACTCAGCAGAAACAAGCTTCAGGAAGGAAACTTGGTGCATTAATGGCTACATTCCTAGAACCTATACAGAAACACTCTGATATCGCATGAAGGACTTGTTTGATGTGATGGTGAAAATGCATTTTCCTGGGATATGTTCTGGGATAGCCAAATTGCCATCACAACAATCTGAGCGACAAAACTCTGGTCTACAACTCCGTCTTTCATCTAGTTTTTTCTTTGACCTAATTAATACCTTTTCCTACTTTTTCCTCCTTTAGTGTTTGAGGACACCTTTTCTGATCTCCACACAAACTAAGTCCAATCTTCCTGTGGAGCCCTGTCAGAGATTTCTTCCCTTAGTATATATTATGCCACTCTCATTTTCCACTTTTTGTTAACCAGGCAACAAAGTCAGATCCAGTAACAATATGAGATTAACCAAAGGCAACAAAAGAGAAGAGAAATAACATAGTACATTAAGAACAATAATCACACAAGATAAAGCTCTTGTTTCCATATCCTAGAGTTCCTTTCATTTAGTCTCATCCTATATGACCTTATGTACCTAGGTTTTGAGCTATTGTAATCCTCTGCTAGGAGAGTCCTAGATGTGTACTAATTACTACAAATGAAGGAAACCATTGAGCCTTCAGTTTTGGCTTTAAACCTGAGAATTCAATGGAACCTGTCTTGTGTCTCCTGCTTCCCTGCCTCGGATCACAAATGTTTGTGCTTACCATCATTTCTTCCCTTTGCCTCACTCAACGTGGGCCCTCAAATGTCAGGGAATAAATTGATAACATTAATTAGGTAAATGTTAATGTTACTAGATCAAGATAGGTTAAGAATAAATATATTTAAATTAAGCGATACAGTAAATAATTACAAATGAAATGACAAACATTTGCCCCTCAAATTTCTGAATTCCAAATCTCAGAATATGATATCTGCACATAGATGTCTAATGGATTTCTTGATTTATTTTTGGCCAGTCATGGGGCTTGAACTCTGGGCATGGGCACTGTTCTTGTGCAACTTTGGCTCAAAGCTAGTGCTCCACCACTTCAGCCACAGTGCCACTTCCAGCTTGTTCTGTGATTAATTGGAGATAACAGTCTCATGGAGTTTCCTGATGGGGCTGACTTCGAACTGTGATCTCCAGATCTCAGCCCACAGAGTAGCCAGGATTATAGGTGAGAATCACTGGCACTGGACTGGGTTTCTTGACTTCAATTATCCTCCAAATCAACGTTTCCTATAAAACCTTGTTTCAGTTTTGAAATTTTATTAATTCCAACAAATGTTATCACATCCTAGTTGCTTGAGCGAAAACTTTGGAGCCCCAATGGTTTCCCTCATTTGTCATAATCAGTAGAAACCTTGGGTTCTCTTAGCAGAGATTTACAAAAGAGCAAAACCTAGATACATAAGGCCAGATAGGATGAGGCTAAATGAAAGGACCTCTAGGATATAGAAACAAAAGCCATATAATGAGTGATTGTTGTCCTTAATATACTATTATCTCTCATCTCTTTTGTCATCCCTTGGTTATCTCATATTGTTACAGTATCTCACCTTGCTATCTGATATACTGTATATATGTTTATTTGCTTATTTGAAATAGGATAGGGAAGGGGGGAAACAAGATGAGGGGAGGGGTAGGGGGAGGGAAATGGGGACCAAACCATGAGAAAGGGTAGCAATGTGTGTGAAGTAATGCCCCTTCTATCTGGTGAATATAATGTAACCCTTCTATTAATCACAATAAAAATATTTTAAAAACATTTGGAGCCCTATTTGTTTTTTCCTTTTCCTTTACAAGCTCCTTGTCCCATATCCAATCAAACATTTCTTCCTGTAGCTTCTTCTTCTACAATGCCTTTCAGATCCCCTCTCCATCCCAGGATGCCTGCCATGGCCCCATTCATCCTCTGCATCCACTCCAACTTTCCTACAGCTGACTTGCTACCCTGCTGCGGTTTGGCTATGAAAGTTGGTCTCTAAGGTGGCAGAAGTAGGAAAAGCTAGCTCTTTATGAGATGGTGCCTTGTGGAATGTCGTTAGGTCATGGGGTCCATGTCCTCAAGGCAGATTGTTACATCTCCAATCTCCTTTTCTCCAGTTCTAATTCTAGAGGTTAGCGGTTTGGTATACTATCACAAGCTACCATGGTGATACTAAACTTGGCAGAGGCTTAAATAGGGCCATCTATCTAATCTTTAAATTTGAACTTTCACAACTATTGAGCCAAATAGTTTGTAAGTAGGCTATGACACATATTTCATTACAGTAATGCAAAACTTATTAATACATATATAGAATTTAAATCATCAATCAAAACATCCCAATTAAAGATCCAGCCCAACTGAATGGCTACAATATAAATACCCTACCTTAACTATGCTCTGCCTATATGTCCTGAAATTGTTCCCTTTTCCAACAGGCACCATCTGTGTTCATTTTGCACATGCTGTTTCCTTGGTGTGGAATAACAGTCCAATGTACCTCCTTTCCTCACTTTACCTAGCTGGCTCTTTCTTATCCTGGTATCTATATTAACCAGATTTCAGAGAAAATACTTTTAATATTATCTATAATAGATTTTTATTTCTTGTTATCTGTGATCCTAAGAATCAGGGGTTTTCTTTCAATACAGCCTTTATCAGAAATCCGATGTTGTCTTGTTTCTAAATAGAAATCCCTATGCCACCTCCTCACCATGGTTTCCCCAGCACCTAAAGTGAAGTCCTGCACCCAGTGGATTCTCAGTAAATGTTTACTACATGAATGAGCAGAGTGAAGAAAACAGTCAGGTGACTATATTTCCAGTGGGCCAGTGGTGTTCCGGGGCCTGCAGACAGGACAAGGGACTGGTGCTAGAGTGGCAGCCTGCAGAAGTCTTGTGGGCTACCACAGAAGTCTTTCCCATCCTGACCACAGAACTATACTCCCACGGAGCTGAATTTTATTCTATATAAACTTAGAATGTAAAATTGTAATAATTCTGACGTTAACTCAGAAAAAAAGTCCAAGAATATAAGTTTCACAGGTTTGGAGCTCTGTTTTTTTTTTAAATTTGTGTGTGGGGGGGGGTCAGTTAACTTCCTGTGTTCATGTCAAGTAATGACTCAAACCACACTCTCCACTTCTCATTTATATGTTTAATGAAAGGAAATGGGAAACAAAATAAAGATGTGAAAACTAAACAATGCAAAAAAACCTACAGTGGTAAAATAATATTTAAAATCATCCTATGCTAAAATGTCAGCATTTATTTGGGACATTCAGCTCTGTTTATATTGTATCATCCAAAGCAATGCCTGTGAGTGGATTTCATAATGGTGCCTCCTACACATATACACCCACAGGCGACCTCTGCTTTGTGCACTTGACAATGACTAAACTTCACGTATTATGTCGACAATATCTTCCCTTCCTTAGAGGGCTGTTTCACATAGGGAATTACAGTTTTATAACCAAACAATGTTGCCTTTCCAAAATATATCATGATCAACTTTCATTAGAATTAAGTTCTATGAGCTGATAAATTGCTGTCTTTTGCCAAAGTATCAGGCAGCATTGTATATTCACCCAACAAATGCCTCTGAGAATGCTACCAGGGGAAAATGAAGGATCCTGAGATATTAATAGATTCTTTAGGCACAAGTTTTATTCTCTATAAAGTAAGCAAAAGACATACCAATTTCATCTTCTGACCTTCTCCCCACCTGCCTTTACTACAGACATTCATCTATTAGAACATGTTGATGGATATACCATTTCAACGTGAAATATTTGGATATCTGACTGTGATTTGGGGGAAAGGGAAATGGTGAGCTAATTTCCTCTTTTCTCAAGCTGAATCACTGAGTTCACTGCTACCAGGCACAGAGAAGCAATGTCATAGCAACCTCTTGGGTTTGCTCTTAAACACACAACAGCAGAATGATGCCAGTAGGTACGCTTTTTTTAATCTTTAGATTTTATTTGTTCTCACAGCAGTTTAAATTTTATCCTGTGTTTTACAATATGGGGCTATTTAATTCCCCTTTGGGAGTCTTATTGATGACTGCCACTTATATCAACACCAGTACAACAGACAGGCTGAATTCTTGGAAACATTTCTAAGTTTCCTTTTATTCCTCTCAAATTCCCTAGTTCATGTTAAAAATGTGTACATTTGACAGTCTGCATTATCTCTAGAATTCTCTTTACAATTATCCTGACTTTAAATGAGACTGATAAATTGTATTTCATTTTTCCCTTTCTTTATTGGTCCTCCCTCCTCCTCCTCCTCTTAATTCTTCTCTTCTTACCTCTTCCCCCATTCCTCCTCCTCCCCTTCCTCCTCCGCTTCCTCATCCTCATTTTTTCTTCTACTAGGCAAGCACTTTACCCCCTTGAGCCACGATTCCAGCCCTTTTGGATTTAGCTACTTTTCAAGTATGGTTTCACTTTTCTTGTCCAGGCCAACCTGTACTTTATCTCCCCCCCCCCCACCTTTTTTAACTGAGATAATAGGTACATGCCACCATAGATAACTGGGTTTTGTTTGTGTTTTGTTTTGTTTTTGTAAATTGAGATGAGATCTTGCTAAATTTTTTCTCATGCTGACCCTGGAGCATGATCCTTGTAAGCGGTTAGGATTTCAGGCAGGAGTCACTATGACCACACAGTGGGCAATATACAACATTATTTGGAATTATACATACATTTTACTTGAAGAAATTCTCTTTTCATCTTGATAGTGTGTGTTATAGTGGATAGTGTTTATCCATCTGATTTTTTTCTTTGTCACTTTGGTATTTGAACAAAAACAGCAGTAATTAGCTAATGACTAATTTGAATTCAGAATCAGAGGAAATTTAGTTCAGTACTTATTGGTCAAATCAGATGTCCTCAAAATAATAATCACTGGCCTTTCGGATCATATTATTTAGTGTCGGCGGGGGTGCTTTTGGATATTTATGAGTATCCTTGGTGGCTACCCCAGGATACCAGTAGCTTCCCTCCGCTAGTTGGGAAAATCAAAATGCTCCATTGTTTCCTGTGGGAACAAATAGCCCCAGAGGAGAGTAGAGAGTAATTTAGACCAGCTACTCTGGTACACCAGGGGTTATCAACCTTGACAGGACAGAAACATCAATTCAAATACTGATGCCCATGGTCCAGCAGAGTCGGTTATATCAAATGTCTGTCAGGATTGGTATTTTTGCTAGGGAGTGCTAAGATGCAGTGAAGACAAACAAGAAATGCCGTAATATCACAGTGCCTTCATTTCCTTACCTGGGAGATGGGTATAATACCATCTGTCCTAGTCACCACACAGGATAAGAAGAAAGAACATTTGTGAAATCATTTTCATAACAAAGCAATAACTGTGCTAAAGGCAGCAGAGAAAAAAATGATAATTTTTAAAAGTTGCCATGGAAACGGTATCCAGTTTTTATTATAAAATAGGATGATTTATATTCACTGTCTCTTAGATAGACATCCCATTCCTGATAGGAAGAAGATGTAGAACTCTTTTGGGCAGAAGCTCATGGTATTATTCTGTCCTTGATGGATACAAAAACTATACAACTCACATCAAATCTGTCATTTTATGCACCAGAGATGTTCTAGTCATATGAAATAAAATAAAATCAGTGTCTATTCTTTCATTCATAAGAATTCACTTTAATAAATGGGAAAGAATTTAGATTCCCCTGAAAATAGCCTCCTAGTAAGTTGCTAAGACAAATTCTTATTCAAAACTCAAATTCTTGCTAAGGCTTCAATCATGTCTATAATGCATTCTTTCTTTTTGGAAGAAAATAAGATACAAATATGGAAGCAAACAATAACAAATGCTAATCATTACTCAATTTGAGTGACAAATTCATAGTGTTTTTCTGTATTTTTCTTTGTTTAAGATATTTGTTTAAAAACTGTGAGACAATGTTAAAGTCAGCTTGAACAAAGCGAATACTCTAAATAAAAGAAGAAGCACATTCTGGTTGGTGTGAGCTGACTACAGAGGGCCCACTAAAATGAAAATGCCAGTGGGGAAAAGGGGATCCAATACACAGTACTTTTCCAGTTAATATTGTTAATTAATTTAGGGGGGAATGTTAGGCCTCTGACATGCAAGAACATTTATACCTAGCCTTTCATTAATGGTAATCTTTGTGTATTTTCATATATTCTACTAAGTGAAGCATCTTATTATGAAATAGCTGCTTCTGATCCCTTTACTAAATCACCAAGTACATAACTTCTAAGTTTTTCCTCTAATAAAAACCAATATGAAGCTGGGCTCTGGTGGCTCATGCCTATAACCATAGCTATTCAGAAAACTGAGATCTGAGGATCATACTTGGAAGGCAAGCAGGGAATTATATGAGACTCTTATCTCCAATTAACCAGCAAGAAGTCAAAAGTGGGACTGTGGCTCAAGTGGTAAAGTGCCACCTGAGAGTAAAAGTCAAGACACAGGGCTCAGGCCTTCAGTTAAAGCATCAGTGTTGGCACACAAAGAAAAAAATATTGAAAAAGAAAACAAACCAATATGGTACCACATAGGACATTTTTTTTTTAAAAAAAGCAAAAACAAACAAAATAACCAGGCAGTGTGAGAGGACAGCTTTTTAGGCATATCATTTAATAGAAACAGTTTGTGTGAAGATCTATACTCCTGTGTCGGCTGTGGAGAGATAAGTAAGCCAAGCAAATGTTCCCTTAGAGTAAGTGTTAACAAAAGATAACCTATAGGTCAAATCCAGTCAATTGTTTGTTTCTGTGAATACAGTACTAACTCAACACACCTTAGTCCTCCATTTACATATGCCATGGCTGTTTTCAGCAAGATGTGACCAAACTATTTGGTCTTCCATTATCTGACCCATTAAAAAGTATAGCCCTGTTGTACATTAATGTACGAAAGTTTCCCATAGAACCTTAGTAAGAAGTACTTGAACAAAACAAAATTTTCTCAATTATGTTTTTGCATTTCAGAGCATGATTATATCTATTTTTCTTTTAGTTCCCCCCAAAACTTGAAAATACAAGTGATAATATTACCTTTTCTCTTTAGAAAAAACTGGTCTGACTTACAATTCAACAAATTACTAAAAACAACCTCACTTGAGAATCTGTCAAGATGTTACTTTCCTAGAATAATACAATTTTATTTGTATAACTATTTCACATGAATGTGTATATGACATGATACAATAATTATTGAAATTTATTGCCCAAAAATCTTTTTCTTTTAAATAAAAGAAAGTAGAAAGCATAATTGCTTGAATGAGAAAAACGTAACAATTTTTTACATTTCTTTCAAAATAATTGCCTTTATGGGAAGTAGAGATGAAATATATGTTTTGACATAGTACTAGCCTATTTTTAGTTTAGTTTATATGCCTGGACATTCCAAGTTTGAGGAAAATTTTAAGAAAAGAAGATGTCTGTATGATTTTATGAATTTATATCCTTCCCAGCTGCCTCAATACATCATAAATTGAAATGAGACCTGATGATATTCTTTCCTTCATTTCTCTTCAAAATGACCCTGAAATAGGAAAACAGTAGGTAGTAAAGCAAAGAGCGTACAGAGCTATGGTTGCCACGGCAACCATAATCATATTTCCATTGAACTTCAGTGGAGCAGCCACTGCAGTTCAATTCAAGTTCATGTTTCCAAAGAACTATTATATATGTCCAAAGTCTTCATTATCTATAACTATCACTCTAATCAAGTAGGTGATATTTAAGTATGCCAAAGAGAAATGGCATTTGCATGATAAAATGATACATGCTAGACTATGCCATGGGCAAGAGATGTTTCCTTCTAGTTCACTACTTTCAACATGCATTTGTGGCACTATGCTTACCATTGACATTAGAAGGAATATGAGTCTTTTCCAGTAACAATGTAATAAACTCAACTTACATGAACTGTAATCCCTTAGGAAATCCAATGGCCTTAAGGAATGACAGAATTTTACAGAATGGCTAGTAGTAACCCCCTGTAAATAACTAACCATTTTGTGAATTTTTCATATTTTTGATAATATTATCTGGGTACTGAAGAATCTTTTTCCAGGATGGGCTGAAAAAAACTATTGTTTTTCACTTGCATCAAATTTGATAGCGACTTTGGGACTCAAGGGCTTTTATTTTCTTCAGGAGATGGTCAATATTAGAGTGTGAGGAGCAGAAGTTGCCTTACTGGTCCCTAGATGAGTTTTTATTTTCCAATTTACAAACACTGGAATAATGAAAGTTGATAAAAATTGTTAAAAGTTTCAAAATTCACATACATTTTCCCATAGAAATGATTGTTTTGCCAGAAAAACTAATGTAAGAAGACTCAATAACCTGAATTTCTGCCCATTTCTGCCCAGACAACCAGATTGTCTGCTTGGATGAAAATAATATTGCTTAATTAGAAATCAGTGCTGTCAACCATGTTCATTGCAGCACTATCCACTATAGCCAAGGTATGGAATCAGCTCAGTGGATGAATGGATGAATATATATATATATATATATATATATATATATATGCACATGGACTTTTACTCATCCATTAGAAAGAATGATATTGCATCATTTGTAAAGAAATGGAAGGAACTTGAAAGGTGTCAGGTGGTGTCAAGAAGAAGCTGTAGACAAATGAAGAGGAGAAGAGGGACAATACAGCAACAAATTCATTGTATATTTTACAAAATTAAGGAAAGTAAGGGAAGTGGAGGGTTGGGAGGGATGGGTCAGAATGATGATAGGGTGATATTGAACAAATGCACTGTATCATAAACTGCTTTGCTGAATGGTAATTCCTTAGTCCAACTACTTAATAATAAAAAAAATTGAAAAAGAAATCAATGGTGTAAGGGAAGAACTCTGTGTACATTTCAGGGTCTATTCAGGTATTGGAGGAACTCATATAACAAGAATCAGCCCAAGCTGGAGCCAATGAGCTTTCAGAGTCAGTATATATTTATATCCTTTGCCTCTTAATGCCTGTTAACTATGAGCTGCAAAAGAACTTCCTAAGTTTGATTGCTCACTTATAAAAATGAAACCTGGCCACCACTGGTGGCTCATGCCTGAAATTCTAGCTACTGAGCAGGCTGAGATCTGAGGATCATGGTTCGAAGCCAGCCCTGGCAGGAAAACACTATGAGATTCTTGTCTCCAGTTAACTACCAAAATATATGGAAATGGAATCGTGGATCAAGTGATACAGGGCTAGCTTTGAGCAAGTAAACTCAGAGACAGTGCCCAAGCCCTGAGTTCAAGCCCTAGGACTGCACATGCCCACAAAAAAGCCAAACAAATACACAAAATAAAAATCCTGAAAAAATGGTTTCCCAACTTGTGAGGTTGTTGTGAAGCTGAAATGAAATGATGTTAAAGAAAAGTCAGGAAATAGAAAACTATTCAATCAGGGATAGTTACCTTCACTTCTGCCCTCATCAGCGCTGCCTTGCTCAAGTCACTTCAGCCCTTTGGCACTAACTTTCTTTCTTTCATAATGAACAAGCTGGATGGACATAACTTTAAATGGACCCCTGGAAAGAATACATACTCAACTGTACTCCCTTAATTCAGTCAGTATGGAGGTGGCTAAAATGGTTTGAGAAAATGTAGACTTGACTACAGGTGCATGTTAAGAATTGTGAAGACGTCTATGCTCAATATCAAAAGATAGCTTTTCCTTAGCAATTCAAATTCCTTGAAGTGGGGGTACAATGGGACAATTCCCTACTGAAATCTTCCTCTTGTATTCATCTATTACTTCTACTACTTCTTCTTCTTCTTCTTCTTCTTCTTCTTCTTATTATTATTATTATTATTATTTATGTATTAACTACATCCTCAAATAGACTCATGGGTAGGAGTTTTATAAAGATTCTGCTAAGAATCCAGAGAGGGGAGATGTTATGCACAATTTAGGTGATTTATACTTTTAATTAATTACTTATTATAATTTCTGCAGTGCAAGAGAATGATTGACAACTTTTAAACCACTAAAAGAAAAAAACTAATTTAGTATAATTACTTTCCTTTTAGATTATGTCCACCCATGAAATAATTTTAATATAGTACTTATACTATTAAAGAATTTACCTGAGATTGGAAATATTTGGTAAAGCATTGATTTCAAGATATTCCTTTTATAGCACTATGGAAGTGAGTTTTTATTTTATTTTGTTAAAATATTGTTAAAAATATGTTTAAGCAGTTATACCAGAGGGTGGCCACTCAACAAAGCAGTTTATAAATACAATTTCATCCCTTTAACATTTCTTTCTTTAGTTTTTTTTACTTTTCTTATTTTTGACGGAGATACATTGAACTTTTGACTGTGTTTTCCTTCCATCTTCTCTTGAAGACAGAGCTCAATGGTAGAATGCTTGTCTAGCATGTATGAGACCATGGGTTCCACTGCCAGTTCTACAAAACAAGATCAACAGCTTCTAGAGAACAAGAATCTTTCAATAATTTCCTGAAAAATGATCTGCAATAGTTCCAAGTGCATTAAGTGAAAAGCATCTCATTCCCGTAGAAACACAATTTTTGCTCCCTAAATGGTTATACTGATGTGGACCGCATATCTGTCCTTTGGATAATATTCAAATTACACACACACACACACACACACACACACACACACACACACACACACACACACACACACTGCACTGCCCATGCCTTCCATTTCCTTTTCCTGCAACCAAAGAATGCAACTATGCATATCCTTTCTATTTGCACAAAAGTAATGGCTTTCAGCCATCAAAGAAGCACAAAGAATAATAAGGGCTGAAATGAATAAAAAATAAAAACACTTTCTTAAAAAAAACAAATCGTAAATGCAAATGCTAATGCATCTTTGCCTGGACAAACAGCTACGCTATTGAAGCTCATATCCATATAATTAAATGCAGGTGCCCTAGAAATACTCAACTTACAAATATCCTGACCATAGAAACAGCTACCCCTAGAGAACCAGACCAGCCATGGGGCAGGCTCTCCCCAGACTTGAAGGCAAGAGGAAGATTCCTTAAGGAGCCATTTTTGTCTCTTACTGGATACTGGAGTCGGTAGTGATTAGAGTAGAAAAGGGAGATGGGAAGCCATGGTGCTTGTGCCGCCACAAAATCCTCTTCCCATCATTCTCACCAAGCAATCCATTTCCCATCAATGTTACAGAGTGCCCTGGTTCCCAGGCCAGCCCATCCGAAGTGCACTGGGCTCACAGTACAGCTGGAACAGTGCTATTAATACTAGGCTGACTTCCCACTTGGAAGCCAACTCGAGCCCTGACAGTGCTCCTCAGCTCTGTTATGGTTAAATGGATTTGTGGGCGGTCCTGGGAGACTGCCAGTTAGAACATCCTTTCTGTGGGAAAATTCCTGCTACGGCCCAAATAACGCATTGGCAAACACCATGGCTGTAGGTCACAAGTTGGAAGAGTCTCCTGCTTTGATAAGTCTATCCTCACCTCTACCTTTCCCTTCTGGAACTGTTTGGATGACCATCACAGTAAATAAGCATAAGGCAAATCCAAATCTAAGCACAATACCCACGCCGTGGCAAGTAATAACTATGTTTTTCTAACATCATTAATATATCCGTGAATTGTCCCTTTCCCCAACACACATTTACATCCACACACGTACACCACTGTATGCTTCATGTAAATATGTTTTTGTCAATGAAAAACAATGTCTTCAAAGAAAAGATCAATTATTATCTAGTCTCTGACTGCACATTTTAATTGCTGCTTTCTTCTGTGAATGACGTCTATCCATTCATTTTCATCTGGCTCTCCCCAAGCTCAAAAGACAACTGTAGGATAACCAGATGTATCAAGGAGACGCACAGCAAATAAAAGAAATATACAAAAAATTAAGCAGAGGCCTTGGAAACATATATAAATATAAATCCTTCATTCTGTGTCAGTGAAACTATTATTCCCTGGCCATTAGCAACTTACCATCCAGTTTCGTAGATAAAATTTACCATCAACTTAATTCATACTAGCAAAAGCACTGTTTTCCTTGGATATCTCACTTTGAAGGCTTTATTGGAACAATAAAAACATATAAAGTTGACATAAAGACTTCAACAGCAATGTCATTTCTGTTGGTTTGTCTTTTCTTTTTTTGTCAGTCCTGGGACTTGAACTCAGAGCCTGGCCATTGTCCTTGTACTTCTTCAAGGCTAGTGCTTTACCACTTGAATCACAGCACCACACTTGGCTTTTTTTTCTGTGTATGTGGTACCAAAGAATTGAACCTAGGGCTTCATGCATGCTAGGCAAGCAATGTTACCACTAGGCCAAACTCCCGGCTGTGGTTTGCTTTTTATCTTTTTCTTTTTTTGTGATATGGATGATACTGAGTCCTATGAATAATGAACAAACCCAACCACCCTTGAAAGCAAATGGCTGCAACCTATTCTTTAATGGAACCACAGAATGTATGAGAAGAGAAACTTCTAGGGTCAGCACCCAGATGGTGTTGAAAAGGAAACCTGTATAAGTACTGTATAGCACAGGTTGTTTTTCAGGATGGAACTTACTGAGAAAAGGCATGCTATTTCAATATTTAGCTCAGGCAAACATTGCAAAGGTAAATTGTTCTCATATTCTACTTATAGCCTAATATATAACCTTGGGGTGAAGAGGTCTGCTCTGCCTACTTTTATCCATGTGAATATAACATTTACTTTTGTGCAGAGGATTATTCCCAACGTAGAAGTTGACCTTTTATATCATATATAGTAAGAGGGCGATTAATGAAGCAATACATATATGAGTTGAAATGTCATCACCCAGATATGTGTTAATTTCCTCTGAAATATTCATAGCAAATTGTTGGCTAAGCTTATCCTACAAACATTAGTTCTCTGAAATTGAACTTGGAATTTCTTTTCGACTCTCATTAGCCACATGACCCTAGAAAAGTCCATTTTATTAGTAGCCTTAGTTTCCTTCCTAATAGTTACCTCCCCTTCTGCCCTTTCAGAATTCTGACGCTTAGGTAGTCAACCTTCTCTTGTGAAAAATGGTAGATGATCCATTTCAGCTCCAAAACGTCATTCTTTTTCAATCATTGTTGGTATAACATTTCATTTTCCAGGCATGTTTGGAGCAGTCAAATATACATATGTTTGATATATATATATATATATATATATATAAGATTAAGGATCAAGAAAGAAAACTAAGAGTACTTTTAAATCTAATACAAGTAAAATGCCCTGCTGGAGAGATGGGCAGGTGTTCCACAACCTGGAGCAATAAAATGCATCAAATAGTAGGTTCCTCCTAGCTCACTCTTCTGCCATTTTGCTATATTGCCTCAGTTCCAATACTGCTGCTGAAACTCTAAAGAGCTGCTACATGTACTTTGGCCAACACAACATTCTCACTGGTAGGGACTTAGTCACATGGACAAAATTAGTTCTAATGGGGAAGCAGCAAAAGTTAGGCAGGGAAGATGCAGAGTGAGGAAGGGGCAACTGGCAGTTAATTCCATGGCAATTGGGGTGACATTCGTCAAGAGGCCCTGTATTCATAAATTCCTCTGTGGAGAGGCAAGCTCTTTATACAACTTCCTACAGAAAATAAAAACATATTAAAAATATGATTGAGATTCTGGGATGCCCCATACTAATGAAGCAACAGGAAGAGATGGCTTGTGCTTCTTCCATTGATTGCTGTCAGATCTCAATATGGTGAGGAAAATGGATATAACTCTCTTGCTCAAGGGTAAAAGTAACAGTATAGAGAGCAAGACAGAGCCAGGAGGAAGACCTGTAACTCTGTCAATATATCTCTATCTCTATCTCTATCTCTATCTGGATCTTCACACACACTACACCTCTATTTTAGATGGCAATTTCATGACTGCTTAATTCACTTGGAGAAGCAATATTCTGCTACTTGAAGCCAAATACTTTCTTATTCACTTGACCTGTCCAACAGGCCTTCCAAATTTAAAGGCTGTTATTTTCTCCCTTTTGTTTTTGTTTTGTTTTTTCATGAGCTAAAACTTCTAGACACCTAAAAGACCAATCAATGATTTAATCACTGTTATTTTGATGACCGTCTTAGAAGCTAATAGATATGTCCATTGTGTTGTATTGTCATCATCTGGCTCAAAATAGGAAAGCAGAAAAATAATTTAAAAATGTATTACAT
This sequence comes from Megascapheus bottae, assembly GCF_031878675.1. Classification (NCBI taxonomy): domain Eukaryota; kingdom Metazoa; phylum Chordata; class Mammalia; order Rodentia; family Geomyidae; genus Megascapheus; species Megascapheus bottae. The sequence goes on from NC_143547.1 coordinate 1,111,820, forward strand.
ATATTATGTTCCTGATCATTAACGCACAATTGTCCAATTAAATGTTGACCTATGTTGTTATAAAGTAATGCAGAAATATCTATTGTGTTCATTCCTTTTAGGTATCTGAAACTTTCTTTTAAATGATTTTTCAGTCAGGTGGTTGGAGCTCATGCATGAAGTCCTAGCTACACAGGAGGCTGAGATCTGTGACTTGTTCAAAGCCAGCCTGGGAAGGAAAATACATGAGATGCATTTCCAGTTAAGCACCAAAGAAGTCAGAAATGGAGCTGTGGTTCAAGTAGTAGAGTATAAGCCTTGAGAAGTATGTTAAGGGCGAATGTTCAGGCCCCAAGTTCAAAATCCAGTACTGGCTAAGAAGAAATGTTTTTCAGTTCTTATCTCTTCCATTTTTGACATTATCTGTAATTTGTAACAAATAATTTAGTCTGTGAAAATGGGTTTCTTTGTACATTAAGGAAAGATGGGAGAGTACCATCTATCTTTGTCAGCTCGGGCTGCCATAACAAAATAATATGGACTGACTAAATGGCTAAAATCACCTGATTGTTTCTTACATTTCTGGAAGCTGAATGTCTGATATGAGGGTATCGGGATAGTCCAGTTGTGGTGAGGGCCCTCTCTTGGTTTACAGACAGATGGCTTCTCTCTAGGCCTTTACATTGGCAGAGAAATAATAAATCTTTGTTACTTCTTTTTCTTTTAATCTCCTTATGGCTCCATTCTCCTGATTCCTAAATCTAGTCACCATCCAAAAGTCCCAGCTCCACTGCCATTACATTAGGAGATATGTGAAGGGAAACAAACATTAAATATTTAACACTATCTTTTTGAGAATATGTGAAAGTCAAAATATACAAAACACATAATAGCAGATATATAGCAGTTATTCAAGAAGTGAAATTAAGTAGATTATAAGCAATCACCAAGGTCATAAAATGAAGGGAATACATCTGGCTCAAATACTTATTCATTCACTCATTCATACATATGTACACATTCATGCTAGTTCCATAAGACACCAAAGACAACTGGTAGTTAAATAGAAAACAATATAGTAATGTTCTAAGGAATAAAGTGTATATATCAAGGATCTATATGTAGTCAAGAAGAAACCAAGACCCAGAAGATAATACAAATGAACAGAAACCATGAGGAAAAAGCAGAGACTTAGAGAATATTAAAGAGAAATGGATAAAGGGGGTAAAGGGGAAAGAGAAAGAGAGAGAGAGAGAGAGAGAGAGAGAGAGAGAGAGAGAGAGAGAGAGAGATCTAAGCTATTAGAGTGGTTAAAGTTAAGGTACAGCCCGGCAAGCTTCTGGCACTGCCAAAGCAATATGCTTTAAAGTCCTGCATTCGATGATATCCAGGTTTCACAAGGGCTAAGATGTTTTTCTCCTCTTACATTCTTTCCCTTGTAATGTGATGATGCATTTCTCCTGCCTAAAATAGCCAAACATAGCTCTATTCTTTGTCACACAAGAGAATCTAAAACAAAGTGGAGGTAAGGTCACAGAATTGATGATGGGGTGAAGAGAATATATCTACAATGACAAGAGAGGCGACCTAAGATTTAAATGTGTTTAAGAAACGGCTAAGGAAAATGATGCCAGCATAGGACAGGAAGACATATGACTCAGATAGTAAGGAAGAAAAATTTTAAAAGAATAAACAAGTTCTAGGAAAAGAGGGAAAGAGATAGTCTGAAAGAAACACATTGGTTCCACGGCTACAGAGGTTAAATACAATCAAGACTCACCCTTCTTTAAACTACCTGGTGCCCACGCTCCAGAAGGCATGGTCATCTGTGATAAACTGAAGGATGTTACCCAGACACCCTCTGAAAATCTGGCTGAAATTCTCACTTGCCTCATGGTGATGCTATAGTATTATACTAATCTGGACCGGACCTTGAGTCAAGGGAAGGTAGAGTAGTCCTTAATATCCATTTTATCTCCCCATCAGCTCCTGATAGCTTAAAAAAAGTTTGAAAAGGATGAGGATGAGCCTCAAACTCCTCAGTGAGATCTGGTGAGAATGACCTTTAATTATTTCACATAGAGCTAATTTCCTATTTTTATTTCATATCATTTTTCTTGAAGACCCTTAATTGCATAAACCTTAAACTCTACAACACCTGAATTCAGCCCTGTTGACTGGAAACAAAACATATGTAATGCCTGTCTAAGAAGACTCTATTCTTTTCTTCCTACACTACATGTTTATTTCTAAGTAAACCCAGTGAGGAAAAATAAAAGTTTGTTGGAAAAAAAAGACTCACCCTTCTGAACTTGGCAATGAGGTCATCTGTGACATTGGAAAAAGAAGTCTCAAAAGAATGAGGGGGTGGAAGTCAATTGGAATGGAACCGAACAAAAAAACTAAATATTGAAAATATCTTTATGAGGGATTTAGCCATAAATTTAACTCCTGAGAGTAACTTTCAGGAGATGTTTGGTCAATAAAAGATCTAACATGAAGAGATAATGGAGTGTGTAGAAGTTATGTTGAAGCTAGGGCTGAGAAAGCTGGGAAACTATCCGAAGTGATCTCAAGCAAGCAGGACAGCATAAAATTTAGATTGAAACGTACATTTTGCCTGGAATTTCTGGCTCCGATCTATACTCCTACATACTTAGGAGGCTGAGATCTGAGGAGCACAGCTTAGAGTCAGACTAGACATAAATGTCTGATAGACTCTCATGTCTAGCTAACTAGCAAAAAGCAAGAAGTAGAGAGAGCTGTTGCTCTAGTGGTAGAGCAGTAGCTTTGAACAAAAATAGCTCAAGGACAGTACTCAGGGTATGAGTTCAAGCCTGTGTACTAGTCCAATTTTTTTTTGCCAGTCGTGGGCTTGAGCACAGGGCCTGAGCACTGTCCTTGGACTTTCTCAAGGCTAGAGCTCTACCACTTGAGCCTCAGCACCATTTCTGGCTTTTTTTTTCTATGTATGTGGTACCAAGGAATCGAACCCAGGTCTTTGTGCATGCTAGGCAAGCACTCTACCACTAGGCCAAACTCCCGGCCCCTAGCCCATTTTTTTTAAATGGAAGAAAACAATGAGGCCTTTTTATCTCTCAGATGGGAAGAAAGGGGTCTGTCTTATTCATATTTGATTCTTTTATCACAAAGCAAATTTACCAGCACTTTCATATGAAGCTTATAATGGATAAGTATAATGAAGAAGTATTACATTTTTAAATGAGCTCATTGTAATTTCAGAAAATATTAACTATCAGCAACACAGCCATCTTTCATTTGTATTTGAGTATGGTTACTTGTTCTTGGTCTTAAGCCCTTATCACAAAAGCACTAATGGGATGGAGTTTATGGAAGTGATAGTTTTTTTTTTTACATTGATTTAATGAATCACCCAGGAAGCTTGAGAGACCAGGATGTTACCTCCAGACCACGGGGCTTCCAGGCATCTGCCCTATCAGAGAGGCACATCTGCTTCTCTGGATGAAGGAAACAAAGCCAGAATAGAAGGGTCGGCTGGCAAAGCCACAAGGTCAAGCCTTGCCCTCTTCTTCCTGGCTTCCTGCACTGACCTGGAACTATCTACATGAATTGCCTTGCAGCAATTCTGCAAAATAGAACTAAAATAGGAATGACTACAATATGTTCCTCTTTCAGAATCCTTGAAATGACATCTGATTTATTTCTTCATCTCACAAACATTAACTCACCTCCGACTCTCCTTCAGACACTGGAGAAAGCTTGGAGGAGTGTAATTTGCCATGGATCTTGCATGAGGACTAATTAGTAATACAGATTCATACTGTTTATCTGAACGGATGCATCTGTAAATCCCACCAAGCATAGTGCATTACTGTTTACAGTGCGTGAGTTGCTGTTTATTTTTCAGCATGGAAGGTACACATGTTGTACTTTTCATTTATGAGGTACAGTTGGGGTTGACAAAGCCCTAGGATAAATACTTCATCCTCAAAACTACAAAAGATGATGCACTCCGTAGCTTACATGTGTTCTAATTTTCATCATACCCATTTGGTCCAAGGTTCCATATCTATAAGAAGAGTCAAGTGCCATATAAGGATGCTAAGTTTCCAAGACGGGTGGGGGGTGTGGGGGGGAGGGAAACGGCTACCAAGACATGTGAAAGGGTATCAATGTATGTGAATTAATGCACCTTCTATCTGGCAAATATCATGTAACCCTTTTACTAATTACAATAAAAAAAAGAAAAAAAAGGATGCTAAGTTTATTATTAGCACAAATAATGATGTTCTTAGCTCTCCTTTAATAGTAATTATTCAACTTGGCCTCATGAGCATACTTGGAATTATTGTCCATGAATTTAGTTTTAAATGATTTTAAAATTTATGCACTGAAGATTATTAAACTACATCACTTCTGAAAATGGACTATAACTAGAACCAGGATGTTTGCAATTGATGGCTTCCACGAGATTAATGCTATAATAGTGTTCCCTCACCAGGTTGACTTTTTCTAGTCAGAATATCTGAAATCTCAAATGTTTTGGAACTCAATACTTTCTGAGTAAGACATATTACATTTCAAATATTATATCTCTTCTTCCTCCTCCTCTTCTTCTTCTGATTAAGGTTACTCAATCAGTAAAATTAATGAAAACATTCCAAAATATGAAAAACTTTGAAACATAAAAATATCCCTTTTCTAATAAGACATGCTTCACTAGATTACTGTTGTCACATTTAAAGACTATTATCCACTCCACTGAAACTCTTTTGTATTTCACTTATACAGTTCTGTTGCTATGGCACGTACAAGAGAAAATGGCTCTGTCAAATGAGAATACCAGGCTATTCTCCCCAAGGTCTATCATGAACTCTAAACTAGTCATGGTTCCATGTTGTATGAAATATACTTGGTACCTACATAGCAGGTCATTTTCTAAGTATGTCTATAATAGAAAATGTTTGTAACAAAAATTGGCTGGAGGAAAGGAGAAAATGTATTACAAAACCAAAAAGAGTGAATTTATAGTTTTCTACCAGGATTGCATTTTGCACTAACACATACCATTTGGTGAGTAAATCTCAAAATTCCTTAGATGATAGCCAGGCAATGAGGAGAAAAAGTTCAAGCACATTTCCACTGTCTGATAAGAGTGATGGTGTTGTCTAGAGAATACACAGACAACATGGGCAGCAGCAAGCTTAACTTGGTAAATGCTTAAGAAAACCCTGAAATAGTTTCCTTTCCAGATTGGTTCTACAAGCATACAGAAATTTATCCGCTAAGCTAGGGATAATCAAACTATAGCTCACAGACCAAATCCAGTCCATATCCTGTTACTATAGTTTTATTGGAATTTTTATGCACATTTATTTATATACTGTCTATTTCTCTTTGTGATCAAATATCAGGGTTTTGACAAACACCATATGGTCAGAAAAGTCTAAAATACTTACTGTCTGGTTCCAACTGACTAAAATACTATAGTACATTAACATAAAACTCCTACCAAAAAAAATATGACATTATGCTAGCCTAGACGTTTAATTGGTTTAGTTTGAAGAGTTCATATACATTTTAATTGTGTAAATGTTATGGCCCGTCTTAGGGCTTGAACTCAGGGTCTTACACTGTCCGAGCTTTTCTGCTAAAGGCTAGCGCTCTACCACTTTGAGGCACAGCTCCACTTCCAGTTTTCTGGTTGTTAATTGGAGATACGTCTCACAGGCTTTCCTGACTGGCTGGCTTTGGACAGCAATGCTCAGATCTCAGCCTTCTGAGTAGCTAGGATTACAGGTATGAGCTACCAGCACCTGCTTAATTGTGTAATTCTTATAAACCTTAATAAAGGTAATAAGAAGTTGACATGAAGATATAAGTACTAAAATTTTCAGTAAAATATCTCTGGTTAAATATTGTTTGTGGGAAAGATAATGCCTACTTTAATATATTTGAATATAAGAAGACAAAATAGAGGTCATTACTCTTGGTTTCTACAAGTAGATCATAAAACAAGTATTAGTACTTGAGCTTATGCTCCTATGTGAACAGCTACATAATAATTAAGGATACATGAACTGATCTAAAAGACTGTATAAGAACAAAAAGAAATGTCTCATGGAAGTAGCACTGTGGCTCAAGTGGTAAGAGTGCTAGCCTTGAGTTCAAAGATGCTTAGGGACAGGGCACAAGCCCAGTGTTCAAGCCCCAGGACTGGCAAAAAACAGAAAAGAAAAAAAATGTCTCAGAAAAGTATACTATTGTGATTTTGATTTTCTATATCACATTGTGTATTTTAAACAATGAAGATATATAATTATTTGAAGATCTAAAACCAGAAAGAGAAACATTTAACTAGATCCTTGTGTCCATTTCCAGTTGATTTTAAGATGTGCATACTTTCATTTAATAAAACAAAAGAGGAAGAAAGCCATCTGTCATGAATAGTTGTGCAATTTACATCCAAGCTACTTTCTAAATATAGAACCTCCTCTTTCCTTTTAAAAGCCTGTTCATATTTGCTACAGTTTTATTATTAAAGTATCTATATGTGTCATTACAAGGAGATAGAAAGTTCAACAAAATTATGTCTTCTGCAGTAAGTGAAGCAGATACTGAATATCTATGCTTAGTTTTCTCCACAAGATACGAACATATAAAACTAGACATTTTCTCACTACAAACACCTTTTGATTATAAGCAAGTGTAAACCAAATGGATAGTGATGTTTGCATTTTTAACAACTCTCTATGTTCATCTGAAGATATTGATCTCATACCCTTTTTCTCATGGGCATCTTAAATAACAAGTAATAGAGCATTGCTAACTTAATTGGGACAATGGTTTACAATTGCTATCATGCTGAAAAATTAAAAATATTTTGGAAATATAAAAATCAGGAAAGTTAATATTGCTTTGTTACTTTCTTTCCTAGTACAAATTGATCCTGAAATACAGGGTTTTTAAAATTGAAACAAAACAACCAAGATAGCCATCTTGCTTGGCCAGGTATTTGAAAGTCACAATCCAAGAGTGTGTGTGTGTGTGTGTGTGTGTGTGTGTGTGTGTGTGTGTGTGTTCATGCACAAGCGCACACGCAGTCCTGAGGATAAAGTAAGACCCTAACATAGACTGAGTAACTATTCTACCACTGTGTTACATCCATTCCTTTCATTTGGACCTTAAGGAGACCTTAGGTAGGCTTTACCAGTAGGCTCTCGAGGTTCAGTCTTTGTGTGATTTGGGACATCTTAAGTCTTGATGACTTCCAAGGAAAACCTCTAAGGATAATTAATCAGGACATAATAGATATGAAATAATGCCAGCATCATAAAAGTTTCTATGGTATAATGCTGTGCAGCTAGATGTTATAAAAATGTTAGGTGTCAGGTTTTTACAATTTATTTTTCAAAATGGATCTGTAATCATTTCTCTCCTTGATTCCCCAGAAATGGTAACTCTAATACCATCTTCCGAGCTACTACTTGTTTTGTGTAACCCTCTGTTTGCTTGGACCATTTGCAAAACCAAATACATCTGACAGAATATGACTTCCCTGGAATATGCCAGTTTCTAGTTACTCATGGATATGTATAAGAATTTAAACTAAAATCTGTTCTTCACATTAACAGACAAAAGAGCTTTGTCTGACTTTCTAAATTGACATCCCACACAGGAATCTAAGTGATAGCAAGCTGTTAATAATGGCTGAATCATCCTTTAAATATCAGCTCCCTCCTTAAGTCTCATCTCTAACTAAATGTCACTTTCTGAGAAAACTAACCATCCTACAAATATCTTTCTATCATTCCAGATGTTATCTGAAATATTACATATTTATTGGTTCATAAGATTCTTTATTCTGCAATGTAATCTCTTTAAAAAGAAATGTTTTGCTGTTGTATTCACCATTGTATTTATAGTACCTAGAAGAATATCTCTATTTTGTTAACTTTTTACATGCTCAGTAAGTACTCATAGAATACGCTGATTTAAAAAGGCAAAAGACAGATGAAAAATGCTGTGCAAATATTTTTGATAAACGTGCACCTTTTTGACGAAAACTTTAAAACCCTAAAAAAGGAAATTAAAGCAGAACTAAGGAAATGGAAAAACCTCCCATGCTCCTGGATTGGAAGAATCAACATTGTGAAAATGACAATCTTGCCAAGAGCTATCTACAAATTCAATGCAATACCCATCAACATCCCAATGTCATTCTTTAAAGAAATAGAAGAGGCAATCCAAAATTTCATATGGAATAATAAAAGACCCCGTATAGCAAAAATTCTTCTTAGCAGAAAGAACAGCGCAGGAGGAATTTCAATTCCAAACTTTAGACTCTATTACAGAGCTATAATTATCAAAACAGCTTGGTAGTGGCACAAGAACAGGCCTGAAGACCAATGGAATAGAACTGAGGACCCAGATATTAAACCACAAACCTATGGCCACCTAATCTTTGACAAGGAATCCAAAAACACAATGGAAGAAAGACAGCCTCTTCAACAAGTTGTGCTGGCAGAACTGGTTAAGCACCTGCAGAAAACTAAAGCTGGATCCTTCTTTGTCACCTTGCACTAGAATTAACTCCAAATGGATCAAAGACCTGGAGGTAAAAGCTGACACAATGAAAACTTTACAGGAAGGAATAGGAGATACACTAGGCCTCCTTGGCACAGGTCGAAACTTTCTTAATAAGGACCAAGAATCACAACAAATCAGAGAAAGGCTGGATAAGTGGGACTGCATTAAACTGCAGAGCTTTTGTATGGCAAAGGACATAGCTAGTAAACTAATCAGGAAGCCTACAGAGTGGGAGAAGATCTTCACCAACCAAACAACGGACAAAGGCCTCATATCTAAAATATATCAACAACTCAAAAAATTGAATCACTCCAAAACTAACCTCCAAAGTAACAACCATCCCATTAAAAAATGGGCCAAAGACTTAAAGAGTCTTCTCTGAAGAAGAAACAAAAATGGCCTATAGACACATGAAGAAATGCTCAACATCTCTGGTCATAAAAGAAATGCAAATCAAAACAACTCTAAGATTCCACCTCACTCCAGTTAGAATGGCCAGGATCAGGAAAATGAATAATAACAGATGCTGGAGGGGATGTGGCCAGGAGGGATCACTACTACACTGTTGGTGGGAGTGCAAACTCGTTCAACCACTATGGAAAGCAGTGTGGCAGTGCCTCAAAAGGCTAAACATAGAACTCCCCTATGACCCAGCAATTCCACTACTTGGGATTTACCCAACCATCCAGAAACAAGGACATACTAAACCCACTAGCACAACAATGTTCATTGCAGCACTATTCACCATAGCAAAGATATGGAACCAACCTAGATGTCCCTCAGTTGATGAGTGGATTAACAAGTTGTGGTATTTGTACACAATGGAATTCTATGCTGTTGTCAGAAAGAATGACATCGCCCCATTTGTTAGGAAATGGAAAGACTTAGAAAAAATCATATTAAGTGAAGTAAGCCAAACTCAAAGGAACTTAGGCTCAATGGTTTCCCTCATTCGTCATAATCAGTAGAAACCTTGGGCTCTACTAGCAGAGATTTGCAATAGAGCAAAATCTTGATACATAAGGCCATATAATGTGAAGCTAATTGAAAGGACCTCCAGGATATTGAAACAAAAGCCATATAATGAATGATTGTTGTCCTTAATGTACTATGTTGTCTCTCATCTCCTTTGCTGTCCCTTGGTTATCTCATATTGGTATAGTATCTCACTTTGTTATCTGATATATTGAATTTATTTGTATTTGGATATTTGAAATTTGATAGGGAAGGGGGGAAAACCAAGACGGGTGGGGGGTGTGGGGGGGAGGGAAATGGGTACCAAGACATGTGAAAAGGTATCAATGTATGTGAATTAATGCACCTTCTATCTGGCAAATATCATGTAACCCTTTTACTAATTACAATAAAAAATGGGAGCAGGGTACCAGTGACACATGCTTGTATTTCTAGGTTCTCAGGAGGCAGAGGTCTGGAGAATCACTATTTGAAATTCCCAAATAAAAATAGCTAAGAGGTCCTATTTCACGCAGTGGCAGTATAGATCTGTCATCCCATATACATACATAGGAAGAACAAATAACACACTGCAAATCCATGCAAGCCTGAACAAAATGTGACACTATAGAAACCAAGGTAGAAAGTGTGGATGAAACTGCAGAGTTGTTGCTTAGAACATAGGAAGTCCGGTTGGTCACAGTGGCTCATGCTTGAAATCCTAACCACTCAGGAGGCTAGCCCAGGCAATAAAAGGACCTGAGACTTTTATCTCCAGTTAACCTCTAGAAAATGGGAAGTTTGGCTTGGCTCAAGGGTAGGGCAGTAGCATTGAGATGAAGAGCTTAGGGACAGTGCCTAGGCCTAGTTCAAGCCCTATGACCGCCCCCCCCAATAATAGAAAATAGGAAGCCCTTAGTTAAAACTACACAAATGCTAAATAAAAAAACCAGGAGGAGGAAGAAGAAGGAGTAGATGAGAAGAAGAAGGAAGAGAGGGAAAAGAAGGAGAAGGAAGAGGAAGAAGGCAGAAGGCAGAAGAAGAGGAAGAGGAGGTCAAAGAGTACTAGGAGGAAGATGAAGACGATGACGAGGAGGACGAAGAAGAAGAAGAAAAGGAGGAGGAAGAGGAGGAGGAGGAGGAGGAGGAGGAGGAGGAGGAGGAGGAGGAGGAGGAAAAGAAAATGGGAAACAATTCAACAGACCCATTTTTAAATAGGCCTTGCACCAACTTTAAAAGAGAAAAATTATTGTATGGTTAACAACATTATACATACCTATGTTCATTATATATATTCTGTTTTGGGTTTATTTTGGCATCTTAAATATGTCTTTGTTTTAACTTACATTTTCTCATGAAATAGTAACTGTCAAATGAAACAACACAGGCTGATGGATCTCAAAATTAGTTGCTATGTGATGCCTCTTCCCTGAGAAGCAGAGTTGTATATATCAGTGAATAGCTCAGTGACTTTATCTCATCAACTGTGTTCACGAACTATTTGCAGACCTGATTTCATCACCTCCTGTGTACTCCACATCCCTTTGTGAGACTCTTGTCTTTCTGATCCTCAGTTTTTTCCAAAGAACTGAAATTTGTCCCTCCATTTACTTTATCTCCATCGTATTCATGTTCACCGACAAGTTCTCTTAAGTTTCCATCATAAATATTTGTACTTTTCTCCATTAATTCTGGCTGTCATAACCTAAAACATAGCCTCCTAACTCATCTCTCTCTTTCAGTGCTTCTCCTTTAGAACAGCCTCCAAAACACTTCATCTAAAATGAAAAATATGTTGGTCCCAGTGGCTCACGCCTGTAATCCTAGCTACTCAGGAGATTGAGATTTGAGGATCAAGGTTCAAAGCCAGCCTGGGCACAAAAGGACCTGAGACTCTTATCTCCAATTAATCTCTAGAAAATGGGAAATGGGGCTTGGTTCAAAGAGCTCAGGGACAGCACCCAGGCCCAGTTCAAGCCCCAGGACCCACAAAGTAAAATAAAATGAAAAATAAAACTTTCAAAAAATTAAAAAAAACGTGCACAATTTAGAACATGTACTAAACAGATTAGATCTATGGCCTGAGTTATACACATATAATGTTATACACATACAATGTCATCATTATTCCCAAATGAATTGTCTGCATTGTGCACAAATAGACCTTCTGCATAAATGTTCATTAGTGAAAATTCTGGTAAAGTCCTTCTTTTCTTTTGTTGGTAATGAGCTTGAGCCAAGGGCCTGTCCCAGTGTTGTTTTGCTCAAGGCTAGGCTATATCCCAGCCCTCCAGCTCTACTACTTTGAGACACAGTGGCACTTTCAGTTTCTGAGTGGCTAATTGGAGTCTCAAAGGGGCCTTGTCTGCTGGACTGATTTTGAATGGTGATCTTCAGATCTCAGCCTCCTGAGAAGCTAGGATTGCAGATGCAAGCCTTTGGCACCCAGCTTCCTTCTTTTATTAGAAACATGAAAAATAAACAAACTGACATTGCAATGATGTAGAAGATTTCTGTTTTACAGGCTGTTACTGGTTGGAAAGTTTGTACCAAAAAGAAATCAACCATATTATGTAATTTAGACCATTGCTCATTCTCTTCTGATTCTTTCTACTATGCATATGGGTGTGGACAATCAATAACTATCTAAGTTTTATCTTCTACGATTTCCAATCTGCTCAATCTTAGTTGTAGGACATGGGGCATTTGTAGGTCTGAGCATGGGCTGTGATCCTCAGCATCACTGGCTTCTTTCTGCTATGGCTGCTTCCCGAGCGCCTCTGTTTGCCAAAATACTTACTGCACAGTCAAAGGCTGAAGGAGCCACAAAAGTTAAACAATGTGTGCATGAAGAGATAAGAATTCTGGATGAGAGCAAGGGTTAAAAGAGGAAGCTGAAGAAGGACAGAAAAAGAGATTGGGTCAAATGTGGGTAAAAATAGAGTTCCAGTGTACCAAAGGAAATTGATAAGCAAATTAAATTAGAATGAAAAGAACAGGAAGATAAAAGAAGTTCCAAACAGGCCTAAATTTCCCAAATACTAGGAAATATAAAGAAAGTACTGAAGAAAGAAAGATTATAATAATAAAGGAAAAAAGAAAGTGGGATGAAGAAAAAGGAGAAGGAAAATAAAACAGATCAACACAAAAAATGCCATGAATGGAAAAATGCAAAAAGAGATGGAAATATTCAGAGGAAGGAAAAATATAGAAATAGCCATGTGTATACCTTTGCAATCACAGTAGAGTACCATGAAAAGAATGACACTTGAAACTCATCTATTGATAAATATGGCACGATGTGCAGAATAATGGCCCCAAATATGTTCAGATGTGAATCCCTGGAACTTGAGAATATACTGCTTACATGGGGAAAGGGACTTTGCAGATGTGATTAAGTGCATGACTCTTAAGGACAGATTATTCAAGTGAGAAAAATCTAATCTGTGGGTCTTTAAAAGTGAGAAGGTGGCCGGGAGTTTGGCCTAGTGGTAGAGTGTTTGCCTAGCATGCAAAAAGATCGGGGTTCGATTCCTCGGTATCACATACATAGAAAAAGCCAGAAGTGGTGCCGTGGGCTCAAGTGGCAGAGTGCTAGCTTTGAGAAAAAATACAAAGATAGGGCTCTAGCCCTGAGTTCAAGCCCCAGGACTGGCACCAAAAAAAAAATTGAGAAGGTTTCTTAGCTGGAGTGTGTCAGATAAAAGGAAATACAACATCTAATGCAGATAAAGGGAAAAACAACCCCTAATGCACCAAAAGTCTTGCTACTATAAATAAACTTGTTGTCCAGAAATAGTATGTTTAGAACTCAGACTTCTTTGATTTTCTATAGTATTTATCATTAAATAAAAATTTACCTACCAAATTTAAATTTGATACCTTTCTATAGAAGATTCTCTTAATGCAGATTCAAGATTGTTATAATATTTAAAATATGCTTTCTTCCTTAGGAAAAGTTCACTTTTCCACAACAAATAAATACAGTGTTTTCTAGACATACATTTCTAAAGAAATGATTATGTAAGAAGGCTTATTAATTTTATAGTCCAAAGTCCATATTTACACATGAAGTATATCTTTCATTCTTTAATTATTTAACAATAAAATAAGAGTTAAAAATAATGTAATGTAGTCCCTGTATTCTTATTTATCACTTGACTAGGTGAATAGGAAAGAGATTTATAGTCACAGAAGTCTGTTTCATGATACTTTAGTATTTTATCCACTGATTCACAGTTAGAAAAGTGATGACTCAAATGTGAATTTTCTTTTGTCAAAACCGGAAATCCTATTACAACATTAAGGCAGGTTAATATCTTTTGTAAGATGGAGACAGTTGGTATTATTAAGACATTGTTCTGAAATCCCATATCATTCTATCTAACCATTGTGAGCCACATTCAGATACTGTTGAGTTGAGGCAACTATATACAACTGATTTTTTTTTTTGCTGAGCATTCAGGACAATAATTTCTAAACCTAAAGCTATAACAAATAAAACAGAGTTACCACAGTAGTCCTGCTCTCCAAGTTTCTGACCTGTACATGAAACATGACATAACAACACAAAAGTAACAATAAATATTAGGAAGAAACTATTTTGAATACTGTTATCAAAAGGTTAGAGGAATGCTAATATTCCTGCAGACATTTATTATTATCATATTGCAATTATATACCAAATTAAGATGAGTCAGGAATGAAAACAATAGTCCAAATCAAGATGACAGGACACATGCATCTAGATTTCTTCTTACATAAGTCCTAATTGAAGTGATAGAAAAATCATTTTCAAGATGTTTACAATTAGAGAAGAAGGGATTCCAGGAAGATAAAATACTGAATTTATTTGGAGATGAAATGACATTTCAGAAAATGACATTTGAGTGTATCATAAAAGATACAGTTTTTTTTTTACAAAGTAGATGGCTAGATTTCAATGATGGAACCAAAAATAATACCAAAAACAGGAGCGGGACATAGGGCAGTTTTAGGAATCAAATAATTGCATTCAGAAGACTTGGGCCACTTAGATTATTCCACATTCCTGTGTATACAAAGCATCTGTCAGTAGTGCTCTGTTTCCAAGCTGATGCTTCTTAACATGTTAAATAGGGATATTGAACCCTCAAGTGAAAAGGGAATGAAACAACTATGCAGCAGGGGGGAAAGGCAGATGCAAAGCAATTCAGAGAGAAAAGGGTAGACATCGTATCTATCTCCTTCAAATAATATACTGTTTAATGCCTTACTTAGGCTTAACTGAAATGGGAGATGAGACCGCTGTGAAATGTACACAACTCATGGATGGTCCCTAATTCAGGACCACACATGGTGCCAGAGGGAAAGCAGGCTCTAGCAATAAGAGAAAGTCACCAGACACAGAGATTTAGGTGCTGGAGATGTTGGTCAGGTGAGCACTAATGTTAAGGTAGAAGAAACCTTGGTAAGATGCCCACAGTCTTTGCTGTAAGCTTCAGCAAAAGCCTTTGAGGTCGGTGACTAATAGCAGAGGCTCTGGGCACAAATGGACCCGAGCTTCCAATTTCATTATCTTTATCACTAATTAGCTACTGACTGGCAATTACTTAATCCTTTTATCTGTATTTTCTTCACACATGAAGAAATGAATAGGAAGCTATTCATATCCATCTCTGAGATCTAAAGGAATACTAAAGATGATTTATTGGCAGGATTGTGACCCAGTGTCCAATACTTAAAAATCAGTTATCATAGATCTTACTACCACAGACCCTCTTATTTCTGTATCTCTGTTTCTGTTTCCATGTGGCACACTCACTCACCATTCTAGGTTGAATATAACTGGGGAGCCTCTGATCTATGTTATCTCCCATTCATGGTCTTGACTTCAACCAAATCCACGCATCACATGACATTTCAATTCCCAGCCCTAAAACCATGTTGAAGCTATCTTCATTTGGGAGTGAAAAGAAGGAAAAATATTATAAATACCAGAAATCATTAAAACAACAACATTAACAATTGGCTAGAGAATTAGAAATATGTTGTTGAAATATGTCTTTTGTTTTTAAGTTTCCAGAAAGCAAAGATAAAAAGGAATTTTATGGTGGCTTTGTCACTTACTAGATGGTCTGATTTCTATAAATCCTTAAAAATCACTCTTGTACAAATTGGTACTAAAATGTGTACCCTTCCTCTCTCATAAAGTAGAAATAGTTTGTGTAAACATTATGAAAGTATAGTATATAAACGCTATAGCCCTTGTCCAAAGTAAAATCCTGATATTTAATCACTACCTCTAAATTATTCACTAGATAAAATATCTACAGTAAATACTCTGCCATTGATATAGAAAGCCATTACTAAAATGCATACATCTGATTACTGTGTGATGGAAATTATTTGTGCTGATTGGTAAACTTGGCTGTTTTAGATGATAGCATGAAGCAAAACTGTACTTTTACTATAGACCAATAATCATTGCTAAGCGTTTCCCACGTTTTGCCTGTCCTTTACACTATACAAAGAAGTTCATGATCTATCCTGAACTAATGGAGGATTGAAATTTTAAAAATGTCCTTTCAAAAACAATGACTTTTGACAGCAACACAAAACAAAACAAAAACTCTATCTGTCTAAGAAATTTGAGTTCCACGGATTATCTTAAAAACGGGGGGAGGAGGGGAGGGTAATGGGGACCAAAACATGTGAAAGGGTATCAATATATGTGAATTAATGCACCTTCAATCTGGCAAATATCATGTAACCCTTTTATTAATTACAATAAAAAATATAAAAAAACATGTCCTATGTATACAAATGATCTGAAAACAATACACCCTTTTCAGAACTCAAGATAAATTCCATTCTACATGAAAAATGTCACAGACAAGTCCTGGTCCATCGCTACACTTCATCCTGTTGGATGTGTTGTTTTCACATGGAAGCAATGATCCTAAGCAGACAAGAGCTCCCAAGGATATTCTACATTTATCTTAACTCTGTCACTTAGGCTCCTTAGCATTGTCCCTTGGTCACTGGTGCAGTTGCCATTGGAAAAAGACAAACTATTTCAGAAGCTGAAGTCTACATGACAGGAGGAATTTACAAGCCAATTATGTTTTTGAGAACATAGAATTCTATGAACTCATACCAAAAAGAAAACCAGGTGCCATTGGATGAAACAACATAAAATCTCTAACAACAAATGATAGCATTTATATTTTGGGGGGGTCTTAAAAAATGGAGACTGACATGACTCCATTTGCATATTTGTCAGTTAGTGACTTGAACTATCAAGGATATAATTTTAAATCCGGACATAACCTTCAAGTTTTCTCATGAACTTTATTTGCATGATAGGGAAGCTCTGAGACCTCCACTGCCCACAGGTGATAGGCTTCATGCTGTCTTTATAACTAAGGTTACCTAACAAGCTTGTTACCTGGATTCTTGGGGCAGACTTAAAATTCTGCCTTTAGTTAGACAAGCAGTAGGAGTCTGTGAGATGTGCTAGAAAATTTTGATGGCGGAATCTCCATACTCCTTTCCAGAGTGGTTCAACCAGATCTCATACCCACCAACAGTGTAGCAGCGCTCCCTTTTGGCCACATCCTCTACAGGCCAGCACCTCCTATTGTTTGTTTTCTTGATTATAGCTCATCTAACTGGGATGAGGTGAAATAGCCATGTGCTTTAGATCTGCATTTCTTTGATGGCCAGAGATGCTGGACATATTCTCATATGTCTATTGGCCATTTTTATTTCCTCTCCAGAGAAGTCTGTTTTTGATTCTTTGGCCCATGTGTTAATGGGGTGGTTATTTCTTTGAGGATGATTTTTATTGAGGGGTTTAATATTTTGAAGTCTATGTATTTTTTTGATGTAAGGCTCTTGTCTGCTATGTAGCTAGTGAAGATCTTCCCCCAGTCTGTGGGCTTTTCATTTGTCTTGCTATGTTCTTTGCCATACAGAAGCTCTGCAGTTTACTGCAGTCCCAGTTGTTGAACCTTTCATTGATTTCTTGTGTTTCTGAATTTTTATTTAGGAAGTTTTGACCTGTGCCAAGGAGCCCAAGCTTATCCCTTATCCCCTCCTGTAATATTTTCACAGTATCTGCTCTGACCTTGAGGATCTAATCCATTTGAAGCTGATTCTGGTTCAGGGTCATATAAAAGGGAAATGTATTCATTACCTTACTTATGTAACTGTAACCCATCTATATATGCCTTTTACAATGAAATAAGAGTAAACTTGAAAAACTAATAAAAACAAAACAAGCAAGTAACAAGAAAGACTCTTTGCACATTAAAAAATGAAAATTATGATAGAGAAGGGAAAGCAAAAATTTCTTCAATACCTGAGTCTAACAAGCCAATATTTCCCCACCTCTGTAGATTTTGTGGAGGTCTCCCGTTCACAGTCATTTGCTAAGCATTTTCCTCAGTAGCGATGGAGATTCATGGAGAAAAGAGATACAATCTGGCTTCAGAAACTAGAGAAGCCCATCATAGCCCTCACTCAAAGCATATTATACCCCATATACTGTGAACCTGCTCACAGTCCAGGTTCAGCCTCCTAATGTAAGCTTCTCAATAGTCAGAAGTCGGAAGCTTACTCATGGCTCTAGCCAGCCTTGAGGTGGATTTGTAAGTCGTATTTCTTCATGTGGACACTTTGCATGAATTTGTAGACGTTTATGCTGACAATGTTGAGGAAAATGAAAATCAGCCTTAAAAGGACAAACTTCAATTATTTGGAAAACTTGTGCTCTTATTTCCCACCATTCCTAAGCAAGTGCTTGCTAAAGGATCATTCAAGACTGGCCACATCCTGGATACTCATATCCCCAAGCTTCCAGTGTGGTTTGGCCCTTTGATTCTGCATCTGGCGGTCATAGCACCAGGCCTTGATGATATAAGTGGCCTGGCCACTAAGTTGTTTGAAATTTTCTTGAATTTCTGGTTTGCAGACTTATATTTCTGATTATTTAAGAGAATAATATATTCATAGGAAATATTTCAGCATCAAAATAATGAAGCCATAATTAAGATGTATCTGTTTTAATCCCTTACATGAATACCTCATAAATTCTGGTTCTTAAATGTGGCTGCTGTTTAAGTTAGTTTTAACACGCCTGGATTGCAATTGAAGGAAATCAAACAATTTGTCTTTCAACTAGCATGATTTTAACACAGACATATAGATTACATGAAACTACTTTTTGGAACCCTTAATGTAGCTGGTAAAGAAAATTAGGCATAGTAGCAGAGGATCACAATAGCTCAAAAGCTAGGTACATATGGTCATGTAGAATGAAACTAAACAAAATGAACTCTAGGATATGGAAACAAGAGGTTTATCTTTGTGATTGTTTTCCTCAATGTACTATGTGCAGTTATTTCTTTTCTCTTTTTATTCTCCTTATGGTTACTCTCATGTGGTTACCATATTTGTCTTTCTTACCTGCTGTATTGTATATACATTTATTTGTTTATTTGAAATGGGGAAAGGAAAGGGTGGAAACTATGATTGGGAAGGGGTGGGCAGAGTGAAAGGGGGACAAAGACATGAGAAGGTGCATCAGTCTTCAAGAAGTAATGCATCTGCTACCTGACAAATGTTACTGTAACCCCTCTATACATTACCCAAACAATAACATCAAAAAAAGAAAATTAGGCATAGAAACCCTCTTTATGTGTTGCAAAAAGTTTAACATTCTGAAGTCCAAGGAGACAATCAGTGTGTAACTGTTTCAAGTAATGAAAAGTCATTTTTTCTAATTTCCATTGTTTTTCAGTGTTCTAGTAGTACTTTTAGATTATAGCTGTGTGATCATTAAGTAGTAGTAAAAACGTATTACAGTCCAACAAAGGTTGTAAGTACAATGAATCTTGATGGATGTAAGCCCTTTCAGGGAAGGATACCGCATGCCTTACACATTCATGGACAGAAATATCCTATGAGACATTGTTGTCTTTGAAAATGCATCACAGAATGTGTTGCAAGCAATAAGAAAATATCAAGTGATAAGAAACTTTTAAAGAGAAACTGAGGTAAAATCAATTCTTCCACCGACTCTAAAGAATGCATTTGTAGTTTAAAAACTGAACAAATGGAAAGGGTTACTTATTTGGTAAGTCAGAAACCTGATGAAATTTACAATTTCACATTTTGGAGTTCTATCCTCTGTAAACAAGGGGTTTGGGCAAAATTCAAGTTTAAGTCTAATTTACAGATCAAACCCCAAACCAAACTTGTGTATGTGTTGACATTTTTTTTTAGCCTGGACTGAGTGTCCAAGATTTCCTTACTTAGAGAAAACAAGAGAGAAAGAGTTTTCCTAGATTTTGAGCTGGGTGTGGTTTTCAGATTTGTAATGGCAATGAATTCCTCATGAGTCACCCTTGTTCCTATTAGAAGCCAGATTTTCCCCTTTTGCATGCCTGAAGAGAAACTTCTATTCAACAACGGAACACTGGAAAGTGATGAGGAAATCATCAATCATGTCCAGCTCAATTAGACACAAAACTGCCTGATACTTTAGAACAGACATTCTCCCGCTTGTGTGTATAAGACGGACCTGGGGACCTGTGAAAACACACGTTCCTAGACCATCTCATCTGAGTTTTTAGTTCACCAGAGATGCCATAGGGCCTGGGATTGGGCTTCTCTTACAAGCTCCCAATTGATGCAGATACTGTTGTCCCACATTTGGCTTAGTGCTGGTTTGGAGCCATGATTCTCAGCCTCAGAAACACTGACATCTAAAATCAGAGAAGTGTTCATTATGGGGGTGGAGTTGTACATTATGGGGCATTGAGTTGTGCATTAGAGGACATTCAAGAGCATTCTCCACCTACTAGATACTAGAAGCACCTCCTCAAGTGTGACCATCAAAACTCTCAACATTGTCCAGTGCCATCTGGTAAACAAATCACCCCATTGACCATCACTAAGAGACTAAGCTTGATTAAAACATACTGAAACTGAAATCTGTGAAAGCCATTTTACTACCTCTGTGATTCAGCATGGCAAGGAACTCATGGTTAAAGCAAGAAGCATGTGGCTGTACTACCTTTACAGAGTTGTAACCACAGATGAGACAAGTAGCTATTTGATCCTGTGACATAAGATATGGTTCTAAATCAGCACCAAGATAAGGATTAGTAAGGGTTGAGTCAAAAAGACAGTCTTTGTATGATCCAACATCCTCCAAATTCTGTTTATCCTGGAAAAGGATATCTTTCTAACTGCTGTATTAGAGAAATTAGGTTGTATGCATTACATTTAGAAGGGTCATCTTGACTCAGAGGCAGTGGCAATAAAATAAACCCAGTATCTATTTCTATGGTCATAAAGCTTAAAAGCTGGTTACATGACTAATATGCCGAACATGTTACGATCCTGAAATAATCTTGTTTGAACTGCGTAGATGTGTTTCTCAAGTTCTCTAAGACCAAATGCCATGATCGTTGGTCAAATCACTTCCATCCCCACTGGAAGATAAGAATCAGCTTACCAAAGAGTAAAAGAATCCAAAGAGGCTTAGAACTTTCACAAGAAATTGGCTAAAATGTTAAGGCAGCATTTATCCCTTATCAAAAATCCCCCAAGCAATATGATTGTTAATTACGCTTCTTGCCACCAGGGGGAGCACAGAGCTTTCTCACACCATTTATAATCATTTGTGAGATTGGCCAACCAAAGTTGAATTAAGCTTTTAGTTACTTCCTAACTAAAAATATCTGCTGGCACAAAGTCAGGAGCAAAGGCTCACTTCTGTATACAACATACTTTTAAGCTTTTTTATTCCAAACATTGCTGAAATGGTTATTTTTTGATCCTGGAAGACAAGAGATGACAAAGTTAACCATGTCTTGGGGCTATTTTCTTATAATATGAAGCGTTAGTAATAAGATTAGGAAAATTGATGGGCACTGCTGGCACATACCTGTAATCCAAGCTACTCGGGAGGCTAAGATCTGAGGACTGTGGTTTGACGTCAGCCCCGGCACAAAATTCCCTATGAGACTCTTATCTCCAATTAATTACTGAAAACGCAGAGGTGTAGCTGCAGGCTTAAAGGGGTAAAATGCCAGGTTTGAGTAAAAGAGTTCAGGGACAGCGCCCAGGCCCTGAGTTCAAGTCCCACAACTGACACACACACACACACACACACACACACACACACACACACACACACACAAAGACAATGAAAATTAATGTTATGTAAGGAAGAAAACAGGAGACTGAAATTGAAAGATTTAAAAAGTACATGGCCAGCCACAAATTGATTTACTATGAGAAAGAGGATTAAAAAAAAGATGACTTGAAAGAAGAGAAACAGATGTTCTATTCATTTCCTTTCCCTTCTACCAACTAGATATGGAATAATAACAATGATGCTGAGAAGAACAACGGTGATGAACAGTGGTGAAAAAGTTGTAGCTGGTGAAGGTAGTGATGTTGCAAATAATGATGCAGATAACAATGAAGACAGAAAGTTTAGCTTAATCAAAGACACACTGACTTTAGAAGCTAAGTAAAACATTACGTCAACCCTAGGAGGAAACTGTAAAACTTCTCAACTCTTGAAATTTAAAGATAGAGGGCCGGGAGTGTGGTCTAGCAGTAGTGTCCTTGCCTAGTATGCACGAAGCTCTGGATTCGATTCCTCAGTATTACATATACAGAAAAGGCCAGAAGTGGTGCTGTGGCTCAGGTGGTAGAGTGCTACCCTTTAGAAAGCTCAAGGATAGGCCCTCAGTTCAAGCCCCAGGACTGGCAAAAAATAAATTAAAGATAGGGCAAACTTAGGCCTTCTGTACATTCTCAACAATCTTTTGAAACCCTCACAGAGACAAATAAGGAAATGGATACATGGTTGATGCTAACTAAATACTGAGTTAATGATTATTATATAGAGAATGGTGTTCATATTCAGATAAAATCCCATGGGGCTATGTATTTGTGAAGACCCTCTCCAATGAGTTTTGATCTTTTTTCATTTTCCCTAATGTCCATGTAAAATAAGGGAAGAATACACATAGATTGTATATACTCCAATATTTGGGTTATTATAATGTGCTCTTTCTAATTTTTATAGGTACAATTTTCAATAATGTTTATATGTTACAGGTAAACCTAAAACCAATACAGATGAACCTTCCTAGAAAAACTCAGAGTAACTATCACTTGCATTTATGAGTCTGAAACATACTGTATATGCTTTTTAAAACTGTTTTCTAATTATAAGTCAATGAGTTTTCATCCATAAATGATATCAACAACCTGAAAGAAAATGAAATGAAATGAAAATGTTGAAAAAAAAAGTGTAGCAGAATAAGGCACGTACAGCTTTCTGACAAAAAGTTTCGCTTGGATTTATGTTCTTGAAATGTACATTAATTGAGAGATGGGTATAGGGTCTCTAGTCACATTACTATCACCAAGAACTAGTCTCTTTTCTCTTGGCTAAAATCACTCTGAGCTTGAACCAAAGTCTTCTCTATATAAATAACATCAATCAGATTGGCATTTACCAGTACATTTCAAAATCAATAAGGCATGCATTTTAAAGAGCCTTTTGTTGGCTATCTTGGGGCCAGAAAATGAAAGAATACTGAAGAACCAGGACTGGCAGTTCCACTAAAGAAACATCATGCTTTATGGTTCCTTGTGGAGAAAAATGGGAAATTCTCAAGGGGACTTTCTACTCAATCAAAAGTGACTTGACAAAAGTCCAGTTTCCACATGAGGGAAATCCTTTAGCAAAAGGGCCTGCTTAATGCTTTCTCAAAGTGAATACTATAACTTGGACTTGTCTAGTATCAAATCAACAAGATTGTAAACTTTACTTGGCTAGACATGTCACCTTCGCTCCAATCGCATAGCCTGCAAAACAACTCAGAATGAAAACAAAACACACTAAAAATAATACATATATGCCAGATATCAGTTGCTCATGCTAATAAGATAGCTGAGATACCCAGGCAGAAAAGTCCTATGGACTCCACCTCCAAAATAACTAGCAAAAATCATGTCTGGAAGTGTTGTTCAAGTGGTAGAGCACCAGTCAAGAAAGTATAAAATCCAGGTGAAAATCACAATAGTTACATATATGAGTTTGACTTCAGAGCCATGGTCTATGGTATCTACCTTTAGTGATTGTGTTATTCGGATCTCAATTGTGACATAAATTATTAGACAATATTCAGACTTAGAGGATAGTACTGTTCATATATCATCACCTCTCTTAAAATAGCAAAAAAATATCCTTAGCAACTCCCTCTCCTTTCAGAGGATAATTGTCCCACTTTAACATAAAACTCTCATATAACTCAGGAAGAAATAGGATAAGCAACAGGATAAACACTTCAGAAATACGAGAACTTAGGGCTAGCTCAGGGTAGAGCCACTGCTTAGAGGTCCCACTCCCTGAGTTCAAATTCCCATATGGAGAATGGCAAAATGAACAAAGTGTAAAAGGTATGGCTAGATTGGAGCGGAGTGAAGAGATGTGTCCTTCTTGTCTCTAACAATAAACTAGAAAATACATGAACTCTAAATGCATAGATTTCTAGACTCACAGTTGAAATTTAGAAAAATAATGGGTAAGTAAGCAATAGAATTTTAATGCCTAAAGGCAGCGCAATGAACATTTTTATATCTGTTTTGAGACACAAGATAAATTGAAAGGGTAAAATTGACAATATGGATAGATACATTTGAAGAACCCGTAGAATTAACAAAATCTCTTGGGAAGTCATTTTGGGTATCAAGACATGCATGAGAAGTTCCCCAGACCTGTTAAATCAGAATTCACAAAAAAATACTATGAAATCCTGCCATGTGTAACAATATGGGTGGAACTGGAGTCTTGTGTTAAATAAAACAAGCCAGGGGCTGAAAAATATTACGTGATACCACTCACATGTGAAAGCTAAACAAGTTGACTTCATACAAATAAGAATTAAAAGAGTGGTTACCAGAGACATGGGAGAGAGGGTGGGAAACTTGGATAATTGGATATTGAGTTACATCTGAATAGAAGAAGTTATGTGACTGTGATATGCAATTGCATACCAGAGAGATACATCCACTAAAGAGTGGATATAAGCATATATTCTTCATATTAGCACTGAAAGTCAAATATCCTGGCAAACCTTTCAGCCTTGGGCAAGCAGCAATGATTTGTCACTCATTTAATCACACAATAAAATGTCACAGAAAAATTAAATGAAAGCTACAAAAGAAAACAGTCTTGCAAATGATTTAGGAGACTGCATGAAAAGATCCAAGCTTAGAAATGTCAGGGCTCACTACTGTATAAATGATAATGGCCCAATTAAGTTGAAGAAGAATTGGATCATTCCCTTACTTGAGTGAGAAACTTAAAACTCTGAGATGTAGATAAATAAAAGCTATAAAGCCTAATATTCATGATAATGCTGTCACTGATAGTAATATTGGATCTAGAATAAGCACTACTATCAATGCAAACACTGCTATTCACATTAATGCAAACACTAATTCCAATACTCATAAACTATATGGAGTAATGAAATTCATCACTTTGTTATTAATACTATGGAGCTGTGAATAATAATAGATCCTTTCTTGTGTGTGTGCCAGTCCTAGGGCTTGAACTCAGGGCCTTGGCACTGCCCCTGAGCTATTTCACTCAAGGCTAGCATTCTACTACTTGAGTTCCACTTCAGCTCCACTTTCAGCTATTTTTGGTAGTTAAGATAAGATTCTCAGGGACTTTCCTGTCCAGGCTCTCTGTGTTGGCTTCAAATGATGATCTTCAGGTCTCAGCCTACTGAGTAGCTAGAATTACAGGCATGAGCCACTGATGCCTAGCTAATAATAGATTCTGGAAGCAAACATATTAGAACATGCAAATTTAATTTGTTTTTTTGAGGTCTTTGAGGTTTTAGGAAGAATCTGACATTAAACACAATTTTAATTGAGAGATGGCATTTAATAATTTATACTTGTTATTTCTGTTTAAATATTTGAGTAAGTAGGCTGATATATTAAATCTGGAAGTTCAGACTTGATAAAGAATAATGAGGTGCTCAGAGGCTGGTATTTAAAGGCTCAAGACAATGGTGCATTTGT
Organism: Megascapheus bottae; assembly: GCF_031878675.1. Taxonomy (NCBI): domain Eukaryota; kingdom Metazoa; phylum Chordata; class Mammalia; order Rodentia; family Geomyidae; genus Megascapheus; species Megascapheus bottae. Next base: position 1,137,437 of record NC_143547.1, read on the forward strand.
CATCATTTTTATATTCGTACAAAATTATAATATTTTAGCTCAAAACCTAGATACATGAGGCCATATAGGATGAGGGTAAATGAAAGGACCTCCAGGATATGGACACAAGAGCTTTATAATGTGTGATTGTTGTTCTTAATGTACTATGTTATTTCTTATCTCTTTGGTTGTCCCTTGGTTATTCTCATATTGTCACAGTATCTTGCCTTGTTATCTGGTATATTGTATATATGTTTATTTGTTTATTTGAAATAGGTAAGGGAAGGGAGGATACCAAGATGAGGGGAAGGAGTGGGGGGAGGGAAATGGGGACAACAACATGAGAAAGGTATCAATGTGTGTGAAGAAATGCAACTTTTATCTGGTGAATATAACTGTAATCCTTCTATTAATTACAATAAAATATATGTGAAAAATTATAAGATTTACAAAAATGGAGATTTGTAAGTTGACTTTTCAGACTTAACTAAAGGTATTGAAATATGTACTATGTGAATGTATAAAACTGGAGCAATCACATTAAAATTATAAAAAGCAGGGCTAAAAAAGGAATTGAGGGAGTGACTATGATCAAAGTACATTATATACATATAAGGAAACATCACAATAAACTTTGTTGTTAATTTTTAAAAGCATAACTTGTCATATCGAATAATCCAAAAAGTGAGTCAATATTTTATTAGTGAAAAGACTAAACCTCAGGCAAAAAAAAAAACCACATGATGTTTCTGAGTTGTGATGTCAGTGGGGACAAAGAGAAAGCAAAGAGGATTCCAGAAAAATCAGAAGATAGGCAGGCACAATGAGTTCATCCTTAAGTCTGAATGAAAAAACCAAAAGGGGATCCTAAGCACACTGTGTTGTGTAAACTCCACTGTTCAAACTCTGGAATGAGTCCTAGATGCATTTGTGCCAGGTCTCCCTGAGCAGAATTGAAAGAATGTGACCTAAGTTATAGCAAAGAGGCCTTTTACAAAGTTTTTGTAAGAACTACCTGAAGAGATAAGATGAAAGCTGCTGATAGGATATAACACAAATCCCCTGCAGAAAAGCAAAGGAAACACCTTGGAACTATTTCTTAGAAGTAACATGGTAGAATAGAGACCACAGGATTTAGAGAGAGGCCCTCGAAGTGGTTAGAGGGCAGGTGAGCCACCTTGTGGGAAGGGATGAGGTGACTCCAGACATTACGAGATGCCTGAAGCCTAAGACCATTGGCCTCGCCCAGATACATTGTCCATAATAGGAATCTGGGAGCTCAACAGACATGAGGTGTCACATTTAATGCTCGGGTAAGGTAAACAGGTGCCTTAGAGCATACATTTGAAATAACACACAAACATAATACTTCAGGCTAAATTTTAAAAATAACAGGCAGGTGGGGTTAAAAAAAACGATCAGGGCAAGTAATTAAAACATAAAACATACTCTCCCAGGATCTTTTTTTTTTCTTTTGCCAGTTCTAGGGGTGGAACTCAAGGCCTGGGAACTGTCCCAGAGCCTCTTTTGCTTAAAGGCTAGCACCTGAGCCAAAGCACTACTTCCAGCTTTTAATGTATATGTGGTACTGAGGAATCAAACCCAGGGCTTCATGCATGCTGGGAAAGCACTCTATCAGTGAGCTACATTCCCAGCCCTCTCCCAGTATCTTGAAACACACTTTAGAAGTCATAATGGGTGAGCATGTTATCTAAGGATGAAGGAATTCAGTAAGAGGAAGGATAAAGAAATGAAAGAAAATTAATCTCCATTTAGCAGTAAAGAAAAAGAATCAAGATAAGTAATATAGATGGGCATTGAGGATAATGATTCTTCTGGCCTAGAAAAAAATGAATTAAACAAAATAAAACTGTTTTATTTTTCAGGTGGAATGAGGGGAACAGTTGAAGGGAAGGCAATAGTTAAAAGAAGATCTGGATTAAGGAGAAAGAATTCGAGCAGCAGTTTCCTTGTAAATCCAGTTTAAAGCAAAGGAAAAACATGTGGCAAATAAATAATGACGAAAAGAAGAGAATGTCAAAAGAGTTTAACAGGCATGCTGTAGTGAGGAACAAAACAGGCCACAGGTGAATGTGGGAGGATGATACATGAAGGGCAAAAACAGAGAAGCCACGATGGATCTCCACAAGTGGATGTCAACCTGGCTGCATTCTGGAATCAGCACCCTAGACAACTAGCCAAGGGCTCTTTGAGGCCTGGAGAGCACGGGTCCTTACACTCACAGATGCTGCTCATCTGAAGCAAGGGCTCCTTGCATCCCACCATTTTGCCTATTCAGAGTGAAAACCTGAGACCCCATCACTCCAATGTATCAGGCCCAGCCACTTGTACACGAAGCATTCCAATAATTGGAGCCAAAAGCATTTCCTTATTTAAACTTGGCAGATATGTGGCTTGATGTTTCACTTGACTTAAGGAGTTTTAAAACTCACAGAGAAAAAAGAAAGAATATTTTCTGAACTGAACTCAGAAAGGTAAAAGGAATATACCATGTGCCTTCTAAAACATTGGTTGTTGTAAACATTTGGAACCATCTTTAAAGGGAAAATCAGTTTCTTCATACTGGCAACTGATCTGGCTACAAAATAAAAGTCAGTAAAGATGGCAATTTGTATTATATCTTACATCATGAAAATGTTACATATTCTTCTTCTGTTTCTCTCTCTGCTCAGTGATTGTCAACTAGAATTTTGTCTCCTGGGGACACATTCACAACATCTCAGATATTTTTTTAATTGTTATATTGGGGAGGAGGGTGCTGCTTCTCAACATTTTCTAGGTAGAGTCGGAGGAAGTTTACAAACATTCTACAGTAACACATACACCATTGCTCAGGGCAAAGAATGATCTAGTTCAAAATGTCAACAATGCATCAACTGTGAAACCCTGCTGTATGCAATATGATGAACATTTCTGCAAATAATGAATAGTCCCTGCTTTGCCATTTAAAGATAAATAAAATAAATTGGAACAGGCAGTTTATATGCCTAGTTAAAGAAAAATGATAAAGCTTCTCACAGAAAACAAAACAATTAAAATTATCTTGTGGCCAGGCACTGGTGGCTCACGCCTACAATTCTAGAAACTCAAGAGGCTGAGATTTGAGGATCATGATTCAAAGCCAGCCTGGTCAGAAAAGACCTTGGGAGACTCTTCCCTCCGATTAACCACTCAAAAAACAGAAGTGGATCTGTGGCTCAAAATGGTAGAACACTAGTCTTGAGTACAAGCCACAGTACCCAGTCTCTAAATCCAAGCCCCACAACAACAACAACAACAACAAAAACATTATCTTGTGGCTTTATCACAATACAGAAACAAGGCTTAAAGGATCAGAACACTGGCCTGCCAATATACTGAGGGAAATACTGCATTTGAAATTTAATTCAAATTGAGTTTACATCAGAAAATTGCGAGTTTTTAAATGAAGATTTCTGAAGAGCATGCTTTATCATCAGTATTTAGTGAATGATGCTTAAAATAAAATAGTCAAGCTGAAGATTATGTTTCAAAGTCTCCCAATCATATCTTTGTAGGAAAAAGAAATGCTTTTAAAGTTATACAATTATACTAATTTCTTTCAAACTGCTTTATTCAATTTATGGAAATCAAACCAAAGGCAAGATATTAAGATGACTTTTAAAATTACAATGTCAGTTGACAGTGAGAAATAATCTAACCACTAAATATGAACAATGAGAGCTAGAAGAAGAAAGGAAACTAATCATTCATCTTCAGTTCTTGATATATGATAAGAGTAATGTTAAATAAGTTCTAGAAGACTATTTGAGAGACATATTTACAGATCATTAAGGTTATTACTAGATACTATAAAACTAGATACTATTAAAATATGACTGGGAGTTCTAAAACAGAGACTGTGAATAATTGGTGAAGCTCATGAGACTGAAGGCTTGTGAGTGGGAATAACCAAGCTAGTGATAATGAACTTGGCTGTTGATGATTGGGTACCTTTTAGAAAACCATCCCCAACCTTCTTCCCAGGCCCAAAACATCCAAATCTCTGAGTAGACTTAATCTTTGGTACATCATTGTATAGCATGGCTCAAATTTAATGCGATGGTAAATCACTGTGGGAGCGCTCTAAATTGCTAATCCTAATTCAATATATTTTGAGATTTGTTTGCAATTCTGTATTTTTCTGTTGCCAACAGTGCTGGCTTTAAGGTCTGCAGTATCAACTTCCTGATTCTAATGTGTAGCCATCATGGAAAAACATCAAGTTTGGATTAGGGAAGATGTGGACATAAAGCTAAAATAGTTAAGTGCAAAGAAACATTCTCCAAGTAAGAATTACTTATTCCTATATCACTGTCATGCAGTCTACATATCTGTAGTTAACTTTCAAGAGAGGATAAAAAAAGGTCAGGATATAGTCATACAGTTCAACAAATGTCTATGAAATAAGGGAAAGTGAGGGGAACGGTTCAGAGGGATTGGGAAAATGATGAAAAGGGGGTGATATTTTTCAAGATGCATTGTATTTACAAACAGATTTGTTGAATGGTTAGTCTCTTTGCACAACTACTTAAAGGTCATAAAAATAAAATCAAAAATAAACATTATTATGAACTTAAGTTAACACATAATTAAAATATAACACTGTAATGTATGAAAGTAAAAGAAAGACTTTTTAATTAGAAGTTCCAGTATGGACGAATGTAAGTCTGGTTACTCCTTTGGAAGTGCAGTCCAAAGGACACTGATCTTCAATTTGGCTTTCTTTCAGAGTAGGCAACATGATCCAGCTTTAGCTGTATTGTTCTCTGTGAAGAGGACTCTGACAGTGTAGTTGTGCATGGCTGTCTTCAACTGGTCATTCAGTCGACCTATGTTACTATGCTCAACATTCCCTATCATTTTCATTACTTTATCCTGGGTTTTTCAACAGGTATTTATCAATAGTTAGCTTATCTGTAACAGGAAGTAACTCGTGATCTCAAAGAAACCTGACCATTTTTCAATCTCTGCTGAAATATGAAAGGAGCCTGACTATGCATAGATATAGGGTTGTTGGGGAAGAGAAGTACAAAGTGGAAAATAGTAACAAATATTTTAATGAAAAATATACCAGCTGGTACTGAGGACAGTAGTTCTAGTCATAGATTAATCTCACAACAATTATTTTACATGTGTACTGTAAAACTTGTGAAGAATTACATCCATTCTCAAGGAAGGGAAACTGAGTTTTTACGATGCCACGAGTACCAACGTAATAGAAAAAAGAATGGAAGGCAACCTCGGGATCCACCTGTAAGGTCTTGCCACTGGTCCTCATTACTTCAACATGCTCTTCACAATGGGAAAACCAAATCCCAAGAATCAGCATATCTTTGAACTTGACATTCAGAAAGTAAGTTTCACTTTTTGGTGTATTTATTGTGATAAATACTCTATTCTCAATTCTCTATTCTTGATCTTGAATGGTGGTGGCCTTTTCCACTACCTACACTGGTGATCCTAAAAAGATACAGCCAATTTAAAAATTAGTCAAGTTGCATTATGTATGATTTATAAAGTGCTAATCAATTGTTTATATATAAGAATTAGAACTTTGATTCTTTTTAATTTCAACGATTATAAAATAGAAACCTAAGAGATGTTATAATATTTAATAAATCTACCAGGCTAAATTTTCAATTACTAAATTATAAGAGAAGTAAAGTAAAATTTGAAATAAATAAATAAATAAGTAAAATAAATGAGATATAAATGCAGACAAGAATCTCAATGTAGCTGGACGTAGTGGCTCACACCTGTAATCCTAGCTGCTCAGGAAAGCTGAGATCTGAGGATCAAGGTTCAAAGCCAACCCCAGCACAAAAGGATCTGAGACTCTTAATCTCCAATTAACCTCCAGGAAAAGGGAAGTGAGGCTTGGCTCAAGGGTAGGGCGGTAGCCTTGAGCTGAAGAGCTCAGGGACAGCTCCCAGGCCGAGTTCAAGCCCCATAACCCCCCCTCAAAAAAAAGAAAAAAAAGAATCTCAATGTATAACTTACAAAATTTAAAAGAGTGAGGGAAGAGATGGGTAAGCGAGCTAGCTATTAGCGAGAATGTTGAAAAGCATGACATATATGAAGATATTTGTATTCACAAAGTGCTTTGTTAAATGTCAACTGCTTTAATAACAAAAAAATTAAAAGAAAGGAAGAAGTAAAATTATCCAGCTGAAGATAATGTAATTCTGTGCCTCTAACAGCCTAAACATTGCACTTTCAAGAACTCTGAGAAATGACAACTAATTCAACAAAGTAGTAGCATAAAATTCAACAAAGAAAAATCAGTAGCTTCCTATACAATGATAAGAAACCTGCTAAGAAATCTGAAAAATAACCCTATTCACAATAGCCTTAAAATACAGTACCTAGGAATAAACCAATTATGTGAAAGATTTGTATGTTTAAAACTATAAGCACTGCAGGAGAAAAACAAAGGTACTGGAAGGTAGAAACATATCTCATGTCCATAGATCAGTAAAATACTGACAGATATGGGGAATTTACATTGTAGAAATGATCATATTACTAACAGCAAAATAAAATCCATCAAAATCAAACCACACTTTCCACAGAAACAGAAAAGGCAACCCGAAAACTCATATGGAAGCACAAGGTTCCAAATGACCAAAGCTATCATTAATAAAATTAGCAATGTTTGAGGTACCACAATATCTGATTTCAAATTAACCTCAAAGCTGCAGGACCAAAATCCTCATGGTACTGGCATCTACCATAGGCCATCGGAAGAAATGTAGATCAATGAAATAGACAACCCAAAAACAAACCAAGCAACTACAGCCAATTGAGTTGTTTAAAAAAGCACTATAATTATGTACTGAAGGAAAGACAGCCTCCCTTACAAGTGGTGCATTATAAAAATGAAACCAGATTCTTACCTTTTTCCATGTACAAAACACAAGTCAAAGCAAACCAAATCCCTTTGACTATACTCAAGGAAAACTGGGGAACATTTTCAAATATATTTGGTATATGTACATACACATGTAATTTTATTCATCCATCAGGAAGAATGATATTACATCAGTTGCAAGGAAATGCATGGACTTAGAAAAATTATGTTATGTGAAATCAAGGTTAGAGAAATAAGGAATGCCTGTTTTCTCTGCTATGTGGTAGTTAGGTCTAATTTATAAATGTAGATATCTACAGAGTTAATATGCATATATACACAAATTTATTAAATAAAGTATAGTATATGCAGGACAGAATACTAATTATGTAACAACAAATTTACAATCGAAATGAATAAATGAATGATTTCGAACTTGGAAGTGTTGGTAAGGGAGTCTCATAGGTAGGGGAAGAGATGAAGGGTAGGAGAATGAAGTCATAATATTCAATGTGCATACATGAGAATGGAACTAGGTAAATTGAAGGGATGGGATTGAGAGAGATGGGGAGAATGATGAATGGCATGACTGATCAAGATGCATTGTCCTCATAAACTGACATGTTGAATTGAAACTCCTTGATAAAATACTTAAAGATATTTTAAAGCCACTGAATTGTAAACTTAAACCAGATGAATTTTATACTGTGTACTTCTCACTTTCAGAAAGTACTTACTTACAAGTAAAGAACTGCAATCAGTCGCATATACTGAAACTTAACATTTCATGACTAACACTGTGGGACAACGTTTTGCTTCTTAACCAGCCCCTCCCCCAAAGAAAATGCAAATACAATGAATGAGGATTCACTGTGATGTGAGCAAGTATCCATCTGTGGTTAACACATCCCACTGAAGTAGACACCAGACTTCTAAAACATCCAGCTTTCTAAAATCAAAGCAAACTGAAGACATCTGCACAACCATAAGGGTTGGTGACATAATTTGTGGGGAAGCTGTAAGCAAAATGTACAAGCAGGGCCTCTGGGTCAATAAGAATTAAGAATTTCAAGATGGTGGCAACAGAGCATTAGCCATTCAGTCCTGCTGGTCATGTGGCCCTGTGCATCTGCATAGGTCAAAGGACTATAAAGCTCCCTTTACCACCCAAACTGTTGCTACAAAAGGTTTGGAGTAAGTTGTGAACTTAATTCAAGGGATTTGTTCACTGAAAGAACCCTGATTCTCATCTGATCTTCATGTATATATATACTTACCAGATTTGGTTATCTTATTTCATGAGCTATGGGCAGTCACATTCAACTAAATTGAAATGAATGAAAACTTTCAAACAGGAGAAGCCTCTTATAAAAGAAAAGAATAAGAAACTCTAAAATGCAGACTTAGGTATGTGAATTATTACATTAAGGACAAGAGGGTAACTTTTTTTCCAGTACATGGCTCTGTTTGCAAAGAGAGAAATATATAACACATTTTTGAAAATATTGGCTAAAAAATTCTAACGTCTAAATGAGGCAGTAGAGTGCTAGAAATGTTTTAACAATTGGTTCTCAGGTGGTGGAAAGCCCCAATTTAGACCACTTGTCAATTTCCATGGTGTAAATACTCCCAGATTTCAAGATACCAAGGGAGGAAATGGATCATGGAATTGAGAAGAAATTTCTGCCATTGGTGCTCTTGCCAGTGCAAGGCAGCTACCAACTCTTGATGAAATGGAGGAAACATCCAGTAGTACAGGCAGTGGAAATACAAGACAAGCTGGAGGCTCAGGAAGATAAATAAAATTCACTCCCATTCCTGTATAAAACATTTTGTTCCAGGGGTTAGTAAAGAGAGAAGGTAACCGTTACTCTGTGCTAAAATAAGATATTAGTTCCAGTGGCAAAATCATCCTGGAGAATCAAAAATTGATGACATAACTGTTTCCTCTGTCATTTTCCTTCCAAAAATAATTATCTCTGAATGATTTCATAGTTAAAGATTGTATGCTTAAAGAGCAATTAATTGTAAAAACAAAACAAAACAAAAAACAACTATGCCAATGATAGGGTTATTTAAAAAATAGTGATATTTGTTTTTTAAAAAGAGGGCATGGCCAAGTAAAAATATTTCCTCTTCTCTGCTGTAATGGTTTAACTTATGAATCACCCTGTAGAAAGAAGTACCATCATACCAGAGAGACAGAACTCTTACTCCTTATAATCAAATCGTGAGACTTCGCTATTGGTTTGTATTGCTAACGTAGAAAAGGAGGGTAAAAGGGATGTTAAAAGTAATTACTTTAAATCACCATAGGCTATGTTGAGAAACCCTAACCCAAACAGTAGTTCTCATCTGGAGAAAACTAGAAACACTGCCCAAAGTCAAGCACTCCATCAACATCTGGCTCTGGAAGTGGCACCAGGATCACTTTGATGTTCTTTCCCTGGGGTGACAGCCACCTCACTTAACCAGTATGTCTAGATTTCCAAAACTACTCCTCAAAGGTCCTTTTCTCAGAGGCAACACAGAGAATGCTGTACAATTATTACCATTTCTCTTACTTAACTCACTCCTTACTCCAAGGTGGGCAGCCCTTAATGCGCTGTGGACATTATCTTATTGGTCTTCAATGCTTTTTTGCTGTTACCTGATAAAATTGTAGTCCGATTCACTTATTTTTTTAAAGCATTTACTCCGTGTTTACTACAACCAAGACTGATGTGAGACTCAATATTTTGTTATTTTTGTTGGATATAGGTCTGAATTCTGATATAGCTATTTGGAGACATGTGATGGTTTAAAGCATTGATATTTGCAAAAGCAGAATCTAACCCCACTTGCCGCCCAAAAGCAAGTTCAGTGTAAATGGTTGTTAATAAAAAATTCAAAATTGTGGGATTATCTTATTGTGCTGCATTGTTCACAGAAGTAGCAAACATTTCACTCATGTATATCTAATATGAACAAGTAACTCATTCTCAGTTTCTTCATTTTCCTTTAACATAAAACAAATTTCTTTCTTGTGCTCAAATTACAGAAGACTTTTTAAGTTATTGTTAAAAATTGATAAGATTTACAAATGAATAAAATGCCATCCTTTTCCTTTGAATTCATCAGGTGATCAATAATTTCTTTTTACAAATACAAAAAAAATCCTCTTTGTTTCTGCTTTGGGATAAAGAACATTGATATTTTTTTTTCTTTTTTCTTTTTTTATTGTAATTAATAGAAGGGTTACATGATATTTGCCAGATAGATTGTGCATTAATTTAAAGAACATTGATATTTTTATATTATAAAATTTAGAACTGAGTTAAAATAATGTTATATTGTCAAAGACACAGTATAAGGCATTTTAATGATCATATTTATACAATTATGCCTTCAAATGTTATAAGAAAGCTTTCCTTCATACAGTTTGTAGATTGATTTCTTTTATTCTTGGTATTCCTTAAAGATTCCAAATGTCATAATTTCTCATTTACACTATTGGGAGTTGCAGAAAGACAAACATAGAACCAGATTAACTGTGGGTGGATACAGCATATAGATGATTTATTTTGAGTCCAGAAAAAATTGTAGAAAGTGCCTCTTCTCTTTTTAGCTTAAAATCTCAAGCAGCTTTTATACTGATAAATCAACAGATTAGCATCCTTGATGATTCACTGCTTCAAAATAACTCACAGTGCACATCTAAAGCATTTATTTAAGTATATTTGCTAAGGGGTACTGAAACACAAAAGCTTCCAAATTTGAACGAAACAGAGGACACACATGGAGATCTGTTCTTTTTCTAAAATAGAATTTATTAAACAGTGGGCTTTAGTGGTGTTTGTTAGTATGACATCGTGGGAGGTAGAAAATCAATATGAATTCTGGGAAGCCAAGGCTTTACCTTGAATAGGTCACCATCACCGTGACTGCCGCTTGAAATGGACTGTTGTGATTGTATGCACCTCCTCCACTAAATGGAGCTTTGTCATTTTCACAGTCCTTACACTTTATAGTTCCTGCTATCACGACATAGGTAATCAAGAAAAAAAATGATTGTTCAAGAAATAATATACCCACTACCTGACAAATGTAACTGTAACCCCTCTATACATCACCCAGACAAGAAAAAAATGGCTAAAGATCTCCCAAATGCATTATTCTTTCATGTTACTTACAGTCTTACAGTCTGGGGAGACAAGACTAATACATGTGGGATAATTAATCCTGAAGGCAATTGTGATGTCAACAAATACATGCAAATGAAAATGTCAAAGATGATATGGACAAATTAGGAACTCGAGCATACTCTTGTGGAAATAGTCTAGTAAGATTTTTTAGCGTTAAAAAGATTGCAGCCCATACAGACTACCATGTGAATGAACCTTGAAGGTGAAAGAAAACAGATCTTGCATGACTTTATTTATGTGAACTGTCTGGAAAAGACAAATCTATGGAGACAGAAAGTAATTAGTGCTTTGCCAGGAGTGCTGAAAGAAATGGGAGGGGGCTGTTAATGAGTATGGATCTGTTTTGAGGTGATGAAAACAACTCTGCAAAAATACACTCAAAATCACTGAAAAGTACATTTGCAAATGGTAAATTTAATCCATGTGAAGTATATCTTAATTTAACACACACGTACACATCTACCTCACATACCAAAGGGGTTCAGAGATTCCATGGAAAGAGGAATATTTGCTAAATTTAGAAGACTTCTAGATAATTTCAGAAAGAAAACAAAGAATGAAGCTAGATCTTCAGAACAGCACTGGATTCAGATGTGAGAAGAAAAGAAGGTTATTAGATAATAATACAAAATGAGGCCGTTTATTTTTCCAATTATATAAACAGGACCAACTTATGCTGAGATGGTGTTTTTCAATGAATTTGTGTTATGCCTTGCTTAAAAAAAACCATGACTGACTCACTGTAGCAGGTGGAGCTCACAGCGTCCATTCAAATTATCTCAGCCTTTGTTTCCAAAGCTAGGGCTTATTGTTTACCCCCTTAGAATAGCTACTTTGTGATTTTCATTCTACCAAACTATTCTTAAACAAATCTCAGATATCTAATTTTTATCCAGAAATATATTAGTTTGACTATGAGACTCGTGCCATGACTGTGCAGTGCTCTGTTTGAGGGATTAGATTCCAAAAAGAAGACAAAGAGCAACTTCTTGTGTGAATTGCATTGGAAATCCCTATTGTTTCTTTTTTCTCATACTAAGTTTTCAACAGTTTACTATCAAACATGGTATGTCATGTCTCCATTTGGAATCAACTCCATTCAGGAGGCTGCTTCTCGGTGTTACATAGCAGAATGCTATTTTAAAATAACTTTCTCAGCACATTCATCAACATTATAAAAATACCCTGCTTGGCTCTGCTGGTGGGATCTGAAAACAAGCTGGTTATGATGGGCACAAGGCTAGAGAGAAAATCTTACTAAACATAGCTCTGCAAAGGCAAGGAAAGGAAGCACGGTGTTCTTGAACCTGGAAAGACATCCAAATTGGCTAATCCAGTTTCCTCCCCATTAGTAAGTTCCCTGTAACAGCCCTCATAGGTAAGTATTGACTGGACTTTCACACTCACAACTTCTGTGTAGCCAGCTCACCAATGCACAGTTTTATCTAGACAGTCCCCATTGCCTGAGCAAAGCCTCAAATGAAAGGAGATATTGTAAACCCCAGAAAATCATACTGTCAAGAGCAAGTTTATACTGTTAACCTTGACAGTATAAACATTGGAGCTTGGATAAGTCTCTGTTACAGGACATGTCCTGTGCATTGCAAGCTATGTAGCAACTCTCTTGGCCTCCATTCAATAAATGCCAGTCACTCCCTCTTCAGTTGTAGCAACCAAAAATGTCTCCAGACATTGGCCAACGTCCCTAAAGGGAAAAATGATAAAAGTGTCCAGCTGAGGACCACGGGATTTGAGTCATCATATTTTCAGAACTGCAAGAAGAAAGAACTCACCTCACAGCCATCACATGGATAGGATATTAGAGCAGTCAAAACTTGATGATAATGTACTCTTCACTCTGCATCACCCAACGGCAAGTTCTTTCATAAAATCTAAACTCAGCCAATGTTTGATCACTTGCCTACAAACATAGGCAGCATGCAATTGTACATATTTCCTGATTAATAATAAGAATAATTAGGGAAAAGTTCCTGTACATTGTGTTTTATTACAACCTATATATACATACCATATCTACGGTTTATACTATATCTACTATATAGTATACACATGTAATATATGCAAAGTAAATAGTGAAAAAATATAATACATACATATTTGAATAACATCCAATAACACATAAAATTTTAAAAGTTAGCAGTGTTATTTAATCAGGCTTTACTTTATTCCAAGTACTTTAGGTACATTGTCTACTTAATTCGCCCTATGAGGTAGGTATATGAGGTGTCAGTGCTAAAACTCATGAAGAACTGACTGGAAGTCAATAATCTAGAGGATTTGAAACCATATATGATTCTGAAACCAAACCCAAAGTAGAAAATTGCCATGAAATTTAGCATCTGATTGCTAAGTCTTGGAGGCAAGAATACACTGTGCATAGATATCTTAAGCCTGTCTTATTTTTTAAAATTTTGTAAATATGAACAAATGTAAACAATTCCAATGTACACTGGAGGTTTTTCATCCATTTCGCTTCCTCCTTCTTTGGATATTTCCCAAACACAAAAAACTAACCATGAGTCATATTTTGAGCCCACGTCACTTTGGATCAAAGCATCACATAGCAAATTAGTCAACAAAATGCAAGCTTGCTCTCTGCTGCCCATGTAGTAAGGGCAGGATTGCGTACATGGCAACAAAGTGGGTTTCATCAGGTAGGATTGAGCTCTCTTTAAGGATGGCTTTTTCTCTACCTGAATCTATATATTCCATTTCTCACAGTATCAGCTCCACGAGGCTGTCCTGGCAATACCTAGCCACGTAAAAAGCCCTCCAAGTAGAAGCTTCCACCTAAATACATGCACAGGGGTGATGTGTGAAACATCCATTCCACTTCTGCTTGCTACTTCGCTTTCTTCACAGAGCCCTGTTACATAAAGGTTTAGGTGTTCTGGGGAATAATTGGGCGTCAACTGTGGCAGGGTGTGGGAGGATGCTTAGCTACCTCCATTATTCCACACTATATTCAGGAGGTGGGCAATTCCTATTTATATCATCCACATGAAGATACACCCAGGCAATGTGGGAGGAGAGAGCACCAAAACAAGTGGGTAATTTTGCTTGAACACCTTGTACTAAGTACAAATCTTCTTAGTGCCTTCATCTTCTTAGAGAGAAACGGGTATCATTGCAAACAATATTTTGTGTTGGCTGTTTCAGTGTGGGAGAACCAAGGGGTTGAAACTGAAAGCCAAGAGGAATGTCAACAGAGAAGAGCAGTTGAATGGTACCGTGGCCCCATTCCCATGTCATCTCTATAGATACAACATCCTATTTCAAGGGGAGACAGAAAAGCAATCCAGAGGTGCCCTGGGCTGGAACATAGAAAGGGTAGAGCTATAGATAGCACTAATTGCTATGACTTTGCCAGTAGAAAAGGGACAACAATTTGTCACTTCTGTTTTGAATCCACTCCTCTAAAGCCCTGGTGTCTAATAGGACACTCATTATATGGCCACTGAATGCTGGAAACATGGCTAAACAAAACTGAGGTGTGTAATATCAACAAAATACACACTGGATTTCAAAGCTGTGACTAGAAAAACACATACATAATGTGTCTCATTAGGAATGTTTCTACTTTTGTGCACCAAAATATAATAATAGCTCTGATCTATTAGGTAAAGATAAAATACAATACTGTTTATTTTTATTTTTAATTATTTTAAGAACATTATTAACAAACATAAAGTCATATATATGGTTTGGATAATATTCCTGTCGGATGATGCTGGACTGAAGACTGAAAGTTGCTTTCAGGCATGATTTATGTTAAGCTTGACAGCACTTCCATGTAAAAGTGTTGCTTGACTGAACTTGGCTCCCTAACTGAAAATGTTAACTTCAAACATATTTGAAAACTGAAATTTCATTCACTGCCTCCTTGGCAAAATCTACTAGATAAACAAATCTACTCCTTTGAGACATGAAAAGAGGATAGTTTGTAATGTAACTAAATTTTATTCCTTTGCAGACGTATGTAAACCATGTGCAAAGAGATGAAAAGGGGTCTAACATTGAAGCTGGCTCAAAATTAGGTGCTAATGTTGAAAATCCTGTAATGGTTCAGAAAGATACACTGAGGGAGAAAGGCCAGGATTGTGCAAGACAGGGGAGAAAGCATGGCCTGAAGAATCTGAATGAGCTACAGACACAGAAGTTCCACCATTCTAAGCTTTCCTGGTAGTATTTGCTTTCTTATAACACCTCTCTACATTAACTGCAGTCACCTGACTGATTCACACTTAGGTCAGAGGGAAGTCAATGTTTTTCAACACTATGTTTAGCCTGTCCACTCTCTGTATCTCCAGTCCTTAATCTATCCTGTACTCTAATACTGCACAGCAACCCAAACTTTAGCTTGAAGACCTATGCTAACACTATGCAGTCCTCATTGTACAATTAAGCTCAGAGTTCCATAAAGCTTTAAATTCCAGCTCTACATAAGCCAGTCAAGTGATAAGGTTCAAATATAACTTTGAGAATTCTATTCAGTCCATCCTGTCTTTTTCTTGCAACATCTAAGTTAAAACGTAAAACAAACTTTTTGTTTGGCATTGGTTTAATTTATCTAAGATCATTCCATGAAGAACTCAGAGAAAGTAACAATATTTTCCAACAGGAACAGAAGTTTCTTCTCAGTTCACAAGTGCTGTGTTTCCAAAGCCTCTCATCTTAAGAAGTTTTGTGTTTGTGGGTGGGGACAGATTTTCCCCCAATCTAGTGCTCAAAGAAAGTGTGGTGCAATGATACTGCTGTGAATAACCTCAGGAAGGAAAAAATGTCTCCAAAAATATTAAAAGAAAGGAACAGGTCATAGCACTCAAGGCAGGTCCAGTACAGTACAAATCCTCAGACCCAGGATGCTCTGGGAATGAGTCATTCTAGATAAGCACACATCCTGGATAGGTCAGGGTTAATATTCTACCCATCTTATTGTAAGAGCTTTTATTTCTCTAATGGTGACATTAGCCTTTGAAACCATGAACTACTTTGTCTTCCAGATATAATTACATACAAAAGCATAGATTAAATAGACTTGAGCAAGGCACTAGTGGACTATAGTTATAGCTACTCTTCTAGTTACTCAGGAGGTAGAGATCTGAGGATTGTGGTTTGAAGCCAGGCAAGGCAGTCAAATCTGTGATTCTTATTTCCAATTATCACTAGGAAAAAGCTGGAACCAGAAGTGTGATTGAATTGGCCGAGCACCAGTCAGTCATGAGTTACAACAAAAATCTAAGCAAGAGTGTGAGGTTCTGAGTTCAAGTCCTGGCAGTGTGACAGAAAAGTGAGGGACGGGAGAAAGGGAGGAAGGGAGGAAAAGAGAGAGGGGTGGGGGGAATGGATCAGTCACAGAATTACTATATAAAGTGCCTATGTATATAGCCATCCACCCTTACAATCCATTATGACTGATATGGCCTCTCAATATGGCTCGCAATGATATAATGAGACAAATATTAAAGCCTGCTGGCAAAGGTTGGAGGAGTTCTTGATTCTACTTTATCATCTACTTTCTTTTTTCCTCTGTTAACATTATGGTTGAATTTCTATCCATTTGCTGATTTTTTTACCTCTATTACCAAGTGGCCACTCTGGGGTCCCAAATGACCCCGAATGCTGCCATCACCACAATATCTATCTCTCTGTTCTCTATTCCTTTCTCCAAATTTTCTAGTTCTCAAAAAAACCCTCCACTAATAGGAAAGAATGGCTCTGTCACTAACAGGATAGAGGGATCTTTCCTTGTAGAAAATGAAGGACGCCATCACTAGATAAAAGCACATATGGATCCTCATTCCATTCTGAAGAGAATTATATTTTTCTTTCTTAAAGAAGTCACTAGTTGGGCAGGGAGTTTGGCCTAATGGTAAAATGCTTGCTTAGCATGCACAAAGACCTGGGTTCGATTCCTTGGTTACCACATACATAGACAAAAAGCCAGAAATGGTGCTGTGGCTCAAGTGGTAGAGCTCTGGCTTTGAAAAAACTCAAGGACAATGCCCAGGCCCTGAGTTCAAGGCCTAGCACTGGCAAAAAAAAGTCACTAGTCATTCCTGCAGACTGAGAATTTGAATACTCAAGGCTTACTACATGATTCCTATATTATCAAAGAAAACAAATTTTTAAGAAAATATAAGTGCCAAAGCCAACACCGAAATAAGAAATCTGTAACCAAATTCTAGTGAAATAACCAGCATGTACTTCAAATTCATTACCAATTGTATTTTAAGTTACAGCAAAAGTAAAGGAGATCATTTCTCCTTGGGAAGATGACAAGTAGCTTAATACGAAAGCCTGAATATTATATCCAGAATCAGCTGACAGGACTCAATGCCACCCCTTACTATCTTTATGACATTGGCAAGCTTATCTCACAAGCTTCAGGTTCTTCATCTGTAAAATGGAATAAATAAATCCAAATGGAGTCTTATAAGGTCTGGAAAGCATATAAATTTGGCATGGAGTAAAATATTGGATACAGAATGAGTACTGAGGGGAGCGGGGATGGATTTGGATTACCCATTCCTCATGTTCTGTCAGCAAAAAATTCTAAACTGCGCTTTGGCTAGGGAAAGAATTGGAATCATTGAGAACATGCAAGGATGCATTTTCAAAGATATTCATCTTTCTTCTTTTTTCAAGGTTCATAGGAACATTAGGCCTGCAACATTTTTTTTTGCCAGTCCTAGGGCTTGAACACAGGGCCTGGGCACTGTCCTTGGACACTTTCTGCTCAAGGCTAGCACTCTGCCACTTCAGCCACAGCTCCACTTCCAGTTTTTCTGTGTAGGTGAAACCGAGGAATCGAACCCAGGGCTTTGTGCAAGCTAGGTGAGAACTCTACCACTTGGCCACGCTCCCAGCCCTGGCCTATAACATTCTAACTGAAGTTGCTGTACACTCCACCATCCTAGCCAGCAGCAGCAGCATAAAATGCACTATGACTACACTGTGATTACCAGCCTGTTAAAAATGATCATGGTACATTTGCCTACAAATGTCCATATGAAATTCATCCTAGTTTCCTGTGCTTGGCATTTGTGGTTGGTCCTAGCTTGCTAGTCCTCATTAATGTGGGTGATGTGTGTGTTTGGGGGCATTAAACTATATCTTAGTCCCCATCACATGAACAGTCATTGTTCATTTTGTTCTAGTTTCCCATGACATAAAATAAACTGAATGTCATATACATGTATATATATGAAGTGTGTGTATGTAATATATAATAAATAGAAAGTGTTTTTCTTAAATAGATAATATGGCAAAACAATGTATAAATAGGTAAGTAAGCAGGGAAATGTTCTCATAAGTAGATGTGTCTAAGCAGACTATTGCTTTACAGTACATAGACTACTGAATCCAGCATAGGTGGCAGGATTTAAAAAGATCATTTGAAAAACTGTGGATGGTCAGCAATTCCACTACTTGGCATTTATCCAATCGTCCAGAAACAAGGACATAGTAAATCCACTAGCACAACGATGTTCATTGCAGCACTATTTACCATAGCAAAGATAAGGAACCAACCCAGATGTCCCTCAGTTGAAGAGTGGATCAACAAGATGTGGTATTTATACACAATGGAATTCTATGCTGCTGTAAGAAAGAATGACATCGCCCCATTCGCAAGGAAATGGAAAGACTTAGAAAAAATCATATTAAGTGAAGTAAGCCAGACTCAAAGGAACATAGGCTCAATGGTTTCCCTCATTTGTCATAATCAGTAGAAATCTTGGGCTCTCCTAGCAGAGATTTGCAATAGAGCAAAACCTAGATACATAAGGCTATGTATGACGCTAAATGAAAGGACCTCCAGGATATAGAAACAAAAGCCATATAATGAGTGTTGTCCTTAATGCTATCTCTCATCTCTTTTGTTGTCCCTTGGTTATCTCATATTATAGTATTTCACCTGGTTATCTGATATATTGTATATATGCATATTTGGTTATTTGAAATCGGATAGGGAAGGGGGGAAAACAAGGTGAGGGGCGGGGTAAGAGGGAGGGAAATGGGGATGAAGACATGAGAAAGGGTATCAATGTTTGTGACGTAATGCACCTTCTATCTGGTGAATATAATGTAACCCTTCTATTAATTACAATAAAAATATATGAAAAAAAGAAATGCAATGATATCTATCAGAAACATACCAAATTATACCTGACTTTTCTCCCTCATCAAAATTCAAGTCAATTATTTATAATCTGACTTTTATTTGGAGATGAGAATCTAAGGTTTAATCAATATTATGTAAAGTATCATTCCTAAATGAAGGGATTGAGTGGATTTCTAATCACCAATGTATTCAAAATCAGAGTCCACTAAAATGTGTTTTTTACCAGAAATTCTCAATATCCTATTAATATTTCTTTTAGCTAACCTAATTCTTCCTAATCAAAGTTTCTGGATTTTAGACATAGCTATCATAAATGTTTATGGTAAATAAATCATTTAACCATTAAAAAAAAACTCAAGTGGCTTACAGCTGTAATATATTGCTAATCAAGGGTCTGAGATCTGAGGTTCCTGTTTCAAAGCCAACCCAAGTGTCCAAGAAAGGCCTTCTCCAATTAAGCAGCCAAAAAATAGACCAGAGATATGGCTCAATTGGTAGAGAATCAGTCATGGGAGGAAAAAACATGAAGAGAAAGTATGTGGACTGGAGTCTAAGCCCCATAACTGTCAATGAATACATACATACATACATACATACATACATACATACATACATTCCCAAGGAAACAAATTATATCATATGTAGAAGGCAGATATTAAAAACAAGCATACATATATGTAATATAAATACATATCAAGTATAAATACATCTGTATGATATATATCTAAATACATACAAATATATGCTCAAATGAAATATATTTATATGCTTGTACATAATAAATATATTTATATATAAAAAGTTTTATAACTACTTTTTTGAGATAGAATCCACATATCATGCAATTCAGGCATACAAGGTGTTCAGTACTATATATTTACATAGAGTTGTGAAACTAATACTACAGCCAATTTTAGAACTATTTGATTACTTTGGAAAGAAATGCTTTACCTAAACATTCATAGTAACTCCCACCCCAATTTCAGACCCAGTCCTGGGAAAGTCTACTTTCTATCTTGATGTATTTGTCTGTCTTGGATATTCCAAGTGAAAAGAATCCTATAATAAGTGACTTTTGTGTCAGACAAAAAGTCACACTACGTTATGCGACGGGCTGACACAAAAATTCACTTAGCATAATAATATTTCCAGTGCTGTCATATTTTCATTTCTCCCAGAATCTCATTCTTTTGTTGGGGCGTATTCATGAATGGATTCTCATATAGTGGTCTAGAACGGGAAGATCACCTTTGTGAATCCATTTTTTAGCTAATGGACATTTCAGCTTAGGACATTTCCACTTCCATACTGCCATGAACAACGAATGCATATTCTCTTGAGGGTATACCTAGGAGTGGAACTGATGGCCCAAATGATAAATCTGTGTTTAATGTTTTAAAAAACTGACAGTTTTCCAAGCTCACTCCTACCAGGGATTTATGAGGGTTTTAAATTTGCCACATTCTCTCCATCACTTGTTATTATCTTTTTGATTATTGCCACCCAACTAAGTATAAAGTAGTATTTCCTGTGGTTTTGAATTATATTTCCTTCATGGACAAGTCCTCATTGGCTAATTGTATTGTATGTTTTTGCATTCACTGACCATTTGGGAGTGAATAGGGAAGAGAGGCGTGATGGAATTCAATTGAATAATGCAGGAATCATATATAGGTACGGTATTGTATACTGCACTGATTTTTGTTCTGCTAGTGCATTTAATGTTCTAAGGGATTTCTGAGTAGCTTTAATCTTGAGACTGGAAATTGTGAGCTAACTATAAATCAATTATGCAAAACACAATGAAGTGTAATTTGGTAAAACACTGAAGGGAGCAACAAGATTAATAAATAAAGAAAACAAATGGCTTCAACACCGTAACATTAAAAATGATGAAAACAGACTGAAAGTCATCTGTCCATTGATCCAAAAGTATGATTATCACTGGCTTCTTGGTCAAAGATTAAAAACCCTATCAAGCAGAGAATGATGCATATATGTGCATATGCGGGTATGTGGGAGTAGGCCATTGAATGGAGTGACCTATAATAATAGTGGCAACCAGGTTTGGAGTAAATACTATGTAACAAGCTTTGCTGCAACCAACAGGGGACATTGCAAACTTCAGCTAAGATATCTGTTAACCTTTTCATAATTCTGCAAGGGGACTTGTTTTTAACAGAGAACGGCAACAAAGTCATTTCCATGGCCACAGTCACATCCTGATGTGGTGAGTTACAGTTGTGAATACTAAGGCATAACATTCTATCCGTGTTCCTCAAAATCATCTTAGGCCATGTCTGTCTGATAGGTACAGGGTAGCTGGTGAGTGATCTATCAACCAGCCCTATACAGGGCCTCAAAGGAGGCATGGTGTGTTTTGTCAGCAGGGCCCGTGCTGCCCAAATTAAACCAATAGGATCCTCAGTATTGAAACATAGCTGGTAGAAGTAGAATTTGCATTACAGTACCAGAGCCTGTACAGAAAAATAGTAGTTTAAAGTAGCATAATCCTACAGTAACAATCCATTAATTCCTCTCATCATTGTTGAAAAGCCATTCAACTCTAGAGATGCTATAGTTATCCTGGAAATAAAGAAGCTCTTATCCTGAATGTTTACACTTTGATTACGTTTTCATAAATGAGGACATCAACATTTCTCTGTGTCTCTGTCTGTCTGTCTGTCTGTCTGTCTGTCTGTCTGTCTGTCTGTCTTTCTCTCTCTTACACACACACACACACACACACACACACACACACACACACACACACACACACACAGGCCAACCTTCACAGCACCTTATATTTTAGTAGCTTCCCTTGTTCACAGATCACAGTCTATCTTGCACTATTGGAGTCTATTGGACTCTGATGTTCTTATTGCATCCCCTTGCCCTTCACTCCAAAGGTCTCTTGGGCCACCTTCTCCCTGGCTGACTGTGACTGTCTTCGCTATTTCAAGCTGCTATTCCTTTAGGTTCTTTGGGTCTTGGTACAAAGTGTCCCTTCTTTCTGGAGTTCATTTCTTCTGTCATCAGCCACCCATAGGCCTGGACAAAGGCATCACTTTTCCACATATAACACCTAGCGTAGGAGTCATGGCAAGGTTGACCTGGTTCCATGGCCCATGGGAAAGGAAGCAGGGTTAATCTCAAGAACTGCATATCAGGATTCAGTGGCTGCTTATGCCAAGTGTTCCCTCAGAGACACAAATCAGGGCCTATTGCCACATTTTTGGTGACTGTTTCAAGCCACCTTCCTCTTGCCAAGTTCCTGGGCTAAGTGGCTTTGTTGATTTAAGAGGACCCTTGCCACTTCCACCAGGTAAGACTGAGCAGAGAGCAGGAAATCCACATTCAAGGGCCACATGTTGTCAGGCACTGAGACAAGGAGAGAGTATACTTTACTTTGTGTAATGTGCAGACAGCGGGTGACCTATTTTTAATGAAAAGGATCCCATTTTAAAATACATGGGTGGTTTTACAATTTTCTAAAGAGCACTGCAGAAAATAGTGTTGTAAAGCAAATTATCTCCTTCTGAAATAATTTTGCTTGAACTAAAAATTATAAGCCAAATGAGATAACCATTCACAACCATTAGGATGGTTAGAATCAAAAAGACGAATAATTATCAAGTGTTGCTGAGAATATGAAGAAACTAGGACCCTTATATACTATTATGTAAATATAAAATGGGGTAATTATTTTGGAAAATAGTCCAGCAGCTACTCAGGTGGGTAAACACAAAGTAACCATAATGATCCCAAATAGGAATATATTGATGAAAAATGAAAATATACAACTATACAAAGTATGCGTGAATGCCCATAGCAGCATTATTCACAACAACAAAAAAGTTGAATGTAATCCAAATGTGTCCATCATCTGATGAGTGGATGAGTGAAATGTCACACATACATACAATGAAGGATTATTTGGTCATAAAAGGAGACGAAGTCATGAACCAGATGCTGGTGGCTTCAAATTCTAGCTACTCAGGAACCTGAGATCCAACAGTAGTGGTTTGAAATGAGTTTGGTCAGGAAAGTCTATGAGATTCTCATCAAAAATTCACCTTGAAAATCAAATTGTAGAGCTCTAGCCTTGAGCAAAATAGCTCAGGGACATCACCGAGGCCTTGTGTTTAAGTGTTAGAATGGCACACACACACACACACACACACACACACACACACACACACACACACAGATGAATTCAAATGAGGAACCAATGTTTCATGTCTACAATCCTAGCTATTCAGGAGACAGATTTAAGGATGTGGAAGCAGACAAATCTAAGAGATACTTGTGTCTGATCAACTAGCAAAAAGCCAGAAGTATAGGCATGGCTCAGTATGATAGCTGTGAGTGGAAAAGCCGATCAAGAGTGTAAGGGCCTGAATTCAAGCTCCAGTGGCAGCATACACAAAAGAAATGCACCTACTATCTAGCGAATATAACTGCAACCCCATTATACATTACAATAAAAAATAAGCCTGGCATGGTGGCTCATGCCTGTAATCCTAGCTACTCAGGAGGCTGAGATCTGAGGATCAAGGTTCAAAGCCAGCCCGGGCACAAAAGAACCTGAGACTCATCTCCAATTAACCTTTAGAAAATGGGAAGTAGGGCTTGGCTCAAGGGTAGGGACAGCACCCAGGCCTAGTTCAAGCCCCATGACCCACAAAAAAAAAGAAAAATAGAAAGAAAAAGAAAATGAAGTCTAGTATGAATCTTGGAAACATCTTAAGTGAATGGAGGCATTAGCAAAAACCACATATATAAGTCTGTACATATGGAATTTCCACATTTGGCTAATTCGGGGACTAAAAGCAAATTGGTAAGTTTTAGTGGTTGGGCATGTTGGTAGTAGCAAAGATAAATGGAAAATGACAGCTAGTGTCATGTGATTTCTTTGTGAAGGAGTAAAACATTTTAAAATTAGCTAATGGTGATAGATTTATAAACTGAAATATTTAAAGCCACTGAATAGTACACTAAATGGGTGAACTATATAATGTATGAATTATATCTTACTAGAGCTCTTAAATTGATGATGTTATACCCCTGGCTTGACAAAGGAAAGTGTCCCTACATGGTATTGTGTGTCTACAGTAATCATCAAAAACCAGTCTTACTAACTGCTATGAAACTACTATCAGTAGAGCAGCAGATGTGAGTCATCTCAACCATGGGTAAGAGAATAATAAATGAAGATTAGAAAATAAAAAATAAAGAAGAAAAAGAAGTCAAAGTTAAAGAGGGTGCAACCACTGTGGTAAAAAAAATAAAGGAAAAGGAAACAAAAAATAGATGAACTGTATTTAATAGATCCTTTATACAGAAAGGATGAATTCAGAAACCCAAAGCAAACTTCAGTGTCTTACAATGAATATCCCAGTCTTATTTCTATGATGTCATTATGTGGAACGGAGGCATTGGTCTGCATCACTTGCAGATAATACACACATACATACACATCCACATACACATACATACCATACATGTATGGTATACACATGTATCTATACATACATCCATACACCCAACATATAAATACATATATTTATACATATATTCACAGAACAGTAGCTACAAAGCATTATAATTTGTGTATCATAAAATTTGCTTATTTATGTATGTAGTTACATGCCTTTTAGAGAATTACCAAATTGTGGAGTCACAATGGTAAGTCAATTTTCAAACATTTTCATCATATCCTTCATTTATCACATTTTTATTGCCCTAACGCAGTGGTCTAAAACATTAAAGAAGAAACTTTCACTGATACATTTATTTAATTGCATAAGATTGCTTTCAGTCTTTCATTTGTAATAAGAAAGTATATACTTTGCCTTATGAACACATAGTATAAAATAAATTTATTGACATTATTTTAACACCATAAACTTCACTTGTAAATGAAAGTAGTTGTGCAGCTGTCACCACAATGCAGTTGTACAGAATTTTTATTACTATAATAACATCATTGATGCTCAGTAACAGCTAGATTTTCCTAATCCAGCCCTAGACAACCCTGAATCTACCTTCTGCCTTAATGGATATGTATTGGCATTATGCGTTTGTACACATACCAAATATATACACAAATGTATCTCTCATCAGAACTCTACTTCTGCCTGGGATTTTTTTTTTAGTTTTCAAGAAATACCTGGAAAACAGTGCTATCATTGTCTTCCCACTACAATGTATGATTTTTTAAAAAACTGTGACACTCAACCAATAGACAGCATTTTTAAGTCATGCTATATGTTAGGCTCACAAAGTCAAAATGATCAAGCCTAAACTTTTGCAAATCACACTCCATCCAAACCCCAAAACCTGTGTTAGCACATATTCTTTACTTTATTTGCAGATAAAAGTGAATAATTTTAGGATCAAATTTGGATCACAGGCTGAAATAAGCAAAGGAAATTTCTCAAAATCACATCCTGATCCAAAGCTTTGCCAAGGTTACAAAAAAATTTTCTGGACATTAAGATCTTTTCAAAGATAATCTGAAATTATATCAGAGTAATTTTTAAAATGTCACCTTGTTTTTCCTAGCAAACAGATAATATTATCAATTAACTGTAGAGATTTTATTTTAAGGTGTTATCCTTAATTGAGGTAGTTTAATTAATGAGGGATCTACAAAATATCCCTTTCTCCTTTATTAACTAAAGAAAAATTCATATCATGGCACACGGGAAAATTCCACCACTATACGTGTGTGTAGTATAGTTTTTCAAGAAGGTATCTGTTCTTGAAATGGCTTTCTATGCTAGAGAATGAACTATTCGTTGGTCAACATGACAACTATATGAAATTGAGTCATTTCTTCATCACTCCAGCATAGTACAACTGTGAAAGAAAATAAGCATGCTTTAGTTTGGGATTAGAGCACCTAATTGCTATCGTGAAACACTATCTCCTTTTCATGTCAAGTCATAGTGCTGTGATCGTAGCCTTCACAGCCACAGGTGGAGAGTTTCATGTCTAGCATGCTGAGATTCACAAAGGGGGCTGACCTGGTTTCTATTTTGAACAGGAATTTCCTCCTCTAAGGTTATTTGATCCCCACCCTTTGGGGCATTTTCCTGGTTCTCTGGTGGTGCCCCACCTCTCCCCTTGCTTTGGAATCAATGACAATTCCAAGCTCATCCTCCTGTAGAATCCAATGAGGTTTATCATTAGGCTTCACATATGATGAGAGCCATGACTGTGAGTCTCAGAAGACATCGAGGTGGCATTTGCACAGGAAGCTGCTGAGATCTGAGACAAGACTGCAGGAAATGACAGCAGGAGGCCATGTTATAGAGCTAAAGCTGTTAAGACTTCTCCATTCAAAGGGTCATAGGAATGTAGAAGAGTCAGCCAAAAGAAACATCACAAAGTGTAAGAACAGGCCACATCCCTTGGCAAAACACAAGCTTCATTGGTAAGACTAAAAGCTTACTCACCCATCCAGCTCTGTGGCAAAGTTCTGAACAAGTTATACAGAATTGAATGAACAGAGCAGTTGTGTTCTTAGGGAGAGCCCTTGGAGATTCTTTACATTCTCTCCACTGATGAAGTTCCTGATATATTCTATAATATAGAAACCTCAGGTACATAAACAAGAAGAATCAACATTTGAAATCCATGAACAAATGACACCTGAGAGTTTAACTCTCCACTTTGAACCTGTGAAACTAACGATAGTTAAAGAGATAGTGCCTAGAATATTTATTAAATAATCCATGGAAATGATAATTGTAACTTGAATCCAAAGGATATTTTGGTGACTTAGTGATAAGGCCTATAAGCTTCACACATTAAATAGATAAAGATATAGTAACACATGGACATATACATACCCATCTTTTTCTTGAAGAGAAGACTACCTTGTACTTATGGCCCACACATAGAGCTATTTAAAGGATCTATAGTAATTTAAGACAGCTTCAAACCAGTGATAGACAATGACAGGCCCCTTTTCAGTAAAGCCTGGTAGGACATAGCTTAGTCTTTGCATGCTATTCAGTCTGTTGCAACTTGTATGAGAGTGGGAAAACAGCCACAGACAATGCAAAAACAAATGCATGTGGCTGCGTTCCAATAAAATTTTAATTATGGACACAAAAAGTTGTAATTCATATAATTTTTCACGTGACATAAAATATTTTTAGTGTTTTCAATCATATAAAAATGTAAAACTGCACATTCTAGGCTCACAGAATGCACTTCAAGGAGGCAGTAGTCTGCATTAGCTCATGGACCAGCTTCCTGACACCTGATTTAGTAACTGATACACTGCAATTTTATAGACAATCTATTAGATATGTTCGCATACAGAACAAACCGAGCAAAAGGTAGGATTTTGTGCATGCCTAATTAAGCTGGTATAATGGAAGAAGACAAGGCAAAAGTTTTTCAGCTACAAAGAGAGGAGATTTTCTCTATGTGTATAATTTTTAATTTAGTATATCCATTTACATGACAAATTTGATTTAAAAAATCAGCCACCTGTTTGTCAAATCATTGCCTCTAATTTCCTTGTCCTAAAGGATTAATATATCATCCATAATTTCTTCTAGATTTTTCAAACAGTAGCTACATTTATTTTGCTTAAAAAGACTTAACTGACACTAGTAAATACAAGAAAATTATAAATCAACAGGGAGCTGTTGGCCAAAGCATGCAAAATTTTAGAAAAAAATTATATTAAATGACTAACTATAATGAATAACACTGTATTATATGTTTTTAAAAAAAGAAGATTTTAAGTATTCTCATTACAAGAATAAGTGAGATGATTTAGATATCCCACCGTGCATACGTATTTTAGAAACATGAAGCTGTATACCACAAATATTCTATATGTGCATATACACAAAATTTTTTCATTAAAATAACATTGAAAGATTTCTAAGGAGTGGATTCGGAATGTTTTACTTTTGTTAGTTGGCGGAAACAAAACTGCTAAGCCCAAAGAATCAGGAAAGAATGGTAATTCTGCAAAACTATGACCCCTATCCAGTCCAATGTATTTCTGTAATATTCCCTTCATATCTAAATGAATCTAATTACTATGTGTTCAGAGAGACTGATAGAAGTGGAAGAAAGTAAAAAATCATGCCTTTTTTATAATTCAGTAATGATGAAATATATATTGATATATAAAGGAAGTACTCATTGATTTAAGTTGGAAGAAAAATCTGGGATACATAAATTTGTACTTTCATTAAAAAAACCAACCAAATTTCAGAATTCTCAGGAGAATTCAATGAAACTGGAAAAGTGAGTGAACTGACCAGTTTCTTCATCCTTTCCTGCACTTACACCTTTCCTGTAGTCCCCTCGTGAAAAAGGGATATTTTCCCTATTCATCATCCATCAGCTTGGCCAATGACAGATAGCCAGAGACAAGATCCCTACATATGTTTTAAAACTCCTTGGTTGAGTAAATGACATCTTACGTTGCTGTCAGCTGCTGCACTTCTCTGGGTGGATGCTGCCCCACTAGCCAGTACTTCTTAATAAACACCCATGAACCCTATGTGTGAGACTGATTGCTGAATTACAGATTAAATAGATGAATCCTGCCTAGATAAGCCAAGCAGCTGACCATAGAGGATATGTGATGGCTGTTTGATGCCACTGAATGTCAGAGTAGTTTGTTTTATAGTATTTATACATCAGTAGCTTAACGTACATGGACAGAATTCTACATTTTAGACAATATGACTATAAAGTAAAGCAGCATTTATGGTGTCGATGTGCCTCTGTGCATGCTTGAGTATTCTAGTTAATTCCTTTCTAGTGATCCTGTGAATAAAAAATATGTTCTTCGTAGTACAGAGATCTCCATTGTTTCCTACATCCAAGTTTTTCTTCGGCTTCCAACAAGAGACTACATGTTCCTTTACAAAAGATACAGTGGTTCATGCTTCGTATTAACAAGGTGGTATTTTATCTGCCTGCCTAGTTGAAAATAGTCTGAGCTTAAAACATTTAAGTTCTCAAAAATATTCTCCCCTTTGAATACAGACCAAGGCACAATCATATAGCAAAACTACAATAACTGAATCAGACAGCATCAGCACTTTTGACACCTTTTTAAAATTGTGGGAACCAAATAAATGCAGGAAGTCTTTCTAAACTGTGTCCTAATGATAAGGCTTCACTCTGCAGCCATCCTGAAAAAAACATCTACTATGGGCTTTTGGAACCAGTTCATCTTGATAAGGGTCAAACTTTTCCCCAAGAGAGGTCTATGAACTGCCACTCCCTTTAAAATGAATGAATAAGAATGCACGTGTGCATAAATGCCAGGGTTTATATAACACAGTGCTTCCCAGATTCACTGCAAATCCATGGAGGACTTGTGTTTATTCTGGTTCACAAACACTTTGGGAAAATTGTGATGTGGACAGAGTGCCAGCCCTCATGTACCTTTTCCAGGCTACTGCAATTTCAACCATGTGGTATCTATCATTCCTGAAATGACCATGCTAAGAGGGAATAAGGAGAATTCAGGCCAGACTAAAATGTCATTATTTCCTAGCAAAAACACAGGAGTGAAAAGACCAAATAGGATGCTCTTTATTTGTGTATGTACATATAATGCTGACAAAGAGAATATCAAAATTTTTCTCTGATCTCATTATCAATTCACCCAATTTTCTCTGGCTGTGTTTTGGGCCGTTTTGGCATAAATGATTAATGGAGACAGGAATATTCTACTAAGAAAAAGGACCTGAGAAATAATTGCAAAGATGTCCATCTTATAAGATGACGGTGATTTCCAGACTAAGATGGGATGAACTAGCATAATCATTACTATGACTACTATTAGATTAAAAATCTTTTAAAAAGCACATTATGTTAGAAATGAACTTTATAACTTGGGGGGGTCAGGAGAGGAAAAAGTTGGAGAAAATGAAAGAGGAGGTAACACTGTTCAAAAAGGAATTTATTCATTATCTTTCTTTTTTTAGCTGTCACCCCTCTGTACATTACCTTTACAATAAAATTAAAATTAAAAAAATAAAAATTAAAAAGCATTTTCTCAAACGTAATCTCAAGCTAATGACACTTTAATAGCCAACTGTAGAGTCAATAGTCAACATTCAGAGTCAATAGTCAAAACAACAAACAAGGATTTGAATTCTAGTAAGATCACTTATTTGCTATATGGCTCTGAAACAGATACAAAGTCCATGCCTTACTTTTGTCAACCTATATGTGGACAATAATGAGACCAAACTATAGTGGATGATAATAAGATCAACCTATAGTGTCCTTTTAAGTACTGAAATTATATATGTAGATTATGTTGGACTCATGGAAACTGATAAGTGCTGGCTAATTATTACTAGCTTACCAGGCTATTTCTTTTTTTGGTGTAACTATTTATTATTAAAGAATTTATTAACGTTGATTTTTATATCATATTTCAAATGACGTGTTTAACAAACAAGCATTCGAGAAGGGAATCTCTATATACAATCACTGGCACTTAGATTTTTAGAAGATAGTTAAAATTAGGCTGAGGGTTTATATGTAATAGATACATATTAATCTATAGGCTATTTCTAAGAGAGCTTTAATTTATTCATGAATTCTACTGATAATCAAACACATACTAACATCAGGCATATGCTGCAATTGGTCAAAGATAAACAGTTACTACAGTGTCCATGGTTCTGGTCCTTGCCCTTTTGGATTTTTGCCATATATGGTCTTCAGAAATCGATTGTAGGCTGGGAATTTGGCCTAGTGGTAGAGTGGTTGCCTAGCATGCACGAAAACCTGGGTTCAATTCCTCGCTACCACATACATAGAAAAAAAAGCCTGAAATGGTGCTAAGGCTCAAGTGGTAGAGCTCTAGCCTTGAGAAAGTCCAAGGATAGTTCTCAGGCCCTGAGTTCAAGCCCAGGACTGGAAAAAAAAGAGGAAAAAATCGATTGTAAACAAAATGGATATTATGAAAGTGGATACACACGACTGTCAAGGAAGAACTAACAATGAGAGACATTTTGTACAAATGAAAATTAAAATTGTAATTTTCTATTTCCCAAAATTAACTGGTTTCCAGGGTATATCAACAGTAGCCTTCAGCTGCAATCATTGCTTACCTAGCAGAGATCAAAAGCAATCACTTTTCAGTGAAGTACCAGTTAACTTCTATGTGTTATTGTGTAACTTTAAGGGTTAGAACTCTTCATCCCCCAATCAGAGAAAGCTAAACTAATTCTTGCCGTTTCATTGTAAAACAAATTACATTAGACTATCTTCATGGGAAAAATTGTAATTTCTGTTTATATGAATAAATTTAGACTCATTCACTTCTGAACATCCAATATGGAATATCTAGTAAGGATGTAAATTAAGTAAAATATGTTCATGTAACATATCACCATCTACTAAGTGAAGAGTAAGTCCTTCCATAGTTCACCAAGATGAATATCCATATAGGCTTGCACACTCCATCCATATGGGCAGAGATGGAATAGCACAGTTCTCTTTTAAATGCACTAATAAGAATAATCCATGGGAAGAGGGAGTCCTCGGGATGCCTAGGAAGTTAGGATCTTTCATGATGTAAGAAGATCCCAAACCAGAAGGTGCATGCTTGGGATGATTGTTTCTCTTTGCCAACAGCTTCACACCCCACACCACACACACACACACACACACACACACACACACACACACACACACACACACACACTAAAATTAAACAAAGCATTTAACTGTCTGGGTGTTGGCCCCTGCCCTGCCATACTGATCTCACCAAAATGGCTGGGCTTGCTGCCAGAGAGAGGTGGGAGAGATGAAGAGGTCAAAGGATGAACTGCTCCAGTCTATCCCTGCTTCTTCAGAGTTTCATCCTGCTGCGGTCCTTTCTGCACACTGTGCTAGTGTCTTTTCCAGGCCATGCTGAATCAGCAGGTTCTGGTATCACTGCTTCCTCCCTGGGAGCCACACTCACCGTTGCTAATCATTGTCTCTCTTATCACCCTTTGTGGAAACCCTTAAAACTATCAACACACCAGTAACATCTCATTCCTTGAGTAAAGCCTTTTTGAAAGTCTTGTCTATTTCATGCTTGGCTCTTTTAATTTTCTTTTAATGTAGGTATTGGAGCTTGAACCTAGGACTTCATGGTCTCTCTTGGCTTTTTCCACCCAAGGTCTGCACTCTATCATTTGAACTACAACTCCACCTCTGGATTGTTGGTGGCTAATTGGAGATGAGACTATTGCAGACTTTCCTGCTCAGGCTGGCTTCAAACCATCATCCTTCATATCTCAGTATCTTGAGCAGCTAGGATTAAAGGAAGAAGCCACCAGCTCCAGGCTGTATCTTAATTGGCACTGTTTCTTTATAAATCTGTAACTAAAGTAGCAGAGAAGATGTTTTGTCATTTGAGACATCAAGGCTGTGCTTTTCAGTTTGTTCAAACCATCAAGATGCCATCCCAGTACTAAGGGCATTGTTGAAGTCATGTGCATATTTATGGAAACAATCCTAGGTGATGCTATTTGCAAATTCTTATAGCAGCCTCAACATTTCATTTTGTTGCTAGACTATGATTACTCTGTGGGTCTAACGAAAACTGGCACTACCATGCTTGAGACCTACAGCGATCTCCAGAACAGTAAACACTAAAATCAGGTTGCGGTTGTTTAGCAAACACAGAGCTAAAATGCTCCCCAAACGGCAAGATGCTTTTCATTTCAGTTGTACTGACTTTGACAATTTCTTTGCCAGATATTCCAGTCAGCTGCAGAAAGGGGTCATTCAAAACATATTTTTAAAGTTTATTCACTTAAACTTCTGTTTCTGTTTCCATAGCAACTTGCCTTCAAAGCTGTAACTCCAAATTCTTCTAAAAACTTCATTTCAGAAGTCCAATTGAGCTGACACCCCAAACACTCAAAAGTTACTATAAAAATGTTTCAAATTAGAAAAGTTCTAAAAATATCTCAGCCAAGTAGGGAAGAAAAATCCTAAAAGATTTTCATCTTAAAGAATCAGGGCATCCTCGAAGCAGATCAGAAGTCAAGGAGTCCTCAGTAACAATAACCACATTTGAGTGAACCAAGTACTATATCCTTTATAGTTAACTTTTTGGTACTGTGCTGTATCTCCAATTCACATTTAAGTAGTCACCACATCTAGAAAGCAGTGCCAAGCAATCACTATCTGGTGGGAGTGCTTATTGTTTCATTTTCTCTATCTTCTAACTTTTTTTAAGTATTCTAAAAGTATTTAAGAATAAAATAAAACCGAACCAACTGATCTTTTGAAAATAGTGTTGAAACCAGAAAGTCAGCAAAGAGAAGGTATTTTAAAATGACATTAAAACTATTGTATCTGTTGGGAAACATTAGTAATTGCAGTGTAAAATTCAGCCACATTTTTTCATACTCGTGGTTTTGTATCGTACCTGTAGAGATTATCATTTGTTAAAAATTAGTGGGAAACCTTGAAGGCAAGATTTTGTACAGTGTCTGTCTCTCTGTCTCTGTCTAAGACTCTCTTTCTCTCCTATAATTTTCAATTGAGGAAGTGTTAATTTTGGAAACTTAGTGTAATTGAGGTAAAAACTCCCAGATAACGAAATTAATCCACTCCTAAATCATTACTAAGTTGCCTACCACACGCTACAGCCTGCCTGGACAGTGGGACTATGATATGAAAAGATTATAGATTTGCTTCCCTGAATAAGATTTAACACTAGTTTAGGCAGAGAAATAATGACTATACAATCTAATCTCAAGTAGTAAAGCAAGTAAATGAAGGAAACAGCCCATCTGATCAGAT
Organism: Megascapheus bottae; assembly: GCF_031878675.1. Lineage (NCBI taxonomy): Eukaryota > Metazoa > Chordata > Mammalia > Rodentia > Geomyidae > Megascapheus > Megascapheus bottae. The sequence goes on from NC_143547.1 coordinate 1,171,455, forward strand.
TGCTGGTGAGTAGGACCAAAAATACTTCAGAGTGAGCAGTCAGGGAATCTGACATCCTTCCTACAATTTGAAGGATGCGAAAGAAGATGCCAAACAAAGAACATTGCAGGCAGGTAGAAGGAATAGCAAGTACCATGGTCTCAGGCAGGAATGAAATGGTCAGTTTTGCAGCATGGACAGGATACAAATGTGGCCAGGCAGTGGTTCACTCGTGGAGGGAAAGTAAACAGGATCATGTAAGAAGCACTGAAAAGCCTTCTACCGGTCACCACATAGATTTTTTAAGTACCATCTAATAATTGTGGTGGCTGCCCTTATTTTTACATTTGATTCTTCATTTTATTAATTCTCTCTCTATATATATGTATATATAAAATCAAACTAGGCACCATAGTCCAAGCCTCTAATCCAAACTACTTAGCAGAGAGAAATTGGGGGATCTCAGTTTGGGGACAGCCTTGGCAAAAAGTTCATCAGACTCCAGCTCAACCAATGGCTGATTGTTGTAGCACATGATCATTATCCTTAACAACACTGGAAAGCACAAGTTAGGAAAATCTCATTCTAGGATAGTCTAGTAATAAAGCAAGACATTTACCTAGGAAATGGAAGCATGGTTCAGGTCCTATAGAGGCTGCCTAACAAGCTTGAGACCCCTAGTTCAATCCCCAGTACCACTAAAAAAGAAAATAAGTCAGAAAAAAAATGAACTTTGGAAAATTAGGTTAGAATCATAGCATCTGAAAAGAGGAGAGAAGGTCAATTAAAATTAATTGCATTTGTCAATTATGCACTGAAACGTTACTGTTTCCTGAGATGGGAGAGTCTGATGAAATAACAGGAGGAGTGAGAAATTAGGTGTCCAGTGAAGACATCTTATGACAAGATAATAGCAACACAACCAAGTTGAGAGTCAAGTGCCTCCAGCCTAGGATTATCACAGTGACTGAAACAGAAAGAGTGACTAGCAGAAATCCGGCATCCCCGAAAAAACATGGCAAATAATGTATTTGTTCGCAAATGGTTAGCAGTTGTCGCTTATGAAACATTCCACATTGCTGATTCCTTTTTCAGATAGCAATGGTGCTTAGTGAGTGGTAAAACAAACAAACAAACAAAAGAAAAACATGGGAGCAGTGGATCCCTACAGTGATGAGGCTTCCAGACCAAAGATGCTTCATCTAAGAAAGGCTCCACGTGCAGCAGAAAATAGCCATGCGGAAACTGAGGAGGTTAGATAATGTACCCACAATTAGTACAGGTGTTAATTAAGGGGATTCCAAAGCCTCCCATTTATGTATCGTGTCTTTGTGAGGACACAATGCTAAGCCAATGGAGTGATCTATGCTCTTTCTAAACTCATTACTGATGCTTGATAATGGAGTCCTAGCATCACAACCCTGAAGCAGTGCCTTGTTCTTGCGTCTTCAGAATTACCACGGAATATTCTGTACTCAACATCCCTGAATTCTTAAGTGAACCTAATGATGTCAAAGTCTTTGAAAGTTCCATGTTCCTGGACAGCCAATGTGCATACTCATGTTCAGAGGCCCCTGTTTTGGGTGAAAGAGTTTTTTTGGTTTTGTTTTGGTTTCATCAGAGCAAGTGGCTTAACTCTTCTGGAAGATTCCTCAGGGAGGGGTTAGATGGATCATCGTATAGTTAGTATCTCAGTATAGGCTGTGGTCAAAAGTACAGATAGTGTGGAGACTGCACTTCTAACAGGAAGTGACATCAGCAACAAAGGCACTCAGAAGTCAGTCAAATACAAGGAAGGAGAATGAATATCTTTGAGGTGTTCAAAACCAAGTCCTACTTCATGCATTCATTTAGCCACTCAATACATATTCCTCAGAACCTGCTGGGTTCCCAACACTAGTGACAAGAGAGACAATTCACAATGAAGATTATCCCCACCTTAATTTCCCACATGCCAGAGAGACAGAAATAAATGATGCCAATGTAGGAGATTTGATTGTAGATGGTTCTAGACAGATCTTATGCCCATCCCTACCTCTGGCGAGGGTGAACACCAGATAAGGCCTCAGGAAGTTACCAGGCCAAGCTTTCAAGTTAGATATTTTTTGATGTCCTTGACAAAGATACAAGGATATGGAATCAAACATAATAAATGTTTATCATTTTAGGATTTTTTATACTTGTCAACATGACAAGCTATCTGACCATAGAATTTGACAATATGGATGATCATATTAAATCACTTTAGGCCCCACTCCAGTAACTTAATGTGTTACTATAACAGAAGAGATATGGAGGGGGTAATTGGGTTCATTGAGTTTTAACCATCTCAGCCAAGATGATTCATCTGACCCCAAAGAGCACTGTTTGATCAGCCCACTTGGATAAAGCTCTTGATTTCATCACCAACTATTTCTTTTTTTTATCACCAAATATTTCTATGCCACCTTGAATATACTGCTCTGATTTTGGATTTCTTGAACCAGAAAATAGAAACTTGAACCTCCTAGCACTATCCGAAGTTGCTGAAATCAACCCAGACTGGGTCTATATTCTAGTTTTTTATATGCCTACGATCATGAGAACAAGAGTGTGATTACCACTTATTTATTCCTAGTCTTGCCTCTCATCTAGTTCCCTTACAATCACTGAAGCTAAGGCTGGCTGGTGAATATCTTAGCACATCTCCAACATGCCGATTGCGCTCCACCTCCTGCCCATTTACTACTTAGCATAGGTAATCATCTCTCATCTCTCTTGGGTCCAAGCTCCACAATATGGCCTAGTTTCTCCTCACTCTGTATTCATGTCGTGACCAAAACATGCTTTCCACAATGCAAATTTGATCAAGCCCCCAAGATGCATCAAGGATAACACCCAGCTGGAAGTATAGGGTAGCTGTAAACTGAGTGTGGGAAAACCGTGGGAGGGATGCTTTGGAGAGCATTAGCTGCTAATACAGATTTTTGTTGTGATAACACTAAAAGAAAGTTGTAGTATATTTTTTAAAAGATGTAAAGATAGTATAAATGTGGGATATTCTTAGCCGGGCACGATGGCTACTCAGGAGGCTGAGAGCTGAGGATCTCAGTTCAAAGCCAGCCCGGGCACTACGGAATGTGAGACTCTCATGTCCAATTACCCACTAGAAAATGGGAAGTGGGGCTATGGCTCCAGGGGTAGGGCGGTAGCCTTGAGCTGAAGAACTCAGGGACAATGCCCAGGCCCAGAGTTCAAGCCCTGTGACTGACAAAAAATAAATTGTAGGATATTCTTACCTACTTAAGTTTGTATATTGTTCCCTCTGTTATGTGTAGTGTCCATTTAAAAAGATGAGGAAGGTGTCCATAGCAACTCAATATTTCCATCATTTAAATACTTTGGAAAATTGATTAAATACTTGGCATATAATTGGCACTTGGCACATTGGTTGAATGAATACAAGGTAAGCCACTGATTTCTTATAATACAGCCTCACTTTGGACCAAAAGAACATGAAATACTTGCCCTGGATTATACTTCAGAAGAGTCAATATATTTAAAAGACACACAGAGGGCAATTATTTTCTTGAAATAGAAACCGAAGAACCACTTCAGACCCCAGTACAACATACAGTGGGGGGGGGGGAACCAAATTAAGCTGAGTAAGTGGAATATTTGGCCTGAAAAGCAAAACAACCTCTGGAATTATCAAAATCTAAAGGAAGGAAGCAAAGAAGACAGTATTTGATCTTCCAACATCAAGGGTTGTGCTAATATGAAAATCCTGTCCAGGCACTGTTGGCTCACACTTGTAATCCTAGCTACCTGGGGAGGCTGCAGTCTGAGGATCTCAATTCAAAGCCAGCCCAGCAGGAAAGTCTGTGTGAGATGTCAAGTTAACCACCAAAGAATCTGGCTCAAGTGGAAGTGTCAAGTTGAGCAGAACAGCTAAGGGACAGCCTCCAGGCCTTGAGTTCCAACCCTCGTACTGGCACGCGCGCGCACACACACACACACACACACACACACACACACACACACACACACACACACACACACACACACACAATGGCAAAGCTATGGGTCTTAATAAATAACTTTTTTCCCAGCTGATTGATTCAGGACTGCTAAATGAGGCTGCTTTACTCTTCTAAAGGATGCATAGACACATCAAAGAGCCCAGGTAGGTGACTTCCTGCAACCTGAAATCCCAATGAATTCCCTCTGGAACCTTCTTTTTCACAGTCTTAAATCAAAATAGCCATGCGTGGTGATCTGTGCTGGTACAAAGGGCTGTTTCAGGAACAAATCCTCAGAGCCCGACAGAAAATGTTACCATCATCTTGACTCTTAAGCTTATGATTTGAGGAGAATAAAACAGCTCAATTAAAACGATAATTTAAATTTTGTTATGTACTGCATGTATTTGCATAATTGAGGTAATAGTTACTCATAGAATGAATTTGTTTTTAATTAAGGAGCCAGTTCTTGCCTCTCCTCCCCCACTTCCCCTTGTATAGGCATAAAGAAAGATCAGATCTCAGAATCAAAGGGTACACGCACAGTTCAAAATGCCAAAAACGTACTGGGTACACATTCACGAAGAACACATACTTCAGTCTCTTTTGTGCAAAGCAATCTTTGCACAGAAAGCTGATTACTCTGAACCACTTTGAAACATCAATGTCTGGCCTGCAGGTGTCCCTGAAGAAATGAATAAGCACCAATCACTTACACGTGTCTCACTTGGCATTTCAAGGCAAATAAGTATGGCCGAGCCAGTATTCTTGGAACATTAGCCTAGGAAGGGACCTTAAAGATTTCCTAATTCAGGCACTCATTTTTCCAGCAGAGGAAGGTGACATGCAAGAGTTACACAATTTGCTGTGGCTGATCCCAGATCAGCTGGGCCATGCCTGGAACCACCTGGATCACTTTCTGGACCTCTGAGTCTGTTACCTACCCATATTGAGTCCTTTCTTTAAAAAAACTACTTTTTTAATGTAGGGAGCAGATTTGGGAGGATGTGAATGCCAGATAGATAATTGTCTGCACAGTATTATAAATATTGATTATTCTTGTTAACTTTCTGTCTTGCCTGTTTCTCTCCTATTTTGGGGGTTTTGTTGTTGTTGTTGTTTGTAAAGTTGGCAGTCAGAGTGTTCAATCTCAACAGTGGAAATCCTGTCAAGGAAAACTCTGTAAATTAGCAGATGACAAAACAACTGCACTGTCTCATCTCAAAATGACACATCTTAAAAGTACAAAATAAATATGAGCAAAACCTGCTGTCTGTCCCCTTCTTGACAGAGGCATTTACAATGTTTACTAGAGGTGCTCATTCCTTGGTGCTTTCTTTATCTTTCTCAGAGGAAAAAAAAAACAGTCTAGAATGTTGATCTGTTATTAGTGTGGAAAACTTGACTACTTCTTAAAGGAAAAAAAAGGAGCAAACCCTAATGAGGTTTTAGGTTTGTTTTTGTTTGTTGCATTCTCTGGAGGTAAACACTGGGTGCCTAACACGGTATCTGGCACGTAATAGCTCCCCAATAAATATTTGTGGAATATTTAAGGCAACAGAGAAGAAAAGTCGGCCTTGAGGAAAAAGAGAGTGAGCAACTGAAGAGCCACTCGGCATTCTATCATACTAAGCAGACAGGAGGCGACGTTTTCTCCCCCGCCAAATCTTAGAAGCAGCAGATCATTAGGTGCTTTGACTCCAGCTTAGCTCTATCTCCTTGCGTCCTGTGCTTTCCAGACATCTCATCAAACACTTGTTCAGCCCGAGTTCCATTTCTTGGTCCCAGGGAACAAGGCGACAGAGTACTGGGTCTGGACGCTGCTGCCTTGAGCACAGAATAAGTGAAAAGAATGGTGAGTTGGGGAGCGCCTAGGGGTTGTGGGGGTGCAGGTGAGCTGGGGAGCAGGTGGCACTCCAGATGGAAGTGCCCACTGCGCCCTCACACCCCCAACTAAGGACCTCTGGAGAGCCTTACACCCCTTCACTCTCACACTATCCCGCCTGGGCTGGCCAAGTGGCGCCCCCTGTCGCCTGTACGCTGGCCGGGACACTCACCGCGTAGTGCAGCTGCGGCTTCTCTCGGTACGACCGGTCACCCATGTCCACGCCTGGCCCTGGCGGAGCAGCAGACTCTCTGGCGCAGTCTGGGATCTTCGTGTCTCTCCGAGGTCCTCTTACTTCACTGCCATCTCCGAGAAGCCCCTGAGCGGAAGCTGTGCTAGGCGCAGTTGAAAGCGCCCCCTGCCACCACGTCCCGCAGCGGAGCCAGTGGGGACGGAGGCAGCGGCAGCGGCTGCTGAGGCGGCGGCGCAGGGGAAGGGGCGGGGGAGGAGGAGGGAGCGGCCGCGGCTGCCGCGATGGGCGGGCTTTAGTTCAATGGGCTCAGCTCCTGGCGGGTCCCAGGGCCCCTGGCCAGCTGTTGGGGGCTGAAGCTTAGGAGCACGCTCGCTCACGACAGGTGTCAGGCTCGCCAAGCGTCTCACCTGCTGCCACTGGCTCGTCGTGCAGTCCCTGGGACCTGCGCTGCCAAGGCCGAAGCTTGAGCAGGGTGGAGAAGGCAAGCTGGGCTTTCCAAGAGAGACTTGCCCTAAGTTTGCAGGAGGTGTGGGTTGGACGGTGGGAGGCGACTGGGAGCTTTCTTTCCCGGGAGGGTGGAGTTTTGAGTTTGGGAAAACCCTCTGTAACTCTGGGACTTCCAGAGGACTGGGTGAAGGGCGACCACTCCAGGGGGAGCCTCCAGCCCAGCCCACTTGCTGGCGGCGAATCCAATTCCGAAGTCCCAGGCAATGCGAGGAACTCCGCTGGAGGGGGAAGTGCGGGGGAATTTGCTGGCACCTGAGGACTGACCGGCTTTGGAGCCAGGCTGGACCTGAATATATACTGCCTGCCGAGTAGGAAGAGTGCTGGCGCTGCCACTTTCTGCTTCTGTCATCACGTGCAGATCGGACAACGGGATTATTGTAAAGATTGGGAAACGGAACAAACGTGCACTCTGATTGCAAAGGATGTCAGGCAAACCCAGGCACTTTAAGCACACACTAGAGGCTCACAGTCACAACTCCAACTGGTTCTCATGGAAATCGGTCCTCTAAAACGACTAGCAAAAGAAATATACAAAGAACTCACAAGTTCCCTGGCTTCCAGCATTTTAAGATTCATGTGCATCCTTTCACAAGTTGGGTCCAGACAAATACACCTGAGGAAATCTAACACTACATAATCCCAAGACAGTTCAGTAGACCGGCGAGCTGGATAGCTGTACACAGTAGAGCTACTCATATTCCTAACCTCTGAGTCGGCTAAGCCATTCCTGCACATATAGAGAAAAGAATGCTAATGGCCTTGGCATGAACTAGATAGAGTATTCATAATATCTTTAGCAATTCCCATGATTAAACCAATCCAAACATGTACCACTGAGTGCTTAGAAACCAATTATGTTTTATGTTCATAGTAGAATACTACTCAGCACTGAAAATGGAAAATGTTACCAAGACACACAAAGATAAGTCAACTTCACACACATCATGTTTGAACAAACGAATCACAAGAACATTCTGTATGATTTCATTTATGTCTTCTACAACTGAGTGTGATCTCAGTTTCGAAAGTCTGAATAGCAGTCATCAAAGGACATGGGTGATGGAATAGACTGGGAAGAGAGTACAAAGGAACTTTACGAAGTGCTAAAAATGGCCTTTGTCTTTGATCTGTAAGACACTTACTGGAGCACACCCATATTCACTGTGTAGGATAGTTCAGATTGTTGTAATTTGCACCATTCATTTTGTGTATTTTACACTACAATAAAAATTTGAAATAAATCACCAGCCCACAACAAGAGCTTCTAGCCAAATTATTGCCTCTCTTAAAGTCATGGGCTGGGAGCATAGTGTAGTGATAGAATGCTTGTCTAGCATGCACAAAACCCTGGGTTTGATTCCTTGGTCCCACACACACAGAAAAAGCTAGAAGTGGTGCTGTGCCTCAAGTGGTAGAATGCTAGCCTTGAGAAAGCTCAAGGACAGTGCTCAGGCCCTGAGTTCAAGCCCCAAGACTAGCAAATAAAAGCCCATAAAGTCATTTGAATGATTGGTTCAAGTCTCTTATTGCCCATGTAGACTGCTGGGCCTATGTCTCTTTGCTATGTGGCACGCTGATTCATCACAGAAGACTTCCCTGCTCTGTGACATGTCCAGGCTGAGCTAGAAAAATGACATACTAAAGGGCTTATTTTCCTTTCATTCTCATCTGCTCCAGAAATCAACCTTATGTCATGAAAGACTATTAGAACGAAGCAGAGAACCAGCTCCAGCTGAACTGTACCTGGAGCAGTCAAAAGAGGACATAGGTATGCAAATGAGGTATAATGACAATGATATGTCCAGTTTAGAGATGCTTGCTTTCCTGTGGTTTGTTCAGGAATATGAACTTTCCAGCTTAATGACTTTTTTCTTTCTGCTGTAGATGCACAAAGTTTCTCTTAAATCCCCAAAGTGAAAATTTCCTTTTCCTACAAAGCCTTTCACTGTTGAGATAAACACACACACACACACACACACACACACACACACACACACACACACACACACGCTGTGCGATGATTCCCTGGCTGTTAAAAACCTTAACAGAAGTCTTGATTCTTACCCTTGATCAAGACACGTCTTAAAATTGGGTCATCTTAGATTTTGCTCACATTTTGCCCTTGAAAATTCTATTGTCACTAAATTACATTATTACACAAAAAGAATTCATTGTTTTCAAACTGTGTACTTACTTTTTAGAATGACTCCTATTTTTGTTAAAAGGCCATTACTAAGTTGGCATGACATTTTCAAATGCAGTATTTTTTTCCAGGGTTACAAGAGTTTTATGAAATAGGACAAAACATTTAAGACAATAAGCTATCAGTCTATGGAAAAGGCTTAACTTTCTAAAAAAATCATTCTCCTTGTCAATTCTCTGCTCATTTTTTTAAGGGATCAAGAAGGAACCTAAAAGACTGTACAGAATTCTAATTGGTGTGCTCAATTTAAAATAATTTAAATGTATATATTTCTACTTAAATGTTCAAGTATCTTTTTATTGATATTTTAATTTAGTCACTTATTGAACATATATTTTTAAGGGAATACTCTGCTTAAATATTGACCTATGTCAATTGAACCATATATTTCCATGGCATGAAGTTTCAAAGTTCAATGTGATCATTTAGGTGACAGAATGAAATAAAAGACAAAAAGCAAAATAAAAACATTTCAGATAGACTAGAGATTCATACAATTCATTGATTGTGGGCTTCTTTTGATTTAGTCTTTTTTTGTTTCAGATAAATATCCTGATGTTGATCATTCTCCCCAAAAGGGACTTAAAAATAATCTTCATGAGTCACTGTACCAGCATTGCCTCTAAGAGAAATGTCCATGTCATGCTAGCAGCAAAGTTTCTATATCTTTGTTGTTCTCAAATATTACTGTATTTCCAAGACTGAACGTGATCTGTGATCCTTTCTCCAAATCATTGACATTGAAAGTCTTGTTTGATTCTGCTCTGCTTCTCTGTAATCTCCACATTCGGTACCCACCCAAAGGTGATTACTTTCTTTCAGGAAAACTTTAGCTACATTTGAAAGAGCAAATTTGCTCTGAAACTTTAGAAAGAGGTGAATACACACACACACACACACACACACACACACACACACACACACACACACACACACACACACAAACACTGAGGATCAAAGGAGAGAGCTCTTCTTGGAGGCTTAGGACCAATGCTGTTAACAGAGTGGGCATGAGGCCTTCCCCAAAACTCATCCTGTATTATTCCATCCAGCTCTTTACTGTGACATATAAAGAATAAAAGCACTGTTAACACATGATGTTCGTTCTAATGAATTATTAAAGAACAAACATCTGTCTAAACTTCACCCAAGTTATGGAGTAGAATATTACTGATATTTCAGACTCTCATGTCTCTTAGTTGCACTCCTCCCTCCCTCCCAGTGTTGCTGACAGCAGGATTTTACAACCTCAGTGCTGTTGGCATTTCAGGACTCATAATTCTTCATTGTAGGGCCATCCTGTGCATTGTAGCCTATTTAGCTGCATATCTGGCTCTTAACTATTAACAACAAAAATGTCTGCAGAAATTTTCAATTGAATTTTCCTCTAGTGCAGCAGTAGAAAAAAAGGCACTACTGATAGAGAACCAATGCTTTTGGAAAGTTAGGTGTCAGTGAATCTTAACGTTAATTGCCTGTTATCTATCTTTATATATCTAAATCTTTAAATATGTTATTATACTATCTGTATTTTTGTGTAACCCTATATTTCAAAATTTATCCATGTTGTTGAATATAGCTAATGCTTGCTCATATGCATTGCTATCTGCGTTCCATTGTCTGCAGTTATCATTATCTTTTGACGTGCTGATGCACTTGTATGTGTTTTCTAAGGATATAATAGTGAAAACAGCATATATTCCCATGTAGAAGTTCATGAGTTTGTAGAGGGAGAAATTCTGGAAAGTGAGTTGCTGGTTATAGGCATGCTTATCTTTAACATTGTTGGTCAGTGCCCCACAGTTTTCTAAATGGATTGTATTAATTAAAATCTTTTTTTACACTATCATATAAATAGACCTGGCTTAGTTTATCTAAAGGTTGAAGTAGTTTATAGAGTTGCCTCTTTTTCTGTTTTATTTTTCTCTTTTTTTCAGGGCTCCCAGGATGAACTTGAAGTACAGGATCAGGAAGAAGAGCTGGAAAGAAGCTCAATGCTTTTGTGGTGCAAAATTACGTCTCCTGGAAATGATCCTGGAAGATTTTCCAGCCCTGCTGGGGAGCTGACACCAAGAATACCATTGCTAATTTTACCCACCTGTACAAGCAAAAACAAAGGATTCTCAAGTTATATTGGGGGCATTTTACTAAGTTCAACATGATGGGGGAAGAACAAATTGTAAACATGTATGCTACTTCAGGAAATACTATGTTGCTTTATAGTTAGGAAAGGTCCAGGAAGAACAAATGAGTCCATTGCTTTCTCCAAGTAAGTTAAGGAGACAATCCTCAGCCTTTAGCTAGACCTGAGACCAAGATCAGTAAATGAAGAAATTCTAGTTGACCCAAGAAGAGTCAAGACCCAAGAGCTGCCTTTGTGCAGGACAGAATAGGGAGAAGAGTATGCCCTGGTACAACATTGTATTATTATCTTGTGGTTCACTATCTACTTCAAACAGGATCTTGGACTGAGAACGTGATGATCTGAGAATAAAGATGAGGAAGTGAAGTGAAAGAAAGTGACGGTAAACCAACTATTACAATAGGTTCCATATGGTGTCCGTGTTTTGTTCTATTCTGGCTATTTTGATATGTTTGTCAAAGAATTGCTAGTCATTGCCAGGAAGCAAGAACAAGTGCCCTTAAAAAGTACCCACAGCGATACGTTTCTAAAATAAATGTTCTATTCAAGAATCATTAAGCAAAAAAAGGAGAGATCAAAACCCTTCCAGAACTGACTTTCTAAAAAACAGTTTGAAAACCAAGCTATGACTTTTCATTTATATCAATAATCTAATGTTTCTACTTCATCTCTGTTACCCCTCTGCTCCTACACTTTCATTTCCTGTGATGTTTCAAGTGTACAAAACCTGTACAATGTCCACAACAGTGCAAAAACTGTAGGTGCTAGTATAAGGATCAGAAATGGTAACAATTCCATTATTTATTGAACTTCATGCCAAGTGCTCTTTGCAAGCAACCAAGCTGAATTCTTATGACAATGGTATGAGGAAAGTCTAATGTTTCATTCAGGAGGAGAATTAACTTGTTTTGTACATCTAGTTGATGGTGGAGCTGAGATGTAATTGGAAGTTAGGGTTGAAAGTAGCAAGTAAGAGACATCTAGAATGTTTCTGTAGCTCCATGAAACGGAAATGTTTCAGTGTAAATGACCTAGGGTAGAGAATGTCAAGGGAGAGCTTACTATGTATCCTAATAGAGAATGTTCAGCAAAATGATAGGGAATGGAGAGAACTGTGAGCAGTGAGGCTGGAAGGAAACTTGAGATGCTGGATGGATGCATTCTGCAAAGATAAAAGTCAATGACTGGCGACTTGTGCACTATGCAGGCAGTGCATGCTGGAGCTGAACAATGAGAAGGAAGCAGTAATGGAGTCTTCAAACAAAGAAAATCCCAAGAAGAGATGAATTCATTGTTGGATTCTACCAACTTTAAAGAAGAACCAATACCAATGATTCTCCTATTCTTCAAAAATAGGGATGGTTTCCCTCATTTGTCCTAATCAGTAGAAACCTTGGGCTCTCCTAGCAGAGATTTGCAATAGAACAAAACCTAGATACATAAGGACATATAGGATGATGCTAAATGAAAGGACCTCCAGGATAGAGAAACAAAAGCTATACACTGGCACCAGGGCTATTTTTACTTGCTTTTTTTTGCCAGTCCTGGGGCTTTAACTCAAGGCCTGTGCGCTGTCCTTGTGCTTCTTTGGCTTAATACCAATACTCTACCGCTTGAATCACAGCACTACTTCTGTCCTTTTCTATTATATGGTACTGAGGAATTGAACCCAGGGTTTCATGCATGCTAGGCAAGCACATTTCCAGCCCAATTTCACTTCATTAACACCCCTGTTTTCCTTCAAAATTATTTTAAGCTGCTCATATGCAAGAAGCCTTCTTGTTACGGAAGATCATACTTAAATGATAGCATCATTACAAATCTTACCAAAAATGTATAATTCAGTAAGGAGAAAAATACAACAAACAAGTACTTTATTGAATAATGAATTATAATTTAATACTACAGATGGAATTGAGAAAACCATACAAGAACAGAACAGATGGAAAATTTGAGGGATTGGGAAGCTAGGTCATGCTTCCTGGTTGGTCTTATATAACCATCTTGATGTTAGTATTTTGTTTTTGTACTGTCACCCTGCCGATAGAACATAAGGCCTAATGTAGTTCAAAATGTCCAGACTCCACTCCACTTCCACTCATCCACTACTCTACTCTTTATCCTGGAATTTTGAAAGGCCATTTGAAAGTTGGTGCAAAAGTTTCCTTGACATTTTTTTGCCATCTATGTTTGCTCTGTCCTAAGGTTTGGTTACTTGATACATGATTTACAGTTAATATCTCAAAGATTCTATATTAAAGAGTCTTGTACTTGTGTCCACTAGAAAAAAAAGAAACAAAAGCCATATAATGAGTGATTGTTGTCCTTAATGTACTATGTTATCTCTCATCTCTTTTGCTGTCCCTTGGTTATCTCATATTGTTACAGTATTTCACCTTGTTATCTGATATATTGTATTTATGCTTGATGGGTTATTTGAAATTGGATAGGGAAGGGGGGGAAACAACCTGAAGGGGGGGAGGGAAATGGGGACCATGACATGAAAAAGGGTATCAATGTATGTGAAGCAATGCACCTTCTATCTGGTGAATATAATGTAACCCTTCTATTAATTACAATAAAAATTTATGAAAAAAATAGGGATGAAAGAAATGCTTCGAAACACATTCTATGAAACAAGTATTATCTTGAATCTAAGATCAGATAAAGATGTAGCTAAAAATATAGACCAAGCTGGATGTCAGCACCTCACATTTATTTTTAATTTTTATTTTTTTGCCAGTCCTGGGGGTTGAACTCAAGGCTAGAACTCTACCACCTGAGCCACAGCACCACTTCTAGCCTTTTCTATGTAGGTGGTACTGAAGAATCGAACCTGGCTCTTTATGCATGGTAGGCAAGAACTCTCCCACTAGGCCAAACTCCTGGCCCAGCAGCTCACATTTTAATTCTAGTTAGTTAGGAGGCTGAGATCTGAGGATCCTGGTTGGAATCCTGCTCAGTCAAAAAAGTCCTTAAGTTTCTTATTTCTAATGAACCACCAATAGCTGAAATGGAGGTATGACTCCAGTGGTAGAGAGATAACCTTGAGCAAAGCAGCTGAAGTACAGCACCCAGGCCCAGAGTTAAAATCACAGGACTGGCATAAAACACATACACACACACACACATACACACACACACACACACACACACACATACACACACATACACACACACACACACACACACACACACACACACACACACACACACATGTAATCCTAGCTACTAATTGTCAATACATATTTGAAAGAATGCTTAACCGTAAAGGAAATGCAAACCCCAGCTACAGTGAGACTGCATTTCACATCAGTCAAATGGTTACCACCAAGAAAACAAAATGGTAACAAATGCTGGTGAGGATGGAGGTAGGAAAAGGAACTCTCACATATTATTGTTGTGAATATAAATTAGTATTTGTGCATTCTCTATAGAAGTCAGTATGGATATATTTCTTTTTTTAATTTTTTAATTGTAATTAGTAAAAGGGTTACATGATATTTGCCAGATAGAAGGTGCATTAATTCACATACATTGATACCCTTTCACATGTCTTGGTACCCATTTCCCTCCCCCCCCACACCCCCCACCCGTCTTGGTTTTCCCCCCTTCCCTATCAAATTTCAAATATCCAAATACAAATAAATTCAATATATCAGATAACAAAGTGAGATACTATACCAATATGAGATAACCAAGGGACAGCAAAGGAGATGAGAGACAACATAGTACATTAAGGACAACAATCATTCATTATATGGCTTTTGTTTCAATATCCTGGAGGTCCTTTCAATTAGCTTCACATTATATGGCCTTATGTATCAAGATTTTGCTCTATTGCAAATCTCTGCTAGTAGAGCCCAAGGTTTCTACTGATTATGACGAATGAGGGAAACCATTGAGCCTAAGTTCCTTTGAGTCTGGCTTACTTCACTTAATATGATTTTTTCTAAGTCTTTCCATTTCCTAACAAATGGGGCGATGTCATTCTTTCTGACAGCAGCATAGAATTCCATTGTGTACAAATACCACATCTTGTTGATCCACTCATCAACTGAGGGACATCTAGGTTGGTTCCATATCTTTGCTATGGTGAATAGTGCTGCAATGAACATTGTTGTGCTAGTGGGTTTAGTATGTCCTTGTTTCTGGATGGTTGCGTAAATGCCAAGTAGTGGAATTGCTGGGTCATAGGGGAGTTCTATGTTTAGCCTTTTGAGGCACTGCCACACTGCTTTCCATAGTGGTTGAATGAGTTTGCACTCCCACCAACAGTGTAGTAGTGATCCCTCCTGGCCACATCCCCTCCAGCATCTGTTGTCATTCGTTTTCCTGATCCTGGCCATTCTAACTGGAGTGAGGTGGAATCTTAGAGTTGTTTTGATTTGCATTTCTTTTATGACCAGAGATGTGGAGCATTTCTTCATGTGTCTATAGGCCATTTTTGTTTCTTCTTCAGAGAAGACTCTCTTTAAGTCTTTGGCCCATTTTTTAATGGGATGGTTGTTACTTTGGAGGTTAGTTTTGGAGTGATTCAATTTTTTGAGTTGTTGATATATTTTAGATATGAGGCCTTTGTCCGTTGTTTGGTTGGTGAAGATCTTCTCCCACTCTGTAGGCTTCCTGATTAGTTTACTAGCTATGTCCTTTGCCATACAAAAGCTCTGCAGTTTAATGCAGTCCCACTTATCCAGCCTTTCTCTGATTTGTTGTGATTCTTGGTCCTTATTAAGAAAGTTTCGACCTGTGCCAAGGAGGCCTAGTGTATCTCCTATTCCTTCCTGTAACGTTTTCAAAAACTCTAAAAATAGAGTCATCATAGAATCCTTTTATTCCACTTCTGGGTGTACATCAAAATGAATCAAAGTCAGCATAGACTAGAGAGACCTGTTTATATTTACTTAAGCACTATTCACAAAGTCAAATTGTAGACGCTATCTTAGGGCCCATTAGCAGGTGAATGTATTTTTTGAAAGTGAGATATATTCATAATGGAATATCATTCAACCTTAAAGAAGAATAATTCTGTTATTGGCATAAAAATGGATAGAACAAAAACTTTAAAAAAATGGATATAACTTGAGATCATAATGTTAAAGAAATATTTCAGATAAGAAAGGCAACAATTAGATGTTATCTCTTATATGTGGAATCTAGATTTTTACCAAACAAAAGTGAATAAAAGTACAATTGAGGGAGCAGAGAAGGGTAATAAAGGGATGAATATGCTTGAAGTACATTGTCTATATGTGTATAAAGATGTCATAACAAAACATTTATTTTTATTTTTTTTGCCAGTCCTGGGCTTGGGCTCAGGGCCTGAGCACTGTCCTTGGACTTTCTCAAGGCTAGAGCTATACCGCTTGAGCCTCAGCACCACTTCCAGCTTTTTTCCTATGTATGTGGTACCGAGGAATCGAACCCGGGTATTCGAGCATGCTAGGCAAGCACTCTACCACTAGGCCAAACTCCCGGACCCCAAAACATTTATTTTTGCAATTTTAAGTTATCTGTTCCTAAGGAAAAAAAATAGAAGTTGGACCTAATGTTCTGGCTCAACTGTCAACCATGTTTCAATGTAGAATTACTTTGATAAGTCGGCTTCATTTGGTTGCTTGCCAGTGCATCTTCCCATATCTTCTAGTCCAGTGGTTTTCAAGTGAGGAGAGTTTTGCCCCCAAGGGAACATTTGGCAATGTTTGGAGTTATTTTGGCATGTCAAAACTTGGGAGAAGTGCCACTTGTATGTAGTTGAGTGGAGACCAGGAATGCGGCTAAACATCTTACAATGTGACAGAGCACCCACAACAAAGAGTGATCCAGCTCCAAGTGCCAAAGTGGAGAAACATGTTATCAGACGTCCGTTCGTCAATAATTTCTACTTCATAGTACATCTCACACTCATAATGCAGCATGTCTTGCCTTAGTTAACACCCCGCTTCTCCCACCAAGAAAAACAATGAAAACGGGATGAAATTTCCCCAGAGTAAACAAGTAGAGCTGAGCCTGAGACTCAGATCTCCTCAACATAGCAAGTTGTTCAGATGCTAACAGACTGGCCATTTGTGGGATTAAAACAGACCAACCGTTGTGGAATCCTTTGGCCCTTGATTATTTTAGAAGCTCAGTGGTAGTAAAAAGGAACACCTGGCATCACTCTGATGATGGGAGTTTTTCAAAGCATTTTTATATGTAGTGCTTCTCCCTGTAAATCTATCTTAGGATTATGATAAAGATCAGCATATATAAGGCAAACATCAAAATTTGGTTATAAGAAGTGTAATAAAAAGGAGAATAAAACACAATGTGCCTTTCCTGCCAAAACACTTAACCTATCTGGATCCCATTAATCCAGCAAATAGAAGATGAGCCAGAGAGCTCTGGATCTCCAAGAAGTGCTTAGTACAAAATGACTGAGCACCAACAATTTAGCAAAGGTTTTCTTGCCTTTCTTTGCAAGGAAAACCAATCGAAGGAAACTGTTCTGTGCTTAATTTCTCTTGTTTGATTTGGGATTTCTTTTGCAGGCACTGTTTGCTATCTAACCAGCCTGTCCTTGAACACAGTTCTTCTGTTTCAGCTTCTCAAGTGCTAGGATTACAAGCATGTGTTCCTGGGGCTATCCAAGCATTTTTTTTTAAATTTGGGACCATATTTTATGAAGATAGTTCATATGGCAAATTTCAGGACACATTTCCTGGCATCTGGGTTCATTTTTCTTGTTGCAATTTGAAGGCTGATAGCGGAGAGGGAAAGGGAAGGTATAATGCCACTATGGGTATCTAGTAGCTAAAGGCAAGTGATTCTTCTCAGCATTTTACAATGCACAGGACAGAGTCCCACCTAAAACAAATAAATGATATTTCCCCAGTGTCGATAACGCTGGAGTGGAGAAGTCTACTTTATAGGTAAAGTTGCTGTAGTTAAAATATGTTTAATAAATCAGAATTTAAATATCAGACTAGGCCATTTTCATTATTCAACTTGGATTATTGTCTTTCTTTCCATTCACTTACAGAGTATAGATGAAGATATATTATTACCTGGAGAGCTTTACCATAAGATTTCTCCTTCCTTTGAGTAGAAGACAGGAGGAGAAGAAAAGAATCTAAAGTGAAAAAGACATGACTTCAGGGCCACAAGCATTGGCACTCGCTTGTGATGACTGACCTCTCCAAAACATACAGAATAAGAATCTCCTTGAGCAGCACCTCTGCACTGACATTTTAAGCCATATCCCTTTGCTGTTATTATGTACAACAAAGGCAGAGGACCACAGATAACAGTAGTAGCAATATAAAGAACTAGATGCTTAGAGCTTGTCAAGAGGCTTGTCCAAAGTCATGAGACTGGCATGAGACAATGCCAGAATTTCTGGACTTCATATTTTCAAAAGATGGAAACTATCCCCAAATGTAGAACTAAGAAGCAAATATCAGATCCAGAGCTGAATATAATACTTGGCCCTGTTCAGTATATCCCAGAGCCATAAGCAATTTGCTACAACTCTCCCCTACTATCTTCATGTCTAAGAGGTTAAAAAAAAGTGACATGTGACTTCTTTCAAAGCTCTTAGGATAAGTGACTGCTATTAAATTATGTTTTTTCAAAATTATAGAATTCTTTTCTCTCACATTAACATGTCAAATATATATCGCAAATTATTAGTCGTGCCAAGAAAATTATTTGTTGTCTCCCATCTTGGCAAAATTATCAGCCACTAGGGCCTGCTGTTGATAGGGAAGTCTGAAGTGAAGAATAAATGAAAGCTGTTTTGTACATCATAACAGATAATTCAGCAACTTCAAAGTTCTCAGCTTGCAAAAGTACCTTTTTATGCAGTGGAATGACTGAAAAAAACAGACTGTGAAATTAAAGATATGAAGACAGTGATGAATGATTTGAGAGAAAGGTTTTGTCCATTTTTCCCTAGAAGGTTGGACAAAAGGCAAAGTTATTAGGACACAGACTATGGTTGGATTTATGAAATAAATTTCTATATCTGAATTATGATTGTGATTATTTAGCCAAGGAAAACATATATCTATGAAAATTTGCTGTAAATTGCCCTAGTCCAATTGTACATAATAACCAAGAGGTAGAAACAACTCACATATTCCTCAAATGATAAATTATAAACAAATATAGTCTATCCATTCAATTCATGATTACTTGGTCATAAAAGGGATGTCCCAAGAATGAGCTTCTATGATAATTGAAAGTAATCAGTCAGAATTCAAACCATATGATTATAGGATATATTCACAATTCATAAATCCAAAGATGAAGAGTTGGTTGCAGTGGCCTAGGACTGGAGACTAGGCGTTGAAGAGTTAAAGAAGGCAAAGGGGACATTCTCTTGGTGCCTTGAAAATGTTCTCAAATTGTGGTGATGGATGCACAGTTTTGTAGAGGCTACAAATAGTGAATTGTTTATGTTAAATGAGTAAATTGCATAGCTTACAAATTCTTATTTTGAAGGAAGGAAGGAAAGATGAGAAGAAAGAAAGAAAAAAGAATGGAGGGGCCGGGAGTTTGGCCTAGTGGTTAAAGTGCTTGCCTAGCACGCATGAAGACCCGGGTTCGATTCCTCGGTACCACATACATAGAAAAAAGCCAGAAGTGGTGCTGAGGCTCAAGTGGTAGAGCTCTAGCCTTGAGAAAGTCCAAGAACAGTGCTCAGGCCCTGAGCTCAAGCCCAGGACTGGCAAAAAAAAGAATGGAAAACAAAGAAAGAGAAACACCAAGAAAGAAGGAAGGGGAAGAAAGAAAGGAAGAAAGAGAAAGAAGGAAGGAAGAGGAAGGAAGGAAGAAGGAAGGAAGGAAAATGGAAGGGAAAGGGGAAGGAGAAGGGAAAGGGGAAGGAGAAGGGGAAGTAGAAGGGGAAGGGCAGGGCAGGAAAAGAAAGGGGGGAAGGGAGGGGAAGGGGGAAGGGAAGGAAGGGGAGAGGAGAGGAGAGGAGAGAGGGGAGGGGAAGGGAAGGGGAGAGGAGAGGAGAGGAGATAGAGGAGAGGAAAGGAGAGGAAAGGAGAGGAAAGGAAAGGAAAAGAGTATCCAGCATGTATTCTGACAGCCTAATCTGCATGTACGGAAGTAAGCTTTCATTCACGGAGTTGCGGATGCCCGAGAAGGCAGGCATCTGTTTCAGGCAGTGGTAGTGTTTTCCATCACAATATTTAGAGCCTGGATGACCCTCAGTGGAGAGGCTGTAGTGTGGGGGCAGTTTCACTACGAGACCTCTAAATTCTAAGCTATAATAGTTGGTCTTTATATTTTTCATTCCTTCTCCATTTCTCTGACTACATGCTTCAGAGCAATCTTAAGACTAGCTGCTCATGTGTCCTACTCATTCTTTAATTTATTTTGTCAGTAATACCTGAGGCGAGGGCTTGTGCTATTTCTTTCTCTTAGTAATACAGTTGCTTCTTGCCTGAGGTAGAGTTCCCTGAAACAGATACTAAGATAAGGATCAGTGTGCAAATAATTTGCTAAGAATGTGTTTCCAAGACAATGTGGTAAAGGGTGGACAGGACAGGGCTGGGAACGGGAAGAAAATCAGTGAGCACAGGAATTCTAGCATAGTCCAAATCTCAGCGTATCCCTGAGAGGAACAGCTTTGGAGTATAAATGACATCCCAGAGTTTGTTCCACTTTAAACCAAAGGAATTTTTGAGCTTGAATATTTTCACTCCTACCAGCCATAGACTATGGGATAACCCAGGATGATGTAAACTCCCAGGCACTTCCTGCCACAGGGAAAGGGTTTCAGAAGCCCATAGGAAGACCTCTGCAGAATTTCACTAATGTTCAAACTAGCAGCCAACCACACAGAAGCTGGGAATAAGACCAGCACACAGAACTGGTTTTAAAAAAAAAGATCTGAGATAGTCTGGGCAGTGTACCAAGAGTGTTCAGTGTAATTCTGGCTTTTGGCTTTCAAACTTAAGCTCTGAAGGCTATTTATGATTCTGTTCCTGTATCCCGAGGTCCTAAACAGGGTAGCTTGTAGTCTCCAGATGTATTTACCACAGGGTAAAATATGGACCAGTGATCCTAAGCTTGACAATAGGCCTTATTGCCCTCCTTGCTAATAAATGCTTTATCTAGACTCTACAAACCTTAGACTTGTTTCATTTCAGACACTGGGAATCTTTTAAAGTGGATGATCTGCCTTTTAACACTAAAGGGAATTTTTTAGCATCGTTAGCACACCTCTTATCATTTCCCCACTTAGTGGGGAGACTTCCGTGATGTAAACGCATCACAACATCAATGACACGGTCATTTTTACTAAGAGATTTGTTTCCCTGTCCTGAATGAACACAAATCAGCTTGAGATACTGATCATCCAGGGACACTCTTAAAGTTTGTTTCATCCATCATTCTAGGATGACATTTGCTGATGAACACATTGTTTTGGTGGAGATTAATTGAGGTGTGTAGTATATGTTCAGATGCCTAGATATACAGATATATAAATGTACAGATATACAAATAGATATAGGTGCTGGCAGTATGGCTTAGTGGTAGAGTGCTTGCCTAGAATGCACAAAGCTCTGAGTTTGATTCCTCAGAACCACATAAGCACATAAAGCCAGAAGCGGTGCTATGGCTCAAGTGTTAGATCTCTAGCCTTGAGAAAGATAAGACAGTCCCCAGACCCTAAATTCAAGCACCAGTCATGGCCAAAAAAATGATATAGATAGTCTCTGATTATTGAGTTTTGACATATCATTTTCAACTTTATGATGATCTAAATGTTGTAGACATTCAATAGGATGTGATCTTTGAACTTCTTTTCCTAGACTAGTGATATGTGGTACAATAACTCTGAACAGTGACAGAAAGCAGCATTTCCCAGCCAACTGGGAGATCAGGTGGGGGAAAAAGCAGGACTCCACAGTGTAGGGTGCAGCTAAGCTGGGTATTCAGCAACTGAAGTAGATTGAATGCTTTTTGACTTAGGATGAGTCTATAGAGCTATCGCCCCACTGCAAGTGGAGAAATATATATACAGACATGTGTGCGTGTATATATACATGATTATATATATACATAAATGTATATAATCACTGTGCTAGGCCCATAAAAGTTCTCTATTAATGTGTGCTTTTGTCACAGATTGCATGGTGTCATCTTTGTTCTCAAAATTGTGCTTCTTGTCATGGTACTTGCAAGAAAAAAAATTAACTTTGTTCAATTTTTAAAAGTGCTTTGGCTGCTTTTTTTTTATAATTTTTTATTGTAATTAATAAAAGGGTTACATGATATTTGCCAGATAGAAGGTGCATTAATTCACATACATTGATACCCTTTCACATGTCTTGGTACCCATCACTCTCCCCCCCACCCACCACCTACCCCCCCATCTTGGTTTTCCCCCCTTCCCTATCAAATTTCAAATAACCAAATACAAATAAATTCAATATATCAGATAACAAAGTGAGATACTGTAACAATATGAGATACCCAAGAGACAGCAAAGGAGATGAAAGATAACATAGTACATTAAGGACAACAATCATTCGTTATATGGCTTTTGTTTCAATATCCTGGAGGTCCTTTCAATTAGCTTCATACTATATGGCCTTATGTATCAAGGTTTTGCTCTATTGCAGATCTCTGCTACTTTCTTCTCCTGTCTTGTGAGGTTATCATTTAAGATGGAGCATATGGCAAAGCTTCTTTACAGCTACCAGAAATGGAACAAATGTGTAATTATTTGATTGACTGAAAATTTTTGAAATAAAAAATAAACGGGCAGAAATATTTTTTAAAAAGCTTTCCGAACCTCTTGATGCATATTTGCACAGTGAGGAGTGTGCCAGAGGGCTTTGCTCCAGAGTCTGTTTTCATTTGGATGTACGAAAGTGCACGAGCTAAAATTCCATAAATAGAGGAGCATCTGTACCATGTTCTATTGCTAATATTTTCTTTTCCTCTGACGTCTGTCCTCAGTATTTCAGTTCATAGTGAGTACTTACTAAATGCAGGATGACTGATATTAGAGAGTGTTACAGGAGCAAAAATGCATTCTAGAAAAAACTAGGAAAATACCAAGGAAGAAAAATCATAGTTTAATAAATTTTAAAACACTTCAAAGAGTGAGCATGTTGCTTCTCAAAATACAATGATCTCTAAAAGAATAACCTAAGAATGGATGAGATTGGTTTCTTTATCTTTAAATGGTTGGAAAAACTGAAAAAATATTATGAGATGTGTAAAAATAAGAAACTCACATTTTAGCTTTCATAAAGTCTTCTTGGAACACAGTCACAATTATTCATTTAAGTATTTGTCTATGTTGCTTTTTTGTTTCACCAGGACAGGTGAGTAATTGTCACAGTGACTGAATGACCACAAAAAAGAGCTGGCTTTTTTTACACAAAATGTTCACCGATCCTTGAATTAGAAAACTGAAATCATACTTTCTTTCCTCCTTCCTTTTGGTTTTTATATTTTCACTCCTGAAGTTTTACAAATCCAAAGACAAATTATATGTTCCAGATCATTATTTTGATGAATATCTCTATTATTTTGTTTTATTAATAGCCTTGTATCAGACAAGTCACCAAAAAGAAACAGGCTTATTTCTAGAAATCTCATATAAATATATTCAGAGGTTCATGTTTGCCTGTAGAAAGTAACTTCAACACCATTTCTTTAGGACCACAGAAATAATGCATAAAATATACATGTCATATTTTTCTTCACTATTCTCATACCATTCAATAAGGTATACCCT
The DNA here is from genome assembly GCF_031878675.1 of Megascapheus bottae. NCBI lineage: Eukaryota > Metazoa > Chordata > Mammalia > Rodentia > Geomyidae > Megascapheus > Megascapheus bottae. The sequence goes on from NC_143547.1 coordinate 1,195,114, forward strand.
CCATCTTAATTTGTTAAATCCAAAAGCAAAACTTTCCTATTGTTCTTGCTTACTTTGAAGGTTTCCTCTTACTTTTCAGCACACACTTACTTGTTTGTCCTTTAAGATCCCTCACTCCAGTGATAAACTGGGCTTGCACCATGTACAGTGGCTTTGGTTGTATAACATGTCATATGCTTTGAAACCAATTTACAGAAGATTCTAAGCCATCTTTGTTCATTGGAGATCGTGCAATGCTATCTTGTCTTTAAAATCCTAGGCCACTCACAATAAGTAAACTCAAATTGTTATTCAATTTTATGGCACCAACTTTTCATTAAGCTGTTACTTCTAAAGATATGTCATACTGTGTGGATATCTACTACACATTCGTAGGCTATGTATAATGTCAGGCTCTGGTGATTCATATCTGTAATTCTAACAGCTTAGGAGGCTGAGCTCTGAGGATTGAGGTTTGAAGCCAGTCTCGACTGGAAAGACTATGAGACTCTTATCTCCAATTAATCATGAAAAAGTTGAAAGTGGAGGTGTAGCTCAAGTGGGAAAACATTAACCTTAAGCAAAAAAATCTAAGCAAGAGCTCAATACCCTGAATTCAAGCTCTAGTACTAGCATGCACACACAAAAAATGTTACCTATGAAACTTCCAGCCGAGAATGCAGGAGACATTTAGAAATCCATCTCATTTTCAATCACTAGCCCAGGACATATAGCATTTTCTCCTTGCTCTGAATATTCCAAAACCTGACCAGTTACCCTCTTGGCTTCTTACCCAGGAGATGTCCTTTGTGATTCAAGGTTACACGTTAAACATGATTCCTTGGTTTTCAAGAGGATTTTTCCTGTGTTTATTATGACTTGGTTTCAAAAACAGAGCTGTCATATTCATCTTTTACCTAAGAGCTTGGTCTCATGCCTATTATACAACAGCCACTTGAGGAATATTTGCTGAACATTGTTCATAACTGTGTCTCCAGTAGATGAGAACAAATAGCATGAGAGGTTACAGCACTAGCTGTCATCTGCAATGCCAGCAATTCCTCCTTGGAATAGACAGGCAATGTTTTCAACAGGTTCATTCTTTGGGCTCAGACTTTAATGCCATGTCTAAATGTGAGGCATTGAAGGTGGCTAGCAATTATCACCAGAACTCTGTGATGTGGCATTCAAAAAATTGAAACCTTTTAAAATCAAAATTATGGCCCTGAGGAAATACTAAATGACTTGTCTGGGAAAGGAAAGGCCATGGGAAATCACAGGGACCCTGACCAATCTCAGAGCCACTATTTTTAATTATAAATGTATTAAAATACCTCCCACAAAAGAATTCAGCATGACTAAGAGGTATAAATGGAGCTCACAGAACAGAAGTACTTCCCAAATGTATATTAGTCTCCATCAAATTTGGGAGGCAAAACTCCCTAATTAGGTTACAATCCAGTTAAACCACTTTCAAAAGGTTTCTGGTACATGTGAGTTCTGTGTTTTGATTCCTGTGAGTCCTGTCTGCATGCTCAAACCTCTTTGGCTTTCTCATTACACATGAAGCTGATAGTTTCTAGGTTGGGCCACCAAGGTGCAGAGTAATTTGCTTCATCCAGGACCCACCAAAGGCCACAGAAGCCTGGCAATGTGATCCTTCTTCCCACACACCCAGTCTCCTGACTCCACTCTCTTTCATGGATTGCTTAGAGAGAAAGAGAAAGAACAAGAAGTTATTTCCCAAATGAGGAGCCCCAGGACACAGAAGTAATCTACATACTGGGAACCAAGTAGTTGGGGGTGGCTCACTTTACCTTCTATTGCCAGATTTTAATTTCTACAAAACTGCACATGGTGAAGTTCTTCCTTAAAAAAATCAATATTTGAATGTCTTTTAAATGAAATAGTCTTTTGAGATGCTACAGGCCAGGCCTATAAAACCAGATCGTGTAAAACTTTTATTTGTAGGTTTGCTTGTCCTAGGGCTTGAACTCAGGGATTGGGCACTGTCTTCAAGCTTTAGTGCTCCATGATAGCATTCTATCACTTGATTCACAATGCCACTTCCGGTTTCCCAGTGGTTCATTGGAGATAAGTGTCTCGTGTGCTTTCCTGTCTGGGTTGGCTTTGAACTGTGATCCTCAGATCTCAGCCTCCTGAGTAGCTCAGATTATAGGCATACAACATTATGATTGGTTAAGATCATCTAAATCCTTTTTTTTTGTCAGTCATGGGGCTTAAATTCAGGGTCTGGGCACTATCCCTGAGCTCTTCAGCTTAAGGCTATTGCTCTACCACTTAAGTCACAGTGCAACTTCTGATCATGTAAATGTTTGAAGTGTTCTAGAAGTTATCAGCTCCAGTTCCTTTCCACTACTTACCAGTTACTTTGTGTTCTCCCCGTCAGAGGATGTAATTTCAGCAATCTCTCTCTCTCTCTCTCTCTCTCTCTCTCTCTCTCTCTCTCTCTCTCTCTCTCTCTCTCTCTCTCACACACACACACACACACACACACATATGCATAGGCACACATATGTATGTGGTGTTGATATCTATAGTCTCAAAACACTACATAAAATGTTGGATTTTAACATTATTATCAAACATAACAAAATAGTACATATTACACATCAAATAAGTTTTCAGATTGACTGTCTAGATTTGTATATAGTTAAATTCAATTTAAATATACATATTCAAATTTATTTACTTAAGTTTAAATGTACATATTACACAGAACACGAATTCAAGTTAAGTTTTTAGCAGTATTATTTTTTTTAACGGATGGTTATCAATCATACCAATGCTGGGATTATTACATTCCTTCTATTCATTTTTAGTATTTAACATTTTCCTTTTTTTATAACTCTCAACTTGGATTCATAAGAAGGGATGAATTTAACTCAATATGTCAGCCAGTAACTTGAGTGACTGTTTTAAAAGACCTGGCTATTTCTTCTGACCTTCTCCTTAAATAAGACTGTCTCAATTCCTCCCAGGGGAAGAATAACACTTGAATCCTTTTGTAAAATCTGAAATTGATTTTATTTTTCAGAAGTGTACAATTCTATCGAGCCTCCCACATAGGACTGGGCAGTCAGCCAGAATTTAAGAGTGCAATTGAGACAGACAACACTTTGCATACAAACAGCTCCCTCTGTCTCCAGCTCTTCTTTATCATCTCACCAAATCAAGACTAAACAGAAATGGAAAGAAGAAAAGTCCTTTGATTAGGAAGCCCAGACCCATGTGGTCTGCTGACTAGGTTAATCTCCAGTAGTTGAGACACTGCCTGCTTACTCCTGCCTTGGGCTACTTGCAGCTGAGACTATCTAGTCTCTTGGTATAGGAAGGATGGAACTAGTTCAGACTCTAAACAGCCTCAAACAACGTGCCTAGTTTGGTTACTTTATGAGGGACATGTTGCAGGCAATATTTGATTAGAAAAGGAGTTGATAGTGGAGCTGCTAAGTTTCTGTGATTAAGGAGATGCATGATATTTTCTTTCAATTCTGAAACTATTAAAATATACTAAGTAATTAGCTCCCAGCTCAAGGGCTGGGAGGTAAGAGTGCTTGCCTAACACGCACGAAGACCCGGGTTCGATTTCTCAGGACCACATACATAGAAAAAGCTGGAAGTTGTGCTGTGGCTCAAGTGGTAGAGCTCTAGCCTTGAAGAAAGCCCAAGGACAGTGCTCAGGCTCTGAGCACAAGCTCAGGACTGGCAAAAAATGAAAAGAAAAGTGCTCAAGTCATAAGTGCAGCACTTCTGTATGCCTTCATGTTCACTGTACATCTCCACATAATATCATCTAGGTCATAATTTATCCCCTGTCAAACTCAACCCCTTAAAAGTTACTGTATCATAACAACACTATCAATTTATCAACCTAAATCTCTCGATCTCCAGAACAATGCAGAAGGCAGCCTTCTTCCCCCGTGCCCCTCTTAGTCTTCTTTCATCCGTATTACACATGGTAGTGTGTAGTGACACTAAATCTTTATTGCTGAGATGTATCCTATTGTATGGATAAAACAGCATGCTTCTCCTTTCTTACTGCTGACTGATATTTGGGTTGTTACCAGTTTGGGAATATCAATGAATGGGGGAAAAACTGAACATTCTGCTACATATCTTTTGATAAGTACATATAGGCACAACTATTGAATACATCTTTGAGAATGGAGTAAAATCGCATGCTGCTTCATTCAGTAGATACTGACCAAAGTTTTCCAAAGTCTTTAGGACCTGCACCAACCATCAACCATGTATGATCACTCTACTTGCCATATTTAAAAGTAAGAACTGATATTGTCAGTTCATTCTTTATTATAACCATTCTGATGGGCAAGGAGTAGTACAATATTGTGGTTTTAACAAACATTTTCCTGGTGACTAATGAGTTGGAACATGTAATTCTCCACTTATCAGTCTTTGGATGTCTCTTTGTAGAGTTTAAGTCTTTTGCTTCCTTTTCTCCACTAAATTATCATCTGTCTAGAACATACAAAGGGCCAGATAGGCTGTGTTTCAGCCTTTGCAAACCATATCAGCTTTGTCACAACTGCTGAGCTCTAGCAGCACAAAATCAGCCATAGAACTCACTTGAACAAGCAGATGTGGTGATTTCACACTCAAAATTTATTTACCAAAACAGTCTGTGTATTGAATTTGGCCACAATTTGTCCACCATTAATATAGAAGATCTATGTGTGGCTTCGAGTTTAACCCAATATCCATTCACCTGCCATTTCTTGGTGAGATGTTACTAGAAAATGTGGCCACAATACCGGGTTTTTAAACATACAGATATTTAAGACCAAATGTTACATGGAAGGCTATTAGACTATTATTAAAGGGAAACTATATGAGCAAAGATAGAATTTTGAGATCCTTTTAACCTTATTTTTTCTGTCCAAGATATAGACATGATAGCTGGATATATAGCTGCTCATCTTGTGAGTCGGAGAACAACAAGAACATGAGAGTTGGCACCAAAAATAGCAGACTGGATCATACACAAGGCACATATGACACTGGAACTGCCATACAACCTCAATCTTTTCACTTGCTTCATATGCAAATAAAAAAATCCCACTTATACTGTTTAGGATGGTCTTATTTCAGTTCTGTTGCCAGAAGCCAAATAAAATCCATAAGACATAAAAGCAAATCACCATCTTGTTTCTTTATGTGTGTGTTCTTTTTAACTCCATGCTGAAAGTTCAGCCTTCAGCTTTAGTGTTTCGCACGTGCTCTTTTGTGGGGGGTTGTTGTGGTTTGAGCTGAAGATTTCATTCTTGCAAGACAGATGAGCTACTTTGCGAGCCCAAATCCCAACCCTTTTATTGCTATACTTATTTCTCAAATAGGTCATATTTTTTCCCTGTATCTCATCTTGGAATATAGTCTTCCTTCCTGTGCTTCTAAAGGAGTTATAACCTCAGGTGAGCATACCACACCAAGCCTGTTGGTTGAAATAAGATCTTGATCATTTTTTGCCAAGGCTGGCCTCAAATTGGCATCTTTCCAATCTCTGCCTCCCCAGTAGCTGGTCTTATATAGATCCGCTACTATATCCAGCTCAGCACTGCTTTTTAAAAACTTTTTGTGCCAATCTTTTTCTGTCTATATCTTTCCCTCCTCCTTTCCTTCTCTGTCTCTTCTTACTCCCCAAACCTCCAACTTTATCTTCTAGACTATGCCATTCACTACACACATTTTTGTGAATGTCAGTACTGGAACTTGAACTCAGGACCTGGATTCTGTCCCTGAGCCTTTTTGCTCAAGGCTAGCAATCTACAACTGGGGCCACAGCTCTACTTCTGACATTTTTAAAAGTTTCAATGAAGATAAAAGTCTAATGGCCTTTCCTACCTGATCTGGTTTTTGAACCATAATCTTTAGAGCATTTTGAGTAGTTAGGATTACAGATATGAACCACCAGCACACAGCTTGGTTATATACTTTTAATAAAGAAGAAAGACCCCATATTTCTTTGTATCCACCCTACATAAACGTTAATGCATCATATGTTGTTAGAACCCCCGAAATTGTCCTTTATGATAATGTTATTAAGATGGTGAAGAATGAGGCCGGGAGTTTGGCCTACTGGTTAAAGTGCTTGCCTAGCATGCACGAAGACCCGGGTTCGATTCCTTGGTACCAAAGTGATAGCATAATTTTTGCTAGGAACATAGCTCAGAAAGTGACATTGCTAAGGTCATGGCTCTTCCCAAATTGACCATTGGGAGATATAACAGATCTTCCAATTTATATTTCACAGCCAAGATGAAAGATCCAAAAGAAGCCAGGAGTTACCTAGGAGAGCTTCTGAAATCTAATTGAAGACTAAGATGAAATTTATTCAAGTTTCTCAGATAATATTCATTACAACCTAGGCAGCATGCATCACAATGTGACTAGACAGACACTGATAGGATTTACTAGAAGAGGTCAACTGCCCCTTGATTTTCTGAAAAGTGCCTTCTATTTTGGCCATCTGGACCAGGGCTTTGTCTCAAAAAGCAGAGATAGTTGCTAGGATGTTGATAAAAGAAGAAAACAGTGAAGAAGGGAAATTCTATTCCCAACACTTCAAACAGGTTCTGTGAATTTGTATCCTTTGGAAAATGAACTGTGAGCTGGCTATGGAGTTTAGATAACCAAATTAGTGCTATCCTTTGAAATGGAGCTGAGCCCACATGATTGCCTTGCTTTCATTCTGGGTTGAACATCCCGTCTTCACATTTCCAGGTGGGAAGCTGATTCTGATTAGAGGTTTGAATGTATATTACTACCTGGAGAGTTTTTGTATGCATGTATTATCAAAGGTACATGCTAGAGAATGACACAATACAAACGTCCACTCAAGGCTTTAATGAGCAGCCTTTACAACATGTGACAGGATTTAATGAGAGGGGAAAATATTTTTCCCTGTTCTTAAGACCAAAGAAATAATTGTTTTTCAAACCACCCCTAGTTTCTTCAACTCTCTTGTCCTACAGCTTAGCCTGTTCTAAAATGGTTCTCTTCTGTCTGAAGTACTGCAAAGCATTTTTCCAAGCAGGAAGCCGAGCCCAGCAATACTGTGATTGTAAAAGCAAATATAAAAAGCCATTACAAACTCCACAGTAACTACTTCTTACTTAGAACTGTAGAATCTGCTTTTATTGGGAGAACAGTCTTTTAAATGCACTGTTCTTTTCTTTATTTTTGGAGCTCACTTTGCCTACTTGGGACCAAAACTGAAGCCATTAGGAGTTAAAGCTCAGGTCTTGAGAATGCAGTACATGCAGACAAGAAGTGAACCTCCAGGCTATTAAAGGACTAAAAGGGGTCAAAACCCCTCTGCAGAGAAAAGAACTTTTTAAGATGCTACAAATCCTTAAAACTGTTTCTTAGCCTTCAGACTCAAAAGGGCCAGGAAATTATCATCTCTCTGGGGACATTCTTCAGGCGGGTGCTATTCATTAATTACAGCTGGATGACAAACAAAAGCCAGACTGTGCTAGACAAACCTGGAAGTGGAAGTTCTCAACGCATAAAGCACTTCTTTCCAAGTCTTGATTTACGTAGAAGCATAGAATGGACCTGTGTGGCTGTAACCATTTTTTTTAGATTATCAGTTAAATGATGTCAAATCTGAACCTGTGTAATATCTAATTAGAGCACTGGTTTTAACTAAGGTGATTGTACTCAGGGACATCAGGTGATGTTGGGATATTATGGTAGTCAGGACCCAAGATACTATTGGCTTCTAGTGGGTGGAGCTCAGGGATACTGCTAAACATCTCTCCATACACTGAACAGTTCTCCAAACAATCTTGTAACCCTTAATAGAAACAATGTGGTGGCTGAGAAACTATGAAGTCGAATTTTAAAAAATAAGGTAGATACTAGCTAGGATGGGTTAAGGTCATCCAAAATATTCCATAGGAAGGAAGGAAAAGGAAGGCAGGCAGGAAGGGAAGGGAAGGGAAGGGAAGGGAGAGGTAAGAAAGGACAGAGGGGGGACGGAAAGGAGGAAGGAAGGAGAAAAGAGAGATGAAGGAAAGGAAGGAAAGAAAGAAGGAAGGAAGGAAGGAAGGAAGGAAGGAAGGAAGGAAGGAAGGAAGGAAGAGAAATTTGGTCTGTTCCATGCTAATAAATCCTTATTGGGCTCTTAGGGGAAATATTTGACCTATTTCAAGAGGTAAAATAAAAACACATCATTCTGAAGAAAAGAAAGATATAAATACTGTCATATCAGGTTGACATGACAGCCTAAAGGGCCACAGTTAAACCAATAATGCAGCAAATATGTAGATACCTCTAAAATTAGAGAGTTAAAAGCATTCCTTTTTGTAACATTCACTTTTTTCCATATATTTTTGTAACATTCACTTTTACAAGTAAAGTTAAGTGCCTCTAACAAACAAGCATTAGAATATTATGTGGTGTTCCAACCTGACATTGAAATTAATACCATTTCATAAGTTGTTATAAATGAGATAGTATGTGCAAAGTGTTGTGTTACAGTAAGCACTTAGTAATATAGAAATAAAACGACTACTCTTCAAAAAACCCAAAAATATCCCATATGAAATTTGTGCACGATTAGTGATGAGGAAGAGAGATCTGCTCTTGTAAACTGAGCAGAGGGAACTTTACAGCACACCATAAGCAGGGTTCTCTAGTTGCTATATGCAAAGGAATCAAATTTAGTGTCAGATTCTTGTTATTTCATATGTCCAAACTCAATTTGTAAGTAAATTGTATACCTAATTGATTACATTGTGATGGTCATCATTCTTAATGATTTCTTTAAGCTATCGCTCTACAATCTGTAATAGAAATGGCCTTTCAGATACAAGTCCTCCAAATCACTCTCACCACGCTGATGACCATTTCCATGTCCAGAGTCAGAGGAGCAGATTGTGACTTCTGAAAAAAAGCCCATGTTCCAAATGAAGCATTCAGGAATTAGGCTCTGCATTGAAGATTATAACAACGAATGGTGCTGTTTGGTATCCATTTCTAATATGGACCAATGAAGATGTTAGATTGTTTTCTTCATAGCTTTTTTGCTTCTTCATTTGATGTCTTCCACAGATAAATTCTCTATGTGACTCATATTGAAAAGAAAAAAAAATCAAGAAATTTTCTTGCAGCTAGTAGAGTTGGCAGAAAGCTAACATTCCATTCTATTCCTGTTTAACCAGTGTACACATTTTTAACTCCAAAGAATGATGAAAAAAAGAAAGCATCTTTAGGCCCTGATTGAAATATCAAACAACCTCAATATAGTAGTTATAAAAGTGAATAGGTAATAGGCCTTAATTATAAATACATAAATACAAAGTTATTAAAGCCACATCTGTCTGACATTTTAACGAGTATCTGTTTCATTTGGTATTAGTATCCTCTCACTGAAGTCTGTCATCTATGTTGTAAGAACAACATTGAGTCTTGACATCTTGTCAGAGGCTTTTTTTGGTCATGCCATCTTTCTTTCATCATAAAAAGATGCTTCTTAATAAGGAGTCTCTAAAAACTGATAACAGATTTGCAATCTAACACTAATTTTCCTAGAATACACTGAATTTTTCTAAAGAAACCTTTGTGCCTATGAATTGTACAGTTGAAGTAAATGAAGCTTCATTATCAAGTACTCTACCTATGCCAAGATCAGAGAGGAGGTGCTACTGTGTTCAGTATAATTCATTAAAATGACACACTTGATGTCTGTCTCCATCAGATCATGGTGATCCTCAGGTTTCATAAACACTCCATCTTTAGTTAGAACCTTCTTTGCTTATCATCCTTTTTGTGTTTCTTCACTGCTATAGATGGGGTTTTAAAGCCAAATTGAAAAGTCAGATCATTTAAAAGTGAACTTGGAGATTTTCCAGGAAATTATACAGCTCATTAGAGTCTTTTATTATCTTACATCAGGGGTCAAAAACTATACTCCTTGAGCTAAATCCAGCCTATTGTCTGTTTTGATAAATGAAGTTTTACAGGAAAACATCCACAATTCTTTCATGTATTATCTGACTACACTCAGTTTATAAAAGCAGAGTTGAAAAGTTGTGACAGCCTGTGTAAAGCTGAAAATGTTAACTCTATGACTCTTCACATCAACAGCGTGCTGTCCCCTGCCTTAGATCCTTGGGCTTTTTCCAACTAGACACTTTTACACAGTAATATTTGTATGTGTATTTAATAATCTTAAGGAAAAATGTTTCTTCAGACTTAACGACAAAATATGCAAACAATCAAAAGGCAAGAACACATGGTTCTCTCAAGGAAGATATTTCTAAAAGATGCTGAATCTTCAAAATAGTAGTTTAAACCATTGTGATTTGCATTAATAATTTGTAATTTTTCAAAAGCACTTTGTATATATTTATTTATATATACATATTTTTGATACATGGGTGCTTAGTATTTGTTCAGGTGGCTGCTGTTAAGTAATGGCAACATAATAATATGCTCTATAGACAATAGCTATGCTAAGATATTTGAAATCACCACGTTAAAGAAATTGACAATAGTCAGGAGATACTTCCAGTATAAAGGAGTATGAAAAGTATTAAAATCTATGTATGTATGTATGTATATATATGTATATGTCTTCCATTTCAATCAGAATAAATCATACTTCCATGCAAGTTTGGCCACCCTGTCTCATAAATCAACACACATTGCATCATTTTGGAATTTCATATCTTCCAAATGCAGTCCGTTAATATTTTCCTCTTGACATCTATATCTTCTTACAGATCCTGAAATTTCCTAGGTCATCTTCAGAAACTCTTCTTTCCATTTATTTGTTGTCTCGCTGTGACTTAGCAGTCTATTTCTAATCAACATCAGGCCACATTTTCTCAAGTTGGATGGGAAGATAAATGAAAAAAAAAAGTACAAATCTCAGACTGCCCCCCAAATCCCGCATTATCTTAGAGAAGCCCATCAGCCAATTGTGTCCCTCTTTCTAAGTTCCATTGTCCTCCCTAAGCCCCTTTCCCAACTCAAACCACTTGAAGTTATCTCCTCTCCTACAGAGAATCTAGTATGGTTGCTGATAAGTTTTCCTCATGATCCTGTTTGGGTCTTATGTGATTGGTCTAGCAGCCTACCTTAACATCAAGAGTCTTAAAACTCTGTAGGTGATTCACTCAGGGTTAGGAACCAAAGCCTCACCTGCATTCATTCCAAATGAAGATCCTCATCTGACCATACTCTCCTGAGCTCCTCTCACAAATTTCCCTGGACACACTAGCATGGACATTCCACAAGCATCGGAAACTTAACATGCAAAACACCAAACATTATCTACATTCTTCTCATAAATTACCTAATCCAGTAAAATATTTCACTTTTATCCAGTTTTCTGAGTTAGATCCAAGTAATGCCTCTAGGATATAACATACAGTCATTTGTTTGGCGATGGGAGGCTGGGAGAAAGCTATTTTGAATTTGTTTCTATGTTTGTGTAGGTTGACTGGGAACAAAATGCTTGCAAAAGTTATGAGAAGTTTCTCTAGGATATGGAAACAAGAGCTTTATCTTCTGTGATTGTTGTTCTTAATATACTATGTTTTTGTCCTTCTGTTTTGTTGCCCTTTGGTTAATCTCATATTGTTACTATATCTGACTGTGTTATCTGATATATTGATTTATGTTTGATTATTTGAAATAGGAAAGGGAAGGGGAAAACAAGAGGAGGGGTGGGAAATGGGGAAAACATGAGAAGGGGTATGAATGTGTGAGAAGTAATGCACCTATTACCTGGCGAATCTAACTGTAACCCCTCTATACATTACAATAAAAATGTTTTTAAAAAGTTATGAGAAGTCCAATTCTCCACCAGTCTTCATCAGTATTGTCATTGTCACCCAACACAGTAAGGTACAAAGACCAGTGGACCATATCAGAAATTTCTTTAATCCACCACTTCCTTATTTTCATTCCTTTCTTCATTGGTATTCTTGTCCCAATCCCAATAGTGTCCTTTCCATTAGTAGCACCATCTTTCTAAAATGCCCTTCAATTAGGCATGTCCCATTAAGAATAGCCTGACATCCCTAGCAACTACTAGGCATGGCTTGTGAGACCTTGGTAAACCCACACTGTTTTCCTTTCAGGGAATATTCACATTGGCCTTTGAGAAATGAAGCTGAAGTCACCCCTTTTCTGCTGAAGTTTCCCCAAATATGCATAGACCAAAATACTTCATCTCCTTTGGACTACCCAAGCCACTATATATACCTTTCTGGATGAAAATTCATCACATATTTTCCCTTCATGTCTTAATTCCTTCACCAAGACCTTCAAAGCATTTTCTGAACTACATATCAACAGAATTTTACACAGGGTGTGGCATACTGAAGAAGGTGTGGGATGGATATGTGAAAGCTCTGGGACTCAAGGGAGTTCAGAATGATGTGTTTTTGACAGCTATGAGTGAACACAGGTGCCTTAGACAGATCTCCTAGTCAACATGGGTAGACCATCACAGCAGGAAAGTTTGGGTTTGGACAAAATCAGTCTGTCAAGTTCCATAGTGCCACTGGGAAATGTGCAAAGACACATAGATACTATATCATTTCCTTGTGACAGGTGAGGTATTCACCCTGACAGAAATGGTTGATGAGCAGACATGTTACAGAGCTTTCTCCACTCACACTTGTCATCAAAATGGTGTCGTCCAGATACTAACAAGGCAGTTTGTTCTTTCCCTTTTATGAGACAACTTTCTAGAATAATAAGTTTGGCAATATGCAGATGTGATTTTCATGGAATTTGATAGTTATTCAGGTTGGAAAATCCATTTTTAGAACAAGGAATATTGTGTGTGGTGTGTTTGTGTGTCTGTGTGTGTGTGTGTGTGTGTGTGTGTGCTTGTGGGTGTGGGTATGTATTAGTATGTGTGTAGGAGAGAGAGAGACAGAGACAGAGAGACAGAGAGAGACAGAGAGAATTTATTTTCATTTGATATCTCAAATGTGTTTGATCTCAAGGTATTTAGGAGGGTGATAAGTAAAATTCTATATAAACCAGCTTGCTGGACTGTCAGCATATGGTGTTCCAATTAAATACAAAAAAACACATCACTTCAATATGCTCTGGTACTTCCATGAAATTCTAAACACTCACTGTATTGTGAAGCAAAGTGATTTTGAAACCCGAGCCTTGCCAGACTTTTGAGTCAGCCCAGTTTCAAGATGAGCCCTTCACGGGGAGGATCTCATACTCTCTGAAGGTAGAGCATCCTTGACAACTCCTGAGAAGTCACAGAAAATTCTCCCTGAAGAAAGCTGTTTTACTGCAACTCACTCAACTATACCTCCTGACTGACACTCACTCCAAAGCATGAAATTTATTTTCCCAGCAGAGTTCTGCAATGCTAGCACTATGGGTATTTGGGGATGGTAAGTCTATGAACTCGAACCCATTCCATGCATTGTGAGTTGTTTCATGACATCCCTAGCCACCACCCATTGAATGTTTTTAGTACTACCTGTTGCAATTGCCACTTCCAAAACTGTCTCCAAGTATGGTATTATCAAATATCCCACAAGGAGACAAAGTCCCCTGCCTCTTCAACCCCCACTGAGAACCGTCATTGCAAGAGACTAAATCTCGGGGCTGGGGCCCCAACATTCATACTAGATCTGGCAGTTCAACAGAACTTATTCAGTGAAGATCAGGAACCCCATAATCTACTCCCACCATCAAAAGTGGGTGGTCCCAAAGCCAATATCACATGCTTTAAGGAAAATTTGTCTCAGTAGCTGCCCCTTCCAAATGATGAGGAAAACACTGGATGTTGTCTATATTTCTTTCTCATTTTTTCATAATTGTCTAAAGGGAAAATATTATACCTATAGCCTATTCTGGAACGAAAAAGAAGCATCACTTATTGCCATAGCAACAAAGCCAGAGTACATTCCCTTCACCCCTAAGAAATCTCAGTACAGAGTTCTGATGCCACCTGACTTGAATTTTTAATTGTGTGAACAAAAGCAATCAGTGAGTTCAAGCATTCAAATATGTGGTTCCTTAACCTGCAAAGGGGCTTTATATTTAAAGAACATAACAAGTGATCTACCCATTTGGAGGCTCTCTACAGACTGTTTAGTTTATTTCAGAATGAAGGCAGAGGCATGTAAAAGTTAGAATAAGCAGAGCCCCACTCACTGATGCTCTTGGCTTGTTTATGCTGGTCCCTTGTCTGCAGTACCTTTAGCATTCTATTATCTTGTCCAGCTCTAGTACGTACAGTAGGTACCTTTTCTTGGAGTCCTTCAGCTTGGACTCGGTCTAAAAATAGTTATTGAAGTTTTTGAGCACTTGAAAGGGGCTTGGCTCCCGTGGTAGATGGGAAAGAAAAGAGGACAGGGTAATCAATACTTCTCTGAATACTGAATATGCTATCTCCAAGAGTTGACGTAAAAGACTTGAGCTGTTTACAAAATTACTTTACCTTGTACCAACAGCATTCTTTTGACTCTCCTAAGAGTAAGACACAGGAGTTACATGATATATTTCCAACTTTCTGAAACTATATTATTTCTCAACATTCTACTTGTTTTGTTTTATTTTTTCCAAAAGAAGAGTGAGCACAGTAGTAAACAGAGCATATATATCAATTCTTATTTTTAGTAATAGTTATATTTTAAGACACATAAATATAAATATGTCTTTCTGGGTGATCTCCAGGGCTACTGCACTACAGGTGTTATTTCATCTTCATTTCTTGGCCTGCCTCATGCTGTCCCAGAAACTGAAAGAGCTATTTTTGAAAGTTCATTTCAGAAATTACCGGGCGCACAAGGAACCTTATATAATGAAAGTCCTTTTCGATAAAATCACACTTGGAAGATGCTTTCCTTGAAACATTTCAGAGAAGAGAAAATAAGAAAAGAGATGCCTAATTTTCAACCCTCAAATTAAACTGTGAGTATCTTTTTTTAAAAAGAAAAAAGGAAATAATTACCTGAAGGAGAAAGATTTATATCTTTGTCTTAAGGAAACGGTCTAACAAAGCAGCACTTGAAGTCATTGCAGTATTTGCTTTAGTAAGTTTCCATATGGGCTTAAATTAGCAAGAATCAAGGAGTGTGGTTGTCAGGTCTCAGAGTTGATTAGGCTTATGTTGTTTCATTTACTGACTGGACAGCCAGTCTAGTCTTGCCACATGTAAGTCACAGCTGGAAGTCCTACTTGCAAATCCTCAATTTCCACTCCCATGTGAAACAGGTGGTTCAACAGGGGGAACCAAAGAAGCTCTTGGTATAGTTTGGACAATTTACATAGCATTAGGTATGGGAAGGACTTCATGATACAGGCTACATCCTATATAAAATGTTTATTACTTCAGTACATATATCTCAATTCAATTTGGTGAATCATTGCAGACCGTGGACCAATACTGAACTATCTTGGTTGGAACTGAAGACAGTTGGCTTGTCAATAAAGCATTTTTTTCTGTGTACAACTAGGGAGGTGCCTGATCCTTATTATAAACATGGAAACCAACACTCAGCTTCTGAATGAGTTTCCCTGGACTCTTTTCCTTATTATCCAGTGGGAAGGTTCCAATATGTCTACTTACCACTGGAGAGGAAACGTAGGCTCCAAGGTGGTGGAAAAAATTCCTATCTTTACCAAATGGAAATTCTTCCATTTGCTTTCCAGACCTCTCTTGAAAATAACCACAGGAAGAAATGGGATATATTCTATTCAATCCAAATTCTAAAGTACTTTAGCAGATTGTGCACAATGAAGATAAAAGAAATTATAAGCTTTCCTGAAATAATGCTTAGGGTGAAATAAATATGACTAGACCCTTTCATGACATCCTTTGCCATTCTACCTCTATTGATACCCATTTCTACCATTATGAGGTGAGCATCCGCAACTAAAGTGGCAAGATCTTAACCATGGTCATATGAATGTGGCCAAGGACTTCATTACCTTGTTGGGTTGGGAAACAACTGAGAGGTTAATGTTTATAAACATAGCAATGATATTGAACGTTGCAAACTGGAAAAAATGAAAAGGAATTTATAAGTCCTTTTGGTCAATAAATCAGGACTTGGCCAATTCATGATGTTTTGATGTTCACATGGTAACTCAAATTATTTTCTTCTTTTCCGTCTTCTTCCACTCTCTTGGCTTCTCGCTGCTTGTATATTTCATTTGTTTTCAAGGTGAGCATTTTAGGAGGCATAAACGTGTGTTAAAAGAAGACAAGACCCTAGATTCTTCCACTTCATTTACTTGGTACCTATTGCAGTGAGTTTGTGAATCTTTGGATTTATTTTCTGACCTTGAAAGTAGAGATAATAATAATTTATATGGGAGAATCAGATGGAATAGTATGTGTGAAACTGAAAATTTTAACCTTAGTCACAGTCTGCAAACAATACAACTGCCTATTTAGGCAATTCAAGAGACAAATAAATTATTGGAAGCAACACCAAAGTTCAAGGTAGCTTCAATAATTTCAACAGACAAGAACAAACTGAATTTCTATAAACTTTCAGCCAAGTATTATGAACTATAATATTAAAACTGTGTCATCTATAATTGTAAAATATATGATGTGTATTCAAGAAAAAAACTAACATGATATACAAGTCTCTTAAGTAGGAAAATATACACTTTCAGTTACTGACAGTCATTAAAGAAGTAAATAAATAGAAATGTGATGATCATGAATATGAAGACATAAATCAATAAAGATGTCAATTCTCCATAACTCATCAAAAATCATCTTCTTTTACACTCAAAGTGGATGCAGTTTATTATATATAAATTATTCTTCAGTAAAATAGACTTTAGAGTGGTGATAAGATTAGTATCACCAAATCTACTCATTGTAGTTACATTATCCAACATATTTAACCATGTTACCAGCTAATAGGCTGTGATTTATGGATTTTTTTGTCTTGATTCCTCTAGTGTTTTTTTTGACATATGACTTAAACAGGTTATTTAACTCATCTATTCATAGAATTCAAATGTGGTTTCTACATTTAATAAATGAATGCCAATGAACTGGATTGAGCCAGACGAAGTATAACAGTTTCTCTTTGTTCACTTCTCTCATATGCAGAATTCTAAGATGGGCCACAGATTTCTACTCCATGGTATAGATACCTGGAAGAATCCTTTCCTTTGAGTATGGATTGGTCCTTAGAATACAGTGGAAGTAGTCTTTCCCTTTTCGAGATTACTTTACATGGCAAGGGGTAGGCTGTTTTTTCCCATGATGACACTGTATTATGTAAGGCTTCTGAAATGGCAGATAACTACATTCTGCCCATAGCACGAAGCTTGAATGTGGATCCTCCACTCAAGTCTTGACTGATACCTTCTTTCCTGCCTTGTATCAACCTTAGTAGCAGATGCAGTTAGGTGTGCCTGAACTCCTGAATTAGAGAGCAAGCTACTGAAGGATGGTTTTCATGGAGAAATATCTGATTGAGATTTTTTCGACTGCTATCTTTTCTAGGACCTCTATAATCCCTATCTGATGCAATAATTCTATTAATATTTGGCCCCTGTATTCTTAATCTGCTTGCTAAACTTGTTTCTTCAAATTTGAATCATCAAGTCCCAAATGGCTGTAAAAAAACAGAGTCTAATATAAATTTTCCTCCAGAGTTTCACTGTTGCCCGCTAGAACTACATACAGACCATGTCTTGTCCACCCAAAAGACCATTCCCAGAAGATCCTAGACTCCAATATCCCATTCTGCCATCTCTCATCATCAAGTAGCCTGGAGCTGCCATATACATTCTGTTCCCTAATGGTCATTAGGGTTTCTATCCAAGAAGGGGGAATGAGGGAGTCAGGGGATTGCTAGGTATTTAGGCATAAAGAGTGCCAGAGATGTACCCACCACCTGACGAATGATGAATGTAACTGTAGCCTCTCCATACATTATCCCAACCATAAAATACAATGAAAAAAGCAAGGCTTAAAGCATGATGCAAGTGGTAGACTGTCTGATGAGCAAGCAATCTGAACAAGAGCACCAGGTACTGAGTTCAAACTCCTGTTATTGTCAATAAAAGAAAAATGCACAATGTATTTGTAAAAGACAATGTTAGAGTCTAGAATAATATTTTAGGAAGGAGTGAAAAAGAACAAATAACAAAATGGAGCAAAGTATCTATACTGGAAATGCTTGCTGTGGGTATTCTGCATGAATCACATGGTCACAGGCTTCTGTGAGTGTTTGATTCTTAACTACCTAAGGAAATGCAAATAAAAGCAGTAGAGGAAAATGAACTATACAACTTGTAGGTGAGGACTAGAGGAAAAACTGGGAGAGAGTGAGGAAAGGGGCATTGTCCAAAAAGAAATGACTCATTTCCTGACTTTTGAAAGAGTAACATGTCTGTATATCATCTTTATAACAATAAAAAAATTTAAGAGCAAAAAAGGGGGAAAAAGAGGTAGAGATGGGCCGGGAGTTTAGTCTAGTGTAGAGTGCTTGCCTAGCATGCATTAAGCCCTGGGTTCTATTTCTCATACTACACATACAGAAACAGCTGTAAGCGGTGCTATGGATCAAGTGGTAGGATGCTAGCCTTGAGAAAGCCCAAGGACAGTGCTCAAGCCCTAAGTCCAAGCCCCAGGACTCGCAAAAGAGTGGCAGAGATGACATGAAGCAGATAACATGTGCCTTATCATGGCATTTCTTGTTCCTATAGTGCCTCGAATTCCTGCTCCAACACTTCTCCCATCCCTTGGTGCCCACTCAACAAATGAAACAAATGAACATGGTGCAGGCATAATTCATCAAATCACAGTTCAAGGAGATATGAGTGGAGACCTGCACTATAAAAGCTTTCCTCCAAGAGGATTTCATTGGACTCCTTCTAGGGGCCCATCTCCAAATGAAGTCTAGGTATTTTCTTTCCCTTCCTTCCTCTCACATTCAAATAAATGTTCTCTGTTTAACTTGAAAAAAGTGTAGGATGCTCTGCACACTAACTTAAGCCACTCATTGTGGACACTTCCTATGCAGTTATGCAAATTGAATACACTCCTCCTTATAAAGATGTGCTTATTCATTTCACACTTATTGGCATCATGCTGTGTGTACTACAGCAGAGTAGCTTCCTTGGGCTTGAAATTTCCACTGTACTTCCCTTGCTTTAACCTAATTATTTTTAAGTGCTTCCCCTCTGTGTTCTTTGTGTGATTTAGCATGAGGACTGGAACACAGTCTTAGGATGGGGACAAACTGGGTTCAAATTACATTTCTACATCATACTTGCTGTGTGACTATAGGTGACATTACTTCTAAGTGCCTTGCTTCTTTATTTTCGGTATGGAGATAATAATAACTTCAACTCCACTCAAATGAGCCCTTAGGCTAGGTCAGTTAAATTGGATAAACAATTTAATCATAGAACTCCACTGGTTTCATGCAGTGGAAATCTATTTCTCAGTGAGTCTAGAGGTTTGCTGCGCATGTTAAAAAAAACCCTGCGTCTCATGGTTATTCATGCATTCCAGTTATTGGAAAGCCTCCAAAATGAGATGCCAGCATGCTCATATATTGCTTAGAACCAGTGGGCCATTTACCACCTTGGCCTAGAAGGAATGGAGTCACTTCCACTCACACACCGTGCTGCATAAGTAGTCACATGATCACCACTTAAAAACTTAAGTTGGTTGCAAAAAGAATGATACCGAGGAGTCCACTATGTTGAAGCCTTTCTGGGTACTGAGAAGAGCCATTACAGAGCATATGAGAAAATACAACTGACATATTCAAAGAAGCCCATTGTTGACAATTGGGGGTAAGTAAAGACAAGAATGATAAATGGAAAACTACTGGAGAGGTAGAGAGGGATAGGATCATATAGTGAGAGAGACAGAAAGAGCTGTGTGTGTTGCTTCTCAGCCTATTAGCACTGTGAAAGGAGGACATATCTGTGTTTTTTGCTCCTATATTCTGAGTGTCTTGTTCATTTGTTTGATATGTGCTAGAGGCTCAAAGTCATTTTGCTTACTGAATGGCTACATGGTTGCAATGGTGATGATAGAGGGAACAGATTTACCTTGCAATATTTTCTTCTTCAGACCTCTCCAAGTATAGATTACTTTTTAACCATCATAACCAAGCTTTCAAAATCTATTTCAAGGATGATGAAATAAACATAGTATCCTCTGTACAGGATATTATCTAGGATATTATCCAGGAAACCATATTCTTATCTGGAAAACAAAGGATGAAGCTGAAAGATGTCACTAGAATGTTCAAATCCTGTAAGCAGTAAAGCTTTCCCAGTGCAGGCTGTGTTGCACAAGAATCAGGGACCTCTGTCAAAAGGAAACCACAGATCAGGTCTGATCAGATTCAGTCAGAATGGACAATCTATAAACTGCTGCACACAACCCAGGACTAGGAGTGAGGACGGAGTTGGGACAACAGTATCTCTGGAAGCCAAAATAGTTTGTTTAACTCAGTTGCCAACTTGCAGGGAAGGAAATTGAAGCAAAACTCCTTTCTTAATTTAGGGTGAGGATATTTTCCATATTTTATATGTTTATTTATGAGACACAAAGCAACCATGGAAATACAGAAAACAACAGTGTCTCTCGGGCCTCTTAACACATAGTAGGCTGCACCTTTACTTATTGCACTTTAGAAAAGGATGAAAAATAGAAAATCAAACTTGTAAAATTACACACATCTAAGTCTCTCTGGGGTTTGAGGCCAAGAGAAGTGTTCTGAGCTGAGCTATATCTGGGTCAAAGGGAACTGTCCCATCTCTCCTTCCCCCAGAGCAATGCCCTCTCCTTTAAAAAATATCCAACTGTGTTTGTCCCAGATTAACATCAAGCCTCAGGATGATGTGGGAAAATGACCTTTGCTTTATTTGTATGGCGCAGTAAATGCGTCCTTGTGTTTCTTCCTTCCCAACTATCTGAGAACACTTTCCAAATTTATTTCAGCTGTGGTTAAGGACCAACACAATAGGAACACAGCAGTGTTTTTTGTACTTTAACAACTTAATCAAGAAAGAAAATATCACCATCGTGCTGTGTGTGATGATTCATTCCAAATCGATTAATTGGATTTTTATAATGAGATTTCAGATAAGGTTCTGATCTCTCGAATGTTAGAAAGCAGCTATTTCTTCCCTCACATCCACTACAAAGTCTGTAAGAAGGATGGTATTTAGATTTATGTCGTATGGCTAGAACTGTATGATGAATTTTTCCCAACTTTTTCTCAAAATGGCTACTGCAGCACAACATAGCATCAGCAAAAATTGGACCTGTTGCAGCTTTTTGCTACATCCCCAGATGTTTCCATTAAGTTCATCTTCACCAAAATGGCATTTTAAATGCACTAGTGAGGTCCTTGATAATATGTAAGAATATTCTTCTACCATTCACCCCTGCTCTGTCCTATGATTAAGAAACACATAGTTTGGCCCAGCCAGAAATCTGGACAGTCATTTCTTTTTTTTCAGATAAAATATTATAGGTTTATTTAAAACTTAATTCTTACCTTGAGTATGCAAAATACAAACTCCACAAAATGTTCATTTTTTATTTTGTAGTTTACAAATATACAAAATTGAAGTTTGCTTAAATTTATATTACATATTTATTAAAGGAAGGGACTATATAGAAAAAACACATTTGTTCTGCTTAAGGCATACTTGGGAATAAACCATTGTACAAATTATTGCACATCTGAAACCATGGTGCATAGCAGACTTGTATCGTCATTTCTATAGTAAGATGATACAGTGACTTTGAAGATGTCTCATCTGTGTTGGTGGCTTTCTATCTTTCCACACCTAATTCAGAATTATAGTATGCATAGGACACCTGAGTAGAGTGTGGAAAGTTATGTTGGGGAGTGGCGAGGTCTTACCACCAGCGACATTATACAACCTGCAAATGTAACTTCTTTAAATTCAACTATGGCTGCTCAATAAAGGAAATAGGTGAGTGCATAGAGAGGGGAGGGTGAGAAAGATGAAAGTTCACGAGAATGCACAGTCATAAGTTAAATAGTGGTTCCATAATATATACCATTCAATTTCATTTCCCTTCAGGAGTTCAAATGTGAGTCCTCCAAAGTCAGCATGACTGACTGTATTCAGTTAGTGTCAGTCTCTGCATGATTCCCACAGACAGGGTATCCTGCCAAGCTGAACTGGATTTACTGTTCAGTTACACTTTTTAAATACAACATGGCCAACTACTCATGTGGTGCTCAACCAAAGACCTTGAGATCAACTCCATACTCAGGAAATATACCATGGAAATACTGAGAGGTAAAAGAGGTGAAACATTCCATGTTGGTTGGCAAGAGAAGGAATAGACTGAAAGTGTACTTGACATATAACCTTGGGTTCAAATGGATAATTTTTCTGCCTAGTAGTTAATCAAAGAAAGTATATTAGCAGTTCCCACATAGGCAGAGGATAAACTCAGGGTGTCCAGATAAGTGGCACAATTATTAACTTACATAGGACTATTTGTTCACTCATCCTTCCTTTCTTGGTTAGAGAATCCTACTGTATTTTGTGGAGAAAAAATGTGTTCAGCAAAGGTATTTTCATTTTTGAAACTATTTTCCCTGGATATTGCAAAGGCACTAGGTTCTGGCCAGTGAAACATGAGTAGCAATATGAGTGAATTTCTGAGATGGCTTCTAGCCTGATCTTTAAATAAGGCACTTCAGAAGCCAGTGCTGGAACTAGGAATAAAACTCAGTGTATAGTATGTGTGCAGTATATATGTGTAGTAGTAGCCTTAGGTTTGATCACTAGAACCACAAACATAAAAATAAAATCAAATAAAAATGTTAAAGAAAATTTACATTACTGTCATTTTCTCTCCTGCCTGTAAAAGAGCTATAATAGCCATCACAGCAAGAGCCATCTTAGATCATGACATGCTCTTGATGAGAAAGATGTGACAGAAAATGGCGGAAACACTATGGATCCCAGGTAAATGCTGAACTGTATCCTTACTACATTTGAATGAGAAACAAGAACCTATTTTTAAAGCTATGATTATTTCAGTTTTCAGATATTTACAGCTAAACTGCATCCTCACTTGTAGACTGTTTACACATAAAAGGAATTCCACTGAATACATAAGAAGCAGGCCCCTTTTGTGACTGAAACCAGATCTTACAGCAAAACTTCACCCCAAAGAGAAAGATTCATAAAGCTCCAGGGAAGAAAGAATTATTTACTTTTCTTCATAGTAAACCAGTGTGCAAACAATCCAAATGCATCTTGCTGAGCTTTTCTTGCTAAGCATTTTAAGGCTATGTGATCATTTTTAGTGCCTGAAATACACAGACATGAAAACTGAAAGTAAATCACAGATAAACTAGAAATACCCAGAACATATCAGAAAGCAAGGAATCAGGGGTCCTAAAATTCAAAAACAAATAGTCACAAACTGTAATTAGAGTAGAATCAAAGCACAGGATGTTCCCTACCTGTTTATAAAATTAACAATATTGGCTAAATCTTCCTTCTTTTCCCGATCTTCAGTAATTGTCAAAGCAGTTGAACTGTGCAAAGCCAAATAGTTTTTCCATCTCTTTTTTCACAACTTGAATTCTTCACTGTTCCTTTTCTTTCATATTACGCCAGAAGCTCATTGGAACTATCTTTAAATTGTATCTTTTTTCTTCAACCATTCAAGTTTATGAACAGAGAAACACCATCATTTGGCCCAAAAGGAGTCGTACTGGCCATCTCTTTTGGACATGTGATTCTGTGGATGCTAAACAAAGGCACAACTGAGTAGCTTCTTATCTTTACCCTGCCTACTCCCAGAACAGTGAGACCCGGCTTCCAAGCCTGGGACAATGTTTCACCTCACTAGTTTGATTATTCACCTATCATATTCTCTTCACTTTTCTTTATCCTCTTTGCGAGTTTATCACATATCAGTCGTCATTACTCACTCTTCATTAGGTTTGGGATCCTTTTAACTACTCATGCCATTACGCTTTTAATAAGTCAGGCCGACTTTTAGAATCTAATGCATTTTTATAAAATGTTATATTCTTTATCTCTTAAAGAGAAATATCATGATATTTAGTTATGAAGCCAATTATTATTATGTTAACCTTGGTTTTGGCCCATGTGTTAATTACTTTTGTAATGCTGTGCCTAAAAGATCTGAGGGAATATTTTTAAAGGAAGAAGGACTTATTTTGGCTCGGTTTCATAAAGTTAATCCATAGTCCTTGGATCTATGGGTTCTAGGCCCATGGTGAGCTAGAACCTTATATCAACAGGAATACTAAGCAGAGAAGTGGCTACCCATCTCATGGCAGACAGGAAGCAGAGTGTGAGGAAAGGCATTACTTTCAAAAGCATACCCATGATCTAATTTAGGAAGTGGGGTTCTCACTGGAAACAAAGTATTTAATACGTGAGCCAATAGGGGACATTTGATTCAACCTGAAAGACCTGTTGATATGTAGATGAAGTAAAAAGAACATGAAATAAGTAAACTTTGGTTCAGAAGTTAAATAACTTGGCTAAAGTTCCCAAGATGCTCAAATATTAACCCCAAACTAGAGAAATGCTATACAGAGCTCTAAGTCAAGCTACATGTCATTTGAACTGTTTTTGTAATATAATTAAAATCTTAAAAAGAGATAGGTGAAATTGACTTTAACTGAATATTTTATTTAACTCAAATATCCCATGTGGTATCATTTAAACATCTGACCAATGGAAAACAATTATTAATAAGATTTTTTACATTGTTACAGTGCATGGCAATTTGAATAATATATCCTCATTAAAAATACTTTCTCTTAACTTAGACCTCATAAAATATATGTTGGAAAAAAATATGTTCACATAGCCCATTTTTTACAGTTTAAATTTAATTTGCTACAATTAAATTAGAATTATCTCATCAATTTTACTAGTCACAGTTCAGGTGCTCAGTACGCACAGTGAGTCAATTGAAAACTACTGAACTGGCACATTGGACAATATAATTGTAGATCTGAATGTATGATTTTCAGAAACATTCAACTACCTATCTGAAGTCAGGCAATAAAGCATGCCTCCTCTTTTTCATCCATAAGTATAACTGATGACTGTTCTGAGTTTCAGCTCAGAAGCTTTATCCTACACTGAGGTTTTCCCAGTCCACTCAAAAGGAAAGAAACATTACCTTCTCTGAATTTTGAGAACATTTTATTTGAGCCTCTTGAACAGCAATCATCTTATTCCTCTTAGTATTAAAATCATTCCCTCTCCATCTTAATTCCTGCACTACCATTTTTGGAAATTAACAAAGGCCTCGCTCAAAACTGTATAAAAAAGTACCTCCTCAAGAAAATACATCTGTGTGAATCATCCAAAATAATTTGTGGGAGAAGGATTAGAATAAGACAAGTCTAAGCCCTCAAAATGTACTATTTACACTACACAAACAAAACAATCTGAAGAAAACAACTGTAGTTAAAAGGAATATAATCTCTTTGATATCCTTTTATAAATCAAGAAAGAACATAGAGAAAGAAATAGTAGCAAATCTCATTTATCTAAGTTTTATAACAGATGCTCTGGTCTCAAGCAAACCAAGTGGCATTATTTGAAAAAACAATGTACATGATTTTGTAAAAATGCACAGATATATAAATATGTACTATATATTATATATGTAATCATATATATGTATATTTTAGCAGAAAGGGAGAATAAATATCCTTATGACCAAATCATCTTGAATGATCGCCGCCTACAAAGATGATTTGGTCATAAGGGTGAAACTCTCATAAATAAAATTAGTGCTTTTATTAAAAGAGAGAGAGAGAGAGAGAGAGAAACCTGAGAGAGATGGTCATGATCACAAGAGTGAAGACACAATCTGCAAGTCAGGAAGCAAGTCTACACTAGAAACAAGTCTGAAAACCCCTTTATCTTGGAGTTTTCAGTACCCAGAATTGTGAGAAGAAAGCTTATGGTCTAAGATATCAATTGTAGAGCATCTGTTATTATATTCTGAACTAGGTAAGCCTCAAGAGCAATTAAGTCTTCTAGGATGTGACATCTTTGATCTTTCACAAATTTTGCCTTTTTACTTGAGAAAAAAATAAAAAGGTGTGATGATATTAAGAGTAGTTGATTCAACACAATCTTCAAAACAATTCTATTTCTATTCAAATTCTAAGAACTCAACCAGTTTATATTTAATTTTGCTTTTCTAATTAACTTATTCTGCACAAGTTGAAATGAATGTGATGAAAAATATTAAGTGCCATACTACATGGAAATGTTCATATGCATTTGTATACACAACTATAGAATCTTGAAATAGTATTCTTGGGGCTGTCTTTGCCCAAATCTCTTTCAGACTTCAAGCAACTTTAGGACAATACAACTTGAAAATCCAACTACTACTTTGCACCCCATGATCAGAGGTTCAACTCTGGAAAATTGTAAAGTAATAGGTCATTATATTGTCTACAGCGCCTTCATATAAGGAAAGGAATGAGGACAGAGCAAAAGGATAATCCAGTGTCATTCTCATTGCTCCACTTACTCTCAGTGGGGGTCAATGAAGCTGAATCTCAAGGTACTGGAGAGCCAAGTTGGTGCATCTCTTCTGCCTGAACTCTGTTCCACAGTGGATCCAGCACTTGTATTGTGCTGAATCAACAGGAAGAAGCAACCCCTGATCCAGGATGCCTCCTTTTATCATAATGAATAGGACATGAGTACAGAAGGAAACCGGGCTTCATTTTAATCATGTTAAGAACATGCCCTATATACATTATAGGTTGTATATTCATAACTATCTTGCTAGCAGAGCCAAGTAACTACTACAAGTAGAAATTGTGATCTCAAATTTCAAAATACAATGCTTTTGAAGTTTGATGACTAAATGATGTAGTTATTCCAATTCCCAGCTGTGTATTCCCCAGACACTTTGAAAATCCCAGTTTACTAAGAGCTTTCATAGCTCATTTCCCCACAGGTCTTTTTATGATTTCATCAGAAATGCCCAGCTGATGGGTTCCCTTGTGAAAGTGCCCCATTTGGACAAGTTAAATGAATAAACCTGGTTAAAAAATATATTCACCAAGAGCCTCTGGGCATAAGGTACAGTTTCCAAGAGCCCAAGCATTCTTGGCTACTTGTAAGTACTATTGGAAGGCACTCAAAACAAACATTCTGTTTGCTGGATCTTCTGCAAAGAAAATATCAGCCTGTGTGAGCTAATGTGGATGTTATTTTAGAATTAGCTTTGTTGCCATTTCAGAGTAGCTAATATCATTGTCCTCTACTCCAAACCTTTTAAATGAAGATTTAGAAGGCAGGCAAGCTGTGAAGTTTGTGACACCGAGTGCTCTAAAAAAGCTTGCATACCAGTACATTTGGCACAGTTATGCAGGACACTTTTACTTAACTCACTAAGGTATTTAGATCCTGGAGGAAGTTGAAACATTGGTAATAACTGCTTCATAAACAAGTAACTAGGAAATTCCCCAGTGCTTTGCACTCAATGGAGCCAGTGCTGAGTTCAATGCTCTTCTGCCACTATCTTGACATTCTTAACAATCTTCAGAAAGGACTCCACATTTTCATTTTGCAAAGGACTTTGCATGTTACATAGCAACCCTGAAAACTACAAGGTGGTTTTACTTCTACTTCCTTTCTGGACATCTTTCCTTGCCATTTGGATTTATAGGATTCTCTATTTATGGTAAATTTACAGGCTATCTTTTGGCAGCTGAGTCATTCTGAAAGCTTTGGACCATCAAAAGGATAAGAAAGAATAGAAAAATCACACAAATAGACTATAATCACACAAATAGAGACAATATTATAGAAAAAGGAAACTGTGAGGCATACAGAATTCATTTATATAATCTTTGCAACTCTTTGATAAACCTAAAACTATTCAAACTTGAAATGAACAGGTCAGCATAAATTAAAAAATAAAATATGTCAATTGCAAAAAAGGAAAAAATATAAAAATTGTACATATGAAAATTAAAAATCGAAAAGGAGATAATAATTTTCTAAAATCACTGAATCAAAGGAAAATTTAAAATAGAAATTATAAACTTGACAGTCCTGCTGTTATTTTAAAACTACTGTCCATTGATGGGAACTATTAAAGGGTTTTATCACAAGAATGTGCTAAATAATGAAGAGTTTACTTTCAGACAACACTAGTAGTGAAAACATAAATCCCCTTTGTAGTTGGCACAAAATTTTATAAAAGTGTCGTAGGTAAATTTTGTGAGGAGCTTGCCTTAGGTATAGCTGTGAGTATGCATGTGTGTGCACAAATAAGTATAACATTTTACTAAAAGTTACCAAAGAAGACCTCAATACATAAATTACTATACACTACTTCTCTATGAAAATTTTGTTAAAATGTCATTCTCTTCGAATTACTATATTACAAATCCTTTTGCATTCTAAGAAAAAACTAAGGTAAATAAATCTCTGTGCCCCTCAAGGAGGCATGAAAGCAAAGTCATGATTCAATCCTGAGATCCAGGGACACAGATTCTTCCATAGACTAAAGCGGACCCATGTCAATTGATGGCTGCTCAATACACTGAGAAACATGATAGAAACTCTCTAGCACACAGACTATTCCTTATCTTTGTGCTTTTGAAGACCGAAGAGAGAATTTTGCCTGTAGGATGAGGCAAAAGATTCTGATGGCTGACAGAAGAAAGTTTTTACTTTCTAAACACGGGAAAAGGGTACAAACACATAAAAGCAACAAAAAAATGTAGGTGGGTATTAGAAAGAACAACTAAATGAGTCAAGGTACTTATCAAAGATGCATGCCATGTTTTAACGGTTCTGTCCCATTCCACCAACGCAAAGCTCTATTCAGTTAGGCACCTTTATAATCCCAGATGATACAACTGAAGATTGGAGCAATTAAACCACGACTTCATGCTCAAAAACTAGTTATGGCATTACCCAGGGCTTGAAATCATTCATTCGTTTATTCTTCCATCAATTATTTGTTCTATCACCAATCCTGGCCAGGATATTCTTCTAAGGCCCAGTGATAATAGAGCCGTGAGCACAACACAAGCCACATCAAGTGGCTGCTGTTTTGGAGCATATATATTGAAAAATAAGTTTTAAGTATAGAATTAGAGAATACAAAAATCAAATAAACAAATAAGGACTTTTTATGTCCTGTTGGTGCAGGACGGGTGGGGATTTCTTGTCAGGGGAGCTGTCTTGGGTAATATGGAGTGTTTAGCAGCATCCTATGCCTCCGCCCATTTGCGCCAGCAACATTACTTATTGCAATAAGGTAATACCAAGATTATTTCTAGACATTGATTTTAAAGGTGCTTTGAGGAATACAAACCATTCTATGAGGAGAACCTGTCAAATAAGTGAATTCAATGATTACAGGTAGCGACAAGTACTGTAAAGAAAATAAAATTGGGTGATAGATAAAAAGAAATGGAGAGGTAGTACTTTAGACTAGAGGATCACAAAAGAAAGATTCTTCCAAGAAAAGAACAAGAAGCAAGCACAGATAAATAGGAGCAGAGAGTTCCAGACCATGAGAATAGCAAAGGTAAAAGGTTTCAAGGTACTAAGGATTTTGATACGTTCAAGGACCATGAAGAAAGCAGAATGGCTGAATGTGACAGCATTTTGTGGGTGGTCCCAGAGCAGATTTTGGGATTGCTGTTGAAAAGAGAATTCAAATGTATTATGGAGAATGACTGGGAGGGACAGGAGCAGAAGGGGTCTTAGTAGCGAAGGATACATGATGACAGCTAGAATAGCTTTTCAGTGGAGGAAATGGGAGATACTGACCAGATTTGGCACACAGTGATATGAGAACTACAAGGCTCCCCCCAGAGTTCGGATGTGGACAAGTTCTATCCCCCATCAAGATGGGTTTCACTTTCAGATCCTGCTAGAACTCTATGCCTGCGTCATCTAGGCCATGCATGCCACATTTCCATTTGGACTCAGGCTGGGATTCTCAATTCCATTCTGCATTCTCACTCTCTACTAGGTTATTCCTAACCTCTGCCCTAGTTAGTTCCATAGCCAGCAGCTCATCTTCTATTCATCTCCCCACCATTCCCTCATATCCGTTTTCCCTGTTAAACACTGCCAGCATGCTAATTACCATGGGAATTAAGGCTGAACATTCTGTTTCTCTGAGCACAGAAACTCAATATCTCCACTCTGAATTCTGGAGAAAGACCTAAGGGGCTTATTAGAATCATCTTATGAACAAAAGGCATGGTATATGCAAGGATCCAAAAGATCCCTGCAAGAAATAAGAGTGGCTTTCAGTTCATAGTTCCATGCAATAGCATAAGAAGGAATATTTAGACAGGAATTTGTTGCCAGCACATGTGTTTATAATGGGTTGAACTCAACATGTTTCATTCCTAATCTCCGGTAAGCTATGTGCATGAACTTGTTTGGAAATAGGGTCTTTGCAGGTACAATTCAGTTAAAATGGTCAGGTTCAAGGATACTACTTATGTAATGTCCTTAGAAAAATACTGGGGACCCATACAAGTCCATGTACACACAGGAAAGAAACCTGTGCAAAAATGGAGGAAGAGTGAACAGCGGCATTGCTACAAGCCAAGGCAAGTCAGGAACTGCAAGGAATTATTAGACTCCAGGAAGAAAGAGTGATCCTTTCTTCGAGCCTTCAGAAGCAGTGTGGTCCTAAATATACCTGGATAGTTGTGGCCTTCCAGAACTGAAGGGCAAAATTTTCTGTTCTAACCTGTCCCATTTGTGGCCATTTGTTATTGTAGCCTCAGGAAATGAATATAATGCTTCCTTGCATAGTTTCTGTTAACTGGTATGTCTTATGTACATATGAAAATTTTCTAACATTTTTATAAGTATCAATATATCTTGATCAGATTCATACCATCTGCTGCTCTCCCTCATGTCTGCTGCCTCTACACAAACCAATAGAAACAAGCTTCATTGTTTCATTTTCACACGTGTACCTGAGGTATTTTGACCAGATCTACCCTCTTCACCATGAAGAAGGCCCTGTCACATCCAGCGGGAACTGTTTATTATTGTCATTTGTTTACTTATTTGTACCAGTGCTGGAACTTGAACTTCTGGCCTCATTCATTTGCTCATGACTGACATGAGCCAGTTGAGTCATGCCTCAGTCTGACATTTTGTTGGCTAAGTAGAGATGGAGTCTTTTCTACTTTTTCACCCTGGCTGGCTCTGAATTTCAATCTTGCATGCCTCAGCTTTCTGAGTAGCTAGGGCTGTCATTTGTTTCTAGTATATGCTGATTATTCATGGTGTTTCACACATGCATGTACAGTACTGAATCAACTGTGTTTACTCTCTTTCTCTATCCTTCTTTCCCTACTATTCATATTAGCCAACTTCTTTCATTGAGTTTCTCTTATCATCTATATTCACAACCTCTGGGGATATCTTCCCCCTCTAAACTTCTCTTTTTCTCCCTCTATGTCCAATCTCCTCAAATAGTCCATTAGTCAGAAACACCTGACTGAAAAGCTACAGAGCAGAATATTTGAATGATGAAGGTTAACAACAGGAAGAACATCAGCAGTTTGACCTTCAGAGTTAAGTTGGTATTGTGCACGTGTGTCCTGATAAAACTGCCTTCTCGGCCGGAAGTTTGACCTAGTGGTAGAGTGCTTGCCTAGCATACACGAAGACCCGGGTTCAATTTCTCCATACCACACACATAGAAAAACGCCGAAAGTGGTGCTGTGGCTCAAGTGGTAGAACTGTAGCCTTGAGAAAGTCCAAGGACAATGCTTAGGCCCTGAGTTCAAGCCCAGGACAGAAAAAAAAAAACCTGCCTTCTCAGCACTCTATTAACTTACAGTTGCTCCCCTAGACTAAGGCTTCTGGGTCCAGGCTGTTCTGCTGGCTTCTCAGCTCAATGAATCTCAAACAATATGCAGTCATCAGGCTACAAAGAGTGAGCATGGGTAAGGCCATGTAGATGAGGCTAAATGAAAGGATCTCCAGGATATGGAAACAAGAGCCATAAAATGCGTGATTGTTGTTCTTAATGTACTATGTTATTCTCATCTCTTTTGTTGTCCCTTGGTTATCTCACATTGTTATAGTATCTTACCTTGTTATCTAGTATATTGTACATATGTTTATTTGTTTTTATGAAATAGGATAGGAAAGGGGTGAAAACAAGATGAGGAGAGGGGTGGGGGAAGGAAAATGGGGACAAAACCATGAGAAGGGGTATCAATGTTTGTGAAGTAATGTACCTTCTATTGGCGAATACAATGTAACCCTTCTATTAATTACAATAAAAAAGAATATTTAAAAAATGAGTGAGAATGGTGGCTGAGTTCTCTGGCAAAGTCGCCACTTTGTGCATGCTATGATGACTCCTCTCCGTAAACTGCAAGCTCAAGCGCATCATTTCCAAAAATCTGGCAGTCTTCTACCCTCACACAACAACCTGAGTCAGCCACTGCAAAATGTCAGGGTGTATGGTGGTGGCAGTACATTGTATTTGTGTGTGTGTGTGTATGTGTGTGTGTGTGCACTATATGTACCATATATAATATGTACAATAAATATTATATATCATATAAAATGTGTATATATGGGTTAACATAACTTGAATATTAAATTGGCATGGATTCAGGATTATTTCCAATGATTGATTATATTTCTTAATGTGTACATTAGGACTTTAAGGCATTCAAATGCATCGATGTGGCTGTATTTATTAGTAAAAGTGGCAAATATATTTGTACCTTTAAAAACATGTTTCTGACCTATCCAATCATCAGCTCAACAAATTATACATTTTTTCATCTTTACCACATTTATTAATAAACATGGTAACAAGTCATTTGAATATGATATTAGAATATAGAGCCTCCAAAAATAATCTTAGGTTTAGTTATAAAAGCTAAAATTTAAAATCTTCTAAGGAAAACCAGAAAATAATATCTTTATGAACTTTGGGGTAAACAAACAATTCATAAGTAATAAAATTTCATAAACTCGGGCTGAGAGTTTGGCCTAGTGGTTGAGTGCTTGCCTAGCATGCACAAAGATTTGAGTTTGATTCCTCAGTACCACATACATAGAAAAAAGCCGGAAGTGATGTTGAGGCTTAAGTGGTAGAGCTCTGGCCTTGAGAAAGTCCAAGGACAGTGCTCAGGCCCTGAGCTCAAGCCCAGGACTGGCAAAAAATTTTTTTTCATAAACTCAACTTCATCAAATTTGAAAAACATCAACAACTCTTACTCATGAAAAGACAGCATTATTGAAGTGAAAAAGGAGAGCTACCAAGTAAGAGAAATATTTACAAGACATATCTAATGAAAGTCTTGAAAAGAAACAATCTGATAGGAATGAAAAAAAGACTAAAATAGGGAATTCTCATCACAGAATACCTGAATGGTAAATGAAAATATTTTGAGAAGGTTATTGGTAGGAAATTTATATTCATGTTGAGATCAATAGAACATCTAAAACAAATACTAAAAGGTAAGCAAAACAAATAAAACACATTTATGTCAGAAATAAAAAGACAGGGCCAGGAGTTTGGCCTAGTGGTAGAGTGCTTGCCTAGCATGCACAAAGACCCATGTTTGATTCCTCAGTACCACATACATAGAAAAAAAGCCAGAAATGGTGCTGTGGCTCAGGGATAGGACTCTAGCCTTGAGTAAGCCCAAGGACAGTGCCCAGGCCCTGAGTTCAAGGCCCAAGACTATCAAAAAAAAGACAAACTAAGCTTATTGCCAGAAAAATACAATTATGCATTAATTATGTAGAAAGAAAATATAGATATCTACCCTGAAAAGTTAATAGAGCTCTAAATGGATCTAGTCAGGTCTATAGATTCAAGATTGGTATACAAAAACAATTGTATTTCTACTTGTATCTGTGAAGAACTACAAAATTAAATGGGCAAATAATCAAAGCACATAAGCATACAATGCTAAATTTAATTAAATATGTGTAGTACATGAAAACGAAAATTAAAGAACTGTATTATTAGGAAAAGAAATAAAACAAATGTGTCAGTTTAACATCCTCTCAGTCAAATCTTCAACATCAATTTCTTTAATTTCTTTAAATAGTGACATAGTCTAAAATCTTATATGCCTGTAAAGAATCTAGAGTATCCAATATGTTTTGAGAAATAAGAACAAAGTTTCAAGACTAATAGTACTTTATTTCATAATTTACTATAACATCACAGCAATCAAGACAGAGTTGCAAAAGTAATACAATGACTTAGGAATAAAGCTTCAAATGATGGTACTAAAATAAACTGACTGCTTACTTTATGCCCATATATTGATCATTATAAAATTGGATCTCAAGCCTGAATGTAACAGATTAAACTACAAAAATTAAAGAAAATATAGAAGAAAATAAATCTC
Organism: Megascapheus bottae; assembly: GCF_031878675.1. NCBI lineage: Eukaryota > Metazoa > Chordata > Mammalia > Rodentia > Geomyidae > Megascapheus > Megascapheus bottae. The sequence continues at coordinate 1,229,541 of NC_143547.1, forward strand.
TGTAATAATTAATACAAAAATATTTTTATGATATAGAAACAAATTAAGCATAGATGCAAGTATTGAAAATTGGACTCAGTAAAGTCTTAGAACTCTTGCTCAAAATCAAGAGGCAGGACATAGATTAGGAAGAAATATTTAAAATAGGTCCACCCAACAGGTTACTTTCAGAATATATAGAAAGAACTTGGGCTGCAAAGTGGATGTCAGGATTGTAGTTCAAGTCCAATGTAGGCAAAAAATTAGTGAGTCCTTACCTCAGCAACCAAAAGGGGCATGATGACATTTTCTGGCAATCTCAGCTACATGTATAGGTGAGAAGGTTGTGGTCCACGTCAGAACCTGGACAAGATCCGATAACTAAAAAAGGGTCAAGTGGAAAAACACCAGCGTAGACAGTATGAGATCTTGAGTTTAAATATTACCACCAACAAACCTTTTTAGGTATTATAAGTCAAAAATAAGAAAAAAGATGTGGTATTTATACACAATCCAATTCTATGCTATCATTAGAAAGAATGACATCTCCCCGTTTGTAAGGAATTGGAAAGAATCGGAAAAACTCATAACAAGTGAAGTAAGTCAGGCCCAAAGAAACATAGGCTCCATGGTTTCCCTCACTTGTAAGAATTAGTACAGATCCAGGATTCTTCTAACAGAAGATCACAATAGTTCAAAAGCTATGCACATATGCCCATATAGGATGCGACTAAGTGAAATGAACTCCAGGTTATGGAAACAAGAGTTTTATCATTGTGATTGTTGTTCTTAATGTACTATGTGAAGCTATTTCTTTTGTCTTTTTCCACTTATGGTTTATCTCATGTTGTATCTGACTCTGGCACCTTGTTTAATATTGTATATATGTTTATTTGAAATAGAGAAGGGAAAGGGGAAAACAAGATGATTGGGAGGAGCTTGGGGAGGGAAATGGGGACTAAAACATGAGAGGAGGTATCAATGTGTGAGAAGTAATGCACCTACTATCTGGCGAATATAACTGTAACCCCACTGTATATGACAATAAAAACATTTAAAAAGTGAATGTTTGTGTTAACCATTCTTCAACAGTCAATTAAAAAAACATCATGAAGTACAACTCTATGCTCATTCTTATGACTAAAATTATGACTGTCAAGATCAAGTGTTGAACAAAGACATGAAACAATTGGAAGGCTTGTACATCAATGGCAGTCAAAGTTAAATAAACACCATTCCTATGAGCCAGCAAGTCCAGTCCTAGCTTTCTAACCAAGAGAAAAGAATGTATATGTCCACAACGATGTGCACGGGCACATTGTAGAAACGGCATGTGTAACACCAAAGGGTGGAGATTTCCCAAATACCCATCACCAGGAAATTAGATAAACCATTTGTGTGTTCATACAAAAGAAAACTACAAGGTAACAAGGCAACAAAGAATGGTGCTCAGGAAAACACAGACAAATCTCAGAAGCATTGTGTTAAGTGAAAGTCCTACAAGAGTACAGCGCAGGATGGTTCCAGACACTTCTAAACTACAAGAGGGGGTAAAATAAATTTTCTGGGACCGTGAACATACTTGTATCTTAACTTGGGCAAAGAACATATGCATTTCTCAGAATTCATCAAACTGCATACTTTATTCTTGCCTTTTTTATTGCCAGTCTTGGGGCTTGAACCCAGGGCCTGTGAACTGTCCTTGAGCTTTCTCAAGGCCAATGCTCTACCACTTGAGCCACAACACTACTTCCGACTTTTTCTGTGCATGTGGTAGCAAACAAACCCAGGGCTTTGTGCATGCAAGGCCAGCACTCTAGCAACTAAACCACACTCCTGGCCTTTCTTTCCTTTTTTTTTTTTACTGTTACTGTAAAGGTGATGTACAGAGGGATTACACTCATGTAAATCAGGTAATGAGTATATTTCTTCATCAATAGCATCACTTCTTCCCTTGTTTCTTCCCAGTTTTTCCCTCCCAACACCCTGCCACATCAAGATGTGGTACAACTGGTACTTTTGCCAGGCACTCTTGGCACATGCTTCTACTCCTAGCATCTCATGAAGCTGAAATCTTAGACTCATGGTTTGAAGCCAGCCCAGGCAGTTAAGACCATGATATTCCTCCAATTAACCACCAAAACAAACAAAAAGCCCAGAAGTGGAGCTGGGACTGAACTGGTAAGCAGCAGCCTTGAGCAAAAAAGCTAAAGAATAGTGTCCAGGCCCTGAGTTCAAGTCCCAAGACTGGCGGGTGCTCGCGCTCTCTCTCTCTCTCTCTCTCTCTCTCTCTCTCTCTCTCTCTCTCTCTCTCTCTCTCTCTCTCTCTCTCTCTCTCTCTCTCTCTCCCCTCCCTCCCTCTTTCTCTCTCTCCCTTGCTCCCTCTCTCCCTTACATACACACACACACACACACACACACTCACTCACTCACACATACACACAGACACATTTTACTAGGTATACATGATCTCTAGACAAGGTATGAAAAAATAAAATTTGAAGCAGAAAAACTCCCGAGTGGAGCATTCTGAGTTTCTGTTCATTTGTTCAGATTTACTCGTTTTCTTAGAGCTTCCAAAGAGGTTCTTGATCAAAAAATACTCTTCCCCACCAGCAAAACTCCTCTGAGAGCAAAGTGCCATGGACCTCGAGTTCTCTAGGGGCACAAAATGAAAAACAAAAACAAGAGGCTGCTGAGATGCAGAAACGCAATTCTTTGAACTCACACAAGACAAGAGTCTAAACTGGGAACCCAAATAGTTTGTTTGCTAACAGAAATGTTCATGCATGCAACAGCTTTAGGCAGGCAACGGGCTATTGAAATCACAATCTGGCCATCCCAGTTGCCTTAAGATGCATTCAAATCGACTTAGTCCTCACTTTAAACAAATGTGGCTTTCTCCCAGAGTTACTCATAACAACTCGTGTACTCTGCGGTCACAGTTAATCTGACATGAGGGGTCCTGAGTTTCAGGGCTGTATATATGAGGAGTTTCTCACAGACCTTTGAACAAACAGTACTTGCCACACAAGAAGTAGTAAATCGCCCATAGCGTTTTACTGTTGCAGTCAGAAAATGTGGGGAAGGCCCACCCAAACAAGGGCCTCAGTGCAGCTCATCACGATCTAGCTTCAAAGACTTTCTTTTTGCCAGTCCTGGGGCTTGAACTCCAGGCCTGGGCACTGTCCCTGAGCTTCTTTTGCTCAAGGCTGGTGCTCTACCACTTGAGCCACAGTGACACCTCCAGATTTTTTTCTGTGCATGTGGTACTGAGGAATTGAACCCAGGGCTTCATGTATACTAGGCAAGCACTCTATCACTAAGCCACATTCTCAGCCCTTCAAATACTCTTGATATTGGAGGCATTGAGTGGTATAATCATTTCTGGAAGCTAGTACTCCTGTGTCTTGGGGCTAACAGCTTTGATAAGGAAACTCTGGGCAATAGCAATCTATCAGTCCTTCTTACATTGTTCCTATCTATATATTTTGGGGGGGCTTATATCTATAGGTTTATATGCCTAGAGTTCCCTCCATACCTAAATAGACAGGCTAGCTGTAGAGTTCCATAGGAATATCTGGTATAATACTCTAGTCAGAAATGGGATTCAGGAGAAGTAAAGTCTATGAACATAGACCAAGCCTTTAAAAAGGCAGCTTAAAAAAAAAGTTTACTTGCCTCTATGTGTTCCTAAAATCTAAATGTCATGTATCATAGACAAAAGGAAATACAATACTAGTAGAGAAATGACAAAGAGTTCCCAAAGAACACCTCCCTTTTGAAGTCTACTCTGCAACCTTATCACAGTCTGTGGTTAGGATTTATTTCCTTGTCATCAGACCACAGGACAGCATAGAACTCACAGAAGGAGCAATGTGAAATCTTAGAACCAGAACAACCAGGCACCCAGAATGAATGAATGAATGAATGAATGTATTAGAAGAGTTACTTCCTAACTATGATCAACCTCATACTGCTACCCTACTATCAAAGAATAATGTGTATTCTGGCATAGGGTTACACACACACACACACACACACACACACACACGTGCGCGTATAACAAAGAAACAGGCTCAAGATTCTGGAATGAAACCACTGCATTTATGGCCAATTGATTTTCAACAAGGGTGGCAAGAAAATTCAATGAGGAAAAATAAGTCTTTCCAATCAATGGTGTTGCAATAACAGAAAATCCATAATGGCAAAGAATGAAGTTGTACCTCTTCCTTACCACACAGGAAGTTTAAATCCAAATGGACGGCACACTTATATATTAAAAAAACTAAAAAAGATAACAGTATATAGTATTGTACATTGGATAACAATGTAAATATAGGAGTAAAATTTGATAATCTTATGTTAGGCAAATATTTTATAATGTATATAGAATTGTATATAGTATATAACACTAAATGCACAGAAACAAACAGAGTCACATTTTTTTCTGAGGATCGCAGTTCAAAGCTTGCCTAGGCACCAAAGAATCTAAAGACCATGAAAGTCTTATCTCCAATTAATCACTAGGAGTGGCGCTGTGGCTCAAGGGGTAGGGCGGTAGCCTTAAGCTGAAGAGCTCAGGGATAGTGCCGAGGCCCAGAGTTCAAGCCCATGACCAACAAAAATAAATACATAAATAAAATAAAATACAAACTGCTAAGATACTCCGTGGAGTATCATTATTTACAGAGAATTTGTCCCTTCCCTCTACTATTTTCATGGCTATGTGGACTGGAAACTCTCAGAACAGAGGCTCGAGTAGAATCCTGGAGCATTCCTCACCCTAGGATCCTCTGCAATTTTATTACTCAGTTATTCCATTCCCATGAGCTTCTCTTTAGGGAGAGCAAGATTTTTTTTCTCGTATGCATGCATACCCACACACAATTGCTTTGGGCCCAATCCACGATCATGTGATGAGGGCAGAGAAAGGAAGGACAAAAATCTGAAGAAAGGAAAGTACAGAGGGCAATGGGAGCAGTGGCAAAGATTCTAGTGCTAGTGCTGTCATGGAAACAATCCAATGGTGGGGATGTGGCGAGTGCTGTAGATACGGATCAGGCCGTAGCACAGGTATTCCATGGTTGAAGAATAAACTGAGCACACAAGAGTGCACTAGAATTCTGTAATGGTACACATTTCCATAATGAAGTCCCTAGAGAAAGTGTGCATTCCAAGCACTGTTGCCAAATAAGCCACATGACATGCAGTTAACTCTCAATTTCAGATAAAGCATGCATTCTTTTTAAAGCATATCTCTCAAATATTTCAAAAGTTATACTAAAACATTACTTGTTGGGTTTTTTTTTTCAGAATTCAAGTTGAATGGGAAGTCCTATGTTTTTGGTCTGATGAATCAAATGAGCCTAATTTTCAAGAAGATATTTTCAATTGGGGCTTCCAGGTGTGTGCAAGGAGGGAAAAGCAATATGCTTTTGTCTTAAAGTGATGTCGAGACATTAATATCAAATTAACTCACTAAGCAACATAGAATAAAACTCTGACCAATTACTCCAAAGTTCACAGAATCCCAGGATGCAGAGAACATATCCCTCAGTTTAATAGGTGAAAACATGGTATCTGGAGTTGGAGGGGTCAATGCTCTTCAGTCAGAGGTCCTCAACCAGAGATGATTTAACAAAGTCTGCAGGATACCTACCAAAACAGGGGGCAGACATTAGCATCAAATGGGTAGGGACCAGAGATACCGCTAACAATTCTTCAGTGGACAGGATAATCCTCTAAATGAAAAATGATCTGGCCCCAAAGTTAATAGTGCTTAGAGTGGATAAAGCTGACACTGAGCTAAAGAGTGTTAAAGTTACCTAAAATGGAAACAAGTAACATTAAAAGTCGTCTGACGGGGGCTGAGAGTTTGGTCTAGTAGTAGAGTGCTTGCATACCATGCACGAAGCCTCGGTTTGATTCCTTGGTACCACACACATAGAAAAAAGCCACAAGTGGTGCTGAGACTCAAGTGGTAGAGCTCTAGCCTTGAGAAAACCCAAAGACAATGTTCAGGCCCTGAGCTTAAGGCCTAGGACTGGCAAAGTCATCTGACACTTGAGGTACACTACCTGCAGCATGACTGAAAGATGGGAATCCAGAAGACACCACACAGATACTGCACAGCCTATATTCTTGTTCACATATAAGGCTCTACTTGGAGGTGTCCTAAAATGAGGGTGTGGTAGGCTAGCAAGTGAGTGTTCCAAGCTGCTGACCTCTCAAGATTGACTATCTATAAGGCCCATACCATATGGTCCTGATTTACTTGATGGTCCCCAAGCAGTGCACATATACTCCCTGTCTCTGGAGTGCAGATTTGATGTAGGTCTGAATCCTATAGTAGATTCCACTTAGTCTTCATTTGTATTCCCTCTAGTGTGTTTGCCAGTGTTATGCTCAGAGACTCTGGAGTGTTCTTTTTCCAGCCAACTGTAACCCTTCGGTTGGAGCATGACATTTAGGCTTTCAGAACCATCTTTACCTGCTCACGTGGTAAGCCAGAAGTTCTTGGAAGTTTATATAGCTCCCTACAGATTTGAAGATGCACTTCTGATGAGGATATCAGTGCTGAAAGAAATCTACATTGGTTGCCATGGTTTTCAGTGTGGGGTTAGCTCTTACTTGCTTTCTGGAGATAAAGCAACTCAATTCTAACCCTAATAAGAGCAGCTTTTCCTTGAAACTTTGTGGGGTCTTCCTCTTTTCCTCCTCCACTTCCCCTACATTATTTTCCTGAGAGTATTCTCTGGCTGATGTGTGACATCTCAGTCTTAGTGTGAGAGGATACCTGGAGGATGTAAATGAAGATAAAATCGGCTTCACTGTGTTAATTATGTCTAATTGATGAACATGTGACTCGACTATGGTTACTCATATTAATCCTGTTTTTCCATGTTAATGATTGGTCTTGGAGTAGACATGTGGCCTTCTTCCACTAGTAGATCATAAAACACAAGCACACAGAAGCTTTGCACATAGAATTCTACTCACAAAAGTGAGTAAAAGTGCTGTCAAAAGAGAGATGCCCCACAGCTGGGCGTTTGGCCTAGTGGTAGTGTTTGTCTAGCATGCATGAAGACCTGGGTTCGATTCCTTGGTACCACATACATAGAAAAAAGCCTGAAGTAGTGCTGAGGCTCAAGTGGTAGAGCTCTAGCCTTGAGAAAGTCCAAGGACAGGGCTCAGGCCCTGAGCTCAAGCCCAGGCCTGGTAAAAAGAAAAAGAGAGATGCCGCTATATCTTTTCCTTCCATGACAGTGGGATGAAGAAGTGATACTTGGAGAAGCAACAGGTACCTGGAATCACAAGCATGAACTCAAGAGGTTCAAAATACAATGCCCAACTCTTGATGCACTGAATCATCAAATCAACCCAACCGTTTCTTACTTCTGAACTTTTGGCTCTGTGAACATCAGTGTTAAATACTCCTTTTTGTTTACTGATAAAAATATTTCAAGATACCAGCCAATCATAGTGTTCCCATGGGAATTATATGTTGTCATTGGACAGCTTCCAGTACCTTTGGAGTCATGAGATATAAGGATGGATGTTTCTATTGGCTACTGGTCATCCTCCTTCACTATAGGAAGAAAGACGTCTGTGGTGGGAGGACATAAACCAACCCACCAGGAAAACGAAAGACAGTAGAGAGACTGCTTTATTTGCAGTGACAATTGTTTCTATGTCTTTAATTGTTAAGTTGAAATAATTATTCCTGCTATGCAGGACTGCCATGAAAATGATTTGAAATAACATTTCTGAAGTGCTTGGTTCTACTCTTAAATTTGAAAAACTTGGAGAATGAGGCATTATAGCCTTATCTGCAAAGATGCTTAATGGTTTGTTATTTGATAGTTTTGGGGTTGTATCCTAGAAGACACTGTGCCTGAGCTGGAAAACTGGTGTCCTCTAAAAAGGCTTTGGCATCTGATGGATCCATCTTTGCCCTGGTATGTACAGCAGCTGAGCTCAGAGATGGTAAATAACACAAGGAGAAGGGAAGGAAGGAAAAGGGGCAGAAAAGGAGCATGGGCAAGACAATTATAAAAAGAAAGAAAAATAACGAAAAGAAGAGGAGGAGAAACAAGAAATAAAATAGGGAATTCCAGCAGTAAGAGGCAGAGGCAGAAGAATCACATGTACAAGGCCAGTGTGGGGTATATAGTAGGCCCCTTTCTGAAAAAGAAAACAAAACGAAGAAAGGGGAGAGAAAATAATTTAAAAGTGGATTCTTGTATTGGAATTCCAGAAAGGTTCATGGATCTTTCATGTATCAAGTTATCTGTGGAATCATACTTCATTTTAAAAATACCTAAAATGTGCTACTTCTTGTCATAAAACTACTGTTTACCCTTTAATTTTCATTATGACATTTCACACTTAAAAATAAAACAGGAGTAAATAGATTTCCTCCTTGAACACTTGTTTGTTAAACTTGTCATTTAAAAAAATGATGTAAAAATCAACATTAATAAATTCTTTAATAAAAAAATAAAAATAAAATAAAATAGGAGCCCCTTTGTACTACACCTTATTAGTAGCAATAAAAATATACTTTTTAAATACAATAATTTTAAAAATAAGACAAAAATTAAGTAGGCTCTTACTTTCCCAATTTTAAAACAGAAAAACTACCTCCAAAAAAATTGCGTGAATTTCCCAGCTATGTGGAGAAACAGAAATTGGTTCTCAAGTGTGCCTGTTTATAATACTGCCCTTAGCCACTCGTTTTGGTAAGTACTAGTGAAGGCTGGTTATTGAAAATGAAAAGACACATGATATAAAATCCAGGATGTCAGGAACTAAATAGTGCAGTCACCTGACTTCTGTACATTTGTTATCCTAGCCATAAGCAAGTGAGAACAAAATGAAATGTGTCATTCATTCCCGATGAGCAAGTTCACAATGTACAATGGAGACAAAAAGAACAACCTGTACTTCTAATGCATGTCACCGTTTGAATAAACTCCCTAGAAAATGGTTAAAAATTCTACAGAAATTTTAAATTTTCTTTCATTTTGGTCTTCTAGGACAAGTGATGATTTATCAGTCTTAGAAGAAAGAAAGAATTAGGCCGGGAGTTTGGCCTAGTGGTTAAAGTGCTTGCCTGGCATGCACGAAGACCCGGGTTCGATTCCTCGGTACCACATACATAGCAAAAAGCTGGAAGTGGTGCTGAGGCTCAAGTGGTAGAGCTCTAGCCTTGAGAAAATCCAAGGACAGGACTCAGGCCCTGAGCTCAAGCCCAGGACTGGCCAAAAAAAAAAAGAAGAGAGAAAGAATTAGAAAATTGCTTCAAATGGTGTATAGGCACAAGATATTTTGGTGGAGGTGAATATTAGAGGTGAATGCATTAACAACAAAATTATGGGAAATGCTGCTTCATTTCCAAAAATATTCTGAGCCTTCATGCTGTTTTATCTCTCTCCTCAGCCCCCAAACACAGCTCTTAGTCATAAAATATATTTTAATAGTTCTTATTTATTATAATAAACTTTGAAATTGTTTGACATTTGGTAGCAGGTTCGTTTTATTATATTTGAATCAGTAAGTGCTAAATGGATATGATTTTATATTGTGCAATGCTCATTTATACACATCACTCATTTTCTTAGTGACAACTGGAGATCAGTGAGCATAGCTCTTCCATTCATCCAATTTTCAGGTTCAGGAAGAAGGAATTATTTTCCCCAAGGATTTAGCTATTTGGAGAGAGGACCAGAGCATTGAGTGTTACTTCCTAGCCCTAGGGCATCTAGATGCCTCTGTGCCTGTACTCTATAATTCATTCATCCCACTTACAGAAGTCCTCCCCTCTCTTTGCTGAGCAGATATCTTATTTGATAACATAAGAAGGTGCATCCCATTTTGAACTCTGTATACAGAAGTTGCTGTTAGGCACAGGATTAAGTTTGAATAGGGGATGAAAACAAGAGAAAGTTGAGAGGAAAGAAATCCGAGTCTAACACAAACTCATAAGCTATATCCTAATAAGGAAAAATGATGTTTTGGCCATCCTCTTGTAAGAAAAAAGTCTGGGTTATAGTGACCTGAAAATAAACTGGCCTGGACATCATGCTAGGTCAGGTAGAAAACTCAAAACAGCCATTGGGTTACCATGGGTGAATTCTACATCTGAATCCACATGAGTTGAATAGCAAAAAAGAAATGTTTAAGGATAGTAAGATTTATTTTGGAAATGCAGAAACTTTAGGTCTTCATGTATTCACTGATTCATACATTCACTCCCTGGCTTATTCATTCAATGGATAATATTTGAGTACTTACTTTACAAGGCATTATTCTGGTAATATGCCATTGAATGAGGCTAGTCAAGAGGAAAAACAGACAATGCAAAAATAAATCAATTAAAATTTTATATGGTGAGAAATTCATGCAACCTCCTTTCCTCAATAGTTCAATTAAGGGCCATAAAACAGTCAGTTACAGGTTGAAAGAGACTAAAGGGACTTGAAAAAACAAAATACAATTCAAGGTCCCTGACTGGATTGCTTTAATATAAATGAGAATATTGAAACAGTTGGTGAGCCTGGCTAGGGCATGAGGACTAGATGGTAGTCGTATATGAATGTCAATCAATATCCTGCTTTTGATGGATACACTGTGGTCATGATTCATAGGAATTATACTCTAAAGTATTTGAAGTGATGGGCTATCATCTGGGCAACCTATTCTCAAATGGTTTAGGAGAAAATTTGTTGAAACTGCAAAAATGAGGTAGGGCGTAACACTGTTCACAAAGAAAAGTACTTATTATCTGACTTATGTAACTGTAACCCTTCTGTACATTACCTTTACACAATAAAAAGAAACTATATTTGCAAGTTTGAATTTGAAATGAATTTTTAATGGCTGTTAAAAATAGCATCAAATAAATCAAAAGTTTACAATGAAACCATTTACACAGAACTCTACCAAATTATTAATACTTTCTCTCCTTCGTGTTCAGCTCGTTCCTCTGAGAGCCATTGATATTTCTAGAAGCTAAGCACATGACACAATTCTTGCGTAAAATTATCTTGTAATCTATGGAGGATCCAGTGCTTACATAGAGTAAGAGATAATTATCAAATCCAGACAATCTGTAAACATTGTTAAAAGAGTTATACAACCAACACACAAAACTAGGGAAAGTTTCTAAGCTCGTAATTGCTATCATCTTATTTAGGAAGATGAGTTGCTACTGAAGAACATAGAGAAAGAAAGAGAGAAAACTGAGGAAAAGCAAGGCAAGAGCCTCAGATGCTCAGTTAACAATGGACCAGGTACTTCAAAGTAGAAAAACTCTGACTAGCTGAAGAAAAAATCAGTTAGAAGATGTCTATATCAGCTCAAGAGGGTGTTTTCAAAAGGAGTTAGGAAGCTGTGAAATGGAAGAAAGCGAAGAGGATAAGGTAACAATGTTCAACAAGAATTGTACTCATTTCCTTACTTATGTAACTGTAAACCCTTTGTACATAGCCATTACAATAAAAAAAGAAAAGAGGATACAGAATGAAAATTGTTGAAACTTTCCAAGAGGAACAAACAAGAAACAAAAGCTAGGCATGGTAGTGCATGTCCGTAATCCTAGCTACTCAGAAAGTAGACATAGGAGGGTCTTAGTCAAAGGCCAATTTGAGTAAAAAGACACTATTTGAAATATGAACAAGAGCAAACAACAGGCTATGGTGTGACTCAAGTGATAGAGCACTTTCCTAGAAGGTGAAAGACCCTCAGTTTAAAACCCCAGTATGAGGGGAAAATAAAGTCAGAAAGGGGAAAGAAGCAAGTGTGGCCCTTTTTAGTCTAGAACACAGGCCAATAATTGTAAAAATTTAGATATAAATATTTTCAAGTTTGTAGGTCAGACCATTCCTGAAGCAACTACCCAGTTCTGGCTTTGCAGTTCAAAACTATGATAAATCATACTTAAGCGAGTATGTCTGTACACCAATATAACTTTATTTTTAATAGCTGGCATATAGGTCAAATTTGGTCTATGAGCAATGGGGGTGTTAATCTCCAGTTGAAAGATGGCTTTGACTTCAAGGGATTTGGGGAAAGTAAGAGGAAAAGGTATGCACCATAACAGCACCACTTTCACTTTGTCCATGCTGTATTTGCACAGTAAAGGGGACCAATAAAATTAAGGGGTCAATAATTGGTCCATAAAAAGACAAGATCATAGAGAATGGAACAGGAAACATATTTTGGAGGTATAGCAAACACAGGTGAAAAATCTGCCAATTCATGCTTGGAAGGCCAAGTCTAGAAATGGATCACTTATTACCTGGTTTTTATATTTTCTTGTGTCTTGTATATTGAATGGGAGGTGGAAGGAAACCATAGTAAAAATACTCCACTTAAATATGAATTAGACCTTATTGTGGATAAGAAACTTACTCGAGTATAAACAAAATCCCTAGCCATTTTTTTGCCAGTCCTAGGGCTTGAACTCAGGGCCTGAGCACTGTCCTTGGGCTTTCTCAAGGTTAGCATTCTACCACATGAGCCACAGCATCACTTCTGGCTTTTTCTGTGTATGTGGTACTGAGGAATCAAACCCAGGGCTTTGTGCACTCTACCACCAGCCCACGCTCCTGGACCCCTAGTCACTTTTTCAAGAAAGAATATGCTGACATTAGAAAAGCAAAGCTGACCAGGAAAGGATGGGAATGAAAGAGTCGGGAGGACAGAAGTGAAATGGGTTGGGCATCACACTATTCATCACCCGTCCTTGCTTCCTCTGAGGAATGTCAACAGTGGAAGAGCAAGCCAGTAACACACTGCACAGGAATTTAGCCTTGTCTCCAGTTCTTGGAAAATAGAATGCAATTTGCAATATATCATTTTTACTACCCTTGTTATTTAACAGTGCAATAATAAACAGAACAATTCAACAAGTCCTTAATAGTTAGGTTTTGAGAATTATAAACCAAACACCCTTTCTGGATATAAATTTCCATACTAGTAAAGAATGGGTCAACCAAGGAAATCGCCGTCTGCCATTTAAGGAGCATTACGGAGCATTAACACCCTTTGACCTGTATGTCGTGAGCATATAATCAATGGTTAAACAGCCTAATGGAATTAAAAATTCAATCTGAAAGTTTTCTCCACTTGTTGAGGAGAGTCAAGAATGCATAACCCATGGATTGTGTGTTTTCATAAGAAGCATCCTTATACTGCTAACATCAACAGCATGAGAGACAGAAAAACAGGGACAGAGAAGAATAGGCTCTCATTGTTGGACAATTATTGTTAAACTTCACTTTCCAGCCCAATTTGCAGCTAAGTATGGCTATCCATGGATGTTCTTGTCGAAACCTTTTCTTTAAGTTATGCTGTCGGTCTTCATTATCTATTTCAATTTGTTTTTGTCAGTTGTGGGGCTTGGAACCTGGGCCAGGGTGTTGTCCCTAAGCTCTTCAGTTCAAGGCTACCACCCTACACTTTGAGCCACAGTGCCATTTCCAGTTTTCTAGTGGTTAATTGGAGATAAGAGTCTCAGAGTCATTAGTGCCCGGCCTAGCTTTCAACCTCAATCTAGTTTACTTCTTTTCTTTTTTTTTTACCATGGACTCTGACATATTGAAGATGACAGAACAACAGTGATTTCTGATTTCCAGCAGACTGTCTACAGCAGAGATGTCCTGTCCACCAACTGTAGCTGCACACATTAGACCATGATGTAGAAGAGGAACAAGTTATGTTATTCTTTAAGCCACTGAATAAGCACCCTTATAGCAGCTTAGCCAAGTGTAACACGTATTTCCTTTAAAATAGAAGACTACAATATAGGATATATGTGTCTGTATAAATGGGGAAAATGTTTACAAAGATTTTCAGCAAAATATTCCAAAGTGCTTATTTCTGGGGCATTAGCATGGCAATGAAGTGACTATGTGGATTCAAAAAGTGGTAGACATGAATCCCCTGGTCCAGAGCCTGTCTGAGCCACTGTCTTTGCCAACTTAATGCTCATGACTAGTACCCTGTGCTTGCTGAGAATGACATAGGGCAATGAGAAATTATTCATGGTGGTGACAATGGTGACAAGAGACCATTATAAGTGCTGACAAGTTTCCATACCTTACTATCCATTGATGTGATGTGACTCTGTCATTTCTCACCTGCCAGCAGCTTGGAGTATGAAAAATAGTGGCAAATTCCTGAAGGTATCTGGGCCCCAGATGAGTTAGCAGAGGGTTTGCTTAGTTGTGGGATTCAGATGTAATAGCATAAAGCATTTCATAATAAAGAAATGGTATAAACATATGTGAAAAATTTGAAGGACTCTACATTCAAACAGAAAATCATTTTGTATTAAGTCATATCAGACAGAAAAGTTTACACAAATCTGGAGTCTTAAATCAGAGGTGTACAACATCAGTACAGAGCTCAAGGAGAGTAGTGTCCTCTTGGTTGAAGAATATTTATCAGCATCCCTGGGATCTGTTCATTTCAGACATTATCAAATGTTCCCTTATAGCCAGATTGAAGATCAATGTATCAAGTGAACTAACAAAAATCACAGTCTTCCCTCTAACTTGCTTTTTTTTAGCATCTCCCATAATGGTGAGAACATTAGGGCTATAATACAATTATGACTCCGTTGGACTGCCTGGTCAGGCTCTAGCAAGTTGTGGTTAACACAAAGCAGCACAGGGTACGAACAAAGAGAGAATATAGGCAAGATTCAGTAAATCGTGGCAAGGGAGCTAATAAGATTTTGTTTGAAAAAAGTGAATAAAAATGTACTTACTTGAGTCCATACTGCCAAGAGCAAATTATAGGAGAAGGCAGTAGTAAATTTGCTCCTATGAGTGTAGAAAGAAGTTCTGCGAGAACAATCTACAGTGTGACTGCTACAAGGAGTGAGTCGACTTGGAGTAATTTCACACAGGTTCCTGAGTCAGTTAAATTGGCTTTTCACTCGTGAGACATGGGTTACCATCCTTCCTAGATTGGAAGGATGCCTGAAAAATCTCATAGACAAAGATACCTAAGGGCATAGACTCTTTCTTGGATTACAGTGACTCTCATTTGAAGCCAATTTATCATCCTTTATGTTTTTACCTGGGAACTTATTCTGAAAAGATAGGCCCTGAATGAAGATCAAAGGAAAGTCATATTATTTTTATTTTTACTTTATTATTTTTATTTTTGTGTCTAAAGCAATGACATAGATGCTGGGAAGTGAATAGTCTATAAAAGAGCTAGTCATTCTTGCTTAATGAACTAAAAACCATAGTCAAAGAACGAAGAATAGGATTTTATAGCTAGCTTGGTAATTTTAGATTATTTAGGCAATATCAGACTGAAAATAGTCACAGATAGGATAGAGAACTTCAGGGACCTTCAGGAACTAAAATAGCATTTTTGCCAGTCCTGGGACTTGAACTCAGGGCCTTGGCACTGTCCTTCAGCTTTCTCAATGCTAGCATTCTACCACTTGAGCCCCAGTACCACTCCTAGATTTTTCTGTGTATGTGGTACCAAGGAATAGAACCCTTGGCTTCATATATGCTAGGCAAGCACTCTCCCACTAGGCCACACTCCCAGATAGCATTTTGTTTTGTATATCAATATTTGAACCACATGAAGATTCAGCAATATCATAGCATATTATGAGTAAATAATCTAAGAAAGGAGACTAGAGACAAATGACAAGAAAAGTCAGCCACCACAGGACACAGAAAGCCTGTAACTTAGTAATTCATGCCCGTGGGAGCTACTTTTTGTCCCCTCAGTAGTGTGTTAGTTACCAACTTCTGCCCTACTCTTGGCCTTCCATTGCTGACAGATGCTAAGTACCAGTATCTGGTATTCATACTTTCTTAAACTCAATATACTATGAATATGGCTGTAGGATTCAATAGTGCCAATGATACCCAAGAGAAAGTCTGTAAGAGGAGTTTAGGGAAAAACGTTCCTTCAAACTATCAAGTGGAATTGTTGTTCCCTTTTCTTCCCATGAGCACATCCTGTCTGCCCATAGGATACTATCAATGACATAGATACTATCAATATTAATATCAACATCCCTCGGGCACAGAAACAGATTGAATCCGAAAACTTGGTATTGTTCCCACCCTGAATAACCTCAGAATCATGCCTGTGGCATGCTGACTCTAAGTTGGCTCCACGGATACCCTTCCTGGTACTTACTGCTTTGCTTAATCTCCTTCCTTTGCACTGGTTTACCAACATTCTTCTAAAAAAGAGACTATGGAGAAAGTGCCGGGACACTGTTTCCAGGATAGTAACTTTAACCATTTTAGCTGACTTAACTTGTGCCTTCCTCATTTGCAGACTTTAATAAACTAACCTGCCATGTTGGAGAGGCCCATATGGCCCTTCCTTTTCCAGATGAGCCTTCAGATAAAACTGCAGTTCAGGCTGCGAAATTGACTCTATAGTCCTATTGAGATTCTGAAGCTACAGAATCAACCAATCTATGTTTGAAATCTTGTCCCAGAGAAGCTCTATGATACTAAATGAACACAGTTTTCAGCCAAAAAAAAAACTAATGAGGATTTGTTTCATAGAAACAGATAATAAATACAATGCCTGCTCAGGTAAAAAAATCTCCTTACTGCTTAATCAAACTTTCACTCACATATTCTGTTACACATAGCCAAAAGCAGCCTGGCTGATCTACAGGGAGCTTCTACTGGAGATAATATCTTTTTATATTTGTAATATTTCATTAGCATAATAATGAGCTGATCCTTATTACAAGATTTATTATCTTATATATCTGCTATTATAAGATTTAAAAAAGATTCTACTGTGCTAACTTTATATTCAAACCAACAAGAGAGATTTACAGAATTACCATGTGCTTCTCATTAGCGCTGACATTTGAAGGTGATTCATTTCAGCTAAATGCATTCTAATTATCTTGAACTAGCAAAAAAGAATTATTGCACTTATTTTTAACATTTTTACAGCATTCTTACACAAACAGACATCTTCTATATTCGATTTTCTTGCTAAAATCAAAGCATAGACTTGGACCTAACTCTTCATATTTTCCACTGTAAATCCATCAGAGGATTTTAATAAAGCCAAATCAGCTGTCAAATTAAATAAATAATAGTAATGGGAATACACTCAGTGTTTTGTATAAAATGTTTGCATATTTTGATGAACAGATTTAGGAGCAAGTAGTTCCACTGAAGGAGAACACTGCAGTAAATCATTACTCATCCAAGACATAAATCCTTCTAACCTTTATATGTGAGCATCTCAGAGCTGCTATTGGAAAGAAATGCTATCACATTTTGACCATCCAGTTTGGAATGATGATTCTGGCAACTTTCTGTCAGTACCTACATTTGAAAACTTATTTTCCATGTCATTGGTATGTCTTTTATCAGGTAAAGAACACCAAATCCTCTGTCTTGCTCTGGAGGAGGAGAACTTAACATTTTGAGATTGCCCAAGAACCATTCAAATGAATTCCCTATATGCCAAGAAGCCTATATTTTAAGTCAGACCATCACTAACAACTCCAATGTAATCTATCCAACATGTTTGTGTGATGACAAGAAGAACTTAGTTGGGTTGAGTGGATGATAGCTCTGAATGTAAAGATTTTATTTATAAGGAGAGACCGCAGATGTTCTCTCTCCTCTTTCTCTCACTCTCTTTCTCCTCTCTCATCTCCCTCTCTCCCTCTGTCTCCTTTTCCTCTGTCTGCTCTCTGCTCTCTCCTCTCTCCTCTCTTTGCTTTGTGAAGAAAGTAAATGGTTATTTATAAGCTAGGAGTAGAGAACTTACTGGGATCCAAACTTGTAGCTTCTAGAACTATCCAGTCTAGTATTTTGTTATAGCAGCATGAATTAACTAAGAATTCATGAGAAATTTTCTGTTTAAATTGTCACAGTTTAACAAAGCTCTATAATGATGGTTATAAACCTGGCACTTTTCCATTTTAACACATGAAACAAAGACACACAACCTTTAAGGAGGGTATAATCTCAACATTCATGCACAGCTAAAAGCAGCATCTTTATCTTAAAACTTAAAAAGCATGTTGGGCCAGACACCAGTGGCTCAGCACTGTATTCCTAGATACTGAGGAGGTTGAGGTCTGAGGATTGTACCTCAAAGTCAGCCCAGTCAAGAAAAATCTATGAAACTCTTATCTCCAATTAGCCACCAAAAAGCCAGAGGTGGAGTTGTCGCTCTAGTGCTAAAGTGTTAGTCTTGAGCATAAAATGCTCAGAGACTACTCAGGAGGCTGAGATCTGAGGATCAAGGTTCAAAGCTAGCCTGGGCACAAAAGGACCTGAGACTCTTATCTCCAATTAACCTCTAGAAAACTGGAAGTGGGGCTTGGCTCAAGGGTAGGGCAATAACCTTGCACTTGAGGGTTCAGGGACAGTGTCCAGGCCGAGTGCAAGCCCCATGACCCATAAAAAATGCTCAGAGATAGTGCCCAGGCTCTGAGTTCAAACCCAGGACCACACACACACACACACACACACACACACACACACACACACATACACACACACACACAAAAGGATGTTGGATAATTTTCATCATAGAGATGACTCTGTATTCGCAAAAACCTTTATTTTGTTGAGATAAGGCAATGGTATACACATATAAGATAGGACTTTTAGTAGTCCTGCCCAAGTTCTGAAGCCATTTGATAAAAGTGCAGTCTAGAAACCTTTAAGCACCAAAACTGTTTTTGATAAGGACCACTGGTAACTTTTCATAAAGATTTTGCTAACCAAGGGTACCCGTGGACTGAATTATATCTAGGAAAGTCTTCTCCTTTTGTCTGCCCCAGTTGTGAAAATAGCATCTCCAAGTAAGATGTTTCTGTTGTAATATTTTCTGGCTCTGTTTACCAAATGCGAAACCAAGTGAAAACTAAAATATCCGGTCAAATCAGGTACTTGGCACCTTGAAAACTGGTTATTCTACTGACTTGATCTTTTCTCTCCATAATGCGAGTCAAGCTGACTTTTTTGAGTAGACATAACTTTAGTGTTTATAGTTGAATTTTAGGTCATTCATCTTTGGTCAGTCATGTGTTTGATCTTAAGATATTTGTGAAGTTTACATTTATGAAAATGTGTTTTCAACTTTAGCAAGCAGAGTTTTTCTTCATTCTAAACACATCACAGAATTTTTTCTATGAATTCATTTATCTTCAAAATAGGAGTCCTGTGCTTCTCCACTCTATTCCTTTTATAAACAAAATGGGGTCTTCTCTGATCCATGTTCTTCAAAGGAGGACTCTCCAGACAGCCACACTTTCTCTAACTTGTAGGTGTTTATAAAATGATTTATTTTCTTACATCTCCTTGTTACCCTAGGCTCTAGGTTCTCTGAGCTCTAATTCCTAGTGTTAATATTCTTGTCTTTTACCCATCGTATTCTTGCTGCCTGAGGGGACTCTGATCCCAGCCTGTCTCAGGCACTGCGGGATGCAAACAGGAAGGGGAAAGAGCAACATGGATCTCGGCCCCTGGACAAAGGCCATCTTTACATACTGAAACATCCAAGTATGCCAAGTGTGACTTCAGCTGGAAACTATCTTGAGGCAGGAAGACTTACAGAGATTGAGGCTGTGGTTTTATGAGTGCATGAACCAGCTTTCTTCAAACACGGTGTCAGACACCTAGGTTTTTGAAGGTTGTTTTGCGTAGTTGCTTAACATTTTCATTGGAAGACGATTGCTATTTCCCAACCAAGTCTGTAACATTGGAGGATATCTTGACCATGGGGAAACTTACTTGATCACATGTAGAAATGCCTTTGTGTGTGAATTTACCGAATGAAAACAACTTGAAAGGTCATTAAGTGTTCCTTGGCCCACCTCTTCTTGTCTATGTTTAGTTAATTAACAATCATGGGCCCTCCCTTTCCTTGGGAGGCACTTTTCAAGACCCTTTGACTCCCTCTCCTTACTAATTGCTTATTACACTGTAGTCCTCTGAGAAGAAAACAGCTTCCATGACATGAGTGTAATTTGTTTTGTGTGTGTGTACCTGTACTGTCGCATAAACTCAGGGCCTCTCATTCTCATTTGGCTTTTTTGTTCAAGGCTGGCACTCCATTGAGCCACATCTTTACTTTTGGCTTTTTTGCTGATTAACTGGAGTTAAGAGTGTGTTGGATTTATATACCCAAGGTGAATTCAAACTATGGTTACCCAATCGAAGCCTCCTCTGTATCTAGGATTACAAGTGTGAGCCATCAGTGCCTGGTGCCAACTGCTTTTTCTCCTTGCCAGTGCTGAGACTCTGGCACTCTGGGCCTTGGGCACTTTTCTTGAGTTCTTTTTTGCTGAAGGCTAGCACTCTACTACTTTGAGCCATAGTGCCACTTGTGGCTTTTTCTGTGATTAATTAGAAATATGAATCTCATGAACTTTCCTGTCTGGGTTGGCTTTGAACTGTGATCTCTGATTCTCAGATCTAAGCCACCTAGCTAGGATTACAGGCATGAGCCACTAGTGCCTGGCTAACGTATTTTTAAATATTTTTATTGTGATTAATAGAAGGGTTACAATGTTCACCAGATAGAAGGTGCATAACTTCACAAACATTGATACCCTTTCTCATGACATGGTCCCCATTTCCGTTCCCTCTCCCACCCGCTCATCTTGATTTCCTCCCTTCCCTATCCAATTTCAAATAACCAATTAAGCACATATAAAATATATCAGATAACAAGGTGAAATATTGTAACAATATGAGATAACCAAGGGATGGCAAAAGAGATGAGCAATAACATAGTACATTAAGGAGAACAGTCACCCATTATATGGCTTTCTAACATATTTTTAACTGTTCATTAAATCAAAAATTTATGAATTCAAAAGCCAAAGCAAAGCACTTAAATTGAATTTACAAGTATGGAGAAAATCCAAGATACAATTTATTGACTTAACATTTGTCACCTATGCCATTGTGGAAAAGCAATATGTCATTTAGTAGAAATAATTCCTCAAATTTTAAATTTTAATCATTTCTCTTGCTTAGTGATATAAAGTCAGGTCCTCTTCCAATGCTGCTTAGTGATCAAAAGCAACGAGTGATTTCCAATTAGCCCTGTGATTATCAGGGGAAACCAAAGAGACTCTCCAGTGGATTTTGTTTTGTGAGTAGGTCAGGTAGGTTAAATGTATGTTCAATTGTAAAGATGTACAAATTTTAATGAATGTAATCGGCACATAACCCAATCTGAATTTAGAAGCATGTATATACTACAAATCTTAGATGTGAAGATTTAACTCAATGGTAGAGTATTGCTTAGCCTGCTTAGGGGCCTGTGTTCTATCACTAGCACCACATAACAATTTCAAGTGTTTTCTTTTTTTCATGGGAGAGGGGTCAGTCCAGTACTCAATTTGAACTTAACGTGTAAAATGACAGCTCTCCTTAAGTAGAATATGCACATAGCTAACATAACATGGCACATGAAACAGCCACTGAATCATTCACCAGAATAGTTGACATGAAACAGTAGATAGTGTGAATATTGGTAAGATTGAGACATAATTTTCCATTCCTAATACAGGGATCAACCAATTGGATCTGTAGAGGACCATATTAGTAAAAAGTTTTAGCTTAGTGGTCTTACAGCATCTTTAGCAACTATTCAGTGCCGCCTTTGCCACAGGAAAACTTACAGATGGTGATAATTAAGTTCGCATTCCAATAATACTACTCACAAAAATAGGCCTTTGGGCATTAAGGCTATAGCTTGCCAATTTGTACACTGATACATCATCAGTGGTGATGTAAATTTATACAAATAAGCTGGAAAACTAAGGCTGAATCACATACACTATATAAATGTGCTCAGAAGGAAACAGGTGTAACTATGAACATACAATTATTACTTTTGATGACCACAAACTAGACAATATTTAAATATCCATTAAAAGTAGAATAAATAAATTATAGCACAACATTGGAAGAAAATCTTGCAAGGAAAATGAGTAACTTGTAACTATCTGTGAAAAGCTATTAAACGAGAACACTATTAAAGCCAGACAAAAATAATATATAATATGTAATTATACTTAATGTATAAAAAGACTCTATATGGCTGAGGTTGAGACAGTGTTACTATTGACATATGGGGACACAGAAGGCCTGAAGGGTTTATGTGATTCAATTGCACTGATACTCTATTGTTTCTGGAGACAAAGTCTCACTACACAGTACAGGCTCAGTACAGGATAGCCTGGAAATTGGTAGGCAGGGTTGGCCTTGAAGTAATGATCCAAATTCCTCAACCTCATTTCTCAAGTTTGAGAATTACAAATATGTTGCTGCACTATTCTCAATCTGGAGCTGGTTACATAAGTGAATCCAAACTGTAATTATGGTCTATATGCCTCTCTCCATGCATTTTATTGGTCAATAAAATATTTACAAATAAAATGTGTGAAGACTTCCATGACTCACACAATTCAAATCCCATATCTTCAGTGGACTCTATAGTTCTAGAGCAGAATGAATTACTACCTCCTCAGTGTTCCTAAATAAGGAACACCTCTCTCTCTCTCTCTCTCTCTCTCTCTCTCTCTCTCTCTCTCTCTCTCTCTCTCTCTCTCTCTCTCTCTCTCTCTCTCTCTCTCTCTCTCTCTCTCTCTCCCTCTCCCTCTCTTCCAGAACCAGAAGACTAAGGCTGAATAAAGCCCGAGTAGATGCCTTTGTTGGCAGTAAACATATAGTGGGAAAATGAATGGAAATTGACCATAGTCATCAATATTAGAAAGATATTTCAAGAAGTGGCACTGTGGCTCAACGTGGTAGAGCACTAACCTTGAGCTGAAGAGTTCAGGGACAACACCCAGGCCCAGTGTTCAAGCCCCATGACTGACAAAAAAAAAGATATTTCAATCCTATTTTGGGTAGCTTTTAATGCAAAGGATGAATGCACAAGTTAGTGGGTGCTCAAATGCTTCACCAAATATTTCCCTGTGAAGAGTAGCATACTACAAAGGGGTAATGGCAGCCAGACTAGGTGACAAACCAGTAGGTAACACCACCACCCACCCATCCCACCAATGTAGTCCATTGCCCTTTTACACAGGAGATCTTGTTGATCTCACAGGAAGCCTTGGAAGGCTCTACAACTTGCTGTATACTTGAGTAAGTAAACATGGACCTGGAACAATCATAAATTAGATGCTGTTAATGAATGTCAGAACATAGAAGAGTTGAACTAGGAGTTACCTTAATTCTATGTAACCTACGGAACCCAAATCCAATTCCTCTTTTCTCTCTTCTTGTCTACCAGTTCTTAGTCTGAAGATTCTGGTTCATGTTTTTCCATTCTTTTGTGTTTTTTTTTCCTTAGTGTTGTCTCTGTATGGGCTTGTCTGCCTATTCTAGTTGCTTTTGATGTCCACAATCATCTTTGTTTCTCCACTATTTTTAACCAAATACACAGCCTTGTCAGATTCAAAAAAAATGCCTGTTAAATTGTATCTGATCTATTAATGTGCTCCCAAATCCCTACTGCCTATTCAATAGAGAAGATTGAGTAGCAACAGCTTTGTCCTAAAGGGACAAATATGTGAGAAATATTTGGAGGTGAGTCAATGCATCTCTGAAAGGAGCTTGAGTGTTTATGCTCAGGCAGAAGAAACAGATAACTGCTTTTTTCTGGGTGAAACCTTTGCCTACACCTCCCACAATGTGCCTTCAAGTGACATGTGGCATGAACCTGGCGATATGACTTTGAATGAAGTTACTAGAGGGCATGTCTGAGTAACAATTACATATCTCCCTCTCCAGGTCTTTAACACAGGGGATGCCTGTTCACTAACAGGGACATTTATTTCTTGGGCCTCTACTCTTTGGATATTTTTAGCATATGCTGTTCATAAAAATGGGCCCATTGTGATATTTCCATAAAATGTATAAGGCAGGCTGATCCTATGCATCCTTTAATTCTCTTTGTTAGCCTTAGGTGTCAAAGGCATTTGCATTTATGTCTTAGAAAAAGATACATATTTCCAAGACTCACTTCTGCTTACACAATTCTGAGTCTTCATGAATAGCTGTGAGTTAGGGATCCTCTCTATTTTATAGATGACAAACTAAGGCTCACTAAGGCTGAGGGACCTTCCTAAAATCATGTAGACAGTTAATGACAGAGCGTCATCTGCTTCTCAATCTAAGGCAGTGGGTCTCAACTGAAAGCCACTGTAGCCTTAGATGCATGTGGCAATGTCCAAAGACAATTTTAGTTTTCAAATTCTTAATTTGAAGGAGGGTTCTATCATCACCTAGAGGCCAAGAATCCTGCTGGAAACTTCACAGTACTCAAGGCCAATTTTTAAAGACAGTGCTAAAATTGAGGTTGAGGGACCCTGGTATAGTCCTCTCTCCCTCTCTCTCTCTCTCCCTCTCCCTCTCCCTCTCTCTCTCTCTCTCTCTCTCTCTCTCTCTCTCTCTCTCTCTCTCTCTCTCTCTCTCTCTCTCTCTCTCTCTCTCCCTCCCTCCCTCCCTCCCTCCCTCCCCCTTCCTTCCCCTCTCCCTCTCTCTCTTTCTCACACATATGTATATATACATATGCATATATATATACATATACCATGCTCATCATCTAAGTGTAGAATGGATGCCTTCACTGTCTAAGACACTTGAGCTACAGGGACACAGTATACAGTATTACTCTGAGGCCACAGCCATTTAGAATGGCTACAGCTTGGAAGCATGTCTACAGGAGGCTGTGACCCTTAACCAGTGCTGGCTACTGTACCTCTCACAGGGTGTGGAATGGCAATGTGGCCTTAACCAATAATTCTCTAAAAGGCCCTCAGGTCAAATTCTTTCACTCTATGTGAGTGGCCACTCATTTACCATTTCTTCCACTTTTGAATATGTGGAGTCATGAAGCTGTCATTAGTTAAATCTCAAGGATTTAGAAATTATTTCCTCCCTTTCTTAGTGTCCAGGACTGAAAACAGCTTGGAACAATATTTTTTTACAATTTCTGGATACAAATACTTCATTCTGTTTTGTTCATATTTTACTTCCCTTCTTTGTTGAAACACTAGCGATTCATTCTTTGCTACTTTTTTGAAAGAAATCTTTTATGTTAGACAACAACCAATGATATCCCACAGTATTTTCCAATGTACTTTTAGGATCGCAAAAAGATCTATCTTTCCTACTTCTGAAATAAACCACAGTAGAGACCTAGTCCTATTATTTGTAGCAAGAAATGAAACCAAGTTCCTTGGAGAGGAGGTGACTTACTGGCTCAGGGACATGCAGTGTTGAAGCTAGAGCTGTGGACACAGCTTCCTCCACATCCTGTTCTCTTCTCTCCTTGGCCTCTCAAGCTCTCCTGGTTCCTATGTCACTTGAAAACCCAACGATCCCTTATATAAGTGACCACACAAACTCCAAATGTTACCATTTTTTCTCTAATTCTGTTGACATGAATGAGTGTATTTTATAGCTGCTCATGCTTACTTTTATTCTGTTTCTGAAATATTGAGCTCATGTCCAGCATGTATCAGACATAGTTCTGGATGCTTTACAAATATTAAATCACTGAACCTGAATAACAACCTTGTGAAATGGATATGACTACTCCCCTCATTTTACAAACTGATTGCAAAGACATTATGTAATTTGTCAGAGTCACACAGTCTAAGGGAAAGGCTCTGGCTTCTCTGGTTCCAGTGTTACTCAGCCACTGTTAAAGATTTTGCTACTAAAAAAAATGAAAGGAGTTTTATCACAGCTATGACTATAATCATTAGCTAGATGGAAAAAAGAGCAGCTCATTCTATAAGATTTGCTTTGAGAGCCACATACCAAAGTTAAATTCATGAGGATATTTATCAACAAATAAATTCTCATTTTTAGGTCCAAGATCAGGACTTGACTCAGTACCTGCTACTTTCACTCATTGGCTAGAGCTCTACCAACTGAGCCAAGCCTCCAACTCCAAATAAATTCATTAAAGTATTTAATCATGACAATAACGATAGAGTTAGGGAAGTGATATCCTCATTTGAATCATTTGCCCCCAAGCTCCATGTATTTATTTCTATCCACAAAACACTCAGGCTCTTTTTATCAAATTGAACTTTTACCAGAAGCCTCAGAAAGACATCTAGCAGAGCATGGAAAAATAGTTTCACTGCTAAAATAAAACGCACTATTCACTCATTCAACATATAGTTCATTGCTGTGTTTGCACAGAATATGTCAAAATCAAAACACCCTTGTGGCACTTGGTTTATCAAGGGAATGAAATGATTCAAAGAAACATGAAGGCTCGCAGGAGGAAAAGAACAGAGTGCTAACCTAGTATAGGTGTGGGTGGTTTGATTGTCACATTTAGTGATGAAATACAAAAGACTCAGATAAATTTGAATTTGATATAAAAACAACTATTTCTTCACCCTATATCTCATATTATGTTTGAGATATACTATGCTTACACTGACAAAAATATCAGTAATTTATCTACAAATCACAATCTAAGTTGCACACCATATTTTCTCTGATGAGCCAAGGGAGTAGCACAATGGTTTTGGTCTTAGACATGACACTTGACACAACTTCAACCGGAATTCTTTTGTTTTATTGTCGGGGTAATGTATAGAATGTTACACTCATCAGGTAGTAAGTGTATTAGTTCTCACACATTGATACCCCTTCTCATGTTTTTGTTCCCCTTTCTGTCCCCCACCCCCTCCTAATCATCTCATTTTCCCTCTTCCCTACCCTATTTCAAATAAACAAACATATAGACAATATACCAAGTAACAAAGTCAGATACATTAACCACATGAGAGAGATACGTTAACAACATGAGATTAACCATAAGGGGGAAAAAGATAAAAGAAATAACTGAACATAGTACATTGAGAACAACAATCACACAAGACAGACCTCTTGTTTCCATATCCTAGAGTTCATTTCACTTAGTCTCATCCTTTATGACTTTATGTACACAGCTTTTGAGCTATTGTGATCCTCTGTTAGCAGAGTCCTACATGTGTACTAATTATTACAAATGAGGGAAACCATTGAGCCTATACTCATTTGGGTCTGGCTTACCTCACTTAATATGATTTTTTCCAAGTCTTTCCATTTCCTTACAAATGGGGCAATGTCATTCTTTCTGATAACAGCATAGATAGAATTCCACTGTGTACAAATACCACATCTTGTTGATCCACTCATCAACTGAGGGACATCTGGGTTGGTTCTATATCTTTGCTATGGTAAATAGGGCTGCAATGCACATCATTGTGCTAGCGGATTTAGTATGTCCTTGTTTCTGGACGATTGGTAAATGCCAAGGAGTGGGATTGCTGGGTCATAGAGGAGCTCTGTGTTTAGTCTTTGGAGGATTCACCATACTGCTTTCCAGAGTGTCCAACTCTAACTCTTAACTGTTTGCTCTTTGCCACAATGTCTGGAGGATCACTACTCTGTTTCTTCATTTTCTTCTAATTGACATCTTGGTTAGCCTGGATAACCTGCTCATGTCATTTCCCTCAGAGACTGGCTCTGGGCACCTATCTATCACCCAAGGACTTAAACCCAACAGATTCACATTTCATGCTCTACTTGATCTCCCCTGTGTGCTTCCTGTGTGTAGCACAGTCCTTTAGACTCTAAAGCTTGTCTCTA
The DNA here is from genome assembly GCF_031878675.1 of Megascapheus bottae. Taxonomy (NCBI): domain Eukaryota; kingdom Metazoa; phylum Chordata; class Mammalia; order Rodentia; family Geomyidae; genus Megascapheus; species Megascapheus bottae. The sequence continues at coordinate 1,257,191 of NC_143547.1, forward strand.
TTCATCATTTCTTCAGGCCACTCAACTTTTCAAATCGCAGCTTTCATTTTCTTCATTATTTCTGGCACAGATGAAGTTCTAGGACATACCATAAACATGAATCAACTTATGTTATTATCTACACACAAGATGTGTAATTTATAGTAAGCTTGCCATAATTTGCTATATTATCTTCCAGATATATCTACTTGCCATTCCTCCATAGATTACCAACACAGGGTTAGATTGCCATCTAACCTTGGACATTGACACAGGAATCATTAAGGAAAACATTCACCCACATCTAAGGTTAGATGGTAAGTTAGAGTATTGATTTATAAACCTCTGAAAATCAATAACTGACTTACAGCTTTGATCAAAGTTAAGTAGGAAGACATTTTGAACAAAATGCTCCATTGCTACCGTGCCAGTTAACGCTGTACATCATACTTTGAATATTCCCCCACATTCCTACTTTATCACTCATTATATTATACTAAGGATTCTCTCAAAAATGCATAACATCCAAACCAACTTTAAAAAATGGGAAAATTGAGGTTTTCAGGTTATGGACTGGGTAGGGAGGAGAGTAGCCTCCAGTTCAAAAGTAACAGTTAGCTGGGCATGGTGGCTCTTGTCTGTAATCCTAGATACTAGGAGGCTGAGAACTGAGGTTCAAGGTTCAATGCCAGCCTGGGTGCAAAAGTCTGTGAGACTCTATCTCCAGTTAACTGCCAGAAAACTGGAAGTGGTGCTGTGCTCAAGGTGTAGGGCAGTAGTCTTGACCTGAAGAGCCCAGGGCCAATGCCCAGGCCCAAGAACAACAAAAAAGGTAACATTTATTGGTTCAATACATACTCTACCCAGATGTGTTAGGGGAAAAACATTTTTGTTGGTTGTGGGGCTTGAACTTAGGGCCTAGGCACTGTCCCTGGTAGGCTAGCATTCTACCACTCTGAGCTACTTTCAGACTTCTGGTAGTTCACTGGACATAAAAGTCTCACAGGAAGTGGTGGGAGGGCTTTCCTGCCTATGCTTCATAATGTGTTCCTCAGATATCAGTGTTCTGAGTAGCTGGGATTATAGGTGTGAGCCACTGGTGCCTGAAAGAAAACAATCACTTTTAAATTGCATGGCAAGTTCTATACAGAAATCTAGTGATATGCACATTTATGGTATCTCTGAACCACATCACTTCTTTTTTATCTGAAAATATGGGATTTTATTTATTTTTTATTGTAATTAATCAAAGGGTTACATTATATTCACCAGATAGAAAGTGCATTTCTTCAAACATTGATAACCCTTCTTATGTTTTTGTCCCCATTTCCCTCCTCCCACCCCTCCCCTCATGTTGTTTTCCCCCTTCCCTATCCTATTTCAAATAAACAAATAAACATATATATATGTATATAATGTACCAGATAACAAGGAAAGATACTGCAACAATAAGAGATAACCAAGGGACAACAAAAGACATGAGAAATAACATACTACATTAAGAACAACAATCACACATTATATGGCTCTTGTTTCCATATCCTGGAGGTCCTTTCATTTAGCCTCATCCTATATGGCCTTTTGTATCTAGGTTTTGCCCTATTGTAAACCTCTGCTAGAAGATCCCAAGATTTCTACTGATTATGACAAATGAGGGAAACCATTGAGCCTATCTTCCTTTGGGTTTGGTTTACTTCACTTAATATGATTTTTTTCCAAGTCTTTCCATTTCCTTAAAAACAGGGTGATGTTGTTCTTTCTGTGAATCACGTCACTTCTAAATGAGGAGTGATCTTTCTTTTTTGATGGAAACACTGAAGATCTACATAGCTAACTGAGGAGTTGAGGCCCTTACAGTCTCACAGATGGACCATGCACATTTTCTGTTCTCCCTGATATTTTTTTGCCAGTCCTGGGCTTAAGCTCAGGGCCTGAGCACTGTCCTTGAACTTTCTCAAGGCAAGAGCTCTACCACTTGAGCCTCAGCACCACTTCCGGCTTTTTTCTATGTATGTGGTGCCGAGGAATCGAACCCGGGTCTTCGTGTGTGAGTGCATGCTAGGCAGGCACTCTACCACTAGGCCAAACTCCCGGCCCCCTCCCTGATATTTTACTGAAGGAAGATGACTGTTCATTGATTGATGACTTTTAAAAATTGGAGAGCATGCTAAAAAAAATAGTGGCATCACTTTGAGAAATGTTCTATGCAGGAATTTAAAGTCATAAGTCTAAAACCCAGAAGGTTATCGGAAAAGAAATCCAGAAAGTGAGAAAGGTTAGACAAACATAAGGCACTTGGTCCTGAATTAAAAGTTGCCTCAACAAATAGTGAATGGAAAGAATGTGGTAAAAGGCAAGAAAAGCTATATTAAACAGTCCTTACTCAGTGACGTGGGTACAGCCGTTGTCAGGAAAAGGTCCAGTGGTTTCATAGACCTCACTTCCAGGAATAACTTCTCTCAGGTCCCTAAGTTCAGGACAAGAAGGCCTTTTGGGTAACAAAGAACCTCCAGGCATCAAACAAGGAATATCCACAGGCAGCAGTTGATGGCTCAAACTTTTCTCAAAAAAAATACTCAGTTGACCTTCTGTGTATCTGATTAAGCCTTGGAATGGCCAGTGAAGGACATGTAATGTGTGCCTTCCTGTACAAGAGATAGAAAATGAGTGAAAAATATAAATGCATTTCCTGTGAATGACTAAGGGCAATAGTCATATAAAGAATTGAAGATAGACTTGTTTTTTATACTCTCTTTTCTATATCAAAGAAAGTTGAAGGAAATATAAGAGACAAGTCATCACAACTTTCAATAACAAAAAGGAAGGCAAGAATGATAAGAAGGTATTAATGGTCCTGTTATTTCACAGTTCCCTGCAGTCACACCCTACATGGTTCCTGTCTCTAGGGAAGATATTGCCACACCCATTGTGATTTTGAACTCATAATTTACTCTAGCTGATGCAGTGGTCACTAAAGTGATGCAGCTTATGCACTTAAGTGGCTGGGCTTTTGCTGATATCTATGTGTCATAGTCATGTAGATCCTCCCTAAGAGAGCTGCCGTCCCTCTATTGGGTTCGCAGAAAGAATACATAGGAGACAAGTTGACCTCTACCTAAGTGTGAGGCCAGGACCATTTGCATCCAAAACCTCAAAGTCACATGAACCGAACTTCCATCATCTACCTCAAACCAATCTAGTAACTATTGAGCGATCATGATGCTTTTTTTTAAAGCTAGAAGGCTGGAAATTATGATCTGCAGAACAAATTCAGCTTCCACTAGTAAACTATTAGAAGACTATTTTATGACACACCAAAATTATATAAAATTCAAATTGTATTTACAAGGCAAAAAACATTTTCTAGCTGGCTCTTTCTCTTTTTTTTTCTTTCTGGATCTTTCTAAAAATGTTCTCTTGACCCACATTAAGCCAGTGAATTTGGTAGTAGCTTACTATGCAGCAATGTACAAATGACTTCCTGCTACAATAAAGTAGTAAATAATTAGTAACATGCATTATAGGAAATGAACATGTAAAAGTAATACAAAAATGGAAGAGTAAGTGCACCTATTGGTTTTTGAATGGGTAATCCTAGCCTCCTATCATCTTGCCAAGGATTCTTGAACAAATTGATTGTTTTTTCCATGCTTCAGTGGAAGATTTTGCAATCCAATGCAATGACTAAACCAGAGGAAGAAGACATTTATGCAATATTTATAACTCCAGAAGTGAGTGGAGCTTTCTTCTTTATCTTGCAATATATTTCCCCCAACCGGACAGAAACATTGCCTTGTACATCCTCTGCACTATCCAGAATATTCTATCTGTCCCATCCCACAGGCAATTTACAGACAGGTGGAGAAAATTACCAGCTCATTTCTCAGATCATCTCAGTGAGATCTAGAGAAGCCATCCTCACCCCCAAGGATAGTTCTCTTAATCACAAGCAGCCTTGTTCTTTAAACCTGGTGTTCTACCAACTCCAATGATTTCCTCTGTATGCCATGACACCAAAATGGTTAAGATACACTTGGAGCACAGTTATGCTAATATTTAACCTATAAAGAGATTAGTCTGACAAGCATTTTGCTTAGTACAGTTCATGCATACTTGTAAAAATGTAGTCATTAAATTGGGCATTTTTCATTACATTTTTTGGGCTGGTACCAAGGCTTAAATGGAAGGCCTCCTACTCTTACTCAGCATTTTTGCTCACAGTTGACTTTACCACTTGGATCACACCTAGTCCAGCTATTTTTGCTGGTTAATTGGAGATAGAAACGCAAAGATTTTTATTCATTAGCTAGCTCAGATCCAGAATCTTCAAATCTCAGCCTCTGGAGTAGCTAGGATTACAGGTATGAGCCATCAGTGCTTAGCTCATTAAAATTTTTGAAAGGAAAAGAATAAGAGAGGGGAACTATATGAGACTTTTAAGATTAGTTTATCACTAATTCGAGGTAATAAAATGGCCTGGAAATTATTCTAGCCATATTATTAGCTCTACTAGAAATCACAATATTCAGAATTGAGCAAATCAAGCTTAGGATTCTCCCTCTGCAGAAGGAAGTTCCCACTAGACTATGTGGATTGCTTTTATTGATAGTATTGATTCATAGCCTCTCTGTATACACACCCTTTGAAATGTGACACATAATTCCATGAATGTGCTCATCAAGAGTTAGTTCTATTTTCCTTACCCTTAATCTGAGCTGGATTTGTACATTGCTTTGGCCAATAGAATGCCAAAAACTGATGGTATTTTAGTTTTGAATGTAGACCTTAGGAAACCAGGAGTGTTTGCATTCCTTTACATGGATCCTTGCAAACACAATGAGAAAATCCAAAGAGAGGCAGATGATTAGAAATCAAACTTACAAACATAGTATCCATGATCACACAGCTGACTGTGAATATGAGACAGGCAAGTTTGGTCCAGAAAATCTACTAAGATGACTCACAGATCATGGGAGCAATAATAAATGTCTATTGTTAGAAGCCATTGAGATTAGTGGTGGTTTGTTGTTTGCAAATTGCTGATAAATATGTAAAACATTAGTTTTCTTCACACTGCAATGAAATGGAAAATTATCCTTTTCTTCTTCTACACAAATATGCACTGGTACATGCATTCAACAAAATAATACTCATCAGAGTCAGATGGGGTACTGCAAGCTGTATTCCCAGCACTTAGAAGGCTGAGGCAAGAAGATCACAAGTTTAAGACCAGTTTGGGCTATAGAATCAGAGCCTGCCTCAAAAAATATAGCTTGTATATATTTTTATGTATATATATACATATGCACACACACATATATATATATATATATACCATATAAACATCCAGTTACATAATTGGCTAGTGCACGGTACTTGTAAGACCCATATATTTGTACTATATATACAGCATATATATATAATTATATATGTATATACAGTTCCTGATTCATTCTGTGATAGCCTCTGAACTATGCTCCAAGGATATAGCCATAAAACCCACTCAGCTGTTACTTCCCAGCTACCGCTCCAATGCTCTGCTCTTATCTGATGGTTTAGGACCCAGATACATTAAAATATTTTATAATTAATGAAATAGCAACATGTTCTAAATTCTAAATAATCAGTCCCTCCTCTAGGAACCTCCAGAAAAATGAATACTACGCAAATGAACAACCAACGACAAAAATTCCCACAAGATTCTGTTCTTAAATTGGTTCCTACCTATGCATACATTCCTGCATGAGATGGGAGCCACGAATCATATTCGAGGTAAAACTTCAAAGAATAGTTCTCAAGAGCACTTTCAAGGCAATTAGAATTAAGTAGGAAGGTACAGCCTACCAGATTTGCCATTTTTGACTAACCTAGGACTGTTTCACTCTTTTACATTATAAATGGAGTCTTTCACTGAGACTTTTGTCTTATGCCTTCATTTGCCTAGATGCTACCAACTTTCCCACAGAATCTTCTGTAACAGTCATATAGCTTGGCCTAATATCTACTCCATCCTGAAATGCTTCCATTAGGACCTCAATGGCCTCTAATGTCGAATATTCCTACCTCATTTCAGTCCTACTTGGTGCACATAGTACTCTCTCATCAAGCATACAGGAAAATTCTCCGTCCTTATCACTGGAAATCTGAAGGGCTATTTGTAATTTTTCTACATCTACTTAATTTGAATCACTGGCTTTCCAAAGTTTTTGACAATTAGTATTCAACATGAAGCTCCTTAATGTGGTGTTCTTCCTTGTGTTCACACACACACACACACACACACACACACACACACACTCCCACCTCTGTGGGAATTTTCTCTGCGAATCTACATAACAACAACATAGATATCTACTGTGTGGAGGGGGGAGAATGGAGTATCTTTCAATGTAAATGACCATGGCTGCCTGGAGAATAGCATTGAAAAGGCAAGGTTGCATGTGAACTCAATAGAAGAACATTGAGATCAATTAGTAATATTGGCCACAGACCTGAAGCAGAGCAATAGTATAATATCTAGGTCATCCTACACAGATTGTTTTGCCTTGTTCTCTATTGACTTGTGCTGTGTGTGTGCTGGCACATGCGTGTACACACCAGTACAAAGGGCGTGAACTCAGGGTCTGAGTATTGTCCCTTAGCTTTGTCACTCAAGTCTGGTACACTACCATTTGAGCCACAACTCTACTTCTGGTTTTTTTTGTGGTTAACTGAAAATAGAATCTCACAAACTTTCCTACCCAGGCTGGCTTCGAATAAAGATCTTCAAATCTCAGCCTACTGAGTAGCTAGAATTCCAGGCATGAGCCAGCAGCATTGGTGGCTTCACTGATTTTTCCCAGGTCTATTATGATTCCCTTAAATGCAGGACTCACATTTTTCTCAGTAAGTAAATACAACTGAGGGGGCAGAAAAGATTTGGGACGTCAGTTCCATGCCCTTTATTAATACATTCATCAAGACAGAAAGGTGCCTCCTGGTGCAGTAATTTCCTGGTGTCTGTCAATCACAATGTAATATTGGGGATCATTGTTGGGTTTCTTCATGTTATCAATTGGGTAGCAGCGGCATGTTTTATACTTACTTGGACATAAAAAGATTCCTCCCCCCTCTCCGCCTTTTTTTTTTGAAGTTTTAGCAAGAATTACTTTTGTAAAACAGGGTTAACGCAGGAAGAAATAGAAAAAGAGAAGCTTTCCTGCTTTGCACACAAAAACAGGCGTTAAGGACTCCTACCTCCATTCTTTTAAAGGACAATTCCTTGAGCCAGGTACTGGTGGCTCACACCTGTAATCTTACCTATTGAGGAGGCGGAGATCTGAGGATCATGGTCAATGCCAGCCTGAGCAGGAAAGTCCCTGTGAAACTCTGTATCTCCAATTAACCACTCCAAAACTGGACATGGCACTGGGCTCAACTGGTAGAGCACTAGCCTTGAGCACAAAGAAGCTCAGGGGCAGTGCCCAGCCCCTGACTTCAAGCCCTATAATGGATAAAAAATAATTAATACTCAGTAATATTTGCCAAATATTTGAACTGAACTAAAAAGAACTATAGGCTATGACAAATTTTACATTTTAAAGAATTTTTTGGATATCTGCCTTCTAAATGTTTCCTATTTATTTATTTATTTTTCTTTTAAGCCATATTTTGCATTAAAAGAACTACATGTGTCATTGTCGTGGGCACGAATTCATCTTGTTTATTACAAAGTGATTCATACAAATTAGTAACAGAGGAAATCTGTCCTCTTTAGAAGCAGTAAACAATTTGCACAAAACCATCTCTAAAATTTAGGTGAGGTTTATCTCAGACTCTAGGAAATTGTAGTGATATTTCTTTTCTTTGCTTTTCTTTCTCTTCCTCCCTTTCTTCTATCCTTCCTCTCTTCTTCTTTTCTCCTTTCCTATTTTTGTTATCCTGGGGACCCAAAGTAGCTCCTTTCATATACTGACCTTCCTATCCAGATCTTAACATTGTACTGGGACGTCTATAAACAAGAAATAAAGCAAGGACCAGTGGCTAACAGCTGTAAAACTAGCTCCTCGAAAGCCTGAAATTTAGAAGATTATGACTTGAGGTTAATCTGGACAGTAAAAGTCCATGAGGTTCCATTTCTAGCACAACTACCAAAAGGCCCAGCTGGAGGCATGGCTCAAGTAGTAGGCTATCATCCAAGTGAATGCAAGGCCCTGAGTTAAAGTTCAATATTGAAAAAGAGAAAAAGGAAAGCAATGGAGATTACTGAAGCAAAATGAAAATGTCCTAATAACCACCTGAACCATGAAATTCCCAAGGGAAAACTAATTTCCGGTTAACATTGATTGACATTAAGGAGGCATAGACCACCAAGCAATTCCTATCAACTGAATATGGCTATCCCTGTTTCTGGTTTTATACAATATGAATGATCATGAATCATATGTGCTTCCATAGGTGCAGATGTCATATGTAGGAAGATAATATCCAAATGCACAACACTCTCCTAAATTCTAAAATGGTAAGGTGAGCCTGAAGTCATCGTGCAAATAAATACAATCTAGCATTTTCAAATCTGAAACTGTCCTTATCTGTTTCACTTATTATCCACAAAGCAAAACAAGTTTTTCTCTTATTTTCTTATTTGCATTAATGGTTAGAGATTCATACCAGTCAGGCATCGGAATTGTCATATGAATGCCACCTATTTTACATGTGATTTTTTCCTACCCTTACCATCATCATCCTGACTTCTACCCATGCCTCTTCTTCCCTGTGTTAGAAACTCTCAATGACTGGGCTGAGAATGTGGCTTAGTGGTAGAATGCTTGCCTAGCATGCATGAAGCCTCAGTACCATGTACACAGAAAAAAAAAAGCCAGAAGCGGAGTTGTGCCTCAAGTGGTAGAGTGCTAGCCTTGAGCAAAAGAAGCTCAGTGAGAGTACCCAGACCCCGAGATCAACCCCCAAGACTGGTACAAAAATAACAAAGAAAGAAATTTAAAATTACATTGGCCTATTTCTACAGTGGCAAAAGTAGAGCCATCAAGTGACATGAAAGCTATGGAAAGGCATATTTGAGTTCAGGAGAAAGAATAACAACTGGGGTAATGAAGGATAATTAGCATCAAGGTACAATAAGGAAGATTTGGATTTTGGCATTAACACTTCCTGTTCCAACATTCATAATTTAGTTCTGACCCTTACTAGTTATGTGCTCCAGCAAAATTATGTAACCTCTGTGTCTAAGTTTCCTGAAATATAAAATGGAAATAATAACAGGATGTACTCAAAATATACAAATTCATGAAAAAAATAAGTGCTCAATAAGTGGGGATATTATCACTCATTATTTTCAGAAAAAAAGATGACACCATTATTCATTAGAGCAGAAATTGCTGAATAATCCTCAAAATATTCTCGTTTCTTCTTTACTGAGTAAAGAATTAGTCCATATTTCCATGCCTGCCTTTGGCTCAGGTGTAGCCATTGATTAATTTCTAGCACAAGGATATAAGTAAGAGGAGGCATGTAAGATTTTGTGTGTTTGGGCTTATATAAACCTCCTAGACATGTTCCCTCATACCATTTCCCTATTGAAGGTGGATGGGATGGAGGTAGCATATGAAGTCTTGGAAGTAATATGTTCAAAATAAGAAAAATACCATCATTTATTCTTTCATCATGGAGCAGACCTAAATGTAGACTTCCATGTATGTATTCCCCATTCCTACAGCCCTATCCTAGTTGAGCCTATACTGGTCTAGAGTACTATGAAAGCTACATACATACATACACAAACACACACACATATACATACACACTTATATATACTTATACATACATACTTATGCACATATATACATACATATGGGCATACAGGCATACATACATACCTATGCATGCACGCACATACATACATAGATACATACATACATACATACATACATATCTATAAGTTTGAATTATTACTTGGTCAATGTGTTACCTATTATCTAGCCACCATATCAGTGACACTTGGTGTTGGATAGTGCTCTGGTTCTATCCTGCACACTGGATACTGTTAGGAACTACTACAAGATGTCACTAGCACTCCCCTAACTCCCACCGTGACAACCAAAAATGTTTTCAGAGGTCCAAGGCATGGCTTAATTGGTAGAGGGCTAGGCAATGAGCACAAATGTCAGGTACCAAGTTTGAGTCCCAGTCATGAACCTAAAAGGAAAAGAAAATAAAACAAAAATGTTTCTTGATATTGATGCTTCAACATTGGGGAAAAGGCATGCCAGATACACTGGCATATACCAACACTGGTATAGTCTATCTTAACCTCACACTCATCTTCAGAGGTATTCGCAAAGCTGCATGCATCCTCTTTCCAGGCATGGGCAGACAGAAATCTTGAGATGTTTCAGTTTGTCCATGACATCAGACCTCTTTCAACATGCTACTTGACACTGGACCCTTCATAGATAGAAAAGACCATAGACTATTGGTGAATGGATTCTTTTTTTTAATGTATATGTATATGTATATTCACACATATCACATTTACTTGATCCATTTATCCATTGGGGGCATACCTTGGCTATGGTGGATAGTGTTAGAAATGAACATGGTTGTGTTGGTGGCTTTACTCTATTCTGGTTGGTGAATGGATTCTTAAAGATCATTTGGCCCATAAGAAGTAGAGGACCAGAAAGTAGAGCTCCTAACTTCCATTTTAATTCTGCTTTTCTGCCCCCAACTTCCTGACATGTGACTGAACAGACTCAGCATACTGTTTAATTATTGCACAACATTCTCACCAAATAAATCTATGCTATTTATCTTTCATTGTGTAGTTCAAGGTAAATGCTCCTCAAAAAAGATACGAGGAAGGAAGCACTGAAGGACATCAGTTATTCGTCATGTACTGTTCAGAAAAAAAAATCTGTCAATTCTTTTGTTTACAATGAGCAACATTTACAGAAGAAAATATCTGCTCAAGAATATTAATCGGGGGCCCGGGAGTTTGGCCTAGCAACCCGGGTTCGATTCCTCGGTATCCCACATACACAACCAAGCCGGAAGTGGCAGTGACGAGACTGCAACAAGCGACAGAGAGCGAAAGCAAGCAAGCGGAGCCCAACCGAGTGGTGGCCGGAGTGAGCGGGGCCGGAGCGAGCCGAGCCAGAGCCAGTGAGGCCAGAGCGAGCGGGGCCGGAGCGAGCGGGGCCAGGAGCGTGCGGGAGCGAGCCTGACCGGAGCGAGCCGGGCCGGAGCGAGCGGGGCCAGGAGCCAGCGGGGCCGGAGCCAGCGGGGCCGGAGCGAGCGGGGCCAAAAAGAGAAGGGGGCCAAAAAAAAAAAAAAAAGAATATTAGTCGATGTCACTCTGTATTTACCCTTGTTGTCAGTAACTACATAGGCCCTTCTGTCGAGAATTGATATTACCCAGGCTCGCCAACCTGCAGCTCACAAAGGCCTGGACTCATTTTGACAGCAGTTAGGCTCAGAAAAGGAATTGGAAATGGAAAACTTTCTTTTCTAGTATTGGTATCTACAGAATAATTAAAATACATATTTAAAAATACTTCTGAGTACACACCTCAACATGTGGTCTTCCCAGATATAGATGATGGGATAGGCTTTGCATGTAAGGAGCTTAATTGAGAGGAGAGTCCAAAAAAAACCATGGAAATGTGAAAGGGACAGTGCATCAGTGGACAAGTGAGTGGTGTGGACAGTGGAGTTCAGTTCTGTTGATGACCTCTGGGAGATGGGAAAGCTGGCATCAGCCATCCCCATACAGTGATGGTAAGTGCAGCTCCCCTGGTACAGCGGTCCACCGCTTTCAGATTGCCTCACTTTTCTGTTATGGGTTAAACAGAAGAAGACGTGGCAGGGAAAGCCTTTGAGTCAAGAGTCTCTCATGCTGGCAGCACAAAGCTATCTGGTGGATGAAATCAAGGCAAGAAAATCATATGCTATGTTATTAAACTAAGTCACTCACCTCCACTCCTCAGCTTTTGTAGTCTCTTTACCCTTGATATTGCTTCTGTGTTCAAGAAAAGCAAACTGAATCCATCTTGAGTTTATCTCTGCTCCAGCACAGATATTCCCAGCTGAACTAATACAGGTACCTGGGACCAGAATGTTTTGGGATCTCCTCCAATTAAACTCCTTGCATGCAATTTGTCTGTTCATTCAGGATCACTGTTCACTCAGGATCTGGATGCTGCCCTAAACCTTTTGCACTCAAAGCTGGTGTATTACAACATGATCCAAAGTTCCACATCTAGCTTTTTGCTGGTTAATTGAAGATAAGAGTCTCATAGACTTTTTCTCTTCAGGCTGGCATTGAACTGCAATCTTCAGATCTTAACTTTCTGAGCAGCTAGGATTACAGGCATGAGTCACAACTCTTTCCCCCACCTGGCAGCCCAAGCTATTTATTAAGCAAATGAGTCTACTAATGGAACATTTACATAAAATGGCTGCTAGTCTGTTAGTGTGGAGGGAGCTGAAATGCTGGCAGGAAGGGGCAGCTCATGGCAGGGCTGTTCTGTGCTGCTCAGGCACACTGACATGTTGTCTCTCACGTTTCACTGCTGTGTGTTGCAAGGAGAGATGCCTAGCAGAAGTCATGGGGCTTCCTAATAGAGAAAAGCATACAGAAGGTTCCTATCCTTTTCATCTATAAAATGGGAGCGATGTGGATTCTTGGAATGTTTTGAGGAGGACAAGGAGGCGGTGAATTTCAGGACTTGTAGGGAATATATTCTCTAGTCCACCTAGACCTGAAGTACTGAAGTAAGGTCTTCATGCATCAGGGCCCAAATCCTGAGCACTTAATGGCTTTATGTCCATTCATGATTAGGGGTCAAGTAAGCTAGGTTTCTTAAAGGCAAGCTGTAGTGATCTGGGCTTTCTCCCAGATCTCTAAGCAAATAAGTGAACAAATAACCAGAAATGCTTAAGCTTTCCCATACTCCGGTGTGAGCTTAGCATCTTAAATGATTAAAACATTACTAAAACAAAAGCAATGATGAAAAGGAATATATATATATAATCAAATTATTTGTGGAATGATTGACATTATATATTTTCTATAGGAAGGTATTATCTCTGGGAAAAAAAAAAACATGACTAGACCAAGAAACATATGTGCTTCTTCTATTACATACAATCCCTCCATTCCAACTCCTTGTATTTTCTTAGCCAATCTGTGTCATCTCTCACTACTGTTAAAAATTACTGACTGCCATTTGAAGTTTCAGACTACTGGACTCTGATCTGAATTTTTCCTGAATGTCTCCTATATTTCAGACCTTGTGGGACTAAAGAAATTCTACAAATCATACTCTAGTTTTTCAAATGGCTTGTGTTGAAAGATCACATTTGCTTTCTTTTTAATCCATTGTAGATCTATAGTTTTGTCAAATGTAATAGAATTAATACAAAATCAAAAAATGGGGAAAAGGTATAGTGCTAGCCTTGTGCAAAAAAAAATTCAGGGACAGTACCCAGGCTATGAATTCAAGCCGTGTGTGTGTATGTGTGTGTGTGTGTTTGTATCACTGTGTTTTCTAAGAGAGCTGTAAATAGGAAATATTAATGTATATTTTAGTGTGGGCTCTTGCTGCCCTCTCCTGGCAATATGAAAAACAGTATGTAAAAATTAGTTTAAGAATATTACTACTTGTCTTCAAGCCTTTTCCTTTCTTTCCTGTTATACTTTTCAATTGTCGGTTTAACTCAATACTAAAGATCCTTTTATAGTTATTCCGATTGCTTCTTTTTTAAGTTGAACTGAAAAAGATCTTGAACTCATACATTTCCAATTTGTTGTTTTAAAATTTATTGTAAGCAAAGCTATTCAAGCTTGAGCCTCAAATTATAATCTTTTTACATTTTGTTGTCCAAAATACCGAACATTGCTTGGGGTCACAATCATTAAACTGATACATGTGTGTATATATAGTTATAGAAATGGAACAACATGAGCTTGCTCTTATTAGCACAATATTATAACTTAATATTCTATGGGTGCTTATTGAATCAACAATATCAACCATATCTCTGATATGAAAAAGCACAGTTGGCTCCATACCACTGGTACCATTTCTCGTATGACTGTATGAACAATCCTGTTGAGAAGCGCTGCTCCAGACCAATCACTGTTGGCTCATATGTATACTTCTAGCTATTCAGTTGGCCGAGATCTGAGAATCGCTACTTAGAGCCAGTCCGGGCAGGTAAACCCATGAGATTCTTATCTCCAAATGATAAACAGCCAGGAATAGAGACATGGATCAAGTGGTAAAGCTCCAGCTATGAGCCAGCCATGATCAAGTGAGAGGACCTGAATTCAAGCCTCAGTATTGCCATCCCCCAAGTAAAGAAATTGTACCCCCACAAATGATACCACTAATGCAGTTATACTATATGGAGCTGAAATTCAAAAGTTTCTTTTTTTAAATGCACATGATCACCAAGCACTGCAACCACACTCTTAACAAAATTCACTTTTAAAATACAATTCCAGGGGCCGGGAGTTTGGCCTAGTGGTTAAAGTGCTTGCCTAGCATGCATGAAGACCCGGGTTCGATTCCTTGGTACCACATACATAGAAAAAAGCCAGAAGTGGTGCTGAGGCTCCAGTGGTAGAGCTCTAGCCTTGAGAAAGTCCAAGGACAGTGCTCAGGCCCTGAGCTCAAGCCCAGGACTGGCAAAAAAAAAATACAATTCCAGCCATTCATTAATTTGTTCTATTTTGTAACAGTTCAAGGCTAGCCTTAGATGTGATCCTCCTCCGTCTATCTCCCAAGTTCTAGAATTACAGGCAAATTCTTCCATACCTAGCAGAAACTTTATTTGTTTTATTGTCAGAATAATGTAAAGAGGGGTTACAGTTACATTCATCAGGTGCATTATTTCTCACACACTGATACCCCTTCTCATGTTTTTCCCCCCATTTCCCTCTCCTTGCCCCTCCCAACCATCTTGACAAAGTTTATTTGGCTGGCCCCAAATCACTCCCATACAAAATCCTTTCCCCAGTCTCTGGCTGAAGTGAAAGAAGCCAAATCCTTATACAGGGTTTGACAAACTCTGGCTTTCCTGCCTGGTTTTGTACTGCCACAAACAAAGAATGGTTTTTACAATAGCATGATTGAAGAAAATATCTAGGAGAAAGGGCATGTCATGAGAATGAAATGAATTAAAAGTTTGCAACATGATGACATTCATTCATTTACATATTAGCTCCAGCTGTTTTCCCACTACAGTAGCAGAGTTGAGTAGTTTGCACAGAGATTAGATAGTCCTTAAAGACTAAAATATCCCCAGTTTGGCTTTGCACAAAAAGTTTGCTCATCTCGGTCCTCAAGACTGGCTGAACTGTAAGGTAGGAGATGCCTGGAGTTCTGAACCACTATAAGGAAGGCTTCCCATCAAATCTCCTTACTAGATGCCTGCATAAGGGGGAGATGATCTTCGTTTTACTTCTCTTGGATTTCTGGGTTCATCTGTTTCAGTTCATAAAGTCACCCTTACTCAAAAGATCCCTTTCCTTATACGCCATCAGGAAGCAGAGAAAGACAAGTAGGTATGCTGCATAAAGAAGATGCAAGAGTCCATAATTTGAGAGAAACTATTTCTACTTTATGTTGACAAGTAATGCAAATTTTCCTTCAGGTATTTTAAAATGAATTGTGTAATATATGGCTTCATTACCACTAGGTGGTGCTCTAAAGGCAGTTTCATTAAACTGCTACAGATTGACCATGAGGAATAGAAAAAAATATAAAACAGACTCCCTCCTTCCCAATGAACTGATCATTTGCAGGTAGAAATCTTTGTATTTATGAAGTTGCGCTGTGGCTCAGGGGTAGGGCAGCAGCCTTGAGCTGAAGAGCTCAGGGATAACGTTCCCAGAGTTCAAGCCCCACGACAGACAAAAAAAAAATGGTCATATTTAATCCCCAATGTAAGTCTTCTCATTTCAAAAAAATACTTAATGTTTCTTTGATAATTATATAAAAGCCATATTAGTATACCAAAATATTCAATGGTCCTTACTATATAAGCAAAATAGTGTCTTATAAAGCTTTATTACAAATAAACAGCAGCACTTCTATCCTCAAGCTACCTTTTGATTCATGATAGTCACTAACATTTAATATCTTGTAGTAATTTTATGATTTGTACTATACTTAGCCCAAAGTAAATGGCACATAGCGGACAAAATTGGGTTGAATTTGTATCAATTCCTCAGGCCTGAAAATGAGTGTGATGAGTGTATGTTGTGTCCTGAAGGTAAGGAAATACATGTGGGAAGGTTTGGTTCTTTTGAAAAGATCACTGTTATTGGGTGAGTGGAGTAGGGATTGAAATGGTCAAGACCAGAAAGCAGTTAGGTGGCCTGATCCAGAGTACTGAGCCTTTTACTTAAGTGGTGACAATTCTTGTCTCTGTGATACATAAAGTGCCTGCAAGTCAGTGAGGTCACCAGACTGAAATTCAAATCTGCCATCCCCACAACTACAAGAGCTTGACCCAGTGAACCGATTTATTTCATCCATGAAATGGAGACCCTGCTCACTTCATATGTGCTCTCAGAAGATTTGGATGAAAAACACCACTATAAGATACTTAATGTACTTCCTGGTGATTCTCTCCTAAGCAGCAAGAGATATTAGTATAGATTCTACTCTCTCCATCCTGGAGCACATCCTTGCATCGTCACATTGGGGATGATGCTGGAGCTGTCAACTGAGCCCTCAGTACCCCAAAACCACAGCTACTGAGATACCAGGTTTCTCAGCCTTGGTACAATTAACATTTGGGACTGGATAGTACCTTATTACCTGGCCTCTAGACTTCAAGGAATACTTCCTTTTCTTCAATAATTACCAGGAAATCTCTTTCTAGCTACTATGGATATTCCCCGTGGGACAAGGCCATGCTTAGTTAAGACCCACGAATACAGGACCTGACACAGAACAGTCTTGCCAATAGAAATATAATGTGACCTACAAATAAAAATTTCTATGTGTTCTTTTTCTTGTAGTCTCCTTAAAAATATAGATTCGGGAAGGAGTCAGTGGCTTACACTTTTAATCCTAGCCACACAGGAGGCTGAGATCTTGAAGATTGCGCTTTGAAGCTAGCTCAGACAGAAAAGTCCATGAAAGTTTTTCCTCCAATAAAATACCCAGGAAAAGCTAAAGTGATGCCATGGCTTAAGTAGTAAGCCTCAAGGACTATCCTTGAGAAGAAAGAGGCTCAGGGACAGCAATGAGATCTTGAGTTTAAGCCCAGCAATGGCAAAATTTTAAAAAAGAAACAGGGGAAATTAATATTTTCAACTGCATTCTGTTTAATTTTACTAAGGTACTAGCAGTTTAGCATACAAGATACATAAAATTACCAATAATAGAGTTTACTTTTCATTTTACTTTTCTGGTCATTTTTAAATTCTAATACGCACATTTAACCTTTATAACACAACTCATTACGGATGCAATTGCTACTTTACAAGTATGAATAACTTTCTACATGAGGTAAGAGCCCAGAGTATTGGACAGTACAAATATAGTGTCATGTAGGTGTATTTTTATATATTGATATCATCTAGTTTTCTTCTTTCCTATTTTTCCATAGTTTCCCTAAATGTTATGAATTTTCTTTTTAGCTATATATGGGGGATGTTCCTACCAGTATTACATAGCTACTTAATATAGCAATCAGGAGGGAGTAAACTGAAATTATAAGTAACAAGGGCCTTTCTCTCCAGTTCTGGGCCACCATCACGACCACTGGCCTAAAACCCAACTTTTTTTTTATAATTTTTTTATTGTAATTAATAAAAGGGTTACATGATATTTGCCAGATAGAAGGTGCATTAATTCACATACATTGATACCCTTGCACATGTCTTGGTACCCATCACCCTCCCCCCAACCCACCACCCACCCCACCCCCATCTTGGTTTTCCCCCCTTCCCTATCAAATTTCAAATAACCAAATACAAATAAATTCAATATATCAGATAACAAAGTGAGATACTGTAACAATATGAGATACCCAAGAGACAGCAAAGGAGATGAAAGATAACATAGTAGATTAAGGACAACAATCATTCATTATATGGCTTTTGTTTCAATATCCTGGAGGTCCTTTCAATTAGCTTCATACTATATGGCCTTATATATCAAGGTTTTGCTCTATTGCAGATCTCTGCTAGTAGAGCCCAAGCTAAAACCCAACTTTAATTTTACCATCTTCTGCCCACATACCTCATCTACTCCATTGCCTATAGAAGTCTTTATCTCTTTATCCTGTTCTCTTTGCCAGTTAACACTAGCTATCTAGAATCAGTTCTGTTTACTTGCAGAATGCCTTATTATCTTCACAGGGAAATAAAAGGGGTCATTTTCAGGCAATGTGTCAGCAATCTAGCTTCAACTGGCAAGTAAGGATAGGCCCTTGGTCTTACATGAGGCCATTTGCTTTGCTTGTGTTCAAAATAATAAGGCTTCCTGCTGCCATCTGCAGGCCACATTATATGACCTTGAGTGTTTTCTCTGTCACAGTCAATGGCTTGTACAAGGAAGTGTTTAGAGCATCTGCCCTTTTCAAGTCACCATATTGTTGGTCCATGTTCCACAGCCAGCCATTTTCTTTCATCCCCATGCCCATGTGTGTTGGGGCAGACACGGACTCTGGCTGTGTGTAGCACACTCTCATCAACAACATATCTGGCTTCCATCTGACTGTAAGTATGGTTCAAAGACGGCTTTGATTAATATCCAACAGAGGATGGAGCTGTGATTTGTTTAAGCAAAATAGCAGAAACTTCCATTTCCCGCTGTTGCTCTGATGATCTTCTTTGAGCTGGAATTCAAATCCCATTGGCTATAGCTTCATATTTTTATCAACATATATGTCCTCTTGATCATCTAGTTGAGGAAATTCATTTATCATTCACCCCCACACACACGTTACCAGATACTTTTTGTTTTGTATTGATTTTTGGTCATTCAGAGCCTAGGTGCTGTTCCTGAGTTCATTTGTTTAAGCCGCAGGGCTGCTTCCAGTTTTCTGGTGGTTAATTGAAAATACGAGTCTCATGGACTTTCATGGCCAGGCTGACTTTGAACCATGATCCTCAAGTCTCAGCCTAAGTAACTACAATTAAGGCTATGAGCTACTGGGGCCGAACTCCCCATTGTTCTTTAAGGCCAAACTTTAAGTATCCTTTCTTCATTTATTCAACTCCAATAACCTTACAAGGTAGTAGACAGAAAGTCTGTTATGCCAGTTTATCCTGAGCTGCAGAAACCAGCCAGTGCATTTGCTGGAGACAAATGGACATTCTTTTTGCTACCCATATCATTCTCTCAGAAGTCACCATCCCAGTCCATCTTCATGACTACCTACTGGATATACTTGCAGCTCTCTGCCTTCAGGTGTCCTCTTGGCTAGGGAAGGCAAGGCAGGCCAAAAGTTGCCAAAGACCTAATGGATGTAGCCCAGACAGTACATGGGAGCTGAATGGGCAAGGTCCCACTGCCCTCATCCCTTAAATGGGATAATTCTTTTCTTTTTCCATGTCAGATGGGTGAAGTGCCCACGTCGTAACAAGATTTAGAGGGAGGTACATGTCAGGCAAGCATATGAGAAGCCAATCACCATGCTTAATGAACGGGTAAAGGCTCAACTGGGATAATTCCAACACTTCTAAGTTGTCCTGTAGGACTCTCTAATGAGATGGTAGCAAGCTGTATAAGTGGAAATTTGCCCCATATTGCACTATTCCCTGTCTCAGACGCTGCTTCCGGGAGGACTTCCTGCCCATCATGCTAACTTTATTAAAGAGGCAAGGATCTTGTTTCTTCTGTGAATATTCCCATCAAAAAGAGATGAGCAAACCGTAATAAAAGTTGAAACCTATTTTACTTGTTTGTGGAAAATATTTGTAGAAACTCTATTTCTGTAGAGAAATGTAACTGTGATAAAGCAGAGTTGTGAAATTGTTTCTCATATTTTCTTCGGCTATTGGAATTTTTACTGTGTAATAGCTAGTGAAGATAAATAGTATGCTTGAACTCTCTCAAATAAGAACATAATGGGGTTTTTCACAAAAGTAAGATTGGCAATTAGAACGTTTTCAGCGAAAGAGCCTCCAAATTTCCATACCTTGAATACATGCGTAAATTGGAAGGACTTGTTTTGCTCTTCTAGAGTCAGCAGAATGTGTTATCACAAATTTTGCAGGCATAGACTCTTTCTATGCATGATAGAAACTTGGAGCTGGCCCCAAATATTGTTCTCTGCCACGGAAATAGAACATCCTATTTCAGCTGGTATCAACCCACCTAGAATAAATATTATGATACCCATTCTGTTTACAGTTAAGAATGGCTATGAAACAAGATTCTGGACAATGAGATGTAAGCAGAAATGTTCTGCTGCAACAACAGAGAATCTGCCTTAAGAAATGCTGGCTCTCAACTGGGCAATTTGCTATGAAGGAGACAGTTGGCAATGTCCTGAGGCATTTGAGTTGTAACAAATAGAAGTTGCTATTGGTGTCAAGTGGGGAGAAGACCAGAGGTGTTGCTAAACATGCACAGGATAGCCGGACAACAAAGAATGAACCTGACTCACACATCAATGGCAACAAGATTTTTTAAACTCCAAATATACTTTGAATTTGAAACCAAACTCAGAAATGATTGATGCTGGCTTTTTCAACCTTCAGCACAGAATGTAAAGGCCTCTTGCTTCCCTGATAAGTGCAAATGAATAAAATATGAAGCTAGCTCATTCTATAGCCTTGGTAGATGAAAAATTCTTATCCTGAACTTCTGTTAAGCCTGTCTGATTTTCTCTATAGTTACTAAAGCACTAGTTTCTATAATGTCTCAGGAAGGGGTGTCAGGACCCCTTCATATTTTTTTCACAAATTTTTGAAGTCTCTAAGACCTTGTATTTATGTGGAGTTTATTTTCTGGGTTTTTTTTTAAATTTTTTGGTTGGTTGGTTGGTTGGTCAATCATAGTGCTTGAACTCTTGGCCTGGGTGCTGTCCCTGAGCTCTTCAGTTCAAGGCTAGCACTCTACCACTTGAGCCACAGTGCCACTTCCTATCTACTGTCATTAATTCAATTATCAGTTAAAATTGACAAGTGTGTGTGTGTGTGTGTGTGTGTGTGTGTGTGTGTGTCTGTGCATGCACCCATGCCAGAGCCTGGACACTGTTCCTTAGCTTTTTCACTTGAAGTTGTTGCTCTACCACTTGAGCCATAGCTCCACTTCAGGCTCTTTGTTAGTTCATTGGAGATAAAAGTCTCATGGACTTTCCTGTCTAGGCTGGCTTCAAATCGTGATCCTTAGATTTCAGTGTCCTATGTAGCTAGCTTGAACCTAGCTGACATGGTTTTAAAATACAAAGCACAAGAGAAAGCCATCACACACCACATGCACTCTAGAAAATTATACAGCATACTGTTAAGAGAAGAGTGACATAGCACATGTCACGTGATAATATCCTCATGTTATAAAACCAATTTGAACTTCCAAGAAATCCCCAAAATAAGAAATCTCCAAAGGTTCCTTAGAACACTTTGAGAACTGTGAAACTGATGGTGCCACTTTAACGGTGTAGCCATTCTTTAAAATGCTAGTATCCTTGGTGACAGAAAGAGATTTGTCTCCATGTATGTATTTACTCATTATTTATTTTAAAAGACACACAACATTCTGTTTTGTAATTTCTATATGTTCGGAAGTGTTCAAATGACTTTTGATGTTGACTATACATATGGAAGTAGCTTTTCCATGTTGGATATCAATTGAGCAAAATGTTCATTATAATTGTCTACTTTGAGATGTTTGGAACTATCAGGTCATCGTCCTGTGCGTGTGTTTTACAATACCAAAATCTAGTAAAGTCTAACACAAAAGGGACTCTGACATCTTAAATTATATTTCTCTTGGCCCACCTAGCCTCAAAACCTAATCTTCCTATGTATTCTGTGTAATTAGGATGATGGACGCACATCAGTGTAGCAGGATTAATTTTAGATAAAGTCTTACTTTTTACTTTTGCCAGCCACAAATCATGATCCTTCTGATCAGGATGTAAGCCACCACACCCAGAAGCTTTTCCTTTTCCTTTATGAAGATTTCAGGAGAAACTGTATTCGTTTTCTAATTTTCTCCCTACTTCATAAGGAATTAAGTGCTAGCTAGATTGTATATAATAATAAACAAGTACATCCAGAAATGAGTATTTAAAACTGATTATTTAAAAATACTAAAGTCTATCTGGGCCCAGGTGGCTCACACCTGTCATCCTAGCTACTCAGGAGGCTGAGATCGGAGGATCATGGTTCAAAGCCAGCCTGGGCACAAAAGGACCTGAGACTCTTATCTCCAGTTATTAACTACCAGAAAACCAGAAGTAAAGCTATGGCTCAACTGGTAGAGTACTACTGTTGAGCTGAAGAACTAAGGGACAGCGCCCGGGCCCAGAGTTCAAGCACCATGACTGACAAAACAAAAATAAATAAATAAAGTAAGTCTTCATTTTAAACAATTATATCCTCCATGTGTTTTCTAAACTGTTTTATATATATGTATATATATATATATTGCAGATAGTGATTTTACTGTGTCGCTACACATGTGTGTATATTATACCTTGATGATATTAGCCCTCTTGGTTGCTCTCTCTTTTCCCTATCTTCTTTGCCCCTATTTGTTGTCAGTCATGGGACTGGAACTCAAGGCCTAGTTGGTGTCCCTGAGCTCTTTTACTCAAGTCTAGTGCTCTACCACTTTGAGCCACAGTGCCACTTCTAGTTTCCTGGTGGTTAATTGGGAGATAAGAGTGTCATGAACGTTTTTTTTCAATTACCATTCTTATTAGCATACATTGTTGTACAAGGGGATTTTGATGGGATATTTCTATACAAACTACACATCCACTTCACCCTTATCACTCTCTCTCAGCTCTTGCTTCTCTTTTCTCACACACACACACACCCTCTCTCTCTTTTATTGTTTTTTATTTTGTTTTATCATTGGGGAGGTGTATAGAGGGGTTACAGTTACATTCATCGGGTAGTGGGTACATTATTTCTTGAACATTGTTACCCCTTCCCATGCTTTTCTCCCACTTTCTCTCCTCTTTCCTCCTCCCACTCACCTTGCATTTTTTTGTGTGTGGGCTGACTTCAAAGTTTGATCTTCAGATCTCACCCTGACTAGCTAAGATTACAGGCATGAGGCACTAGCACCTGAATCATATCCCTATTTTGACAGCTTTCAGTGGCTTTCCTTATGATATTTGCATATATAGACACAATATATTTTTATTGTAATGTATAGAGGGTTACAGTTAGTAATATTTGCCAGGTAGTAGGTGCATTACTTCTCACACATTGATACCCCTTCTCATGTTTTTGTTCCCATTTCCCTCCCCCCATCCTGTCCCAATCATCTTGTTTTCCCCTCTTCCCTTTCCTATTTTAAATAAACAAATAAACGTACATACAATATGCCAGGTAACAAAGTCAGATACTGTAACAATATGAAATTACAATATATCTTGATAATGTTACCCCCATTGTTTCCCTTTGATCTCTCATCATCTTCATTTTCTCAACTATGGTCCTGCTTTATGCACAAACACACACGGGGACACACACACACACACACACACACACAGAGTCTATATCCTTCAGTAAGGGAAAATGAGTCCTTCTGAACTTGGCTTATTTGACTTAGTATGATAGTCTCTTGTTTTATAAATTTTCCTGTAAATAATTTCACTCATCCTTATGGCTAAATAATGTTCTGAATATTATTTGGACATATAATATCCCCACATACATTGTTTTACTAATAACTACTAATAACTATATATAATACTATAAATATATAGCTATATTATAACTACATAGTTACTATGTAACTATGAACATACTGATATTATATATATTATATTATCTACTACTATATTATATGCAATATCACTATATAGATATAAAACTATGAATATCAGATTAACCATATAATTATATAAATTAGGTATATAATATTAAATATGTATATATAATTTTTAGCATAGAGTCCTTGAAACCAACACAGTTGTTACAACTTTGGTACTATCATCATTTAGAAGTAGCTCATTCTTTGCTGGGACACTGCCCTTTATAATGTGGGATGTTTCATGCACTCCCGGCCTCTCCATACTAGATGCCAATAGCATGACGCAAACTGTAACAGCTAAAAATGTCTCCCGACATTGCAAAACTGTTCTTGTTGAGGACCACTGATAGGGCCTATTAACTCACCATTCAACTAAGATAGGATATTTGGACAATTAATTTTGGAGTAAGACTCTACTTTCTAAGGGGTTTGTTTCATTACAAGGAATTTGACTTAAAACTTCTGCAAGGAGTACAGAAAAGGCAATTTCCTTGAGGAATTGTAGCTGAGCTCCCTATCCTGCTGAACAGACAAGATAACCCTTTGCCCTTCATAAGAGCACAAGTCAGGTACTTGGGGATAAGCAATATTTTTGATCCTCTGTGAAAATGGCCCCACTTTAGATCATGATCCACTTTTGGCCTAACTTAAGCAATCCTTTCACAGTCAACAAATTTCAACACGGGGCCTAACCAATGCCTCTCACTATGTTTAGAGGATCTGCATCTAGGAAAAGTATTGTGACTTTTTCTGCAATCTGAAGAACACAGATCTCCTAAAATCCCAGTGGTCCTATTCCCATGCCTCTGATACCCCATTCTCAGACACATAGCCATTAGTTAAGTTCCTAGACAGCTCTCTTAAAGTTACAAATGAAACTCTGAAAGAATGGAGATAATTATCCAGAATAGACCAATTCTCTCTAAGTACATTTGGTACCCACAAGCCAAAAATACCATCACAGTATATAAAATAATTAAATTGATAGTTTCTAGTGGCTCACACTTGTAATCATGGGAGAATGCCATCTGAGGTTGTTTGTTTGAAGCCGGTCTGGACAAAATATCTGTGAGACTCTTTTCTTCATTTAACTAGGGAAAAAGAAATCTAGAAGTAGATCATTAGCTGAAGTGCTAGTACAACAGTCTTGTATGAACAAGCTAAATGATAATGTCCAGGCACTAAGTTCAATCACTAAGACTGACAGAAGTAAATAAAGAAACAAGAAGGGGCACTGCATTCTTCAAATAAAGAAAGAAAAAAATATAGGAGGCTTTTAATCATTTATAAGCAAGACTATTTAAGTTAATCAACGTCTCTGGGCTGCAGTTTAAGAACAGTATACAAGTTATTTGTTACACTTACACAGACCAGGTCATCAGAGAACTAAACAACTGCTGTGGACCAACCATAGCAGGAGAATTGCATTTTGTGGTATTGTGCCAGCGCTGCTGCAAGAAACTTCAAAAGTGTTCAGCTGAGTTCCTTTCTTAAGTGCCAATAAGGAGTTCCTTTTACCTGCAACTGTATCTGAATGTAAGTTTTGCCACTTTGGGGATCAGATAAGACCAACAGATCAAGAAACAATTATCTCTGAAAAGGTAGTTGTAATTCTCAGGATATGGATACATGCCTGCTATACCCAACACAAACACAAGAGGGAGCAAGGAAAAACACAAATAAGACCTTTATTGTGGTTTCCATGAGAACAAATGGATGAGGCAAGACATACTGGCTATTTAAATAATTTCAGCACCTTCTGGGGGGTAGGGACTGGCTGCATTGTCTGGTACCTAGCTTGGGTGAGTAATGTGGGGAATAGTTTGAGTTAGCAAGTTCTGTGGGAGTTCAGAAAAGGAAGTGATTAGTTTTGGTCCCTGGTTCACTTGGTCTCCTTATGAAACAATTCCAGGTGAACTGTTCCCCTTCTCTAGGAATCAGCCAACCCTAAAAGGACAGTCTCTCTTCAACATCAAGAGACCAAAAATCCAGTAATATAGAAAGCATCCTCCATAATAACACCTCATGCCATTTTTTTTTTTGCCAGTCCTGGGCTTGGGCTCAGGGCCTGAGCACTGTCCCTGGATTTTCTCAAGGCTAGGGCTCTACCACTTGAGCCACAGCACCACTTCTGGCTTTTTGCTACATATGTGGTACCGAGGAATCGAACCTGGGTCTTCGTGCATGCTAGGCAAGCACTCTACCAACTAGGCCAAACTCCCGGCCCTCATGCCATTTTTAACCATTTATAAGTCTATCTCCTCAAAACTCTTTGCTCCTCGTTTGCTTATGTCTTCCAGGACTTAGTATGTCTAGTATCTGCTCAGTAAATTCGACACCTGATGTCACTACTTACTAGCTTCATGTCTTGCAGGACTGAACATTTCTATGCCCCAGTTTCTATTTCCTTCGGAGTATGAGGGAAACTGTGACACATATCACAAGGAATGGATATAAAGAGAAATTGGTTAATACTTATAAGATTTGTTGTAATACCATGCAAGTGTTTGGTTTTAAAACACATCTCTTGAACTAAGGTAATCATTGTCACACACTAGAATGGGAATAAAAAACCACATTTGGAAGTAACCAAATTATAACTGTCACTATTTGGGATTTCAAAAGAGACCTGAGAAGTGGAGGAAATGAAGCTTATGCAGGGCTGATTTCTTCCCGATGTGAATGGAACTTTAGTAGAGCAGTAAGTATTCTTAGGAAGCTATGGAGGATTCTGAAAATTTTCACTCTCTGTAACTTCTCAGTTCAAATGTACCCTGGCTAGGTTCATTTCAAGTATCTTTCTCATCAGGGTATATTATACCTCCTATATACATGTATATTAACTACTTTGCTTTATCTAGGAGGCGGTAGCAGTTATCTCCAAATAATGCTGCTTGTGTGGATGCAGGTCCACACACACAGTAACAGGCATGCTGCCACTCTAGGCCAGCTTCCACAACTGAACAACATCCAGCTCCGAAGGCCGGTAGGGCCAAGGCTGAGACATCAATGCTTAGATAGTGAAAAAGTACAGCCTGGGGAAGTGGTTCAAGTAGTAGAGCACTTCCCCTTGTAAGACCAAAGCCCTGAGATCCAGCTCTACTATCACAAAAAGAAAACAAATGAATACCAAGTTGGTAATTTAAACATATAAGGCAAATACCTTCTGACCATATTATCTCATTATGACCCAGCACATGTGTTTTTTTCTTCCCCTTTCCTGCTCACATGAGTGTAAGTGTCCATGTCAATAAATGATGTTGCCCCTAGATAAAGCTGAGCATACAGCCAACACTCCAATGTTTGTGATTCCAAATGGCCCCAAAGCCCAGTAACTCTCTTCCTCTCTCCCTCTCTCTCCCTCTCCCTCCCTCTCCCCTCTCCCTGACCCTCTCTCCCATTTCCCTCCCCCTCCCTGCTCCTCCCTCCCCTCCTTCTCTCTCTCTCTCTCTCTGGGCCTGTGCATCTGTGTACAGAAAAAAGGGAAAGACAGTTTTAAATTCTAGTGCCATGTTTTGTTGGTTTGCCTATTGAAATGCCTTGTTAAAGTCATGATTCCGTGATAATGGCACAATGTAGTTAAGGGTGTGTATTTGCTGTAGATAGATTATTCTCCTTTCAAAGAGTAAGAATGCAGTGAAATCGCCTTAGTACTAGTATTATACGAAGCTAAAAAATAACTTTTTCTCATGTCCATATTGGTGTAAATACTTTTAGGCATTTCAGGTGATTATGAAGCATGCAAAGTGAAACTTGCAACATGTAAAAGGTGCACTGCCTATGTAATAGGTGATATTCTGCAAGAAGAAGAGACAATAAATGAATGAAAAGATGAAGCTAATGAGTATAACTGCAAGATCTTCATCAACCTCTATTGGCCCAATGCTTATGTGGGACAGCAATATGCTTAAAAGCTTAAAATCCACATAAGAAGGAAGTTTAACTACCCAGTACTTAGTCAAAAGACAGAAGTGTGTCATATATTGGTTAAAGTAGCAAATTTTTAAACCATGTCTCAAATTTGAGAGGCCATAAGAAGATGACTGAAGCTCCAGACAGTTCTAAATCCTGCATTATGGCTGAAATTTTGAAAGTAGCTTCATAATCACTTCATTTTGGAGAATGAAAAAAAAATCTGACACTCAAAACAAGGCCCTTCTTAGGTTTTCATCGGGTTTACTGATGCCATGTTTGAAATGGGACTCATTCAGTCATCTCCCTGTTGATTTGTTTCAAGCCAGGTCAATCCCAGTAACATGAGTTCTCTGGTAGAAGTTAGTTTTCCACTGACACCTGGACCACTTGCACAGTGTGATTTCTGTCTTATGAGTAAATTGATTCCCATTACCCCTTCAGAACCCAGTATGTTCTTTATGAGAGGTCAAAAGGTCCAACATTTGAACAAACAGAGAAACGATACTTATTTGATGCTAGAATTACATAATACACGTTTTCTAAACAGGTTGAAACTATTTGGCAGCCATCAAAAGATTATTTCCAAAAAACAAACAAAATTTTTGAAGAAATGATCTCATTATTTTGATATTTTTTAGCTCCCCCCCCAAAAAATGGTGCTAACTCCCAAAGCTGGTGACACATGCCTATAATCCTAGCTACTCAGGAGTCTGAGATCTGAGGATCACAGTTCAAAGCAAGACCAGGCACTAAAGTTCATGAGCTACCTATCTCCAATTAACCACTAGAAAACCAGACTTAGTGTTGTGGCTCAAGGGATAGGGCAGAAGCCTTGAGCTGAAGAGCTCAGGGAGAGCACCCAGACCCAGAGTTCAAGCTCCACAACAGACAAAAAAAAAGAAAATACATGTGGATGATATACTCATCAGGATATTTGAGAATGAAACTTCTATGAGTTGCCCTGCAGTTGGTCTTGTTTTTGAAATTTCTTTTTTGAAGTCCTGCCTTCAAAATAATAAAGAAAAATATGAAAAATGAAATACAAAGAGAATTTAAGAAATGAACAGTGATTTTTGTGATTGTTTCAGTGTTTTCTGTAGATCTCCTGTTTTATGCATTGTTTTGTTTGTTTTTTATGTTTCTATCTCTTATTCCTGACACTTACTGGATTATTAATATAAATGTCTTTCTCAAATCATTAAGTCCCCTGTGATCGTTACTCTGGGAAGAAGTTATTTAAGGTAACAAGAACCTTTAAATTCCACTTCTTTACTTACTATAACCTATACTAGAGAGAAAAATCAGGGAAGTATGTAACTTAAATTCACATCTATTCTTCCCCAAATTCCATCTGGCACTCTGAATATTGCAAAGCATGAGATAAAGATGAACGTTTGGAAACCACCTGTGGCTAATTCTGTTAGGCTTAAGTAATTTCCTTCTGGATAGCCATTTTCATTTTTGAAGGGCCATGTATCACATCGTAATTTTTCATATTTTTTCATTCCATATCAATGCTATCTCAAGAGACTTCCTGCTTATTTGTTCAACACTGGAGCTTCCAAACTCCTCTAATAAAGTTGATAAAACTTAAACTTGAACTTTTTATATGCCCTATTTAATTATGTACCTCCTCATTTCAAACCGCAAGCAAAATTAAAGATGGGGATGACTATTAGGTATACTGAATCAATTATCAGCTTCAGAAATTTCTCTGATAAAACTGTACCACGGAACCTGACATACTGTTAGAAATGGAAATGGGTGAAGGAAAACCTACTATGTGGAACATAGGAGATACATTAGCTTACTTAGGTGGGAAAGGAGGACTGCAACTTAACAGCAAACACCTAAGACATCTGGAAAAGCAAGGGTTACAAGAAAATCTGAGTCACATCAGCCTCACATTCTTTGGAATCATTGGGCAGGGGAAACTTTGGCCTGTCCAGAAAACCTAAGAATAGAATGAGGGCATGTAAGTAGTGGCTTTCCAATAGAACATGTTGTAACATTTCCCTGTAGTGTGCAAACGAATGTTTGATCCCCTAGCAATGAATGTACCCAAACTCTGCATGGCTTCTCTTTGTGTGGTGCAAGATCAGCTTCTATGGAAGCAGCAGGAAAAATAAGAGAATTGAAAAGATGACCATCACTTCTCAAACGTGAATGTGCCAGGCATTTGACTGGGCACATTGATGAATCTTTCGGGCTTGCTAGTACATGGTGTTCCGCATTCTTCTATATGATCTGGTAGTTGGTGCTTTGATTCTGGAGGAAGCCCATGCTTGGAGTGAGATAGTAGAATACTTCTAAATAGAGTCTATTTTCAAGTTCTTTCCCTCTGACTAATTAATTGGTCCACTGAGCAATCTGAGTTTACGCCCATAAATATGAGGGCAATAAAGAGTTCAAGTGAGTAAATAGGAAAATAAATTTCTTCCTGTTGCTGACAGTCTTCCTATTTGTGTATTCTTCTTTATCTGGGAGAAAGCTACCTAGCACAAATTCCTTCTTTCTCACTAGTTAGAGGGGTCACGTTAAGCTTTAAGAGAGGCTAGTAAAGATAGTGTTTGCAGATACTTTCCTGTCATAAGGAAGAAGGGAAAAAGGGGGGGAAAAGCTGCTGGTTAGTCACACAGCCATGAGAGCCACCTGCTCACCACTTCACTTCAGTGAGTGTACAATGAGTCTCTAGCTCAGAAACATCTAGGCCCTGAAACTGCACTTCCAAGAGGCATCCTTTCAATCTTACAAGCTATTAGGTAAGTAAAGGGGGAGAAATACTGATCCAAGAATCCACCTACTAGTGACTAGCAGGAAGTCTCTCAAATTTGGTCCAAAGGGAATGAAAAGATCATCTGAGATAATCTGAGGATTACAACTATGGGTTGACTGGCCATTTTTCTGAATTCTGGACTGACCTAGTAACTATTTCTCCTTCTGGGCTCTCTGCAAAATCACTTGGAGGGCTGCACAAAATATCAGTATCTGAGTGCTACCCCCAGAGATTTTTAGTTTAGTTTGTTGGTATACAGTGTGGACAGACTTTTCAAAGCTGTCATGGGGCTCTAATATCCAGCTCAGGTGGACAGCCATGGCCCTAGGGCTGGGCTCCTTGTCCTATGATAGCCACGCCAATCTGGAAATCTCATTACAAACAGATTGTGATTCAATAACAGCCAACTTTCTGAACTTCTTAGAAGCAGCTGAGGATACTGATGCTGCTGACCTAGAGATCCTTCTCAGTCTGATGAGGTTCTGGACCACTAACTTGCATTCTTCTCTTATATGTGGAACCTAGCTCCAACATTCACTGGGACATGATACATTATCCAGAATTCTAGACACTCACATATAGAAGAAAGGAAGACACTCTTAGGGGAGGAACACAAGGCACATGGCCTGTGTACCTCTGTGCATATAAAATAATATTTATCGAAATCAACTCCAGGAAATGGAAAGGAGGGTGTTTTGTTGTTCTTTCTTTTCTTTTTTGGTTCTTATCCATTTATCTTTCTTTGGGAGGGGACACAGAAATGGAGGGACAAAGGGTGAACAAATGCAAATGTGGTACTCATTAGACACTGTTGAAAATGAACTGTACAACTTGTAAGTGGGGATGAGAGGGAAAAACTGAAAGATAGTGAGGAAGTAGTGACTCTTTACCTGACATATTCAACTATAACCCCTATATAATAGTAATAAAATCATTTTAAAAGAAAACTACTATTATTCTGTAAAACTTGTGCATCAATTTAGAAACATTTTGTAGCATTCTGCCATTACTAAGCTACCAAGGGGCTAAATTTTATATTTTATGAAAGTAAAAGAGATTAGAGTGAAATATCTAGATAAACTATGGAGCACTGTTCTATAGAATAAATCCTTCTATGGACATGCAGGCTGAAAGGTATAAGTCAAATATTATTAACTACTAAATTCCAAGTAGGCCACACATCCCCTTGGGAAATGTTGATCAAGTGATTGAATGAGTAGTTAAAACATTAACCTTTGTTTGTAGCTATATGAGTATTCTGTGGACTTCAACAGGCAGAGAAAAAGGGTGGAAAATTTTGTGAGGGAGACAGAGTTAGACTTATTTTTGTTTGAAACATTTGGTAAGTGCTGGCAAATTTTAGAAACTAGATTTTGGAAACATAAAATAACAAAAAATGCAGATCTAGACCCCAGAAATGAAAAATTATCCAACTGAACCAAAGTTTTTCCAACAGATTATCTGGTGGTTAGTAATACAGAATCCACTCACTCCCTGCATTGCTTTCCCTCTTCCCTATTCTCCGTTTCTCAAACTAATCTCAATGAGATTCATGGTTCCATTTTCCCAGGTATGGGTGACATATTTTGACCATATTCACCTTCCTTATCTCTCTCTGTCATCCTCTCCTCTCCACTATTATCCCTCCCATGACAGGAACTGTTGTTTTACATTCTTTTTTTTGCCAGTCCTGGGCCTTGAACACAGGGCCTGAGAAGTGTCCTTGGGCTTTGCTGAAGCTCTACCACTTGAGCCACAGCACCACTTCTGGCTTTTTTCTATGTATGCATTACTGAGGAATTGAACCCAGGTCTTCGTGCATGCTAGGCAATCACTCTACCACTAGGCCAAACTCCTGGCCCCTGTTTTACATACTTGTCATCCATTTTTAGTATATGTCAATTGTTCAAACTGGTTTCACTTTGGTATTTCATACATTCATATATAGCACATTAATCAGATGGATCCCCTCACTCACTTTTACTTTCTCTGTCCCTAAACCTTCTATTATTTAATAGCTTTAAATAATAAACCTAAGCTCAAGTAGTGTAAAGTTCAATCTTGAACAAATAAATACGACACTTGCTTCAAGCTTTTTCTTTAAATTACCTTATTGTTGTTACCTTTACCTGTATTGGGTGATATAAGTATTTCTTTCCTTTTGCTTAGTATTATTTGTTCCCTCATTCTGTCTCATTCCCTCCCATCTCTTGCCCATGAGTTACTTGGTTCACTATCAGTGTCCAGTGCAGATGGTGAGCCCCAATGCTTCATATTCTCATCTGTTTCCACTGATTCTGTGTCCTCCCCCACCCTCCCTCAGATGTGCACATGTATTCACTGTATATGTCGTAAAGGATGGTCATCCAAAAACAATAAGACAAATTAAGAAAAGATCCTTTGTTTCCTTATCTTTAGAGTACATTTCAGTATGAATATAATTTCATATACATATGAAGAGGTACTTGGGTATTACAATTTGGTGCTTTTCTCCTAAGTCTATCCTCTTTTGGATCCATTCATCTATAGTGGGGCATCTGGGTTTTTTCCATGTCTTGGATATTGTAAACAGTGCAGCAATGAACATGGATGTGCAGGTGTCATGATCATATCCTGGGTTATGATGCCTAGGAGTGGTATGGCGGAGTCATAGGATACATCTATGTTTAGTTTTCAGAGGAACCTCCAGACTGCTTTCCATCTCGGTTGTATTAGTTTACATTCCCACCATCAGTGTAGCAGGTTTCTTTTTTTCTCCATAACCCTGCAAGCATTTGTTGTCCAAATTCAGAATATTGGCCAGTCTGACGATGGTAAGATGGTATCTCAGGGTTGTTGCTTAAACATTTTAAAAGAGGAGCCATGACAGGAGATCTCAGAAATACAAAGAAATCATTAGAAATGCAGACCTTTTCCACCTTTGAGGCGATTTACCATTAAGTTTACAAAAGTAGATAATGGCATCCAAAATGCCATGGAGGAGGAAATAGAAAGAGTGTGGGGGCAGGGAGGAGGATGGAGTCAAATTGATGAAAAGGAACGGAAGGACAGAGCAAGTCAACATATATTGCACAACCAGTTCCTGAAAACATGTCAGCAAGTCCCAGGCCAGCTGTAATTGACAAAAACTGGCCAAGCTCCTTTGGGTAAAGGAGACAGTAGCACTGAGTCCAATGTGAATCTCTACATAGATTTAACTATTTCAGAAAGGCATGTTAAGGGCATTGAGTTCATAAAACATTCTATATTCACATTGGAATAACTTACGTCATAACTTAAAGTCAACTAGAAGTTGCTTTTTAAGAATCTGACTATTTGATCCTTGGAGATGATTTTTTCTCTTTTTTTTTGCCAGTCCTGGGCTTGAGCTCAGGGCCTGAGCACTGTCCTTGGGCTTTCCTCAAGGATAGCCTTCTACCCTGAGTCACCTCACCACTTCTGGCTTTTTCTATGTATGTAGTACTGAGGAATCAAACCCAGGTCTTTGTGCATCCTAAGCAGGCACTCTACCACTAGGCCAAACTCCCAGCCCGATTTTTTCTCTTTTTAAAGTAGAGAAGCTCCATCCAATAAAACGTTAAAAATTCTCTCCAGCATTTACAATCCTGTGGGTAGTTGGTCTTTCATATGATACTACCAAATAGTATAAAATTAAGCATGCACTCTCTATATGTATTTAAAAGTTAAGTCATGATGTTTTCATGTAGCCATTCCTATAGATTTATGCTATACTCATACACAAAATCCTTGTATGGTGACATGTCAACAGCACAAGGAACATAAGGAGACTGAAAACCTTGGTAAAGCAGAGCCTTTTCAATACTCTGCCAATAAATAATCATCTATTGTGCAACTACTCTATGAATGAGTGAAGCTTAGGTTCCATTTGGAATAAATGTTTCTGATGGAATCTTTGTTTCTATCCTGAAGGAGTTGATACAACTTACAGACTGATAAGAAGGACAAATCTACTAAAATGCCTAGAAATACAAGTCATTCCAAGAACCATGTCTTCTAATGGTATAATCCATTCATTCATCTGTTCAAATGATTGAACAGTATTTACAGAGTTGGTACATATACACCATGTACTACTCTAGGTTTCAATGGAATAACTGTGAAGAAAACCAAGATGCTACCTTCAAGTAACTTAGATACAATACAGATGGAATGAGCAGGCAATACATAAATATACACATAGGTGATACATACATAAAATGCGCATTGGGCAAATATTTCAAAGAATAAAGCTAGGGAAAAGTTATGGGAGGGAGAAAGGGTGATATTTTAAGGGTGATGATCAGGGATATCTCTGAGGAGGGAATACTTGAAAGGAGATTTGAGAAATTAAAGAACTCTTTCATATTGATATTAAATAGAGAAAAGAGCATATACAAGTGTTGAAATGGGAATTCTGGTGGTGTTTCAAGAAAAGCAAGCCAGTGACAAGAACTGAGGTCAGAGTAGTATCAAGGGAAGGCCAGAAATCATAGAGGGACAAGTCAAGACATGAAGAAATGGATGTCCCTTCAAGAGTGGTGAACATACATGGTGATGAACTGTATCTTATTTTAAGAAGGAAATTCAGATTGTCTACTTTGTCCTCAATATATGGTTTTTGAAATCTTAGCCTCTGTACCAACCGGTAGGTATACAAGAATAAGTAAGATACAATCCCTGCTTTATTATTAATATGTTGTTGCCATTAGCAGCACCATCAGTACCATCAACACCATTATAATCATCACCATTTACATCATTATCATTAGCAGCTTCACCAGCATCACCACCAACATCACCAACACCATGATGGTTCAAAATGCTCTGCTTTCCACGTAGTCAATGCTCAGTATACTGTGCTGCATAATGGGCTAAGACCCAACCCCTTTTTATTTACAGAAGAGATAGGTGCACGAGGTTAGAGCTAGGAGTACAGATGATTTCCAAGCATCTGTCAGGGCTGGCACTATGATTTAAACTATTCAAGAAGAACAAAGAGACCAGGCTATCTGCAAGTGAAAACTGGCTATCTTGTATGGCCAACATACCACAGCAAGGCTGCCACCTGATTAGCCAAAAACCAGCTTCCTGTAGCAGACTCATTCTTTGTAGCTGACAGAGATGAAAAATAATCCACATACAATTTCCATGGTTCTCTCAAGAAGGTGGAGCTCTTTGAGACTAAAGGAATAGAGTTTCTTCCCCTAACTAGACCAATTAGAATAATTAATTACATACGTGCTCTGTTTTCAGGAACTTAATTTCTTGACCTAAATTTCTTTGCCAGAAGTAGATATAACTCATCTCTCAAAAATTTGGTGGGTGTATTTTTTAGAATTTTGTTTATTTCTTCCTATATGATATTAAAATTTTCTGTTTGGAGAACTGTTTTCCTTCTAAGTGATGAAATTCACAAGGACAGTGACCATGGCTTATCTGTATCTTTACCTTAGAAACTGACCCATTGGAGGTGTTCACTACATCTTCACTGAAATAAGGTGCTTGTTTGTTTTTCTCCCTGTAAAAAATAATCATGTTTTTTACCATTCGTCATGACTATCAAACAGTACAAGTAATAAAAGGGAAACATAAACTTACTAAAAACAAAGGCCAAGGAGGAAAAGAAGATGATATATTGGTATCTGCTTCCTTTAAGAAGCTAATATCTCCTTCAGTTGACAGTTTCCTCCAAACATAGACATCTTTAAGATGAAGATCAAAGTATTGAACATACCCTGTTAGACGCAATATGAGACTATGAACAGAACATCTCGTGAATGCATGAAGAACATGAGTAAAATACTACCAGCACGTGACAGTATCAAATAACATCAACAAACATTAAGCTTTACCCCCTTAGCTCCAACAACCCTGGCATTTCAAGTTTCCTCTTTATTTCTACTGAAAAGAAAAAGAGGAAAAAGACATAAAGAAAAATTCCATGAAAGAAATGAATGTCATCGAAGCCAGCACATGAAGATTATTTTCAGAAATAAAATAGAAGGAACACTTTCCAAAGATGAGCCTTATGATTCATCTTAATGTTAATTATCATGAAAAACACTTGAACATGCCAGTAACTCGATCCAAAAACCATTCCCATTGTAAGAGTAGCACTAAGTGATCCCTAATTAGACAAATTTCATAGATGACACAATATAAAATGGGAATTCTGAATCAAATCACAAGAAAGATAATTTCTAACCTACAATACGTGGACCAAACCCAGGTTTCCTGCTGAGCAGATTTTAATTCTCACATTATACTGAAGGGGCAGGTGTTTTTCAATGTCTTTTATGAATGAGAAATAGCTCAGTCTAAATGATTACAGATAGAAATGGCACTAGACTTACACAACACATGCCCAAATCACCAAGTTAAAAATATTTGTAATACGACCATCACTGGGACTTACTTCATAGGCTGGATCTATCATTTATAAACCTGTATGTGCCATGTTATTTGCTGCCAAAAATCAAATTCAAGCAGTGTGCCTTGGAAATTATGAAAGCTGACTATTATGATAGGGGGGAGGGGAGGAGACAGCACAACCTCAAGGCATTATTTATTGTTAGTGTTTCTTACTTTCCCCCCAAAAGCCTGTGGTTTATCCATAACATCTGGGCTTCATCGTTGACTGGAAAGCTTCTGAGAGCCCTAGTACTGAGTGAGGCAATGGAAACAGAAAATGATGTCGGAAGATTGTCAACAGGCATTAGGCCATTGCCAAATGTCATGTTCTTTTCCAAGGAACATTTAGGATACAAATAAAAATCAAATAACACTTCATTTTGGCAATGCAAGGGGCTTAATTTGCGTTTGTTTCCTTCTCTCTTGTTTTAACTTGAACAGGGCTGTAAAGGGTCATGAAGTCTTAACCATTCTAGTTACTCTTCTAAACTAAAGGCCTTAAGCTAGAAGTAGAAATGTCCAAGTGTTGCTTAGCGCCATGGAGATACTTTCCTCCATGAAGTCATGTAAATTCTGTGCACCTCCAGAGCAATAGCCTGGGGATTTACCAAGCTCTGTCTTTGCAACATGTCTGCTCAGTTCAAGGCTATTTTTTTCCAGCTGACGGGACTGATCCTCCTCCCCCCCCCCCACCCTTTTTTAAAAGAGGTTAAGAGATGGTAACAGCTCTTCGGGAACATAAATCTTTTTCAACAATCTCTAGATTATGACCCCTGGTGGCCAAGTGGCGGTATGGAAGGTAGAGGGAATGCTACTTTCCCTTGTTAAGCTGTCCTTGTTAAATGGTCCTTGCTAAAGAAGTCCCATTTCTTTCTGCCTCAATGCTTCTTCCATTGCCTCATTATGCCATTCAAAGGAGCTTACGGCCTCCTATCAGTGCATATGCTAAGTGTACCTTCTGCCTTCTTCTTGATTTGCCCAAGTCCTTCAAACGTCCCCACTTTCTTCCTACAGGATAATCTTGAAGGCCATTCCTCCCCGTCACTTAGCATACTTCTGCCACTCACTGTAATCATTCATTTATTGGGCCATGTCAACCACTGGCCTTCCAATGCTTTAGAAGAGGAAATCAATCAATTTGCCTCCAGATTTCCAGGGTTTAACATGACAGGTGTCCAATTACTGGCTGTTCAATGAACAAAATACATTGAAAAAAATGGTGCAGGTGAGTTACATCAATGATTCTCACTACTTAGGAAGCTGAAATCGGAGGGTCATAATTTGAAGCCAGCATAGGCAGGGGAGTACCCACAACTTATCTCCAATTAGCCAGCCAAGAGCTACAAGTGGGACTGTGCCTAAAGTTATAGAGCTCCAGCCTTGTGCAAAAAAAAAAGCTTACAGACAGCACCACAAAAATACATTGAAAAGTTGAATAAAGGGGCCGGGAGTTTGGCCTAGTGGTTAAAGTGCTTGCCTAGCATGCATGAAGACCCGGGTTCGATTCCTCGGTACCACATACATAGAAAAAAGCCGGAAGTGGTGCTGAGGCTCAAGTGGTAGAGCTCTAGCCTTGAGAAAGTCCAAGGACAGTGCTCAGGCCCTGAGCTCAAGCCCAGGACTGGCAAAAAGAAAAGAAAAGAAAAGAAAAGTTGAATAAACCTAACCCACACTGAAAGCTAAAAACATGTTAAAGTCAAAGTCTAAATTCTGAAAAAAAATAGACAACCCACCCCACACACACATTCAGAAAATAGGGTACCATATTCTCAAAGTAGAGGGAAAATAGTACAATCTAAAAAAAAGCTATAACTAAAAGAGAAACAGAAAACTTTCTATAAATGGGTAGCTAGTAAATACAGGGGCAGCTAGTAAATACATTCTCTCTTGTGAGTTCCAGGATCTCGCTACTCAACTATTCAAAATCATCACAGATAATACATAAAAACTGGGCACGATGGGGTTTATTTCCAAAAATAACAATAAGGTAGATTTGATCTTGGAGCCTTAGTTTCATAATCTGTGATCTAGAACTTCAAATCATTCCAAGACATCAAATTTAGAGTCTAATAGGGGGGAGAATCCCATCATGTGAAATTTGGGGTCACTGACAAGTCCATGTGGACTGTCATCAGTGAACATCAAGGAAAGAATGCTATATTTTCCAGAAGATACACTTGTCATCCTTTTAATAGTAATGAGCTAGGTTTATGTACCTAGTTTTATATATGAACCTGACTTTACTGGTTAGAGTGATAGTTCATAGGATAAGTAGAAACATTGCCAAGTAACAGTGCTAGGAAGAACCTTATTGGTAACAACACTTAGCTTTCCTCCATGATATTTTCTTTTTTTCATATATTTTTCATTGTAATTAATAGAAGGGTTACATTATATTTGCCAGATAGGAGGTTCATTAATTCACATACATTGACACATTTTCTCATGTCTTGGTCCCCATTTCCCACCCCCAACCCCCATCCCTCATCTTGTTTGCCCCCTTCCCTATCCAATTTCAAATAACCAAATACAAATATATCCAATATATCAGATAACAAAGTGAGATACTGTAATAATATGAGATAACCAAGGGACAGCAAAAGAGATGAGAGGTAATGTAGTACATTAAGGACAACAATCATTCATTATGTGGCTTATGTTTCTATATCCTAGAGATCCTTTCATTTAACATCATACTATATGGCCTTTTGTATCAAGGTTTTGCTCTATTGCAAATCTCTGCTAGGAGAGCCCAAGGCTTCTACTGATTATGACAAATGAGGGAAACCATCGAGCCTATGTTCCTTTGAGTCTGGCTTACTTCACTTAATATGATTTTTTCTGAGTCTTTCCATTTCCTAACAAATTACTTATTACACTCAAAGAACTCAAATATTTAAACACCAGAAAGTTGTAGGCTTTTACATTCTTGCATTTACCGTTTTGCTTCTCTTTGAAACCAGTATGGCTTTCAATTTTTTGCTTACCATTCTTTTTCATCACTAACAGATTTCCAGCCAAATAATCCATCTATCACTCAGTAAGTCTCTAATAAGCACTTGCTGCAAGTCAGTCAGGATGCTAGTTGCTATATACATAGTGCTTCTTAAAAATCATTTGATAACTCTCTCTTTAGTTCCCTTGCCCATTTAGTGAATGGTTTATTGGGTTTGGGGGGATTAGTTTCTTGAGTTCCCTGTAGATACTGGATATTAAGCATTTGTCAGATGTATTGTTGGTGAATAACTTTTCCCAGTTGGTTGGCTGTCTCTCTACTTTGGCGACTATGTTTTTATCTGTACAGAAACTTTTTATTTTTAGGTAGTCCAATTTATCGAGTTTCTCTCCAATCTGTTGTGACCCTGGGATTCTGTTCAGGAACCTTTTACCTGTGCCTATGAGTTCCAGTGTCTCTCCTACTTTACCATGTAGCAATTTCACAGTTTCCAGTCTGACGTTGAGGTCTTTGATCCACTTTGAGTTAATGCTTGTGCATGGCGAAAGGCTAGGGTCAATTTTTAGTTTTCTGCATGTGGCTGCCCAGTTTTGCCAGCACCAATAATTGAATAGACTGTGTTTGTTCCACTGTATATCTTTGGCTCCTTTGTCAAATACAAGTTGACTATAGGTATATGGTTCTATTTCTGGGTCTTCTATTCTGTTCCACTGATCTTCTGGTCTGTTTTTGTGCCAGTACCAAGCAGTTTTTGTTATTATGGCTCTATAGTAGAGTTTGAAGTCTGGTATTGTAATACCACCAGCATTGCTCTTTTTGCCTAGAATTGTTTTGGCTATTCTAGGTCTTTTCTTGTTCCATATGAATCTTTGGATTATATCTTCATTTCCGTAAAGAATGTCTTTGGGATTTTGATGGGGATTGCATTGAATTTGTATATCAATTTTGGCAGTATAGCCATTTTCACTATGTTGGTTCTCCCTAGCCATGAGCATGGGATGTCTTTCCATTTCCTAGTGTCCTCTTTAATTTCTTTCATTAGGCTTTTATAGTTTTCATTCAATAATTTCTTTACATCTTTGGTTAAGTATATTCCTAAGTATAAAATGGCAGAAAAGCATATGAGAAAATGTTCATCATCTATGGTCATAAAGGAAATGCAAATAAAAACAACCCTAAGATACCACCTTACCCCAACAAGAATGGCCAAGATTTTGAACTCAGACAATGACAGTTGCTGGTGGGGTTGTGGAGATAAAAGAACCTTACTACACTGCTGGTGAGAATGTAGACTAGTTCAGCCACTCTGGAAAGCAGTGTGGAGGTTTCTTAAAGAACTGAAAATTGACCCTCCCTACGATCCCACCATACCACTTCTGGGCACCTATCCTGAACATCATGACCCAAGATATGATAAGGACACCTGTTCAGCTATGTTCATCTCTGCACTATTCACAATAGCCAGGCAATGGAAACAATCCAGATGCCCTACTGCAGATGAATGGATATAGAAAATGCGGTATATATACACAATGGAATTCTACATAGCCAACAGACAAGATAAAATAATGGCATTCACAGGGAAATGGATGAATCTAGAGCGAATCATGTTGAGTGAGACAAGTCAAGACCTAAGGAACAAAAGGCGCATGGTATCCTTAATATGTGGCTATTAAATCCAAAGAGTACAAGAGCAAGGACTCAATAACTGCATACCCAAAGCTATGGACATGGTAATGGAAATACAAACATAACTATATAGACATAAAAACCTATGACTCTATAGACATAATGTTTTATTTCATAAATTAATATGTTTCTATGACATACAAACCCTTAGCCTAATTTTGATTAAGTTCTAAATACTGAGTCCCAGTGATTGTAAATAGAAATTTCCCCCTTGAAACCAAGACGGGTGGGGGGTTTGAGGGGAAGGGTAATGGGTACCAAGACATGTGAAAGGGTATCAATGTATATGAATTAATGCACCTTCTATCTGGCAAATATCATGTAACCCTTTTACTAATTACAATTAAAAAAAAAGAATGCAAACCATGTTAAAAAAATAAAGTGAAACTGGTTAATAGGAAAAAAAAGAAATTTCCCCCTTGAACACTTGATTGTTAAACTTGTCATTTAAAATATGATGTAAAAATCAATGTTAATAAATTCTTTAATAAAAAATCATTTGAGCCGGCTACTGGTTGTTCACGCCTGTCTTCCTACTACTTTACTACTCACAAGGCTGAGATCTGAGGATCACATTTCAAAGACAGCCCAGGTAGGAAAGTCCATGAGACTATGATCTCTAATTAACAACCAGAAAACTGGAAGTGGTGGTGTGACTCAAAGTGGTAGAGCTCTAGACTTGAGTAAAACAGCCTAGGGATAGCACTAAGGTGCACTAAGGTCCTGATTTTGAGCCCACAATGGAACAGAAAAATCATGTGAACATTTGGAGCAGGAGCCACATTTTAACTGTTGCTTCTTTATGTAATTTGATTGGTATATGGTTGCATCCAGTAATTTTCATATTGTCTGTAGTTATTTTTCCATAGCCTACATGGCTTCCAATAGTTACCATTTGGCTATTAAAGGAAAAAAATTGTCAGTGATCTAAAGGAAAGGACTTTAACCAATATAAATATTTAAGGAGCAGAGAACAGGCTATGAATTATGAGATCATTATACTATAGTTTATTTCCATATAGCAGGATACTATGAAACAATTAAAAAGAGAGATGTAACTGTGCGCTGAGAAATACAAAACTAACTCCAAGAGAGACCAAGTATAAGAAATGATGTAAAAATTATATACTATAATTTGTATTAAAATAAATATAGACACAAATCTAGTCACATATGGTTATAAATGCCTATGATATCATAGGAAGAATGTAAAGTTTTTGAAATATTGATATTACTTGTTCTCTCTGGTAAGTAAAATTGTAGACCAAGGCTTGAGAAGGAAGGTAGATCTTTAAAAGCTATACTTTTTTGGAACATTTGAAAATATTAATGATAGGTATCATCTAAAGCAATATTGTCAAAAAATTAATGCCATAGGGCCAGGAGTTTGGCCCAGCAAGCAGGAAGCTCTGGGTTTGATTCCTCTGTACCACATACACAGCTGGAAATGGTACTGTGGCTCAAGTGTTAGAGTACTGGCCTTAAGAACTCTCAGGGACAGTGCTCAGGTCCTGATTCAAGCCCTAGGATGGGTAAAAAAGTGCCATAAATAAAATGAAATTTGGTGATAATCCTCTCCCCAAAATAGTTATATTTAGCCAATTTAAAATTTTTGTCAACTGTGGATAAAAATGGGCTAGCATTTTCAG
Organism: Megascapheus bottae; assembly: GCF_031878675.1. Taxonomy (NCBI): domain Eukaryota; kingdom Metazoa; phylum Chordata; class Mammalia; order Rodentia; family Geomyidae; genus Megascapheus; species Megascapheus bottae. The sequence goes on from NC_143547.1 coordinate 1,300,529, forward strand.
TGTTTCCTATTCACTTCCATTTTTCATGGAAAAGAGAAAAGCTTTAGGAGGCCCTGGACTCCGTGACATCAGAAATCATTGATTGTCCTGCAGGAGCAACAAAGATGCAACATCTAGATGTCTGTGGATTCTTGTTAAAACAGAGTTGAATCAAGATCAGAGATGTTCCCTCAGGACAGAATTATTGCAGGTAGCACCTAAACGGCTGATAGAGATAGCCCCTCCTTCTGGAGGCTAGAAGCAATAGCCAATCAACAGATTGTACTGGCCAGCCTGAAAACCAGGACAAGGAGAAAGAAAATTTAGAAAGGGCAAGGAAAATGTCATTCTCAGACTGGACCTTACTTGAAAGAAGAAGACCACAAAAATTAATATCAGTGACACGGGGTAAGGAAGTTAAAGGGGTGTGTGTGTGTGTGTGTGTGTGTGTGTGTGTGTGTGTGTGTGTGTGTGTGTGTGTGTGTGTGATTGTTTTAAAGAACATATCAGAAGTAAAATAAAATGAAAATTGTTTTTCCAAACAGTAGAGCTGCCCTTATATCTGCATCTGTACAATACTAGTGTGATTTCTGGTAATATAAATCACATGATCGTTCATTCGTAGCTCTTAAAATGTTCCTGTAGAGAATTTTTCAGGCCACAGGCTTATATTGATGCATTAAAACACAAGAAACTTAGAGCCAATTATTCCACATAATATAGTTATTATTTGGAGCTGTTTCTTTTTTAAAAAATAACTTTTTTCATTATTTGAGCAGTAAGAAGATTTTTTTTAGAAAAGAACACTATCAGAAACCAAAAAAAATTTAATAAGAGACACCGAAATACAGAGATAACTGTACATTCTTGCTTCCACAAAAGCAAATGAAATAATTTCTTTATGGCATCTAGTTAAACAATACCTTTATATCTTTATAGTTATTTTAGAAAGAGAGTAACATGAACTATCTGGTCTGAGTTCAATGTGAAATCTCTTCTTTTTTGTCACTCCAGTATCAAAAGCGACCTTCCCTCTGGCTTCTACCTCAGCGATGTAATGTCACTCAGGGTTCACAGGATATTTTGAGCATAAGCAAATCTAATTACCTAAGAGTTTTGCAAACTCAGGCCATCCAGAAAAATTCAATGCCTTTATGTTAATTCAATCACTTTTATTTTTGGAATCTGATTATTTTGAACACATGCCAGATGTTATATTTCTAATTTAATTATCTACTCGTGAAATTGCTAGGCCATCTGTAATAGACTAATTTCTACTTTGAAGAGAAAATCCACAAAGAAATAAAAGTTAGTTTTTAAGCATCATGATGGATATTGAGTACTTGGGATAAATGCATAGGTGTAACCAAACATTAATTTTATTTTTTTAAAAAAGCATTGAACACCCAAGATATGATAAGGACACTTGCTCAGCTATGTTCATTTCTGCACTATTCACAATAGCCAGGCGATAGAAACAATCCAGATGCCCTACTGCAGATGAATGGACACAGAAAATGCGGTGTATATACATGCAATGGAATTCTATATAGCCAACAGATAAGATAAAATAATGGCATTCGCAGGGAAGTGGATGAATCTAGAGCGAATCATGTTGAGTGAGACAAGTCAAGACCAAAGGAACAAAAGGCGCATGGTATCCTTAATATGTGTCTATTAGATCCAAACAGTACAAGAGCAAGGACTCAATATTTGTGTACCCAATGCTATGGACATGGTATTAGAAATATAAACACAACTACATAGACATAAAAATTTATGACTGTATAGACATTATGTTTTATTACATAGATTAATATGTATCTCTGACATACAGACCCTCAGCTTAATTTTAATTATGTTCTGAAATCTAAGTGCCAGTGATTGTATATAGATTCCCTTCTTGAATACTTGTTTAATATGTCATTTGAAATATGATGTAAAAATCAATGTTAAATCCTACTACCCGACCCCATACCCCGAGCAGTTCCTATACCCCAATCCCTTCCTGCCTCTCCAGAAGAGGCATATAAACCCCTGTGTGAAAAATAAAATTTGCAGCTTGATAAGGAAAAAAAAATCAATATTAATAAATTCTTTATAAAAGCATTGAACTGAAAATATAGAAAACATGCTTTCATAGACAAGCTTGTGGGAAAACAATGACTATATTAAAATAATTTATCTGAAATAGGTCATTTTTCAATATTAAAACTCCTTATGCCAGTTGCTGGGGGCTTGCGTTTTGAATTTTAGCTACTCAGGAGGCTGAAATCCTGAGGACGGCAGTTGAGACAAGCCCAGACAGAAAAGTCTGTAAGAATCACGATCTAAAAGTAACAGGGCTAAAGTCATAGTAGTACTACCAGATGCACAGGTAAGAGTGTGCCACCTGAAGAATTAAGTGAGCTTAGGATACTGAATTCAAACTCTAGTACTGTCCACCAAAAGAATGAAAGAAAGCAACAAAGAAGTAATGAATGTTAAAAAATGAATCACCTCTGTAACTGGGATTGCAATGCTAGTTATTGGGGAAGTCGGGATAAGGTGGATGACAGGTCGAGATTCGTCTCCGCTAAAGTCAGTCAAGAAGCTGAGGCTGATGATGTGTACTTGGAATTCTCCCATCTCTGAGGAGCATGAGGAAGAACAATCCCAGTGCAAGGCCAACCCTCCAGAGGGAAAAATCCTAAGAGAATCCAATTTCATCACAGTTTTAAAGACTCAGATATACACAAAACATGGACAACAGAGCTGGCATTATGGACTTGTGCCCTAAAGGCAACTGATAAAATTGTTCTTTCTAGTTAGTTTTCATTCATAGGAAATCCCATAACATGCATATAATCAGACTCATGTTAACTAAGAATTAGAAACCTTTCCCTATCTTTTACAAAATTTCATATGTATATAAGAATCCATTTACTGATTAATCAGAAAGGTACTCCCAAGCATCAGAACATGAGCCAAATTGCACATTTATCTAGAAATGAAAATACGCTTTTCATGTATTTATCATTCATGATAATTAGGAACTTGATCAGAACTAAATTTGTAAATTCACTTCCCAACTTAAGTCTGTCTAGAGGGAACTGGAATGAATTTGCATTTATGTTTATCTTTAAATCAAGGCAAAATTAAATTATGGAACAAATATTGCCGTTTCTAGTTTCTTTTACAATGAGAAACATAGTGTACTTTGATAAGTTAGTGTCGATTAACTCAGTGCTTTCATGTCAGCCTTATTTTATAGTATAAATCTGCTAGTAATCATAGATTTAATCTGTCATCTTTTCATTTGTGTAGAGGTCCGAAGCATCACAAGTTAAAGGCTCCAGATCTACTCTCTCACAAAACATCATGGTGACATACTGTAAAAATAAAAATTTATATAAGGTCTAAAAAACATCTTTAAGGAAAATGAAATGAGGTAAAGGAAAAGCAAGATGAGTGGAGGGGTGAGGGGAGGGAACGTTGGAGAAAAACATAGGAAGGGGTAACAATGTTCAGGAGTAATGTACCCACTACATGATGAATGTAACTGTAACTCTTCTATACATCACCCTAACAATAAAATAAAAAGAAAATTTAAATGATAGATAGGCAGAATAAATAATCACCAAGCATTCAAATCACTAAAGGAGATTTATATTAGACACAGAAGAAAGAACATAGCTTCCAGTTAGTTGATTATATTTACTTTGAATAATAATCTTCAATTTGAATATTTATCCATTAGAAGCATTCATGAATAGAATATTAAGAGCTGAAGATAATACATTGTTTATTTGAAATGGCAGAACTGAAGGTGCTTAGCTGTAATATATTGATCTTGTTCAAGAAAACAGTTCATTCTAGAGAGCTCTAATTGTATCAAGCAATGTATTCTCACAGACAAAAATCAAATCAGTATTCTATATTAATATTAGTTAATCTAAAGTAAAAGTCATTCACAAAACCCACTAATGAATATACAGTCTATTTTACTTCATGAGAAAACTAACTACTAGCACCTATGAAGACTAAATCAGATATTATGACTTGTAATATTTTTATACAGCATTAGGTCAATTTCATGGATGCTTTAGCCTTCCATTTTTGTATCCAAGCCAAAAGCACAAGCTTCTGGAATTAATTTTGCATATGATGACAAGTAGACTCTGCCATTAAAAATCCTCAGTAGCAGCTGGGAGTTTGGCCTAGTGGTAGAGTGCTTTCCTAGCGTGCATGAAGACCTGCGTTTGATTCCTCGGTACCACATACATAGAAAAAAAGCCAGAAGTGGTGATGAGGCTCAAGTGGTAGAGCTCTAGCCTTGAGAAAACCCAAGGACAGTGCTCAGGCCCTGAGCTCAAGCCCAGGACTGGCAAAAAAATTTAAAAATCCTCAGTAGCAGTTCTAGCACTCCTGGCCAGGTCCCAAGGCCTTTGGGATTGGTTTAATGGAGCACATACACAAGGATAAACTGCTAGGCAACCCCCACTGCCTTCAGAAGACTGCTTTCAAGATGTGTCTCTGGAGCAACAGCTTTGTCCAAAGACTCTTACATTGGCATACAGAAATATAGTAGATATTCAACCTACGGACTAAAATGGCCAAAAAGCAAGGTGATCTGAGAATATACATGTACTGTTGTGGATGTGTTTCATGAAATGTTGCTGCCAGAGGACTCAAGTACTAAAAAGTGGATCCCCAGTTTATGGTACTGTTTTGGGAAATGGTGGAAACTTTAGGAAGTGGGGACTAGCAATAGAAAGTAGGTCAATGCAGGTAGGTCCTTGGGAGTTGTATGTTGTCCTGGGTCTATCTCTTTCTCTGTCACTGTCTCTCTCGGTTTTTCTCTGTCTCTTTGTCTCTCTCTGTCTCTGTCGCTTCTCTGTCTTTCTCTCTCCCCTTCTCTATCAGTTCAGCCCTCTTCCCCTTTCCTCGTTTTCTTTTTCCTCCCCCACTCCCTCCTTTTCTGGATGCATTTTGCCACATGTTTTCTGATATTCTGATTCACCACTGTCTCAAAAATCAATAGAGCCAAGGACTAGAGGCTGAGCCCTCTGAAATTGTGAGCCACAATAAATGCTTCCAGCTTTAAGTTGTTTATGTTTGATATTTTGCCACTGCCATAAGAAAAGTAACTCTATACTACAAGGAGTTGTCCAAGTTTCCTGAAGGTCTTCATAAAGCAAAGGTGCCAGTCTCTTCTCAATATTCTAAATTTAGTCTTAAATTTGTATGCAATCAGAGTCCCAGTTGCTATTTCGCTCTGATTTCTATTGCATGCTCCAGATTGGAAATGTTCTTCTTAACACCCTTGGTTTGAGCAATAACATTGTCTTCTTTGCGTATCCCATGCTCACAATTGGTTCCGGAACATTTTGTCAGCCTGAACTACAGTAGGCTACTGATCCCCGTGTTCTGTCTTTTGTTTCTCCTTCATCCCAGGGCCCAGGAGTCTAAAAGTGATATGTTTTCCAGATTCCTTGTCATCACAGCTGAGGTTGCAGTTACACAAGTAAGACACATTCACCAGCCAAATATGGTGGCCCAAAGCAGATATGCATGCTTTGGCAAATGGCCAGGGGGAAGTGTGGCTACATAATGCCAGTGATAGCAGGTAGCTGAGTTATCAAGTACTGTTTTCCTGCTACTAGTCTCAGCAGTAAGCCTCTCACTCCTATGGCAAATCTGTTCTGAAAATACCTACAGTTTCTTTTCTTCCCAATTGAATCCTGGTCAGTGTCAAATGGCTTAGTTATAACTTGGGTTTGCTGTTGGTGGAAAGGCCAAAGTCAGTAGCATCCACAGGTATTCGAGTTCTAAAACAAGACATAAGGCAAAGGTTTGAGAAATCAGAATGAGCTCAACATCGTGGATGCTGTCCGTAGAGATTCTAACTCAGAGTCTCAATGAATTAGACATAGGTTAGCAGGCTTGTAATTCTAATACTTGAGAGGCTAAATAGTAGGATACAAGTTTGCCTAAATAGTAGGATACAAGTTTGCAGCCTGAGTTACATATTGAGATGCTTTCAAATAGCAACAAAAATACTCTAAGCCCTGTAAGTGTCTACTAATCTGAACTTAACCTTAAACACCAAGAGTTGATATTTGAGATCGTGGTACAGTTTCTCTAACTTTAGGCATAAATGAAGTACAAGCAAAATCAAGCGTGTATGGAAACCTATTATGGTGCCCATAGGCTGGTGGCTCCTTTCTAATGAACAGAAAAGATCAATCTAATGTTGTCACGATGCTGATAATCCACTGAAGACTGCCATCCAGGGTGAACAGGAGCCCCTGGGATCAAAGAAAAGCATGAAGAAGATGCTGCTTGAGTCTCTGACTCACTTGTATTCATCTTAAGGCAAAATGTTAACAGCTAAAGTGTTTATCTTTGTCCTTTGCATGCAAATATGATGGATTAACAGATGTGTATAAAGAAGATATCTAGGGTCATTGCTGAAGTCTGTGTCCATTCATCTTCACTTCTGCCATACCATATAGCCTTGCTAGTATACTTACTGATGTCCTTTGGAGATTGAATTCTTTGACCTACCTTTGAAGAACTTCTGATCATCTTAACGAAACATTTATAACTTTCATGTTAATTTAGGATGTGATTAAAAACGTGTAACAGAAATTTGTTTAAATTCTCCAGAAGCTAGATGTGATGGTGTACACTTGTTAATGCTTGTCAAAGCACTCAGGAGGCTGATGGCTGAAGCAGAGGGACTGGGAGTTCAAAGCTAAGCAAACTCTCTGGAACTCAGTGTCCTAAACAATTAAACTCTGATAGTAACCCACTTACTCAAGGAGGGCTGTAAAAATTAAATTATATATATGTATATATATACATATATCTTAGGTATGGTGTTCTGGCTCAAAGTAGTAAAATAGTAGAGCATTAGGCTACAATGACAAAGCTCAGGGACATCACCCAGGCCCTGAGTTCAAGTCCCACTAATGACAAAAAAAGACTTAGAAATTTGAATTAGTACCAATAAAAACATACTGCTATCATATTCACACAAAAATGTCTGTGCTGTACCTCTAGGAGAATTCTGTGAAGCTAAGCACTAGACACAGTAAGTCAGGGCCTTTAGACTAGGAAAGGGTTGCAAAGTATAAATAAAGCTAAAATTAAAAACAAAACAAAACTGTTTTGTTTCTTTAAAAATAATATCACCAGCCAAAACTGTTTAACTTTCAAAATCATGACTTAGAGCATGCTCAATTTCTAAAATGTGGAAACATTTGTGGAGCTTGTGGGAAAAATACAATTTCCAAAAGCTTTACTCAGAACAAACTCAAGAGAAATAACAATGTCCACATCCTCACAGACATACGCATCGGTGCACACCCATCCCCTATGCTGTCTGGCCCACCCAGAGTGCAGGCCTTAGAATACTTGGTGACAATACTGATCAACAGCATTTCATGGGCCAAAGTTGTGTGAAGAAGCTTGAGATTTGTATAAACACCCTAGATTGCCATGTTTATAACACAGAGTGTTAGTTCAGGTCATCCTACAAAGATCTAAATCTAACGTGATTATTGGGAAGGAAGACAGACAAGGGAAAGAAACTAAAAGAGGTGTGTCATGCAACAAATTTCGCTAAATCCCAGTGGAAAACACCAAGACACAGTGAAGAATCTGCCTCAGAATTGTCCCAATGGGTAGATTAAGACATTGAGGCAAATATTTCCCAACTCCCCATTCATCACTAATTGAAACCTTTCTTGGTTGTTAATTCACCTAGCATTTCTCATTGTAAGGAGAAAACGTCTGAAGTGCAGAGTTTAAGGTATACCAAGAATCAGCTTTCCAGGTGTCCAAGGGATGCTAACAGAATACAGAAAGGAAAGATTGCATTTGTTAGACATAAGTATTACAAATTAAATTTCAGTAAGGGCTCACAAAAAATCAATTTTACACAAAGTAATTGTTGAACATGTGATTGACAAACAGGTAAGGGAGCTGGGAGTGTGGCCTAGTGGTAGAGTGCTTGCCTAGCATGCACGAAGATCCAGTTTGATTCCTCAGGACCACATACATAGAAAAAAGCCGGAAGTCATGCTGTGTCTCAAGTGGTAGAGCTCTAGCTTTGAGAAAGCCCAAAGACAGTGCTCAGGCCCCGAGCTCAAGCCTGGAAAAAAACAAAAAAACCCAGGTAAGGTGTCCAGATACCCAAGTACATGTCTATAGTGGTCCCAAAGCCTGTTTGGGATAATTACTTTAGAAATGCTCATTGTTGTTATTAGTTTTCTTGATCCTGGCCAATAACAACAGATGCTGGAGGGGATGTGGCCAGGAGGGATCACTACTACACTGTTGGTGGGAGTGCAAACTCGTTCAACCACTATGGAAAGCAGTATGGAAGTTCCTCAAAAGACTAAACATAGAGCTCCCCTAAGACCCAGCAATTCTACTACTTGGCATTTATCCAATCATCCATAAACAAGGACATACTAAACCCACCAGCACAACAATGTTCATTGCAGCACTATTTACCATAGCAAAGATATGGAACCAACCTAGATGTCCCTCAGTTGATGAGTGGATCAACAAGATGTGTTATTTGTACACAATGGAATTCTATGCTGCTGTCAGAAAGAATGACATTGCCCCATTTGTTAGGAAATGGAAAGACTTAGAAAAAATCATATTAAGTGAAGTAAGCCAGACTCAAAGGAACTTAGGCTCAATGGTGTCCCTCATTTGTCATAATCAGTAGAAAACTTGGGCTCTCCTAGCAGAGATTTGCAATAGAGCAAAACCTTGATACAAAAGGCCATATAGTAGGATGCTAAATGAAAGGATCTCTAGGATATAGAAACATAAGCCATATAATGAATGATTGTTGTTCTTAAGGTACTATGTTATCTCTCATCTCTTTTGCTGTCCCTTGGTTATCTCATATTGTTACAGTATCTCACTTTGTTACCTGATATATCGGATATATTTGTATTTGGTTATTTGAAATTGGATAGGGAATGGGGGAAAACAAGATGAGGGGTGGGGGTGAGGGAAATGGGGACCAAAACATGTGAAAGGGTATTAATGTATGGGAATTAATGCACAATCTATCTGGCAAATATCATGTAACCCTTCTATTAATTACAATAAAAAAATATATGAAAAAAAGAAATGTTCATTGTATACATTCATCCCCCAGATGAGTACAATTGCCCCATTTTACCCATAGGTCCTATATTAACAGATTCCAGCCAAGGACAGGAAATACTTCTTTAAAATTATACTTATACTGATCTTTATGAACTTTTTCCTTGCCATCATTCTCCTAAAATACTGTATCACACCTATTTTATATAGCAATTTATATTAGATATTATATGCAATATGGAGGTGATTTAAAGTACACAGGAGAATATATACAGGCTATATGGAAATATTATGTCATTTTATGAAAGGAACTTGAGTATACACATAATTTGGTATCTAATGGGGAATCAATACAACATAGATATAGAGAGATTACTATATTGGTTGTTCTCGGCAGATTGAAAGAAATCATAACTTTACATCTTTTACTCAATAAAGATGTAAAGATTTATTCTTCTGGATCCTTATGCATTTTAGTTAGTAATTGTAAAATGAATTCAAACAGCACTATATGTCAGTCATATAAAACTGTACCATTTAATCAAGGCTTTACTTTTTTGTCAGTTGTGGGGACTGAACTCAGGACCTGAGTGCTATCCTTGGGCTTTTGCACTCAAGACTAGAGTTCTACCACACTGAGCTACAGTGCCACTTATGGTTTTCTTGTGTTTAATTAGAGATATGAGTCTCACAGACTTCTGGCTAGATTTGAACCGTGATCCTCAGATCTCAGCCTCCTGAGTAGCTAGGATTACAGTTGTGAGCCACCAGTGCCTGGCTAATAAGGCTTTTATTATGCTTATGGTATGCAGATTAAACTAGTGGGAACTTTAAGGCAGATTTTTTAAATGAAGTTATAACTTTTCATATAGAAGACCAATCATAACTTACTATAACCCATTGTAGACAGTATTTAGTAAAGTCTATGTGTGGGGAAATAGACATTGTCTAGTAATAGGAAAACTTAGTGAAAAATTTTGTACAGATAAGCATTGAGCTGGGTTACTAAGGAGAATAAGAAAAGACTATTGGGCTAGAAGGAAGATGGGATTCTAGACCATTTCTCGAGTGTATACAACAATCTCCACCCTCAGATGGTATTTGGCAATGTCTGAATGCATTTTTGATTATCCCAACTTGAGATGGAAATTCTAGAATCTAGTGGACAGGGTTGAACCTGCTACGAAGAATCCTACAGTTAACAAGATAGCATCAACCATGAAGAATTTTATGGTGGCTAGGCTGTGAAGGTTTGTTAGTTAGAAATTCCTTTCCTCTAGTGTATTAGTGTATTGATTTGTATGGGGGGGTATATGATGTGTGTGTGGTGTGTGTGTGTGTGTTTGTGTGTGTGTGTGTGTTGGCACTAGTATTTGAACTCAGAACCTCACATTTCTGCTTGGCTTTTTCACTCAAACCTGGAACTCTACCACTTAATACACACTCTACTTCTGGAATTTTGCTGGTTAATTAGAGAAAAGAGTGTCAGGTTCTTTTCTGCTTAGGAGGGCTTCATTCCATGACCCTCTGATCTCAGCCTCCTGAGTAACTAGGATACAAGTATGAGCTCCCAGCACTGGGCCTAGTTTATGTTTTAACACATTATCCTTGTAAGGTGATGAAAAATGAAGCTCTAACTCGAATGTCAATCAAATAACTTCTACAAAAGTTTGTGTTGGTATATGGTGTACAGGGTGGCCTTTTCTGCCTACATCTTCCATCATATTAGGTACTAACTTATATGCATACTTATAAACAGACATAGAGGGTCCTCAAGATACCTCTGTCCTTCAGAATTTTCCATCCAAATTTTTGCTTAAAGCCCCCAGAACTCTCACACTTCCTTCCAGAGAGGACTCAGCAAGCACTTCAGTGGGATGCCACAAAAACCTTTCTTCCATGGCATTTCTTTTTCTCACACTTAAAAAGTTGGCTTAGCACAAGCTTAGGAATGTGGTGAAATGCAGAAAGAGAAAAGCTCTGAATAAATGCAGAGGAAAAAAAGAACCCTAAAAAGAAATTTCTGGTTTCCAGCAAGCTCAAGTCTAGAGTGAAAGTAAAATGAAACATGTGTTAGAAAACTTGTAATAATGGACTTTGGGCTGAGACAGAGTCGGGCAAGTGGTGACTCAGAGGCAGATTCAGAGTGACACTGAGGCTCATGAGAAATAATTTATATCCATTTAAATTATTGACAAACTCAGAAGTGGACAAAGTCTTAATTATAGTAGGGTCAATGGTTGTTTTATTTCTAAGTCTTCAAAAATAAAAAAATACCAAGTAATCTTTTTAGTAATCTACAATTGAGATTTCAGAATCAAATTCAAGTTAAACCAGTATCAGAGGAAAAAAACATTTTTTTCTGCTCCTTTGATCAGAGAAAATGATTTCCACTTATGTTATTGATATAAAGTTTGCAATGTTTTGTCCTAGGTTTCATAGATATCACCATCTGTTCTGGTAGTCGGTGGTCAGAACAGTGTGAGGGGATGTTGATAATGATGATGGTTTTAACAAATACTGAGTGTTGATAGTGTCTCAGGACCTATGATAGAGGTTTTATAAGTCATGCCACTTCAGACAGCCAGTTCAATGGCAACATACTAATATTGTGCTCCATTTCACAGTGCAGAAGGTGAAGCTTGCACAAGCTGGGTGGATGTCTTCACAGCCCACTCTGCTACTCTCTCTTATGGTGGCATTTTTAAAAAGGTGAGGATTACTTTAACGTGTCATTTAAAAATAATACATCTACAATGTTAGGTGCATCATTTTTTAATGATGTGTATCGATGTGGTATGAATTATTCGTCTCCTCTAGAGTTTGTGTCGGAACTCAGAGGTGGGTCTTTTGGAGCAGTGATTTAGTGGTGAGGTGGGAGTTTTGGATTAATGCCTCCAGAAAGTGGTAGAGGGAACTAGTTCAGGAGTCTTTTGCCCCCCCCCCGACCAATACCATACAAGGACATGCTCCTCCTTTCTGGAGGATACAGTAACACATGCAGAGAATGACTTCATCAGTCTTTGACGCTGCCATGACCATGATTTTAGAAGTTCCAGTCTCTAAATCCTGAGAAATTGATTTGTATGTCATATAATTCGGTAGTCTGTAGCATTCTGCTATAGTAGCAAAATTAGATTAGGATATGTTTCTAGGTTAGGAATTGGGATTAATCTTCCTTTCTAGAGCATTCTCTTGGGGTAGTCATTCTTTGGAGAAAACAATTCCTTCCATTTATATTTTTCTATTAGTAGAAAAAAGTACTTTCTCCACCAATGTACATTTTTGACCCACACAGCAACCCATACCTCCCTGAGGTAAGCACCGGGAGGCAGATGAGTAATGTAAAAGAATTGCGTAAAGGGGAGGTTCATAATTCCCTCCTTCCCTTGAAGCTAAGATAGAGCCACATGATGGAGTTGTAGTCAAAGGAATAGGAAAAATTCTGGTTAAAGATAAGAGAGGTGTGTGTATAGATGTTGAGACATCAGACTCATTTGATGCTCATTTCTCATGCCATTCCATAGAGCATCTGTACTGAACTTGGAGATGATTCAAAAGGGAAGAAGTGGAAGATGTTGAGTTCTTGAAGGGAATTCCTAATGCCAGGTTCAAGTCCAATATAAATATAAGCTACACTAGCATTTTGTTAAGTTACAGAAATGTTTAGATTGTTCCAGCAAATAGCATGCTTTACATTGTATCTTATTGTTGGGGTAATGTATAGAGGGGTTACAGTTACATCCATCAGGTAGTGGGTGCATTACTTCTCACACATTGATACCCCTGCTTATGCTTTTGTCCCTCTTTCCCTCCCCCTCTCCCCTCCAAATCATCTTGTTTCCCCCCTTTCCTTCCCTATTTCAAATAAGCAAACAGCATTTTTGATGCAGTGATTTACTTACCCTCGTAGAGATCATTGAACTTTAAAGTGAGGTACTGTTGTTCTCAAGACCCAATAACACATTGCAATTAGCATAGCCATCAGGCAAGAGACTAGATGGCAGAGGTTAGACAAGCAGTTGACTCGGGTTATGCAGCAGTGAGATGCTTGCTGTAGCATTTACCTGTGATAACCAGGAAAGCAGTCCCACACCATTGGAGCCAGCACATTTCAAATAAGGTGAAAATGTTGAAGAGGGTGACACAAATCAAGATGCATTGTGTACATAAGCTGCTTTGTTAAATGGCAAAAGAATTCGATACCTTTCTTATGAAAGGAAAAGTGAGTGGGAGGGTGGGTTGCAAGGGTTGGGTGAGAATGTTAAAAGGGGTGGGACTGCTTGGGGCCAGGAGTTTAGCCTAGTGGTACAGTGCTTGCCTAGCATGCATGAAGAGCCAGTTTGATTCCTCGGTACCCTAGAAAAAAGCCAGAAATGGTGCTGTGGCTATATTGGTAGAACTATAGCCAGCCTTGAGAAAGCTCAAGAGCCCAAGGACAGTGTCCAAGCCCTCAGTTCAAGGCCCAGGACTGGCAAAAAAAGGGGGGGGGGTGACATTGATCACTGTACCCAAAATTTGCTTTGTTGTATTGCAGACACCTTTGTATAACTAACTAAAGACGATAAAATACTTTTAAAAATAGAATGAAAATGGTCATTTGTGTTGGTTACTCATGACTACATTTAGAAAGGGACTGCAAGGAAAGGAGAGTGGGATTAGAGAACATTTGGCCATTTTGTGAGCGGAATGAAAGGACAGAATTTAAGCCTGAAAGCTTGGCAACATTTACTTACTTAGATGCCCAATGATATAAAATAAAGAAAGGCTTGGGACAATAATGTACCCTGGCCTCTACCAGCTGGCTGACTTTAGAGACTCCCAGGCTTGTCATTTTTTTTTTAACAGTGGTGGTTCACAACTGTTAAATTGTTGTCTGAGAGCACATGATTTTATGAAGTGACAGACTCAGGATTTGAACTCATCTCTTGGGACTCTGACCTTGACTTACTTACTCTTCATATATTTCACAGCCAAAATGCTGCAATGAATTATCATCTTTTAAATGGGCTGATGGTTCAGGAGTTAAACAACAGAGAATTTCCTTGGGAACAAAATAAACTTTGAATGCTTTTTATGGGAATCTAAAAGGTGAAATCTGTGTTCCAGTTCCCTAAAAGGGGATCCTTGCAATGTGTTCATCTTTAATACTCTTCCTTTTTTCACTTTTCCTTTTCTCTTTCTTCTTGGCCTTCTTTATGGTGATACTATCACTTATAATAATTAGATATGAGGATTTGCTCCTTTGTTGGTAGGGACTATAATACACATTTATAAGAAACACTATCGCATATGGCAACATTGTATAATATATATGCTCTGATCAAAGTTCACAATAGATACTTAGAGAATTTTTATGGTTCTTTGACTATTGGAAGAAAAGTAGGGCATGAGGGGGAGGGAAAAAGTCTAGGAACGTGCTAGAAGTTTGTGGCATTTCTTACTTTTACTGTTAGATTTACTCTTCATGTAGAGAAGAGCTAAGTTCACTTCACCTTTGTGACTAGCCTTAGACGAATACTAAGAATACAGAAATATAAATATCTAATTGCTTGTTGAACATTTGGAAACCATGAATATTTTAGTTTAGAGCATGTCAGATTGGAAAGTATCTTAATTCAGTTCCAAGCAACAGATGCTAAGTCAAAGATTCATGGACAAATTGTTGACTTAGGAGAATTATTAATTTCCTTTAAATAGTACAAATGGATCATTTTAGAACTAAATCCAAGATGGGTCTCATTATGTAACATAAAGATGTAGGCAGGATACTGTAGGGGAGAATATATTTCATAGTATTTTTCAGCTGCTAGAAGCACCTATATTTCTTCCAAGCCAACAGAGTAGCGTCTTCTTGTCTCTGGATGCCTCTGTTTCTGTCATCATACATCTGTATGTGGATTTGTCTCCCCTATACCTCCTTTATTTACAGAGATTCTTGTGATTATTTGGGGCCCGCATAGACAATTCAGGTTATTATCCTCATTTCAAGCTCCTTAACTGAATTTTATCCTTTTTTCCATGTAAGATAACATATTTACAGGTTCCAAGATTAAGATGTGGCCATCTACCAGGCATTTATACAATGTCAATTTCTGGAGATGATGCCAAGCAACAGTAGAGGGCTAGTGTTGAAGGAGGAGAAAAAAGGGAGGCATGATGAAACAGGTACCAAAAAGACAGCTCTTATCAATAGTAACAGGGGCACAAACTTGCAGGGAGACTATGGGACAAGGTAGAAGGGCTTTACAAAGATCCATCCCAACCCAAGAGGAATTGACCTCCATTTGCCCATGCAGCACCAGTTGAACCCTTCTCCAAAAGTCCTAAGCTCCCTTAGGCTGCTGAGATTCGCCCTGTGAGTCAAAAGATGCTTCTGTCATCAGAAATAAAACACTTCAAAGAGCTTTAGGTGTGCTTGGCAGGTATATGTTGGTAAACAAATGTACAAAAGATGTGTGCAGGCACCAATCACCTCTGGCACAGGAAGTAACTTTTGACATCCTCCAGAAGAAGAAAAAGAGGTCCAGAATGATAGAACATTTACCCAAGAGCAGACCAAAGAAGAACATGGAGGGTGAGCTCCATTTACACTCTTGGTATCAATGTGTTAGGTATTGTGCCTCCTGCTCTTAAAAATTAACACTACCCAAATGAAACTCCTAGTTTGTCTGCATGAACGTACATTTCCTTCTTTATTGTCTC